>NC_140616.1:15742565-16452565 GCF_057381915.1 Diplotaxodon limnothrissa | reverse complement strand
AAAAAAAATATTTCAAGCTGCCTCATTCAGCTGTTCTTTAGGAAGCACTGTCATGGATTACACTCATTCATGTGAATGTAAACCTTCTACCTTTGGCTTACATCCAGCAGGGTGTTATTGCCTCCAATCTATCTTTATAGCTGCTGTAAAATGATTAATTCCCGACTGCTTCCCACCCCAGCCAGTAATAAACAATCTCATACATGTGTTTGGATAGAAATATGTGAGCAGGGAGCATAAACAACACGAGCTGTTTAATAAACCTTGTACAAATGTATCGTGAGCCTCTATTCATCTGGTGGGAAAAGTCTGCAGTGGAGTTTTAAAAATGAGATTATGACCGTAAAGCTTTGATCAAAACCAGATGTGGAAACATGCACCATGTTTGCAACCCAGCATTTATTCTCTGTGTCCAGGCCTGCACTGTCCTATTGGCTTAAGCTGTTTGCGTCTCTAAAAAGTGCTCCAGACACAGAACCATCTGCTTTGTGGTATGCAATCGACGTGAGGATGCATCACTTGACATTAAAGTGTGTGCAGCAGGAATAAAGTAGTTCAGCAGAGCTACGACGTGAACAATGGGGGCATTTACTCGAAAAGATGTCAGCATGAAAAAAGAAAAAGTGTCCTGATTCTGTCTTTCCTTTAAGCTTTGACCCCCTGAGGCTCTCGCTCATCCATAAAAATGATTGATTGCATTACGCGCTCAACTCAGCGGGAAAGAAGCACTAACGTACTCAGAGCTGTAATAACATTCAGTAAAGCAGCTGCTGCTGAAGTGAATCATGTACTAAGCTGCCCTCTTATATTAAAATAGACAAAACTGATGTACTGCTATCAACTTTTTAAATGTTGTACCCGATTGTGGAAGAGCTATATACAAGAGCATCTTAATGCTGTTAAGTTATGCCTGAAAGGAAAACTTTCATTTATGTTATTGTCATTATATCTAAAGTGAAACATATGAAGTTTTTTGTTTTAGTTGTGATGGTTATGGCTTATAGCTCATGAAAAACAGAAATCCAGTGTCTCAGATTGTTAGAATATTTCATCCAGTTAATTTATATACTCAGTACTTGACTGTGGCTCTGTTAGCAAGAATTACTGCATCAGGGTGGTGTAACACGGAGGTGATCGGGTTTTGGCGCTGCTGAGGCCAGGCTGTTTTCATGTTTCCCCCAGACTCTCTGTGAGGTTCAGATTAGGCGACCCGGCGGTAATAACACGGTGAGAAAAACATGCTAGTTTTGGTACCGTGGGCTGGTACTTATTCCTCCTGGAACAGGAAACCTGCACCTCCATAAAGCCTGTCCACAGATGGAAGCATGAAGTGCTCTAAAATCTCTCAGTGGACGCTGCATTGACTCTGGACTTGATAAAACACAGTGGCTAACCACCTCCAACAGCAGCAGATGACATGGCATGCCAACTCATCACAGCCTGCAGAAACTTCACCCTGGACTTCAAACACATTGGATTCTGTGGCTTTCCACTCTCCTTCCAGACTCCAGGACTTTGACTTCCAAACGAAATGCAAAATTTACTTTCACCTGAAGAGAACTTTGGACCAATGAGCAACAATCCAGTTCCTTTTTCTTCTTTGCCCACTTCTGACTATGTCTCTAGCTCAAGAGCAGCTTAATATTAGGAATACAACAGCTGTAGCTCCTTTTCTGAAGACATCTGTGCACTGAGCTGTTCAATTGGGTTCAAGTGTGGGATCTGGCTTGCATACTCAAGGACATTCGCAGAGTGGTCCTGAAGGCGCTCCTTTGTTATCTTGGCTATGTGCTTAGGGTCATTGTCCTGCTGGAAGATGAACCTTCGTCTCAGTCTGAAGTCCAGAGTGCTGTGCAGCAGTTTATCATAAAGGATGTCTATTTACATAGCTGCATTCATCTTTCCCTTGACCCTAACTAGTCTCCCAGTCCCTCCTGTTGAAAACTGTCCCCACAGCATGATGGTGCCACCACCATGCTTTACTGTAGGGATGGTATTGGCCAGGTGATGAGCGATGCCTGGTTTCCTTGGTATTCAGGCCAAAGAGTTCAATCTTTGTTTCATTAGACCAGAGGGTTTTATTTCTCGTGGTCTGAGATTCCTTCAGGTGTCTTATGACAAACTCCAGAGAGGCTGTAATGGGCCTGTTACTGAGGAGTGGCTTCCACCTGGCTGTTCTACCATACAGGCCTGATTAATGAAGTGCTGGAGAAATGATGACCCTATGCTTCGCATCTCACCAGAGAGCAGCTGGAGCTCTGTCAGTGTAACCGTCAAGTTCTTGGTCACCTGACTAAAGGCTAGCTCTAAGAAGAGACCTGTTGGCTCCAAATTTCTTCCATTTATGGGTGATGGAGGAGGCCACTGTGTTCATTGGGACTTTCAATCCTGCAGAATTTTTTTGTACCCTTCCCCAGATCTGCGCCTCGGTACAATCCTGTCTCCGAGATCTAAAAACAATTTGTTGGACTTCATGGCTTGGTTTGTGCGCTGACCTGTACTGTCAACTATGGGACCTCGTATATACAAGTGTGTGCCTTTCCAAATCACATCCAATTAACTGAAATCATCACAGGACTCCAGTTAAGCTATAGGAACAATGACGGATTGTAAGTTGAAACAGGATACACCTCACTTCAAGTCTGAGTGTCATGACAAAGGCTGTGAATACTTAGGTACATGTTAAACTTTTGTTCTTTATATTCAATAAAGTTTCAAGAATTTTAAACAAAGTTTTTCATGGAATTTTGAGGTACAAATGAATTTAATGCACATTGGAATAAAGTTGTAACATGACAAAATGTGGAACAAGAAAAGTGCTGTGAATACTTTCTAGATGCACTGCATCCCCCAAAACAAAATTAAATACATTCTAATAATTATTCTACTAGTTTGCGCTACCAGATTTTGTATTTTCATGAGCTACTACAAGCTGTAATCACAAAAATTTAAATGTGTAATGGCTTGAAATGTAAGTGCAGATAGATACTGAAATAGACAAGTTGCCAGTCCATTACAGGGATTGGCTCTGACAGCTGTAAACACTCATTTTCTGCCAGTTTCTTTTTTTATTCTTGTCTCTGTGTGATGTCTATAATCATCAGATGCACAGTTGTAAGCACAGAAGCCCCACCAACCTGCTGCTCAAACCCTTTGTTTATGAGTGGCAGCCAATCAGAAGAAAGCGAGAGATGCTAAAACAGCTTGTTTCAGAAGTTACTTAAATTTCCTGCATGTCTGCGGTGTTTCTAAAACCAGAAATTTCACAGGTCTCTTTAGAGGGAACAGCACATGTTCAAGATGTCTGTAAATGATAATAATTGTAATATAGCAAACAATGAGACAAACTGAATATTTAAGAAGGAAAAAAAAGAGTGAGAATGCTCAGTATTTAGGTCAGAGGATCACCCGTAGCAGCTTTGCTTGGACCTAATCTTGAAACCTCCATCATCAAAGTTGTATCCATCGTGGAGTTCAGTCCATGCTGACACAAGATCCCATTAGAAAACTGGAGAACAGGATCAACAGACAAATGTCAGAGGAAGTGAACATAAGCCATGGACCTTGAAGTTATGAACTGGGGTCGGGAAATAAAAGCATGCACTAGTCAGGCACACACTCATTCACAGTTATAAAGTGCGCATCTGCAGAAATCCTTCAGCTGTTTGCAGACTCTGCAGTAAACACTATTTCTGACGGTTTTTCTTGTCCTTTGTGCGATTTCCAGTTTCTCACTGGGCTCTAATTTGTTTAAAATGGGCTTTTTAGTGGAAACAGATGAGGTTCAATCTTTGACTTAATGCAGATTCAGTTTAACAAAAAAAGTGAGGGAGGACTAGTTCCTCCTTTGGACTTCTCTGGCTTCATCGCAGACCGCAGAAAGAATGAAAAATGACACAAGACCCACAAAGTCCTAAAAAATATTTAGGAGGCACAAGAGGAGGTCCCATTTCCTCTTCAAGTCTTTGTTCTGCTCTAGGTTGGTGGTCTCACCCTCACTCCAGCTCAGAGTTAAGGTAGTACAAAGTTGCATTATGTTTCAGTATTTCAAAGTAAGATCATCATTTTTTTCCACCTCTTATCGAGTAAACTGAGTTAGTCTGATCCAAGTTTTAATCACATGCTTCAGCAGAGTTGGAGCTGTAAACCCGCACTGTAGTTGTTCTCTGTTGGAGCCAGAGGAGAACAGAGGAGGCTCAGATTTCTTGGCTTGATATTTTCTGATTTTCCACTGTTGCCTTCACGTCCTCCAGAAAACATTGGAATTCTCATGACAGTTGCCCAAGGATACTGTCGATCCACAAACCCGTAGACGACCTGCTCGATCACCTGAGCCACATCTATTACGTTTTTTGTTTTACTTTAATTTAATTTGATCAAATTAACAAAAAGAAGAACTACTAACATTTTCTCTATTTTTATTCAACTTTAGTTGGCTTTTCAAGTTTACAAAACCGCTTTAGTTAGCTTTAATTTTTTTTCTTTAAATGTCCAGTTTTTTTCCTTTTATTTAACTTTTTTTTTTTTTTTTTTTTTTTTTTTTTTTTTTACATGTAGCTTCACTTTTTAGTTTAGCTTACCATACTAGCTATAATAACCTAGAAGCTGGTTTATTATTTCTGGTAGGATTTCATCATAAAGCTAAATCAGAGCTAAACAAAAAAAAAAAAAAAAAGGTGTTTCCTAGCTGTAGAATATTTTGTGCGCTTGTATTACAATCTGAATGCAAAGATAATATTATAACAACTTAAGGTCAGTGTGTTATTACTATCCCAGGAAGTAAAGCTTCCTGCATCCTTGGATCCTCAGCTAGGATGAGGAAATACTCCACAAAAACAAGCAAACACAGGTGGGGGGGAGGAAATTAGCCCATTAAAAACACAGTCCGTGTAACAATGAACAGGTGCAATAAAATTAAAAGAATACCAGCTTACAAACACACATTAGAAAACGTGTACAGCCTGACTGTAAATGCATTTCACAGTGTAGAAGAAACAGGATACGAGGGGTCCTTGAAGGCAGCACTTGACTGACAGTCCCGCAGTCTAATCCAGGGAGTGAGGACTCAGCAGCTCCGTTATGTGTCGAATCAACGTCGGCTCGGCGCTTACAGGCTGTGACTGAGAAAAACCCTGCCGTACTTCGCTCATTCAGCTCTTAAAGCTCACTTTTTCAGCTCAAGCCGTCGGGCTCCTCGCTACAGATTTGCTCCAGAGCCGGGACTCCGCAGACGTTACGTCGGGACAATGGAATCCAACGTTATCCCGGACAGTGTCCGCCATCAGCGGCTACAGCCGGGCATCGGATTCAGTTCGGGAGCGACCGGGACCCTCCGCTCCTCTCTCCGGCCCGGGGTTACGGTCCCCATCGCACCGTTGCTGTCCTCTCCGGCCTCTCTGGCGGCGTCCTCCGGGCCTCCTCCCCCGCCGCCTCCGCTGCAGCTCCACAGCCTGTACGGCGGAATGGGAGCGGGGCTGGGGCCGGGGGCTAGCGGTCACTGTAACCCGGGGAACCCGGCCGTGCTGAAGGAGGCGGTGGAGGCTGTGGTTCGCAGCTTCGCCAAACACACGCAGGGTTACGGCAGAGGTAATGTCCGCTGCTGACACTGTCCTGGAAATAGCGGCGTTAACGCGTGTCATACTGCTTCAGGCTGTAGCTGGGGAGGGGACTTTTGGAGAGCTGGAAACCACTTTCAGCTGCGCCATTTGTTTGGAAGGAAGGCACAAAAAACCTCCACCACACTTAGAACAAACTCCTGTAATTTCCACCTTTATCTCCGGTGTGTAAACACACCAGTGGTCATTTGCACCTGATGCAATGTTACCGTGAAGTTTCCTTTGATATTCGCTCCAGTCACTCCATCACAGGATTAACATCCAGGGGCTGCAGGGGTTTGCATTTACGAACAATACACTATTGTTCGTAAATTAGCCGTTACACTCATGTTACACGGTAAATAACAAGAATAGACACTGTGGAAATCGATAATAACCTTGAAAAATGAAAGAGCAGTGCCCCTATAAGGCTTTATGTACTTTATATTAAACTTTATATTATTACTTCATGATGTGCAAAATGCACATCATTAGTAATAATTACTTGAAAAATCCAGTTTAATTTAAAGTACTTGACTGATTTCTATCAGAGTTTTCCTAAAACTATCATTAGACCAAAAGCTTAAGTAATGTTAACATGTGTGCCTGTCCCAGGCTAATAGGATTTATTTCCAAAAGATGGTCCCCATGTGTCCCTAACTAACAGCCTCTCCCCCTGCATGCCAGTTAGGCTTCTTAACACAATTATTGGCAGCATTTTTTGAAGACTTTTGGCAGTAAAACACACACACGAGGTGATGTAATTAGGCTTTCCTATACTTTTGTTTTCAAGCGATTAAGTTGCAATTTCAAAAAGGCCTATTAAGTGTATTTAAAGGAGTACTATAAGAAAAAAAGGGGGGGGGGGGCATGTGTGCAAATACACCTTTGGAAAAGATTTCGTTGGACTTTCAAGTGGAGTTGCAGGATGTTCTATGACTGTAGTTTGGATCAGCTTCACATTACATCCTTCGATATCTCCGAGAGTTTCCTGTCTCTTTGCACTTTTGTTATGGAGGAAATCCTCCGAATTGGATAAAAACAGACCAAGAGGCCTTAATAAACCACTGTCACAAGCCTGAATTGGTTTGTTAGCCCCAGTTGCTGCACTACAGGCTGCAGACCTGCAATGCAAATCCAATATCTCGTCATACCTCCAGACTTTAAAATAGAGTAGATTCTGGACAAAAGCTGCAGTGGAAGTACAAAAAACAGTATTTGTAAAATAAGTTTTTTTAAACTTTATGTAAAAAGCATTAAACACACAAAAAAACTGTCTTTAAAGTAGCACCAACTCTTGCCCACATTAATGAGCAGATTTAGGCTGTTTCCGTTTCTTTAGGCTCTCTCTTTATGTAATCCCAGACTGACTTGACTTTGAGATCAGGGCTCCGTGGGGGCCTGACCATCTGTTGCGCCTCTCCTTGTTCGTGTTGACACTGAAGATGGTTCTTTACAACTCTGGCTGTGTCTTTGGACGCATTATCTGTCATCCTGCAGAGCGAGCTTAGGAGAGATCAGGCGCCTCCCTGATGGAAAGCAACCAAAATATTTAAAGTATCTAAAACATTTTAAAACTTTTGATAAAAACTGTGTCACAGAGTAAAAGCAAGAGAGCCGTGTGTGTTTAAAAAAATGATTTGGATTGTCCTTCAGGGCTCTATAGTATGGAAAATATGGCTTGTAGTTTGTTGACAGAAGCTTTAATTTTTTGTTTTTAATGTTCGACAAAGTGGCCTGGCCTCCAGAGCAAGATTCAGGCGGTAACTTCGTTCAAATCGTGTTGGCTGCACACATATTTCCCAACAGACCCCAAACCCAAGTAATCATTTATGACTCAGTTGCAGAGTTTGCAGCTTTCCATTGTTGTTTTTGTTTCCTTGTGGATGACATGAACTCCGTTCTCTCGTGTGAGGGCCAGAGTCGAGTGTTTTTCTCCAAGCCTCTCCTCTGAGGTGATGCAGAATTTCCTCTGGGCAGCCACCTAAAATCTTTCCGGAAAACCCTGTGGCATCCTGGAGACGACCTTCCCCTGCACCTTTCCATCTTTGTTTAGAGAGGATGTCGCAGAGCTCGCCTAACGGCTACAGACCAAAACATGTAAACTGCACTAATGATTTGTATTAGTGTGATGTAACAGGGCTTCTTCTTTTATCTGTGTGTCCTGCAGTGAACGTGGTGGAGGCTTTGCAGGAATTTTGGCAGATGAAGCTGACCAGAGGAGCCGACCTGAGGAACGGAGCCCTCGTTGTTTATGAAATGGTCCCGTCCAACAGCCCTCCTTATGTTTGCTATGTTAGCCTTCCAGGCGGCAGCTGCTTTGGAAGTTTCCAGGTGCAGTGTCTGCTTTCTGTTAGCGTGAATATTATGAAATATGCAGTACTGTATGAAAGTCTTTATACTTTGCTTCCAAAGGAGCCGGACTTCCTTGGAATTTTTAAAGCGGGTTTGGACATTGGCTGCTTTTTTACTCCGTTTCAAAGGAACTTTTTTTTATGCATGTCTGCACATAACAGACATCTTACAATTTTAAACTGCTGCCTGTCACAAGAACACATTTCTTTAGTCGAGCATGAAAAATGTGAAAGCTTAGGCATAAAATTGTATATATTTGTGATTTCCAAAGAGCTATTACTGGAAAACTTGGTATACGTCTCGATGGTGCGCAGTGGAGGACAAAAAAGAAGCAGGAAGCCTAAAAAACTATCTAGAGCATATGAACAGTATCTGAAGGTCACGTCCTTAAAAAAAACTCTCAAAGACCTGACAGGAGGGATGAACCAGTGCTGTGTCTACACGTAACAGACAACTCGGCAGTTAACCAACCAACCAAGTGTATCTTTAACTACTTTGTTGCTTTCATCCTGCCACAAAAACACATCATTTGTTCAATTTTCTTTAGCCGAGTCTGTAAAAATGCCAACAATAACATAGTTTGACAGGCATAAAGTTATATTTTCATATTAACGAGGTGATTCCCAAACATCTGTTGGCTGAAAACTTGGCATAATGCCTTGACAAAAGAAGTGGCCTAAAAACTATCTACATCAGACGAACGGTATTGGAAAGTTATTTACGTAAGAAATAGAAAGGAATCCAAAAAAGACCTGACAGGACCTGAGAGATGCATCTGGACCTTCAGCTGATCCATCTAATGTTCATTGAAGCCTCATCATAAATGTCCCTGTGGAAGGCTGGCTGTCAAGGAGTCATTCTTAAGGAAGGCTGAGTTATGCCAAATTACATGAGTGTCTACAGTCACGTGTAAAACAAGGTGGAGGCTCTGTCATGGTTTGAGGTTCCATTTCAGTCTGACGGACTTGTGAACGCAGAAAAGTGCCCTTAGATTTTGATTCAACATGCAACACCTTCTGAAAAGGATCCAATTCGCAACAACTTCAGTTTTCAGCACGCACAATGGACCACTATCAGTCATGGATTGGGCTCCCAGGTGCCGTCAACATCATTGGGATCATCTTGACATAAAACCGAACAAAAAGGCAGCCAACATCCAAAGAAACTACTTAAAGAAATGACAAGAAAGCTGCCAAAGCGAGCTCAGGCTGTGTTGAAGAATAAAGGTAGTCATACCAAGTACTGACTTTCGAGGTCATTAACTCTAATTTTCCTTCCCGCTTTCCCATCAACATATAAAAAAACGAGGAGTGGCTCAAGACTTTTTTTGCACGTTACTGTAAAAACACGCCATTGTCTTTGGTTGAACGTCAGTGAATGTGTTGTGGTTTGGTTATTCTGTTGCAAGCATTCCTAAAACCACAAGACCAAATATGGATGCAAGCTCAAAGCCACAAAGAGTCATTTAAAGACCGGCCGGGTTGTCGTTGGCCTTTTGACTGTTTATCTGTCCACTGATACATGCTCTCTTTGCTGTTTGACAGTTCTGTCCCACAAAGGCAGAGGCGAGACGCAGCGCCGCCAAAATCGCCCTGATGAACTCCGTTTTTAACGAACATCCCTCGCGTCGGATTACAGACGACTTCATTGAGAAGAGCGTGAATGAGGCGTTGGCCTCCTTTAATGTAAGTTTAAAAAAAGAACTGCAGAGAACTCAAAGTTGTGTTTGTACGACTGTCAGTCAAGTAGGATGGTCGATTTGAACGCGCTTCCAAAAACATGATGTATTAGGTTAATTTTGCTCAGTTGCTGGCATCATACGCATGGATTGTTTTGTTTTTTTACACATAGTAAATATTATGAAAGTGTATACTATGGATACAAATAGCTGATGCTTCTCAAAATTAAATGAAGGAAAATTACACTGCATTGGACTGACTCCCAAACTCAACACAAATATGTGCCAAATATCTGTAGGGAGATATGAGTAAGTAGCATTTACTATGTAAGCTCAACCTGTGGCTGACTTGACTTTAAGTGCTTGTCTATGCTCACAGGGAAACAGAGAAGAGGCCGACAACCCCAACACAGGGATCGGGGCGTTTCGCTTCATGCTCGAGTCCAATAAAGGAAAGTCCATGCTGGAGTTTCAGGTGCGTGTTTTAAGTAGCTTTTTAAAAAAACAAACAAAAAGAAAACTTATGATAAATGTAGGCCCAGAGCCTGTATGAGAGTAGCTACATACAGAACACGTATGCATAAAAGTAGCAGTTTTATGTGTAAATGTTCGCCCAAAAGTGATAATATGTAGTTAGTTTGGCCCCACAGTGTTGAATTACTGGTCTCTTATTCTTGGTCTCGGCTGTGTTTGTCTTCCAGGAGCTGATGACTGTGTTCCAGCTGCTGCACTGGAACGGAAGCCTCAAAGCCATGAGAGAACGACAATGTTCCCGACAGGTAAAGCCAACAAATGCCTTCTATTATACAAAAATAGTAACAGTTTTCAGCTACTTTTATTTTATTTTTTTAATGAACAAATTTCCCAGTAATCAGTCACAAAATTAAACCTACTGAGAGGTGAAGTGAAAAAAAAAGAGATTATCTCCACAGTGCAATGTCCTGCTGTTTCTTAGCTCCTCACCAAAATGCAAAACTTGCTCAGGAACAGCTCAAGGACCACAATGAAAAGCCCAAATTCCTATTCTTTTCCCTTTGTAAGAGTCGGGACAGATTCAATCAATCGAGGCCCCACCCAGCAACCCACATATCCAAAACGATCCGCATCCAGCGTCCCAGTGGCAGACACCAAAACACTCCCAAAGAGGTCCTGTGTCCACGCCCAGATGGGCCACAGCTGTTTTGGTGACCAACACAAAATCTGACTGGTGGTTTTAATGTTGTGGCCGATCAGCGTTTAGCAGGGCTTTTTCTCTGTGACAGGACTGTTCTAGATAAATTTGTAGTTATCTTTCTCACCATGAGCAGTGAGTGAAAAAAGAGCAAAAACAAAGCATGTGCCTCCTAAAATATGTGTGTTTCAAAATAATCCCCATTTATCTCAAATTGGGCTTTTGTACAGCCCCTTAGCCCATCCTCTGAAAGTTGTTGTAGCGCCAGTTAGGGTCTCCCTCCTTTTAAGGCAGCCACATGAAGCCGCTTTAAAAGGAGGTGCGGTGTAGTCGAAGCTTTGTGCATGATATGATCATAAAAATGAATTCTTTGCATTTTTCTTCTAATTTAAAACTCCTTTTTTGGCATCATACAGAGCCAAGAGTAGAAAAAACTGTCTGCACATACGTTGACCTCTCTTGAGAGACAACAGAGAGTGCCTACAGCCATCTGTGAAATATGGTGGAGGCTCTGTCATGGTTTTGGGGCAGCATTTCAGCCAGTGGTGATGGAGGTCTTGTCAAAAATGATGGAATTATGAATGCATGACAGTGTGACAGTGATCACAAACACACTGCCAGTGCAGTGAAAGCATACCTGCATAGAAAAACACACAGCGGAGCACTATCAGGGCCATGGATTGGCCTCCCCACAGGCTGGATTTCAGCATTACTGCAGCAGTGTGGGATCATCTAAAGATAGCGAACATCCAAAATAGAGCTTTTCATGTTTTTCAAGAAGTCTAGAGGACAAATAAGAATAAAGGTGGTCCAAATGTTGACTTTCAACCTTGTTAGGATTGTACAACTCTGTTTCTGTCTTATATATACTGTATTTCTGTGCATGTTTACTGTGCTTATTTCACATTTTCACCAAAAATTATAAAGAAATTTCATGTCTTATGAAATTTAAAATGAAGTTTTATTAGGTTCAGCATCAGAATCTGAATAACTCGAGGAATATCTAATTGGGAATGCTGTTTCCCACTATCACATCTTCTGACTCTAAATGACTTTCTGGCTGAACTTGCAGGAGGTGCTGGCTCACTACTCCCATCGGGCTCTGGATGATGACATGCGCACTCAGATGGCCGCCGACTGGGTGAACCGAGAGCAGAGCGTAGCGGGCACCATCGCGCAGGAGCTGGCCACGACAGAGCGGGAACTAGAGGACGCCAGGCTGGCGGGCAGAGAACTGCGTTTTTACAAAGAGAAGAAGGACATCCTCATGTTAGCTGTGGGTCAGCTCAGTGCAGCCAACACCGCCACTCTGCCATCACACTAAACCAACCGTATGGAAACATGCCTTCACACTCCGTAGGATTCCTGGTAACAGTACTGATCACTTCATAGGTGACTTCTCAGAACGTTTTAGGTTTTGTTTTGTTTCGTGTACCAGGTAATCAAGCCTTGACTTACAGTATGCACATCTTGTCCATAAAACAAATACTAGCCGCTATAGCCCGTTACCTCTTTGTGCCTAGTAATTACAGGATGACAGTGCTTTTTTTCTAGATGCCTGTAAAAGTGCTCGGCATTCAATGTGACTGGGATTTACATGTTTTGTTTTCATTATTTCATACTGTACTTACTCAAAGTAGACCTATGGAGACAAAACCTTTATGGATCAGTGAATGTACGGGGCATAAAATGACCCATCAGACCAAAACCTAATGAGGTATAGCTCCTGTGTTTCTTCTCGGCTTTGGTTTGTTTTGGTTGGTTGTAGTATTTGGGATGGGAAGATGCCAAAATTGATGATGCAAGAAGCCTGTGTTTGTTCATGAATAAAGCACAGGAACAGAGGTCACCCACTCAGCAAGATATGAATGAAGGGAATAAAAGATCCCAGCTAATATCACCGGTTTTCTGTAATGGATGTGCAACCTGCTCCTACAGGTTTTTTATGGGAAGCAGCCTCTAATAATACTAGACTTCCAGTAAGCACAGAAATACGCTTATTGACTCATGTAATAATAATTTGTGGGTAATTTGCAAAAGAAGAAACATGTCAGCAGGTAATTGATGCTCTGACAGCAGCTCAGGTTAAAAAAAAAGATCAAATATTAAACCACCACTATGCCGTTGTACTTCAGCTTTTCTTGCAAAGGCATTTTTTAAAGCTTCGTCTCTTGCTTGGCGACGATGACACTAGCCGAATGTATCATTTTTAATGCGTTATCAGCAAAAAGGACCTGCAAAGCAACACGACTTACAAAAACTGCAAAATCTGCTCTTGTGATGCAGATTGTGTTGGTCAGCTAGTGGAGTTCAAACAAAGTGAGTGTTTGTTAGGACTTAAATGTAGGTCAGGGTCTCAGCAGTTAAAAAATGGAGGCCAGAGAATGAGTTGGGCTTTTTTTCTCTTTTTTTTTTTTTTAAAAGCTGAACCATCAGTTTTGAGTCATTGTAGTCAGAACAGTGCCAGCTTCTGTGGTCTAAGTTTTTTTTGAGATACTGGAAGAAGGAATTGGGTTTTGGCAGTGTTATAATGTCTGCATGCCAAAAAAATGTAATATAACAGGCATTTATTACCATTTTTTCCCGTAAATGTCATAACTTTATATTTGTTCGTCTTTATAAAATGCATTTTTATATGTTGTAGGGATAAAGGCGTTTTAACAAGCAGCATTAAAAAGACCCCACACAAGTTTTAATTGATGTGATATGGTTCTTTTGGATGTAATGAAAGTCAGACAACAGGAGGGCTCGTTCTTGCTGCTGAATGCTGGATTATTAGCAGGAGCAGAACCCGATTATACGAAATATAAAGAAAGAACAAACAAAGAAAAAGTGCAGGAAGTTTCTATAACTCATCTCTGGAGTCTTTGTGCCTTTATGAAAATGGTAGCTAGCAATGTTTGAACAGTCCTCTTTACACATGCGGTTAATTTCTTACTGTTACAGAATTTTAAAAGAATAGTTCAAACATTTGGGGGAAATTTACTCTAAGAATTTGATTGACGTTACACGAAGGGCGGTCTGGTTAATATGAAGCTAAATAAAGCCGCTTCGCCATAGATTAGCATAAAGACTGAAAACGGATGTAAACAAGTTCCCACACTCGGCCCCAAAGGTAACAAAATCTGACCAATGTTACTTCATTGGTCTGAATCACAGACTGTATAAAAAAGATGGACATAGCTTCTCTGCTAATATAGAAGCTTGTGAGCTACCAATGTATAGCAAACGTTGAATGGCTCTTTGCAGAAATGGATAAAGGTGTGTTCATGTCAAAGTGTTAGACAGCTGATGACAAGGAAATGATCTGCCTTCACAGAGCTTTCTGATTGGCAGAGCTAGCTAAATTTCAACTTAACTTGAAATTTCAAGTTAGGAATGGCGATTTTTAAAATTTTTTTTCCAGCAAACAAGCCCCTGTAGTCTGAAAAGTGAAGCCAGTGCAGAAGTGCCTTCAACCTGCATTCTTTATAATTGTCAACTCCTCTGGAATGACTGACCCCAGTCACTACTTTCCTTATGTCATTGTGGTCCCTTTTAACACACAGCATGATGTCTGTTGGTAAATTATGAGCTGGTGTTGACTATGATAAAATACGGTGTGTGCTAGACCAGGACTGTTGTGGAGGGCCGGATCAATAAGCTGAACTACTTTCTGCTCAGTATTCATTTTTATCTCTTCATAAGCTTATTGATCCAGCCGTCCACAACAGTCCCAGTTTCTCACCACTTGTTTGTTATGTCTGGTATCAAAACAGTCCAAAATGCCAAATGCAGGGCTTCCAAACCAGTGGGTGATGACATGGTGGCTACGTCCGTCTTTTAATTACAGTCTGAAGTGGCATCTGTGCTGGGTAATACTTCCAGTACCTGCAGAGTGTTTTATTCAAATAATTTCCTTAATATGCTACATGGCGATTGTGAAGGATGTATTTAATATTATTACCTTTGGTATAAATTTATAAACATTATATACTGATTCTGTTTCTGTTTTCTTTTTTTGTGCCCACTTTGCAGCATATGTGTGTGGTGCAAATATAAAAATGTTGACTTTGCAGTTCTCTTTAATTAATAATGCAAATTTATAATTGACAGAAAAAGTCATCTTTATATATCCTGGTTAATATCTTCAACTTTTTCAAATGTGTAAATTTCAAATCAGTAAATTTTAAACTTGGTACTAAACAGATTGCCAGGATTTCATATGCAGAAACACTTTCAGGGATTTTATCCTTCTTTGACTCAATTAAGAAAAGTAAATGTGATTAATGAGGAAATCTCAAGCAGTGTTTTAATGAACTGCTTAACGGGAAGGAGGCTGAGGCTGTTTGTTTCAATTTAGATGCTCAACTTCTGGTTTGTTTGGTTTTTATAGTTTGTTTGTTTTTATAGCCACAAGCCATTAATCTCAAGGCTCCTTCTGTAAAAATGCCTTTGATCTTTCTTTGTTATCAATATAATTGAAGTTTTTTTGAACCGTATGTTTGTTTTTTGCCATTTGTTTGCTAAAAAAACAGTTTTGGCTCTACATGTTTTTGTTTTTTTGTTTTTTTTGCTTTGATGCATGATGTGTTGATTAAGTTCTGGTTTTATATGTTTCATATTCTATACAGTATTGTTTTATAAGAGTGTTTCTCGAGGTCCTTACTGTTTGTATTTTCTATGAACATTTTGTATTCCATGTTTATACTTTTAGTAGATTTATATGTATATGTAATAAATTTGCTGTTACAAATGGCACTGTGTCGAGCCACTTGTTTTCAGTGACTGAAAATCAAGGCCACACACACACACACACAGTGGTAATAATTTAATATTCCAAATTAATAAAAATGCATATTCCAGATTTTTAGAGTATAAAAGCACTGATTTCATTCACTTTATTTTTTTTAAATTATGCAATAACTTGCAAATGCCACCAGAAGGCATAACAGCCTTCCACCCACAATCTTAGTTAGGCATCGTAGGCATCAAAACCAAACACGATTAACATTACAGAGCAATACTGGTGCATTTATCTTTCCTCTTTCAGAGCCCACAAGAGTTATCAAAGTAAAAACAACTTTAATAGACTAATTTCCTCTATTACCTCAGATAATCAAAGGACTTGATACCCCTGTCCAGGTTGCTCAGGATCTTGAATGGCAGCATCACCAACTGGATAGGGAGCTGCGCCTGACCGGGATCACTTGATTCTCATGGGGGTCGTTTTAGGAGATTTAGGAGATTGAACCATTAAGTTCAATCTCCTAAATCTGGGTGACATATAAATCAAATGATTCAGCCAAGATGATCGCATGGGATCCAGACTGTTGTCCATACTGCCATCAACGAAATGCTACCCTACCGTGTGCAGGACAGAAAGAAAGAGGGAGAGCTTTTAACCTGAATCCTTTAGAATCCTAAATGAGACTACAACCCCACTGACTACCTAACTACAACTAAGCTACTCAGTACCTGGACTGTGTTTGTGAAACTAATTAATTATGTTTGTTATTATTAAATTAAAATAAATTAATAATAAGTTGTTTGGAATTTTTCTTTTTTTTTTTTGGAAAATTGTGTCCAGAAGCATTAAAAAATAATTAAATTCAATTCTAGCTGAAATGAACTCGTTTTTCACATAATGTTCTTTAAAATCCGACATTTAATATCATACCAGAAAAAATTAAATTAAATTAAATTAAATTAAATTAAATTAAATTAAATTAAATTAAATTAAATTAAATTATTTTTTTGTTTTATACTTCCGGTACACAACATCGGAAGAGGCGGGGTTTTATTGTGCTGCGCTCCCCCTGCGTTGGTCATTCAACATGGCAGCGGGACCAATTTCAGAAAGAAACCAAGGTAAACTCATCATTAAACTCTGTTTTGTTTCTTTGCACTTCTCATTCATAAAAGTGCTGGTACATTTCACCGGAACCGGCTCATTTTTACGTACCGACTGCCTCCTTTAGACAGCAGTTTGTGATAAACAAATGGCAGATCACATGGAAACATTGAGTTGTCGCTAGCTTAGCATGTCGCTGATTTTCCTTTGCAAACAGACTTTTTAATCCTTTTACTTGTTACTTATATAGAAGCCAGTTCAGCGATGGTTTTTGGTTGTTTTAAAGTGCGACTCTTCCAAACAAATTAGCAGCAGACTTAACGTCTAGTTGTCCAACAACTACAAGTAGCCGAAGAAGCTAACAACATAGCTTATAGCTTGACTCGGCGGTCATGTTAAACATATTAAACGTCTTTGTTTCGTATCGTGCTGATTTTATACGGGGCTATTTTATTTCTTGATGTGGGTATACAGATATAGGTATTTTAGATGTAAACACTAAACGTGAGTTTCCTGATTAAATATTGTACACGTATAATAAATGTGAGGAGAGTGTGAGAGGCAATAAAGCAACTTTAAGAAGAAGCAAGTAAATAATTTATAAATCTTTTATCCGGTCACAACGCATAGTTATCTGTACACATCTTCTGGCTGAATTATATTAACAGGCCTTCCAAAGGACACAAGCGACTGGATCTCACTGATTAACTAATTTATTTCCAAATATTAGCTATTTTTCTATTCTTGAAGTTTCTCCATCGACTTTTACTTTAATGTCACGTGTGTCCACTGAAAAAGAGATTGACGACCTGTGATGACGCACTGATCATTATGAGGTTTATTTTCTCTTCATGTTTTAGACGCTACTGTATATGTTGGTGGTTTGGATGAGAAAGTGTCTGAGCCGTTACTATGGGAGCTTTTCCTGCAGGCTGGTCCTGTGGTCAACACACACATGCCCAAAGACAGAGTCACAGGCCAACATCAAGGTAAGTAATCAGATCACCTTTTTGGTACGTGTTTTGAAGGATCACTAAAAACAAGCTCATCTAACAGTTTTTGCTACTTTCTCAGGCTATGGCTTTGTGGAGTTCCTCAGTGAAGAGGATGCCGACTATGCCATCAAAATCATGAATATGATAAAGCTCTATGGCAAACCGATCAGGGTTAATAAAGCTTCTGCACACAACAAAAACCTGGATGTCGGTGCTAACATCTTCATCGGTAACCTGGACCCAGAGATTGATGAGAAACTGCTCTACGACACGTTCAGTGCCTTTGGTGTGATCCTCCAGACGCCAAAGATCATGAGAGACCCAGACACCGGCAACTCTAAGGGTTATGCTTTCATCAATTTTGCCAGCTTCGATGCATCCGATGCCGCCATTGAGGCCATGAACGGCCAGTACCTCTGCAACAGGCCCATCACAGTGTCGTATGCCTTCAAGAAAGATTCCAAAGGAGAGCGTCACGGCTCGGCCGCAGAGCGACTCCTGGCCGCTCAGAATCCTCTCTCCCAGGCAGACAGGCCTCACCAGCTGTTTGCAGATGCTCCTCCACCGCCAACGGCTCCAACGCCAGTCCTGACCACGCTGGGAGCTGCGATGGCCATTCCAGGTAAGCAAATGGAAGTTGTTTTATTGCATTTTGGGCATTTGAACATTGCTGTGGGGTGTTACACAACATTTCAGGCACCGTTCATCAGGTAATGTGGAAAAATCTTGTTTCCGTTAATAAGAAGTTAATAGGTGTCGATTTTAAGTGATTAGCTTACAAGATGAATTTGGGTTTCTGGTACAACTTGACCTACTTCCAGGAAAAAGAAGTAATCAAACTGGAGTGGTCTAAGAATAAAAGTTGTTCCTCATACGTTTTAATCTCTTTTTACATTATGCTCACATGGAACTTCCTGTAGTTTACTTTACATCTGAATGGTTGGACATTAAATAAAAAGAGCAGTATCTATTACACAGAGTTTGTCCAGTGGGCTGTGATGATATATTTTAAATAGTTTTGTCTGTCTAAGAGAACGATGCAGTACTTGAATGATTATCTTAGAATTGCTGTTCAACAGCCAGCCCCATCTTGGGCTCGTTATTCATGGCAGTTAATTATATTACTCTGTTAAACTATCGATTAAAGTACAAACGGCGTCAGTTAAACTTAATTTACGAAAGCGTGAGTTTGCCTTCTTTTGCACACACACAATCCAATTGTTGACCAGATCCTGTTTGGAAATAGACAGGACGTTATACCTGCTGCTCATGCTTCCTGTACGCTCAGTTATTGTGATCATTTTATTCTAAGAAGTAATAAATTCTGAGTAATTAGCAGGTGATATGCCGGTGATATGCGGTCATGTTGTTGTGCTTCCTTTTGTTCTTCTCGGGATAATCTCTAAACAGCAGCAGTATGTGATTAATTGTTATAGATTACAGGCTGTCATGGGAGTAGATGAGTTTCCATCATGAGCATTAAGATGATGTAGGAAGTGT
Organism: Diplotaxodon limnothrissa; assembly: GCF_057381915.1. Taxonomy (NCBI): domain Eukaryota; kingdom Metazoa; phylum Chordata; class Actinopteri; order Cichliformes; family Cichlidae; genus Diplotaxodon; species Diplotaxodon limnothrissa. The sequence goes on along the minus strand of NC_140616.1, from coordinate 16,433,439 downwards.
GTCTGTGCTGCTCTGGATGATGCCTCTTTTATCAGTAGGTGATAAAGAGATTATTTTTAATCTAACTAATCTTGATCAGTGTGTGGAGTAAAGTGAACATGACAGCTGACAGATTGGTCCTTTAATGAAGTTCTTCATAGATATTACATTAGCTACCATGGGTAGATCATTATAAGTCACATTGCTCTGCTCAAATGTGAAATATGAGACTCACTTTGCAAATGCAACCTGTTTGCGTGCAGGCATGCCACCTCCTGGTGCTTTCCCTCCTGTTCCTCCACCTGGATCGATACCTCCATCAATGCCCCCTGCTATGGCTATACCACCAGTAGCTGTGACACCAGGCCCGCAGGGTGGTGGCGGACCTCCACCCGGACCACCACCGTTCCCTCCTGGCAGCATGCATCCAGGTAAAGCTACATTTATGCTTTCAATGTGTTTCCATATTCATTCCTTGTGGAAAGTAATGCAGTAGTACGTTATAAAAGTTTAGATATGTATATTTACATGCTTTTTATGTAGTTCTTGTACATATGAGCCTGCATGACGTTATCAGTTATAGATTACCTGTGTTTGGCGTATTTAAATATACCTGGAGTTTCACTCTTACCAGTTTGGTCCATGTGGACAAATGTTAAGCTTGAGCTTGCTTTGTTGCTGCCATGCAGGTATGCCTCAGATGCCCATGCCTCCTCCTGCTCCTCCTGGTATGGTGCCTCCGCCTCCTGCTCCACCAGGATCAAACCCCCGGGCACCGCCGCCCCCCAGCATGCCTCCACCCCCACCTATGGGCATGCCTCCCAGAGCGCCATATGGGCCTCCCACAGGTAAGCGCTGTGGCATCTCCTTCAGTCTTTGTTGTCTAATAAAAGTTTCTCTGAGCACCAAAATAAGAGGAAAAGTCCTTCAAAGAAACATTTCCCTGTAAAAAGAATCATTGAAGGGTTCTCTCCGTAACACAACTGATATTATGCATTGAAAATGGTTTTGCTGTCTTGCGCTCAGGTTGCGCTGTTGTTGATGAAACACATTGATAATTTAGCATATAAAATAAACATTTGAGCTGTGAGATGATTTGGAAAGCAGTCAAATGTTCATTGACTCATGCTGATGCCTGTGAAGGTACCCTACTAAAATTTGTGAGCCAAGCCTTAAAAAATGTATTATTGCTGTTACACCAGCCAGCTGTGGCACAAAATCTGGGCTCTGATACCCAGAAGAAAGGATATGGGAAGGAAGCTGAATAAGATGTAACATCATGTTGGGCGGCATGGCAAGACAGCAGTTAGCACTGTTGCGTCATGGCAAGAAGGTTTCTGGTGTGAACCCCGGCTCCTGGTAGCGTTTTACAGCGGTTTTATCAGACTGTGACCACTTGTTCTCTCTCTCTCAGGCCCTCCTGTCCCTCCAGGCATGAGAGGGCCTCCTCCTCCCATGCCTCCACCTGGCTATGGTGCCGGTCCTCCTCGACCACCTCCCTTTGGCTTCCAGAGAGGACCTCCGATGCCACCGAGGCCCCCAGGTGTCCCCCCACGGGCTCCTCTGAGAGCACCGATGCCATCGTAATTCCTGTTAGATAACTGTCTGTCATTTTGCTTTTTTTTAAAAAACGCATCCTTAGGCTTAGTTTGTAAGCGTGAGAGTAATTTAACCACCTGTTTGTATTTTGGGGTTTTTTTGGTCATTGTACAGATGAACAACAAATAAAAATTTTAGTACAATTCTTTACTGTTTTTATTTACTCTGACAACAAAACACAGCATCAAATAACAGACTTGTGGCTCTAAAAGGGACACAGATCAGATGTTGCTTTCAAAGTATAGTTTTATTCCTCCCGGAGCATCTGTGTGCTCAGAAATCTTATAGAAGAATTGTTGAAACTATTGCTCCTAGGTGAGCTGTTGTGGGGGCATGGGAGGAGGTCCGGGGGGTGTACCCAGGACAGCTGGAGGAACTGGAAACTGCTGGAATGACAGTGTCACTGTGCCTAGTGAAGACATACACTGAGAGGGTCCTTTAAGCTTGAATGAAATTTACAGCTGCCCACATGGATAAACCAAACTCCTCCTGGATGAAGGTTTTATGATCAGAGGAGACAAAAATTGAGTAAAGGTGAGGATTTCACACCTAACAACAGCACCAGCTGTCAAGCATGGTGGTGGTAGCATCATGCTGTGTGGCTGTTTTGCTAGCAGTGGTACTGGTACACTGCACAAAGTGTATAGAAAAATGAAGAAGGCGTATTACTTCAAACCAAGTCCTAGATGTTTTTAACTTGTACACAGTTGCGTGTTCCAACAGGACAATGATTCCACGCACATCAAAACTGGATTTGAATGGATAAAGCAGGCTAACCTTCTGGAAAGCCCAACCTCAAGCCTGCTGAAAATCTGTGGGCTACAATTTAAAGCTGGGTCGGTACCAGGAAACTTACCAGTTTAAATGAACTACCAATTCTGCCAAGAAGCATGAGCAAATATCGAGCTAGAATTATGCCAGAAGTTTGCTGATTGCTACCAAAAACACTGTGCAATTTGAAAAGGCTCACTTAACTAAGCATTAGTGGGGATTATGTACACAGGAAAATGGCGAGAATGATTTTTCCAGAGTTAACATTTTCATCTAAGAATAATTTTTACTCATTTTGGATTGTAATCATTTCGATTGGCCACTGGAGTTGAACAGAGAAAAAAAAAACGGAGGAAATTCCTAAGTTTCCTAAGTTTCCTTTCTGCTGCTGTCCCGCAGTGGAACAGAGACAACTGTCAGCGGTAAGCCAGGTAAGTGAGTAAAGTGCTTAATAATGATTTCATTTAGGATAAAATGGGGATTTTTTTGTTTATCTGAAAGGTAACGCCTGTAAGTAACATTAAAGCTTGCGAGTTTGTGACAAGGTTGGTTAGGGGGGAGCAAGCATGGGAGAAGGCGCTGGATCCGGGGAAGGGAGTGTGGTATCAGTGTGCATGTGTGCGTGCGTGTCGGGGTGTGTGTCCTGAGTTCAGCCTGAGAAAGTGTCCTTTCGCCTGTTAAGTATGGAACTCCAAAGTGTTCAAAATTAAATAAATAAATAGGTCAAGATGAAATAAATAACTATGTGAATAAATAAGACACAGATATGTAATGTGAGAATGATATTGTGAAATAATGGAACACATTTTGAAAACAATGCTCATTATTGTGAAACATATTACATTCTGCTATATATATTTTCTTATTATTGTGAAATATTATTTCATGGTCATTATTTTTCACAATAACAGAGATTATCCTGAGGCATTTTATTTATTTCCAGCCGTTTATATTCCAAAATGACCTTTTTTCAAAGTCAGTCTTTATTTCAAAATCCCGTTTTTCCCGATGGTCTATTTATTTCATAATGCGACTTTTCAGCAGAATGACTTTGTCTGTCAATCAAGAAAGACAGGGCGGAGCCAGTTGTGTGATTGGTTGCTCCTTTACTCAGACGTAAGTAATAGCACATGAATTGTCGATTTAGGTTTAATGGTGCAATGCATCTCCTATGCAGCTGGCGGCAGTATGCAGCTCAAAATAAACTTAAGGCACCGACAAATGCAAAACACTGGGCGCGAATAACGTTACAGGTGTATCAATTCTTGTGAAGGGCATGGCTGCAGGAAACAAGTCCGTTTCTGAGTTACTCAGAGAACTTGCTAACCGCTTAGATTGAACGTCTTCACCTCAGTCTGCGTATTGCAGCAGTGTACTGGAGATGAAGTGGTCCCTGGTCCAAGTTCTCATCACAACCGCACAGTGTTAACGTTAGCAAATGCTAACGCTATCACAGCTAGCTCCACTCCACGAAACGCTGTTCAGGGTAAGTAACGATATGTTATTATTGCTTGGTTAGTCTGTCTGTCTGCCAAATATGAGCTTTTTAAACAGTTTAGTCACAGATTTTTTTTAATACTGTTTTTTATCATAGCAAAGAATTCTATAAATTAGGTAAGAGAAAATAATTGTCTTCTGGGTTAATGTCTGTATTACTATTTACATTGTTGTAGGTAATAGTTATTCATGACTGTTTTAAAGTGGCTTATCTTCTGTGCTAATATGGAAGACAAGTAATCTATGTGAAAGAAAAGAAAGCAATTTTAGTTCAACGTAGTGATTTTGTAAGTGGGTATAATTTGAAAATGCTTTTACTAGTACAGTGGATGTTCTTTAAATATTTAACATTTAAAGTGTGTGTCACTTTACAGACTCCAACTTCAGTTTTGGTTTGGTCTCACCGTTGTAGGTCATAACACAAACAAGTCGTCAAGTCAAGCAGCTGAGGAAAGGGCTTAAGGAAACCATGGTATGGCCGCTTCTGACAGAAAGATCAGACATCATTCCTCCTTTCTTACCAAGGGAATCAGAGACTGCTCCCTGTTGTGAGGTAAGGTCAGGTCACATCTTTTAACATCTGAATAGTAAAGCTATTTGGTTAATTTATGAAGGATGAACATTAATTGTTGACACAAAACACCAATATACTGTTTTGTATGCGTGGGTTAGTTGAACAGCTGGGTTACATGTAATAAAAATACACCTAATGTTGCTGATGCTCTTAAGACTACAAGATAAGTAAAGCTATAAAATGACTGTGGCCTGCCACAGAAGATGAAGATGAGGAAGAAGAGGAATGCTCTCGAGGATAAATGCAGAGTGGCAGGTTACCTTCGGTCCTTCATTGAAAATGGTAAGTCTGCTGCGATAGGTATTTTGCCATTGGTTTTCTCTGATTATACTTTGGTAAATTACATACAGTCCAGTGATCTTGGGTCATTAACAAAGTACACTATAGTAGAGCTGGGCGATATGAGATTTTTTCATATCACGATATTTATTTTTATTTATTTTTTTATAAAAAGGACAAGAGCGGTGAGGTCTATCGCAATAGTTTAATTTTTCTATTGAGAAAAAGTTATTTCGCAATACATATCGTTATCGTTCTATCGCCCAGCTCTACGCTATAGTATAATTTTGTTTTGTTATTTGCTCCATGCAATACATAAGAGTGGTGGCATTATCAGTTGCACTAGAATTGTATGTAGACTACTTTTAGCTTTGTTAACATAAAAATATCTATAAAAGCTACAACAGCAATTTGAGTGGGGCAAAAATGTCTGGTGCCCTGTATGTAAGTGGTCATCTTTTATGGTATTTCTCCATAAAAGATTCAAAATAATGAATATAGGATGTCATTATAGTTTAAAACAATCTTCTGTTGCAGCATCTTGTGCACAACAAAAAGCCCTCATCAAGTTTTGGACAGGATGGGAAGTCTTGCCGAGAAATGACTGTGGAAGTGGTCAACAGCAATCTTCCAAAGTCTTCCACCGGTTTTGAAGTACTACGTCTTCCTGCACACTACTGTACCTATGAGTCATTTCTAATGGACATTCAGGTGTGTCTCAACTCTACTGACTCAGGTTTTGGTCTGGTTTACGATTGATTCCATAACCACATGGTAAAATTAGACCATTTCTTCTTTCTTGCATCACATTACTGTACTCGGTGTTCAAAGAAACGGACAATCTAGTGAGTTCTAGTTCTTTTTAATACACTTGACAGTGAAAAATACAGAGTACAGGTGTGCATTTATGGCTTTTTTAATATAAACTGATGAAGAGTTCAGATATCAAAATCAGTTGTTCACTGTACATTATAAATTACACAATATGTTTTGTTTATACTCGCTACTGATACAAAAAAAATTTCTAGAAAAAATTATTTGAATTAAGATGTTACACTACTCTACTGTGTTCATTGTATTAAATCTGCTCAGAGTTGACATGTACTGTATATCCAACCAAGAAATGAATATCATTAAAGTGACAGCTGTATAAAACAAATCCTGTTTTATAGCCACTCACTGTTTTGTTGAAAATGAAATTGGTTATGCTGTTTTGAGTCAGTATTAGCTACAAAGCTGTAGAAATTAAAAAAAAAAAAAAATCCTCCTGACATAGAAACTGATTAAATGTAATAATGTCTTTCTACAAGTGATTTTGAAGTATTGGTAGCACAGCAGGGTCTTGTTCATTCAGTGCATCTGGGAGCTGAATCTCAGGAATGGTGATCTCATTTGATGGGCAGCGATTATGTTGTCCTGTCCAGTCCACACCATAATCCTCATCAACCTGAAAGAGCATGCACATGTTTTAAATCTAAACTGAAGAGGTGTTTCCTGCAGCTGTTCCTAGATGGACTTATTGAGTCTGCCAGGGCCTATGTGAGTTGCTTAGGCATTGGCTACCAACTAATTATTCATTCACCCATTCTAGGTCAGGATTGGTTCTCTTCAGGTATAACAAATTTAACTTTGTTTAAAGTATTGCCATCTATACCTGACAGGTGGGATAAAAGAGAATGGCTTGGGAGGCGCACAGCAAATCTCAAAGTTTTCCAATTAATGCTGAAAGAACCAAGGATGTAAATGTATTCTTGTTTTAGCTTTACCGAAGACACCAGAGAAAGTATATCTATAATGCTGCTGAAATAGACAAAACCATTTCAATAAACTCGCTATTTAACATCAACCTTGTTATGCGTTATCAGAGAACAATCAACTGCAAACAGCAATGAAACATTCAACTATGTACTATTTAAAGCACTAATGACCCTGTTGTCTAACAAGATGTGATAAGTAAGTAGACTGTGGAAAGCTGGTGGGTCTACTCTCTGTGTAAGAGGTTCCTACAGGCTCCACTGACCCCAGTCTCCGAGTTAACACACTAACAGCTAACACTGCTAAACGTGTCTCAACGCCGAGATGGCGCCGATAGCTTTAGCCGTAGCTGCCCCACTTAGTTTAGACCGTAACAAAAAAAAGTAAGCGATAATAATTCATTGTCAAACGTCATAATTAAGGTCAACACCTAAACAATGCTGTGTACAGAATCACACAGGTGCTCAATTACAGCATAAACTTACCTTAGACCATCCTCCGTCATTTTCCTCCTAATTGTGCCCGGAGACACAGAAAATGTATCGGCAATTACCCCGACGGTTATCCCGGACAGCACTAAAGTCCTGAGTGCTGCACCGGGATTTCTAGACGTGGACGGCCAACATTTGAAGACTGTTCTTCCTCGGCGTATTCCAAACGAACACGGTGCTGAATTGATCTTAAACCTTTGACAATGCTGTCATCGATGCGAACATCTTGAAGAGCAATTATCATCCCAAGCATTTCAGAAACATCTAAACGACTCAAAACAGTATCTACAGGTAAATGATCCCTCTCTATCTGATTTGCTTAAATGAGCAGAACTGGCTGAAGTTCACACCAGTCCGCCATCCTCCGTGACTTTTGACCTAGCACGCTGTTGCTAGCTGCAGTAGCCGTCCGCGGAGCCGGTATCCAGGAAAACTAGTCGATGGTAAACGATAAGCCAATAGGTGCAAAGGTCCAGCCCACTTACATTGATTGACAGACAAAGTCATTCTGCTGAAAAGTCGCATTATGAAATAAATAGACCATCGGGAAAAACGGGATTTTGAAATAAAGACTGACTTTGAAAAAAGGTCATTTTGGACTAAAAACGGCTGGAAATAAATAAAATGCCTCAGGAATAATCTCTGTTATTGTGAAAAATAATGACCATGAAATAATATTTCACAATAATAAGAAAATATATATAGCAGAATGTAATATGTTTCACAATAATGAGCATTGTTTTCAAAATGTGTTCCATTATTTCACAATATCATTCTCACATTACATATCTGTGTCTTATTTATTCACATAGTTATTTATTTCATCTTGACCTATTTATTTATTTAATTTTGAACACTTTGGAGTTCCATAGTTAAGCAAAGGTCAACATTATGAGTAATTAGCAGACAGCATTAAGGTATATATGTCACTAAACTAAATTTAGCATTGCTCAATAGCTGCTTTTAGGTAGTATAATTGACCAGGCTAGTGTGTTTTTAACAAATCCGGTGCACCAGTTTTTTATCCAAAAAGGTCTGTGAACACATGTGTTTTACACCAAATTGAGGCATGCAAATCCACTTTTTTTTTAACCTAATGTGTTCTGTTATAAATGTGTGTTTTATCGTGGATTGACGTTTGTGGATGTTTCACCTGTTGAGCTAGAAAGCACGCCTGCTTTACTCTGAATTGTAAAGTATACATGGTTGCAGTTTTAGACGTTTCTTAAGCCCCTAGTGTATTAGATTGGTATTATACAAACTTCCGACTGCTGCAACGTTGAGTTTGCCCTTACTATTATTATTTATTTTTTATATTCATTCACATTATCAGAATATAACACGAGATTGTAAGACACACATGGAATATATTTGTGTTTTTTGTTCAATTTTGTAAGAATTTGTACTGAAAAATATCCTTTTCATATCATTAAGGATGCCAGCTGTGCATATGAAGTGCAGAGAACAACAGAAGTACATATGTTTTGAAGGCCAACTGACCTACTGATCGTTTTTGGATTGCGGTGAGTAAAAAAACATTAAGGTTTTCAGCGTGTTTCGTAGTGTGAATCAGTCAAGCTTTGATGATGATGTTATAATAGCTGCTATACCAAATGTTTAGGTTTATTTTGTTCAGTTTATTTAATTTCACTTTTTTTTTGCTTGTTCTGGTGTTTATTTCAAATGTGTAATGCAATTGTATTATGTTCACAGTTGCCAAGGAGTTCAACATCCCAAACATATGGCTTCTCTAAGATACTTGATCCAACTGTGAAGGATATGAAAATCCCGGAGAGGGATGGAGTTAAGGTTCCCCCGTATGACCCAGTACATGGAACTTGGTCTTCACTGCCTGTTTGGTTTTGTAGAGACTTCCTTATGTGATGGATGTTAAACAGTCTTGCATTCTAAGCTCATTGCAGTACTTCAATACATGTGAAAATTTCTCTGTTGATATTATGCATGATGTCTTGGAGGGAGTGGCACAATATGAAATGAAACTGATTACGTTACATGATCAGTATACAACATCAAAGGAAGTGGGCAGGAGAATTAAGAGCTTTAACTATGGCTACATGGAACAAAACAACAAACCACCTACAGTGAAGTTGGGAGAGGACTCAATCGACTTGGGGTTAAACGCCATCCAGTCCTGGTGTTTACTTCGGAATCTACCACTAATCTTTAGAGACATAGTTTGTCCAAATGGTCAGCACTGGTATTTGCTACTGCTGTTGCTTCAAATAGTGAATATTGTATTTTCACCAGTGTTATCAAAAGGCATCAGTATTTTCTTGAAACACCTGATCGCCGAACACCACAGGTTATTCAAACGTTTGTTTCCATACAAGAAGCTGTGTGTCTCAATGAGCATTCGAATGGTTTTCAAATTCTGTGCACAAGAGACGGACCTCATGTAATTTATGTCAAAGAGCTTTTCTGCTGTAAAGCATTTGATTTACAACAAGCAGTTACAGTTTTTGTATTGTACCATACTGTTTCCTCCGAATAATAAAGGTGGCTGTTAAAATAAAAATATTTTTTTCTGATTTATTTATTGTACCTTTAAAACCTTGCGGTGAATGATTATAATGCAGTTACATAGTGAAATAAAGTGATTTTTTCTTCTATTTATAATACCATTCAGAGTACAATTCTGTTCTATTTAGAATAAAATTAGTTTTTATTTTATTTTAAACTAAACCAAGTAAATTATCAAGGAGTAAATTTTAAGGAAGAGTAAATTTTACTCCAGTTAGACTGGGATCAAATGCTGTCTTTTTTAGAGTAAAATTTTATTCAATTTGAGTCAGATGTACTCAGTGAAATTTACTGTGCATGGATACTTCTGACACTGTGGATTAGAGCAAATTCAAAATAAATTCAATTTTGTGCACCCAGCTCTTGTCTATTAAAGTCATTAAAGATGTGTGCTGTGGAATCATTACACCCTAAAAACAAATACTTCAAAGAAATCTTTAAAGCCCAGCATTACTATGATATTCATACCCATGATGAGAGGATGTGAACTGCAAAAAGTACTGTAAGGTCTTGCTGTGCTTACAGGTATTTAACTGTAAAGGACAAGCATACCTTAAGAAAAAAAAAATCAAATCAGGGCTTACTGCAGCTGTGTATGCTTCTCTACCCCCGCCCCCCGTTTAGATGATTGGTGCAGGTGTTCTAACCAGATGTTTGCCTGAAAAATGTTGTCTTAAATGAGGTGTTACGCGCTGATTACTAAAAGCAGTCGCCTCTTTTAGTTGTAAAACACGCTTTTCACGTAGTTCCCACACGTTTCCACACAAATGAAAACATTTAGATGTCTTATGTCCACACCACATTTCTGTTTTTCTTTGAGCCTCGGAGGCTGATCGAGAGGGCTCAGGTCTCGTTTTGCCAGTTCTTGATGCACTCAGGGATACGCGAGTGGTCGGCATGGCAACAGAGGAGTCAGGTGCACTGGCACGTGTGCGATATTGATATATGTACAGACAATGATGCATATTTAAAAAGCAGATGGTCGAGTCTAATTTGCTGCATGCAGAGAAATCCTAATCACGCAGGAACAGTCTCCAGCCCCACGGTGTAAAATCTGCTCGTTAAACGCAGTCTTACGTAAAGCTGGCGAAAGTGTGTGCGCAGATTGTGCGCAACAATTTGCGCCAAAACTCTCCATATCGACGAGGGGCGTTTAAATGCGCTCGTGAGGAGGGGGGCGTGTGGGGTGTGTGAAGGGTTTCGCGTGGGGGAGGGGAACCTCTGAGCATCACTCTTGTGAGTGTGTGTGGATGGCGTGGGCTTCTCCTCTCCGTCTCCAAACCGCGCAGCAGCAGCAGCAGCACCACCACCACCATCATCGTCACCACTCGGCTCACAGCGACAGCCTCGTACGCATCACCATCCTCATCCTCCTCCTTCTCATTCTTCATCACCACCATCTCCAAGCTGAAGAGGGACCCTGGCATCGTAGGATTTAAGGTGAGGTGAAATTAATTAGCGTTTAGTGGCTGATGGCGCTGATTCTTTCCCCTCTCCCTCTTCTTTTCTTTCTTTTTATGTTTGCATTAAAACATGAAGAGAGGGGGGCGATGGGTGTGTTTGCTTCACACGGCAATTAGGATCGATTTTGTGAATCGAGACTTGGCCCTATAATCTAATCCAAGTCGTGACAAGCCGATGGCAGTGTGATTTCTAAGAATGGGGGCATATGTCAGGACGCAAGCGAAGAGACAATCGGCTGGTTTCTGTAACAGATTTATAGTTATAATCCATCCGCATTTGTAGGGCTGTACAAATTGGCCCTTTTGGCGACAAGGCCCTTTTTACGGCTTATTATAAATGAAGACATTTACGACCGCACCGAAGGCTTAAATTTGGCCATGTTTAATCCGAGGCATGTATCCACATTGTGAAATATACAAATCGTGAAAGCAGGACAGCACAGTACAGATCTGACAGGCTGACACTGTTGGGAACAGGCCCGTGAGAGGAGAATATCAGGGCTGCAGGAGCGATTTTGGGGATCTCTTTTGACTGTCGTTGAAGCCATGTTATCAGGTGTCCAGATTATCACCACAAAGGAGGCTGGCTGAAATCTCCCTTTAACAACCCTGCAGGAGATGCTGATGACTATCTGCCCTGCGTGGTCTTGCAATGAAGTGATAAACAGCTGCTGACTTATTGCTCACTGGTTTTGGAATGAGGGAATTAAAATAAATAAATAAATGAATAATAAAGAGCTTTAGAGAGCAGTAAGCAATACAAAGACATCCTCCTCATCCTCAGGCCTTCCTCTTCCCTCCAGTGACAGGCCTGTGTGTTGCAGGCTGTGTGAGCTGTAGAGAGGCTGTCAAGTTGACAGCAGTGAGGAAATGTGAGACGAAAGTGGCCTCGAAGCTTTTGTTTGCGTCAGACAAGTCTTAGCATTGACTCTTTGGTTTCTTAATGGAAAAAACACAGAAAGAAGTACCTGTTGCATCTATCTATCTATCTATCTATCTATCTATCTATCTATCTATCTATCTATCTATCTATCTATCTATCTATCTATCTATCTATCTATCTATCTATCTATCTATCTATCTATCTATCCAGACTTTATCTACACAGACTGTTAGTTTTTCAGGGGTCTCATCTATAATCCTCATAACCTTACTATTTTATAAGTGTCCCCTTGTGTGAAGTTAATGTGGATTTTGTTTTGTTTTTTTTTAGCACCAAGTTCTTTGATCTCTCTATCTCTCGGCAGGCATTAGACCCGAGGCAATATTAATGCTATCGGTAACAGTGTTGCATTTTCCTTCCATCAGGAGGCTGTGCAATGATGTGATTATAAAGAGGTATTGATGACTCTCAGTGTCCCGAGAAAAGGTCAAACCAAGTAAAAACATCTGCGCAGGTCCAGCACGGTTGCAAAAAAGCCTCACAATAAAGTGAAGCATTTTTGTGATTTTGTTGCTTGATTTCAGTGTGTTGGTCATACTGACATACAGGCACGCATGCTTGTTTTTAAAGTGCATAGAGATTATGGGCTGTGAATGCGCCCATCCAGGATATTATTAGGTTAGAGTCCTACAGTTTAGCCTGGCTGACCAGGCCTGGTAGGGTTCCTTTGATCAGTGCCAGTAAATCTGTTTGTCATGCTGACATTGATGGATCTGCTGCCTTCTGATGGGAAATCATCTTCTGAATGAAATTTAGAAAAAACAAATCAACAGTGTGTGATTATAACATCCAGGACAGATGCTACAGATGCTGGCATAAACATAAATGTTTTTTTCTTTGTTTTCCCACTAATTAATGGTAGGGGAGAGCGGGGTAAGTTGTCACACTCTTCACACTGACTAACTTTTACTGAGCACCATACATCACAACGTAATAAATGTTTCACCAAATGAAAGACGGAAGTCTCGGGCACATATGATGTATTGATTACATTTTCATATCTTATCTCATTACGGAGTTGTAGACTGTTGAAAGGAGAATGTGCACTTGTGACAATTTGCCCCATCGGCAGGTAAGTTGTCACACTAGATTATCTTAAAATATGAACACAAATACTTAATTATGATTATTGATTTTAATTGTTAAATTCAAACCAAAACTGGAAATTTGAACAATTATGCCAAGAGAATTTGGAAAAAAACAATTATTTCAATCCAATACACATTTTAATCAAAACATTAAGTAGAAAGAAAACTTTAGTTTGAACTTTAAACTCAAATGTTCTCTGGCTTGCACATAAATCCATCATAACTGAATGGAATGCTGCAAATAACTTGCTTTACTTAACATGTTTATACTCTGAACAAAACAGATGCCTTATTTCTGATTAATCAGACTCAACTTCATAGTCACAATTCTGGCACACATAAATTGCCTGGCCTGAGGTGCAAGCATCATGGGCCCATTTGTTGCATTTTACGCATTTTACCCAGGTCTCTTTTGGACGACTGTTTGAAAATGGCTCCACACAGACAAGGCAGAAGCACTCTTCATCATCTGATGATGACTCTTGAATTATTTTTCTTCTTTTAGCTGCGTTGTTCTTCATAGGTCCAGATGTTTTCCCCCCTCGCGTCCCTCTCTTTTGAAACAGCTTTTTGCTAGATTCAGCCTTATTCTTTTCTTTTTCTAGTTGCTGCTTCACTGGCGTGTCGGTTAGAATTGCTGATTTGCGTCGTTTTCTTCCTTTGCTGGATGGTTTTCGGCGGCCAGCTTTTGGATATGGCTGGATGTCCTCTGGAGTTGGTAGTCCGCTGTCAGTAATTGCAGTGCGGTAATTTATGTCAAAATCCTTTGCTGTACTTGTGATTGATTTGTTCTGCATCTTTACCTGCCTGACTGCCTTTAACATAATGTCAGGTGGTGTTCTGCCACGCTCTGTCTTTCATTGATAATTTCGAACCATCTTACTTTCTTCCTTCCTTCCTTAATTCCTGCCTCTCCTTCCTTTCTTCAAAAACCTTATTACAAATACAAATGAATTACAATATCACAATTTTTTGGAGCATTTATTTGTACTGGGGCAAGTTGTCACATGTGACGACTTGCCCCAAAGTTAATGAGACAACTTGCCCCAAACTGACATTTATGCTAATTTTGGCTAAATGTCAGGGTTAGCTCAACATAGCACATCAGCTGAAGTATCAAAAGACACGTTAATGTCTCCTCTATTTTGTGTAAAATAATAATCTGTAACATCTATACCTAACAAAGTTGTACTGAAGAAAATTTAAAGTGATTTATTTTTCCTTTTAGGTCAAAAAAATAAAAAAGATGTGCTCACCTCAGATTAGAGCAGTCTTGACCACATGTGAACAGGAGGTTGACTATAGAAGAAGAAGTCACACAAAGTGGCTATTTTATTTTTGAGATAGAGCCTCTAGTGTTGGAGTTATGAACAGTGTGACAACTTACCCGTGTGACAACTTACCCCGCTCTCCCCTAATCTTGAGCTGATTCGCTTATCAAGGTTAAAGCTCCATTTACAGCTTTCTTTTTGCCACCTACTACGATTTCTGACTCTGTCCTTGGTGATAAGTAACGACGACTGAATGCCATAGATGAAAATAGCTCAGAGCATTCACAGACTGTATACGAAAGATACGCATTCTGGTCTGAAAAGGGAAGACTTGAACCTGCGTGCTTTCTAGTGGCCAGCAGGGGGCGAATCTCATTACAAAAATAATCCAAAATTGCATTTAAGTTTGTTTACTGAACTTTTGCTCTCAGTTAACGTTTTCCTAATAAGTCTCAGTCTCTAACTCGATATCTGGCTAAATCCAACATGGTGTACTTTTTCTAAAATGTTTTCCACATTACAGTCAAAATGAACAATAATCCAGTGAATGCTTTAAGGTGGACCTAACTTTAAATTTTTAACCCGCAGTGAATTTTGAATCAGTCAATCAAGAGTAAAGAAGCTACTGCCTTGTCACAAAACGGTCATCACAGCAGGTAGCGCAGCATTTTTAATGCTTGATGCCCTTCGTAATGCCAGTATTGAACCAGTGACCTTTCACTTGCCAAGCAGATGTGTAAAACATTACACAACCACCACTGATGACGCAAAGCAGCTGTTCCTCAACAGTTCATACAATATCATTGAAACCTTGAGTTAAAGGTAAAAGTCTTCACTTGTGTTGGTGTTACTAATATATTATTATAATAATGTTGGTCAAGGATCAACACTGAAGCTGACCAATCACGTGGCTTGAGCATTCAGCTAGCATTAACTAAGAAATTAGCATTAACTAAGATGTTAGCATTAGCTAAGAAATTAGCTAATGCTAATAAAAACTATTACCAAGAAACCAAAAGGAGTGACCTAAATTTGGCAACAGCAAATATAGCTTTCTAATATATTTACTATCTACTGTATAAAGTAATGACAAAAACACTTAAGATGCTTAACAACTGCTTCAGAAGAGAGTTTTATATAAACAAGAACGCTTTTACTATAGCTAACGTGTCAACTGCGACATTGATCCTAAACCAACTTTAATATGATGATGCAGGAAAAATATCAACATGGGTGATCCAATACACCCACATCTTGACTGTTTGGTTTACATCACCCGTGCTGGACTGTAAAAGCAACAATATATATTTTTTATGTGTAAATGTCCATAAACTTATGGACCTAACTGCACAAGTGAAGAAGATGTTCAAAATGCTCGGTTCATTGCTTTACAGCGAGACGTCATTACTCAAGTAATTTAAACCCCCTGGTTTTGCTTCTGGTTCTGATTACTTGTGTGAACGCAATCATTCAAGAATTATTATTATTATTATTGCTATTATTATAAAACAGTTATATACAGCTTGGTTAATCGTTTGCATTCATTTGCAGTAACTTGCAAAGATTTACAGAGATATTTTTAATTAAATAAAAGCTGTTACTCTTTGCTGTAAGAGTTTTACGCTTTTATATGCGTCACACAGTTTGGGTTTCTGTAGCTGACGAACATGTAAACTATGCCTCAAACCAAAAATCTACCATTGCCATAGTTTAATGATATTTATATTTCACTGGTTTAGTTCAGAAGTATTAAAATAAATGTAAATATACCAGTATTTGATGAAGTACATGATGTGTACTGTACAACTGACAAACACTTACTGCTCCGTGAGGCCTGTTATTACCTGTCAGACCTCGTTTTGGGAGAAAGTGACATCACACTGATGTCTCATCACCGTCTGTCCGTGCTTTCGCTGCGCCATAAATTAAAAGTGACAAGTGGTTTTATTGCACAGTGACCCCGCCTGTAGCGTCTCCCTGCAGAAGCATACGGACCACCTGAACCGAACCTTTAAAATTGTTCTTTAAACAGCACGTTTTCCAAAAAGCAACGTGACACTGTGGCAAAGAATAAAATAGATATCAGTTTTATAGCTTGTTTTTCCTCAATTTCAAGCTTGGTCTGTTTTATCACACGGCTTCCATCCAATCTGCATGTTTTCCTTTTTTTCAAATAAAGAACATTTAGAGATTATATGATTTCAGGTTTTTTCTACAATAGTGTCAGATCCATTTGAGCCATAGTCACACAGAGCAGCTCTTCAGCATACGATGAGGCATTTAGGACATTTGTGCACCAAGAACAATCAATTAGATTCACTGTTTTCAAGGCCTGATGTTTAACCCTGTAATTATTGCTCAGGCCTGTCTGTGACTCAGCAGAGGACGCACACTGAGTGAATATGGAGAGGCAACAGGTGTAGTCTGGATGGGAACCATTACAGGCTGGTTAGATGGTATAAGTGGATAAAAGAAAAGAGAAGCAGTTTAAAGATAAAAACATGACAGGCAGAGATGGATTATGAAACTCAGATGTAAAACACAACGCCGCATCAACAGCAGTTTTTCATTACAGTTTGTGGAAACATTCAAAACTGTTAAAATGAAAAAGGTTAAAAGGTTGTGATTGTGACAATTTATTAAGTGCAATGCAAAATCAAATAAAAAAGAAAGAATTATTAGAATTCTGATACTTTGATCTTGTTTAATGTTTCACGCTGCCTCTTCCGCTTTAACTTTAGACTATAGAAAAACTTGCAGTTTCGGAAGCTGTGAGATGAGTTTTTGCCGTCATCGTCTTGGTGATGAAATGTGATGAGAATGGGACGGGTCTGACTGCGAAACTGCAAGTAATATTCTTGTACATATCAACACTATATTAGGTACAACTTGCTAGCACTTGGTTGGTCTGTTTTTTACTTCAAATCTGCCTTAATTCCTCAGAGCCTTTTTTGTCCATATTGATGTGACAGCAACACACAGTTGCTGCAGATTTGTCGGCACACATCATGCTGAGAATCTCCTGTTCAACCACATCCCAAAGGTGCTCTGCTGGATTGAGATCTGGTGACTGTGGAGGCCATTTGAGTACAGTGAACTTGCTGAGATGATTTGAGCTCTGTGACAGGGTGTGCCAGTCATAAAGGGATAGACCTGGTCAGCAACAATCCTCAGGTTGGCTATGGTATTTAAACAAAGCCCAGTTGGCAAAAAATGTGCCATGAACCATTACATCACCAGTAGCCTGAACCATTAATGCAAGGCAGAATGGAGCCATGTTTTTGTGTTATTTATTCCAAATTCTAACTCTACCATTTAAATGTTGCTGCAGAAATCCAGACTCTGAAACTACAATTCACACAGGCTCATTCAAAGTTTCCCGGTCTAACTTTGAATGAGCCTGTGTGAATTGTAGTTTCAATGTGCAGGTCTTAGCTGACAGCAGTCGCACCCAGTGTGGTCTTCTGCCGCTGTAGGTCATCAGCATAAAGGTTTGAAGTGTGATTGGAACGAGTGGTTATTCGAGTTATTGTTGCCTTCCTATCAGCTTGAAGCAGTCTGGCCATTCTACTCTGATCACTCATGTCAGAAAGGCAGTTTTACCTGTTTTCTTTTTGAGACCATCATCAGTAAACCCTAGAGATGGTCGTGTGAGAAAATCCCAGCAGGTCAGCAGATTTTTAAATACTCAGAACTGTCACCAACAACCATGCCATATTCAGAGGCACTTAAATCATCTTTCTTCCTCAATCTGATGCTCAGTTTGAACTTTAGCAGGCCATCTTGTCTTGATTTGATTTCACCATCTTGATTTGAATTGCCGCAGGTGTACCTAAAAAGTCTAACGAGGGTCAAGCGACACATTTAACTTCTGTAGGGCCTCTCTAAAACGTTCATGTTACTGGACTGCGCCCTGTTAGAATTTAATGTTGAGCTGAGTGAGCCAGTCTCTCTAGAGTTTGTGTTTTTTGTGTCTTTTTGTGGCATCTTTGAATTCATTACACGTCATTTTTTGTTTCTTTCTTGTCACTTAAGCAGACTTGGCTCTGGGTCTACAGGAAACATAAATAGATGCACTGGAAGTATCCGATGAGTCCCTTGCTAACAAAAGCATCTTTCCATTAAAGATGTTTTTGTTACCAAGCCTGACTTGTTATTTTAACCAATGTAAATTCTCGCTTTTGTTGCAGACAGCTTCAACCTGTAACCAGTCAAGCAAATTGGGAGTCAGCTCTGAGGTGTCCTGATCAAACTGAAGCCACAGCACGTACAGGTGGCCTCTCAAGCTAAACCTTTGACCTGTTGTGCGTCTTCTGTACTTCTTTAACATGGAGGACGGCTACCAAAACCGGACTGCCTTCATAAAAGGAGCCAAAGACATTGCCAAAGAAGTCAAGCGGCAAGCTGCCAAGAAAGTGGGTCGCTCAGTTGATCGAGTGAGCGATGAGTACAGCAAGCGCTCCTACAGCCGCTTTGAAGAGGACGATGACGATAACTACCCCATGCAGGGAAGTCAGGATGGAGGCTACTACCGTGGAGACAGCCAGGCAGCGAACGACGATGAGGGCGGCCACAGTGACTCCACAGAGGGTCACGATGAGGATGACGAGATCTATGAGGGAGAGTACCAAGGAATTCCCAGGGCTGATTCAGGAAAAGGTAGCCTTGCTGGGGGTCCAGGATCGGTGGGAGCCGGAGCTCAGCAGTTCAGAGATATCGGCGTGTCCGAGGCTGAGAGGAGGAAGGACCAAGAGGAGCTGGCCCAACAGTACGAGACCATTTTGCAAGAATGTGGCCACGGGAAGTTCCAGTGGAGCCTGTACTTCGTCCTGGGCCTCGCACTCATGGCTGATGGCGTGGAGATCTTTGTGGTCGGGTTTGTGCTCCCCAGCGCTGAGAAGGATATGTGTCTGTCTGAACCCAACAAAAGCATGCTAGGTAGGACTCTGCTCCTTCTGTTGCAAATGTTTAGCAGGCTTATTATCAGTTTTATACATGACAGTGCTGTTAATAATCTACACATTAGTCCCCGTCAACAAACCTTGGCTGTGTATCCAAGGCTTGCTACAACTCATTCCTCTGTGGCATGATCTTTACTTCTCAGCCAAGAACTATTTAAAAAACTAAATGAGTCACACTGTTGCAGCATACTTGAAATACTCACCAGAGCGTGAGATGTGTATCAACTCTGGGGAAAAATCTTTTTTTGTTTGTTTGTTTTTAAAAATGACTGGTCTTCATTTTTTTAAGGACAAACATTTACACACACAAGTGAGGCAGTAACAGGTTCCTGCCAATGGTTTCATGCCACCAGACTGATTTAGATAATGTTGTGTAATGATGCAAAAAAGAAACACAGCAATGCAGCAGCAAAGAAGCGAGAGAGAGGCAGAGCGCTCGGTGGATGCAGCAACGTCTATGTTAAACATTTCATAAAAAACGTTTTGTTTTATGTTTTAGTTTTTAATAAATATTCCAAAGAATAGTTTTAACAACAATGAGCTCTTCAAAGATACAATGAGTGACTGAAACTAGCCTCTTTAACATACACTGCACCACTCCAAAGAAGTTGGGATGCTGTTTGAAATGTAAATGAAAACTGAATGCAATAATTTGCAAATCTCATAAACTCACATTTTATTCACAACAGAGCTGAGAAAACATTGAACATTAGGAAAATGAGGAGTCCACTTGGCTGATTTTTGGAAGTTAAATGTCCCGTTTTTGTCTCAGATAGGGTTCTAGCTGCTCAGCAGTCGTGGGTCGTCTTTCTCGCAATTTTTCTTTCCTGATCCACCAAATGTTTGGTGTTGGGGAAAGGTCTGGACTTTATGGCAGGTCACTTTAGCACACAGACCCTTCTACTATGAATCAATGCTGTTGAAATAGATGCAGCGTGCTGTTTAAGATTATATTATACTGCTCTAAAGCAGCGGTCCCCAACCCCCGGGCCTCGGACCGGTACCGGTCCGTGAGTCGTTTGGTACCGGGCCGCGAGAGTTGAGGCTCAGGTGTGAAATGTGTGGTTTTCAGGGTATTTATTGGTTTTCAGCGTTATTTTGTTATCGTTTTTAATCGTTAACTCGGTTTTCCTGGGTCTTTTCACGTGTGTTATGAATAAATCTTCTTTTTTTCGGTACCGGTACTAGTTTTGATTTTGTTGTATTTATCCGCGACACCTTAAAGGCCGGTCCGTGAAAATATTGTCGGGCATAAACCGGCCCGTGGCGCAAAAAAGGTTGGAGACCGCTGCTCTAAAACATGCAGAATAGAGGAATCCATGTTTTTATGTATTTTATTTCACTGTTTTCTACTTTGTTTCAGTTTATTTTAAATTATTTTAGCTTAAAGTTGATGGTTGAGTCTTTGGGTCATGTTCACGTATGGCTTCTTCTTTACACAACAGTTTAAATCTGCATTTGTGGATGGCGCAGTGAACTGTGTTCACAGACAATGATTCCTGAGCCCATGCATTGTTTCTGCCTGAGCACCTGAAGCATCCTGCATCATTTTCAGCCTCTAAATCGTTTGATATATTTGGTACTATACATGATGAGGTATTTAAATTCTTAGCAATTTTACATTTAGGAACAATATTCTGAACCTGAGAAACTCTGCCTCTTGTCTTAAACCCAATCATGTTACTGACCGGCAGCCAATTATCCTAACTAGCTATTCAGTTTTTATCTTCATTTTATACCGCATCCAACCTTTTGGGGAGTTGGGGTCGTGTATGAAAGATGTTCATACGCACCATGACATCACCCACCGGGTTGGTCAGTTTAAAGTGTGGTGTTTAGCATCATAACTGCCACTATCTTGATTCTTTGGAGATCAAATGACCATATTTGGATGGTCTTTTAGAACAATTACCCACTAGAGTCATATAATTTTAAAGATAAATGCATTAAAATGGCCCCAAAGGCATCATCAGCACAAACATGGTTAAGAGGTTTTCAGTCACTCAGATTACAGTCATGAAACAGTGGTTAAATCTTTTATCAGGAAGTCTGTGGGGATTAACACGCTTTTACAGCCAGCTTCACACTGGCACTTCCATGTTTTCTTCTTTTCTCAGCCTTTCCCTCAGAAGGGAAACAAAAGAAATGTGCATGTTTATCATCAAACTATCAATCTGATTTGAGATATAGTAGAGTTATCATGAGCCGGCAAGTCTTTGTAGTCTGACAATTGAATTTCCTTTGCTCTCTCTGCAGGTCTTATTGTATATTTTGGGATGATGGTTGGCGCTTTCCTATGGGGAGCTCTGGCTGACCGGATAGGCCGTCGGCAGTCTCTTCTCATCTCTCTCTCTATCAACAGTATCTTCTCCTTCTTCTCCTCCTTTGTCCAGGGTTACAGCACCTTTCTGTTTTGCCGCCTCCTCTCGGGTGTTGGGTAATTAAAATAATTATAATAACAAAAATACTTCTGTTGTTTCTGCCCCTGCCATTTAGTTGACTTAAAAAAAAAATCATCATTTCATTTATTGAGGGGCAATAATCTGCCCAAACCTACCCGGACCATCTTTGTTAAATGATGAATTCAAAGTCTCTCGTCTACACAGTCCTCATTTATAAGGTGCTTCACAAACCCAAACATTACAAGCTAACAGCAGTTGCTGCTAAAGAGGCAGACAGGGAAAGTGGAAAGCAAATCTGTGGTTTAAAAATTAAACTCCTTCTTGCAGACAGGAGCAGCTCAAAAGTGTTCCCCTTAAACAGAGTTTTAGATTTAGTCCCCTTCTTCCCACTGAGTTATCGGTTCTGTCACTAGCTAGCTAACATAAACTAAGTCTATTAGCCACAACCAACCAACCACGGTAGACATGTTCTCAAAACTTTAGGCACTTATTTCTTTAGTCCAGCTTCACAGACAGAGTTACAGCTAAGTCTGTATTTGAGAGCAGAAAAAAAAAAGTTGCAAAACTCCTGTCTGATATAAGCGACAGGTTCGGTTTTAGAGGGTTAACCTGAACCTGTCTGACAAAGTGTAGTTCAAAGATCTCAAAAAGGGACACATTATGTGATACGATCTAAAGAAACAGCTTAGAAGCAAAGTCACTGACCTTTATCGGCCTAGAGCAATTTCTAAGGCTTTGGGACTCCAGTAAAACGTGGTGATAGCCATTTCAACAAATGGAGAAAACTTGCCCAGGTGACCAAAATTGGCCTATCAAGAGCACATCGATGACTCATCCAGGAGGTCCCAGAATAACAAATGCAGACCTGCAAGCTTCACTCGCCTCAGTTAAGGTCGGAGATCATGATTTAACAACCAGAAAGAGACTGGGCAAAAATGGCATGTATGGGAGCATCTCCAAGGAACTCTACAAGCTGAACGTTTTGGAAGGTTTGAGTCCCATTAGATCTGACATAAAACTAAAACAGCATTTCATAAAAAGAACGTCATACTAACTGTCAAACACGGTGGTGATAGTGTGATGATCTGGGGCTGCTTTGTTGCTTCAGGGCAACTTATGGAACCATGAATTTTTCTCTCTACCAGAAAATCCTAAAGGAGAATGTCCAGCTATAACTTCGTACCTGAAGCTCAAGCATCAACGACCTGAAACATACCAGCAAGTCCACCTCTGATGTGCTAAAAAATAAATGAATAAGAGTGGGACAAAATTCTTCCACAGTGATGTGAAAGTGCCATCCTCGCTGCGAAGGATGGCACAGGCAGTTCTTAGGTTTAGGGGGTAATTACTTTTTCACTGCACAGTGTGCCATAACTGCAGTATTAGTCCCTTCCCTTTTGAAACTTTTAATTTTTATCCGGCTGCACAAATGTAATTTTAACAGTGAAATCGCACGAGCACAAAATGATTTTGATGATTCATTTAGTTTTTACAACGTGTAGCAAAGTGTTCAAACAGAGTTTCTCAAGTTTAGCGAACTGGCAAATTGAAAGCCTGACATCGTTTCCATTTGGGCTCAAACCAGTCGTTTTCCCGCTGAGCTCCTGTGAGTTTGTTTTGCACCATGGTGATGATAATCACACAAGCACAGAGACATTTAATGCACTGGTTGTGTTAAAGCTTTAGTGGCTAAATGAAACAGCAATTGCTGCACATTCAAGGTCTGAGAGAGCCACGAGTTGGAAAGTTTCGCAAACAGTTGCTCTACTTTTAAAAACAATAACATAAGTATGTTGCTTGACTCTTGATATGATACAGAAGAAAGAGCCCATCTATTCAAACACACATATACATATCAAAAATAGTATCACTGATACAAACACTTCACCTCTAGGCTCAGTTGTGTTCTGAATTTTGCAGAATCGGTGGTTCGATTCCCATCGTCTTCTCGTACTACTCTGAATTTCTGTCCCAAGAGAAGCGTGGCGAGCACCTCAGCTGGCTCTGCATGTTCTGGATGATTGGAGGAATATACGCATCTGCAATGGCCTGGGCTATAATCCCACATTATGGTGAGTACAGTGATCAGAGTAAAGAAAACAGATAGTTATGGATCCTTACTTTCTCTGCCCAGGCTGACTGATCATCATCAAATGCCTATGAGATACAAATAAAGCTCTCTAAATATTATATTACAATCTCTTTATTTTACAATTATTATTATGCATGTACGTATGAACAATCCCACCAAGATGTTAATATTTTTGGAGATTTGTCAGTCAGTTGAAAAGCTCGAGGGTAAAACGTAAGCTGACTTTGTTTGCTAGAAAGTGATCTGCCCAGAAACCGTGCACTGAGGGTGACCTCTGACCTCTAAATTCTGTTTGAGAACATGCTTCATAGTGAGTTTTAAAAACATGTTATTTTCACTGCACTGAAGGTTAACTATTTGGAAATGTGTGCTCACTTCTTTGTGTTGGCTTGCTTTTTCCTTTCAGGATGGAGTTTCCAGATGGGCTCGGCGTATCAGTTCCATAGCTGGCGCGTGTTTGTGCTAGTGTGCGCTTTTCCGTCAGTTGCAGCCATCGCTGCCCTTAACGCCATGCCAGAGAGCCCACGCTTCTACTTAGAGGTTAGCAAATGTGCTTGTTTAAACAGTTAAGTCTTTGTCTTACAGTAATAGCTGCTGATATGTTTCTCATTATTAAATCCATGCCATCTTTAACAGAATGGCAAACATGACGAAGGCTGGATGGTTCTGAAGCAAGTTCACGACACAAACATGCGAGCAAAGGGATACCCAGAGAGGGTGTTTTCTGTAAGTATCAGTGAGAAAACAGCAATGTAAATCTCTCAGAGCGCTCACAGCAGAGGGAAGTGTGGGAGAGGGAGAACAGACGGGGTCTCTGGTCAGATACCCATTGGCTGCCTGGGGTTACGCCCCTAGTTTGGAGTAAGCTGAACAAAAAGACACACTGACTTTGGATCAGAGCCGATGACTTGTGCAAAGGAAACTTGCTGCTATGTGATGCAATGAAAACCACAGAGTATATAAAGGACTGATGTAACCACTATGACATCACCCACTGGTTTGTGGCCTCAAATTTAACCGGTGCAGAAGATGTATTAACACAGGTTTGTTTGTCACATGACATCATGCACACATTGCTCAAGAGTTGCCTGCCATGTTGGATGTGATACACCCTCTGGTTGCTATGGAAATGTGAAATACCCAGCTGGTCAGCAGTGGTTCCTGGAGGTTGCTACCTCTTGCTGGGTGAAATCAGTTTAAATGAAGATGCTGCACCGAACACCTCTCAGGAATTGTCTTGGTAACAGGTTGTTTACCTGTAGCTTTTCATGTTTGTCTGCAAATACTTGCAGACTACTAGCTTAGCTATGGTACAACTTGATAATGAGCAATGCAGAAAGGACATGGAGAAGGTTTACATCAGGGCTACAGCCAACAAGTTTTATGAGGCGCTACTTTTACTTTGAATACTTTTACTTTGAATAGCTACTTTTACTTTGAATAGCTGGCTTGTGTTGCACATTTCTCAGTTTAACTGCAGATGGGTCATTAGGACATTAGGACATGATGTAGATAAGTTCAAAGTATTTTATGTAGAAAGCTGTAAATGTAAACTTGGCCATTTCTGAAATGTGGATTTAAGGCAGTGGTTCCCAAAGTAGGGGCACGCCTCCTGGGGGGGAGGGGGATAGCATGTTAGTAAAGGGGGGCGCAGAGCCATTGCAGGGGGGTGGCGAGTTATGAATAAAATAAATAAATAAATTAAAGAATGCTTGGACACTGCTAGCATAATGGACAGGTTTCTTGACCGGGATCCCACACAAACACAGAGCAGAGGATGAACCATCGCCAAATATGCTTGCAAACCAACTTCCTTCCGAGCTAAAGACTAGAAAATATGATGAAGCATATCTTGCCTTTGGCTTCACCTGCACAACGGCGGTGCAAAGGTAGGTACCCCCAAAAGAATTTGTTTCCCCCGCTTCGGGAGCACGTGCTGGGATCACGGACAAACAGTATCCCACATTCTTAATTTTAAGTTCACAAACACTTCTTATAATGAAATTTTGGCGATTTTAGCTCTTTATACAGTAAATTTACAGTGGGATACAAATAATAACAAACAAACAAACATTATCACAGTTTTTAAACCCATTTTGCACAGAGAGACATTTTTTTGAAAAATGTATTGATACCAGTGTTGAATATTTTTAAACAGTAAAATAAAAAAACAACTATACGTAAAATAATTACACCATAAAGATAGTTTGTTTCGTGGTTTATTTTATTGTGGGGTGTGGAATAAACTGCAATCAAGTTTGAAAACAAAATATGGGTGTGGTTGGAGGGGGCACGCGTTGTTCTAAGGGAACGGGAGTGAGCCTCTAGTGGCTATTTGAGGAACTGCAGTATTTGGTTTCAGTTGATGCTTGATGGACAAAACCTTACATTATTACAAGTATTTTGAACTGCTTGTAAATCATCTTCGAGATAAGCTCCAAGGATTTGCTTCTTTACTTCCTGTTGAGATAAAACCTATTAAAATCGACCCACAAATCATACAAATGTGTGATTTCCCACAATATGTATTCCGGTTAAACAAGTCATGAGAACAGGAACAGAATAAATACATTGTTGTAACAGCTCCCAGTCCATTTAAAGATGCTTTACCCATTACAGAGATGTTCATCAGGCTTATGATTAACAGTAAACGTTATTACAGTCAATGTCTCTGTAATATCTGGTGGTGACTTTCAGAGCCTCTTTTTCAGAAAGTCTCTTGCAGTAGTTACATTATTTTTGAGCCAAAGTCATCTCTAATTTGACTTTGTGACTTTGGTCCAAGGTCACCACAATCAAAACTGTGAAGCAGATGGATGAGCTGGTGGACGTTGGCACCGACACGCCTGCTTGGCAGCGCTACAGACTGAAGATTATGAGCCTCTCCCAACAGGTGAGTAAAGTTAATTAAAAAATACAGTTTACATACATTTTGTCCAGCCTACAAATGTTGTTCTTCTAAACTGGTTGTTTTTTTTTGAGTAACCAGGAAATTTGGTATTTTGGATTTTGTGAGCAAAAGCAGTAACTAAAGGGCCAAGCTTTAACAGTGTGAAATAAAAAAGGCCCCCTCTGGCACCCACCCAAGATCACAGCTTCCTCAAAATTACAGTTATTTTCAAGAGTGCTAAAGCTGAGGTGTTTTACAACTCAGGGCTGGCATTAAAACGCCTCAGTGGATGAAAGCAATGTGCATGCAAGCACAGGTGGAAGTAAATCCAAGTGTAGCTAAAATATTATGTCTTTTCCTTTAGTTTGTCTTTGATTTTTTTTGAGTATATTAAAGGGATAATAAGCTACTTGCTTGAGCATTTATTGACCTGTCCGCCTGCAAAGTTTCTCCCAAATTCAAGTTCTGTGATAACACTCGGCACACAAAGATGATGCATTTTTGAGGTATTGTGTGGATTTTTTGGCTTTGATGTGTTTAAACTTCAGCAGCATGTTGTTGCACTGGGCTTTTATGCTCTGGGCAAAAAAATCCTTCACCAGGCTGTTTGCCTGATTTGAATTTGCACGCAGCCTACGTTCTCCTACGCACACACACGCCTACGCGCTGCTGCTTAATGCCTGCTTAATGCCCACTACAAGAAAAAGTTTGAACAATGAGAGAGTTGAAGCAGCGTTTTCATGTTTTATGTGGAAGCCGCTGTCATGTTGCTTTCAGCTTTTTTGTTCATGAGCTTTGCTCTTGTGTTTCTCCGTGTTCACTTGTTGCAGATACGGAATAACATCCTTGCCTGCTTCAGGCCAGAATATAAACGGACGACCTTCATGCTCATGGCTGTTTGGTTTTCTATGTCGTTCAGGTAATCTAAAAAAAAGAAAACCTCCTTGCTGTCTACTGTTTCTCGTGCTCCGTTTGGGGCTTATTTAATCTCTCTTGACTCCCACAACTTTCCAGCTACTACGGTCTAACCGTGTGGTTTCCGGACATGATCAAGTACATCCAGAAGCAGGAATATGAATCGCGCACGAAGACCTTCACTAAGGAGCGAGTGGAGCACGTCACGTTTAACTTCACCTTGGAAAACCAAGTGCATCGCCAAGGATACTACTTCAACGACAAGTAATTTTTGTTTCAGGGCAACATTAATTACTTTAATGCCAAAGTAGAGAATATTGTTTTTTAAAATATGCAATAAAAAATGTTCCTGATCACAGATTCCTTAACCTGAAGATGAAGTCCATGGTTTTTGAAGACTCCGTGTTTGAAGAGTGCTACTTTGAGGACATCACATCCACGCACACCTTCTTTAGAAACTGCACCTTCATTGCCAGCTTGTTTTATAACACAGGTAAATATGACTCCTCGTGTGCAGGAGCACTAATGAACATTATAAACTTGCTTTCCATGGCTTTCCATAGGTACGTAGCAGATCATGCACTATATGGCCACATCTCTTAATCTGTGAATTCAGGTGCTTTTAGTCTTGTTGCCACCGGTGTGTAAAATTAAGCAAAGCAAAGTGGAAGCATTTAGGAGGTGGTATGAAGTTATAGTGTGGGGTCATCGAGCGCTGAGACACAGAGTGCTTAAAAGTCATTAACATCAGCACCAAATCTGTTCACCAGGAGCTTCATGGCGTGGCTCACCATGGTCGGGCAGCCTCTATCTATCTATCTATCTATCTATCTATCTATCTATCTATCTATCTATCTATCTATCTATCTATCTATCTATCTATCTATCTATCTATCTATCTATCTATCTATCTATCTATCTATCTATCTATCTATCTATCTAACAAATCCTCAAATGTGAGATTCTCTGTTCATTTAGCTGATGGTTTCACCTGACAGATAAATTATGTGAGAAATGCTTACATTTCATCTTAAAGTCAAAACAAAAGGCATGACACGGTGCGAGTGATCGGGCTGTCTGTACAACAGCACCCTGTCAGGAAGAATAAAACAGATGTAAGAATGTGCTGAATGGCTGATCAGAACCAGAAATTCCCCGTGTGCGGAGACCAAATCGTTTAAAAAGCAACTGAGCCGCGTGTGGTTTGGATTTCCGATTGTGCTTTAAATCAGCACGTCACATTCAGACCTGGGAAACGTGAGAAACTAAAGAGAAACGGTTCCTCTGCTAGCATACTGCGGCTATCCGTCTCAAGCTGTGGCAGATTTATTCAGCTTCAGTTCTTCTGCAGCTTTTACGGCAGCTGTAGCTTTCTCCCCGATGAAGCCAGCAACGCATTCTTTTATGTTTGTGTCATTTGTGCATCTAAAATTTTACGATCGTTCAGCACTTTTATTGCAGACTCCGTTTAATGAAACTGTTATTGATTAAGAAGCCTGTCAGAACTAATCCCCTTTATCTTCTACAGAAATGTCTCCTGACCTTTGCTGTCGTTTTTGTGACGATGGGAGATGCTGTCCTGGATGCTGCTTTCATGTTTTGCCCCTATTAAAAACAGATGCTTGTGTGGTGGCTGCTGTAATGTTCTGGCTTCTTTTGCTAAGGGATTATTTAATCCCCTCCTTCCCAGTTTGAGGAAAACTGATCTTTTATTTGGTTTGGATTGGGTCAGACATTCTTCGGGACGTGGCGTAAATCTTTTATATTTTTTATGCTCTAAACAAAAAGTTAAGGTTGTATCTTTTACTTAGCTTTTCTTCTTTAAATCAGAGGAGAAACATGCAGAGGAGTTTCTTTCAGCTGAGGAGAGCTTCTTTACCCAGTGGAAATCACAGATGTTCACAAATTTATGAAGTTATTTAATCATTTTCAATTTTTTTTCCCTCCTTTTATGCCTTCAGATTTATTCAAATACAGACTCGTCAACTGCAAACTGGTCAACAGCACGTTTCTCCACAACAAGGAGGGCTGCATGCTCGACTTCAGCGACGACTTCAACAATGCCTACATGATCTACTTTGTCAACTTTCTCGGCACCCTGGCGGTGTTGCCTGGCAACATCGTCTCGGCTCTATTAATGGATAAAATTGGGCGGTTAAGGATGCTGGGTAGGTTAGTCTAATCTGGGTGGAGGATTCAGTTATGAGTGCAGAGGCGACTCGGTTTAACGTAACTACTGCTCCCTCTTTTTACATAGCCGGGTCCAGCGTCATATCATGTGTCAGCTGCTTCTTCCTGATGTTTGGAAACACCGAGTCGGGGATGATCGCCCTCTTATGTCTATTTGGTGGCATCAGCATCGCCTCGTGGAATGCCCTGGATGTGATAACAGTGGAGCTCTACCCCTCGGATAAAAGGTAACACGAGAGCAGATGTTTCTACTACTGCTGAGGTTTTTGTTTTCTGACAGAGTAATACTGTCTGTCTGGTTGCACTTTCACTCATTTTGTGTTGTTATAAATGCCGTCCAAAAGTGTCATTTCAGGGTTGTTATCCCTTAAGAATTTGAATTTTTATTTGTAGTTTCTTTTCTGGAGAGAGAAGGATCTTTATGGAGGTGGACTCGTTTCTGCTGAGTGATACCAGAATTTTTACCAACAAATCTGCTGTGGATGGCAAAAGTTTGAGACGCCACATCAGTGTTGTTTCTCAGTCACCCAGCTCACGCCTTGAGCCTTGAGAGCTTGAAAAAGAAGGCAGCTAGACTTCTTTAGGTTTGCAAGGATGTTTCCCCTCCCATCCAAGAGGCTTCTTCAGTTCTAAGAAACAGTGCTGAGTCCAGGTCTTTGAAGGGGCTTGTCCTCTTTGGAAGTGATACTGAGGGTTGTTGACCCACTGAACGTATGGGTCATCACATGAGCCAAGGTGTGAAAAAAGGTGTGGGTCTTTACAATCATTGAGGATTTAAGGGTCAAAGCACTCTTAACCCTCAAGGTGAGGTCACCCAAGGCAAAGTGTGAGTAAGGTTTGAGATCTATAAAGGCCACTTAAATCCCCCTTAAGGACCTTTGGGAATCACTTTTAAAAGCACTCGCTCGAGTTGAATCTGAATTGGCTGTTTATTAAAAATATTGAATTGGCATATTTTTTATGAAGCGAAAAGCAAATCAAACATAGTAAAAAAAAGTAAATTAAATGCTTCTAAGACCACCATATTAACCCAAATGCGCATTTATTCAAGGTCTTTAACAATATGTTTTCTTTTAACATCCATCCTCTGCCCTGGGTCCTGGTTGTGGATTTGGAGGTACCAGTTCTCATTCCTGCCGCTTCACATTTTGCTACAAACCGAGCCACTGCATGCTGGAGGCCACCCCTTGATGAAGCCAGATAAACCACTTCATATGCAGGGATTGGAGAGATGATTCTGGGGCCGCAAAACTGGAAACCCTCATCCGCTTGGCTTCACTTAGAAATTATGTCAATAAAATTTATTAGCAGAATCGGTGTTGGCCAGTCCTCCTCTAGAGGCTCTTCATGTCATGTCCTGGTGGGATTCATATAAAAGTGTAGCTGTGTGTGAGAAAGAGGAAAGTTTTTTTTTCACTTTGATTATCTTAAATATGGCCGTAATAGGTCAAATATGAAGCAGTGAGTGATAAATACTGTTAAAAACCCTCCTTACCGTGTGTGTGCGTTCTTGTCTGTGTGTCCCTCTCTTCTTGTCTCCAGGACCACAGCGTTCGGCTTCCTGAACGCCCTCTGTAAACTGGCGGCCGTGCTGGGGATCAGCATCTTCCAGTCATTTGTGGGCATCACCAAGGCCATACCCATCCTATTTGCGGCCGGCGCCCTCGCCGCCGGCAGTTTCCTTGCCACAAAGTTGCCCGAAACGAGAGGCCAAGTGTTGCAGTAAAGCCGACGACCAGCAGAGGGCAGCAGAGTCCAGCTGGCGTGTTTAACAACTAACAACATCCCTGAGAGCTTCAGCTCTGCTGTCACATACCAACAAAAACAGACTGCCATCCCCATTGTAAGCCCAGAATCCTTTGAAATGTGGATTGCATCATTCAAAGAGGAGAACACACAGAGGTAGAAAAAGATGATGTTATATTTATGATCACTTAATTTCCGCTGCTTTGTCAGGTATTCAGAATATTCAGAAAAAGAATCAGATATCTTATGGAAGAGCCACTCTTAGAGGGTGATAATGTGCTCCCACAGATGCTCAGTGACACAGAACGATCACATGATGAGAGGAAACTGATTTAAAAAAGCCATTTCTGAAGGAACGAGAATGATTTAGTCAGTGTATGTGGTGAGTTTTCCGTTTTTCTTTCTCGTCTGTCCTCGACCTCAGTGACTGGCTTCCAGTGCCTCTGTTTAATGTGCTGTGACGTTACTGGAACAGTTCAGTTTACATTTGCATCCAGACTGTTGCTCATAGACTTGCTTGCAAAAGTTCTCAAAATGAATTTCAGGGTGAACATATTTTCTGTTAAAAAACAAAAAAAACTTTCCCGTGACCCTCGATCACTGCCTCCTACTGAAGCCTGACCTGCTGACCGCTGTTATTCTCTACCAAATATTGTTAAAACATTCCAGTGAGGCTGCTGTTACTCAGAC
This sequence comes from Diplotaxodon limnothrissa, assembly GCF_057381915.1. Classification (NCBI taxonomy): domain Eukaryota; kingdom Metazoa; phylum Chordata; class Actinopteri; order Cichliformes; family Cichlidae; genus Diplotaxodon; species Diplotaxodon limnothrissa. The sequence continues at coordinate 16,401,302 of NC_140616.1, read as the reverse complement.
ACAGAGAGCCGAGGTGCTTTTTCTCTCCCTGAGTAATTCCAGTTCTCTGCTCAGAGCCTCGAAATGCAGGCAGGCGAAGACGCATTTCACAGGATTCTCTGTTGTAAATGGGAATAGTTTGATCCAGTTCCTCTGTGTTTGGTGTCAAAGCTGATGTTTTCCCTCCGTGTCGTGTGTCAGTTTGATGATGTTTTCGAGGAACGTCTGTGGGACGGATTTTGGTCAAGTGCTAAACTGTGAGAGCAGATACTTGTGGTATTTGCCTAAATTAGTGGTGTGTGTATGTGTGTGTGTGCGCATGTTTTTGTTTGTACTCTGATTTATTCATTTACATCTCTGTGTTTCATGCAAATGACAGTGTCATTTGCGTCAGTGGGAATTTTACTTGTCCGGCAGCGGTTTGAATAAGCAGTGTGGCCACACATTATCAAGGTACCTTAGAGGTGTAACTATTGTAAAAACTAGCCTGAAATCTCCACGTAAACACCCACAGTATCCTGCCACAAAAGCATCTTCTCAGTGCCCTTGCTAATGCCTGTAAAAGGTGTAATGTTTAAGGCTTGTTCAGATAACTAATAAACAGCACAATGTTTGTGCGGTACTTTCGGCGGCTACCTTGTTTCCCACACCAGATGGATCTGCACGTTTGATCTGGCACAGATTTTACACCGGATGCTGAGGCTGGGTTTGTGTCTCCTCCGGGTCTCAAGGACAAGGACAGGAATCAACATTGTAGTAATAATTTCAGTTTTCTTTATTTTTTCTTCATGATCCCTTCAGGATAAAGCAATCAGGCCTGCGGTAAAATCAATTATATCTCCATTATTATTATCTTATTCATCCGCTCTAAAGGAAAAGCAACATATGAACCAAAACCCTGGCTTTCAAGAATTTAGATCCCTGTTATCCTTATTGTACATGTAGTGTAGTTCACCTCCAATCCATATGAGAATTAGTCAGAACATAAGTTATCTGATTGAATGGGAAAGCTAATTCTTGAAGTCGAAACAACGAAAGGAGACTGATTTAGTTCTTTTGTTTGCTGTATTTTTTTTGTTGGGGATCAAAACACGCAAACAAAGCAGTCTTCATTTACCCAAGAAAAACTGCATCATAAGCACAAATCAAATGGGAAAAGAAGCTGTTAAAAAAGTGAACAATTAGACAGTGTGGCAAGAGAAACAAGAATATAATTTTATTTTAAGGGCTCCTGATCAGACATTCCTTCACTGCGTCCATTCCCGCTGGGAAAAGATGAAAATTTGTAACTCATTTTTATTTCTTTCGTCTTTAAGGGTACGCAGGCTCTTAGTTTACATGTAAAAACCTGCTGTGACCTCATCTCAAGAATCAGAATCACCCTTAAAGCGAAGCTGATTGTGTACACCTTCATTCTGTAAACATATGACAGTATTTTGTGTACTATTTGTGTGCTGACAATCAGTGAGAGAGTGTGACATTTTGACCGAAAAACGTCCTCTGGATTGTGTGTATGTGTGTGTTAGTGCTGTTATCAGCCCCCTCTATAGTAAACAAATACCCTTGTTCACTTATGGTAGCTTAGCTTAGCAAAAAGGCCTGGACATGATGGGGAACAGCTACACTGGCTTTGCTGTTTCTCCTGTTAAACTAAGCTAAGCTAAGCTAAGCTAAGCTAAGCTAACTGCCTGCCAGCTGTAGCTTCATATTCAGCATATAAAGACATGAGAACATTATCTTCTCACTAAAGAATGCAAATGATACTATCTCTAAAACCTATTTCTTTGAAATCTTTCTTCAAATCTACATGCTGAGGATCATACCTGAGGGGTGTACTACAAGGTCAGGGCGAGATTAGCACATTAGCAAGCTACGTCAAGCTAAAAGTCATCAGTTTGTCATAATGATCTGATAACATTTATGATTGGAGTAGGGAGGACACTCATAGGTATCATTTTGTGCAGAAGAAGAGCTGTACCTGTAAAACCCCCATTTTTATGTTTATGAGTGCACAAAGACCATGAAGCGGAAAGCCCAGCTTACCAGAGAAAGTTGATAACCTCCATTATGATACACATTATCTCCAGCTGGGGCTTAAGCCAAAGAAAGCCTGGCTATGTTTAACTTCCTTTGTAGTACACCCCTCCGTTGTTTGCTGTTTGTGTACAAAGATGTATGTGTTTAATGAACAGATTTGTCCCATCTTGTTCCTGTTGGAAAGACTGTTTGGATGTATGTGTGTCTGTGTGCGTCTGCTGACTAAATCGTCTGTCACATATTTTTCTACTTTTTTCTGTTGCAATTCTGTTTTCATCCCTGTGATGATTACAGCTCAGTTGGGGACCACGGAATACATTTACACTATGAAAAGAAAAAAAAAGACCTATATATGCAGTGTAGAAATCAGTGTGTCGTTCTTCATAACAGACTCGGGTGCTCTTTTGCTGACACAGCCTTTGAAACAAGTCCCTTGAAAGGCAGCCAGAAATAACACACAGTCTGCTCCTCAGTTTTAGAAACACGCAGAAAAGGGAAAAAAGAGAAAGGGATCGCATCTTAAATTCATAAAGACGGCTTCACCCCCTAAACCTTCTGTATTCAAACGACTGTGACGCATGTTCGTTATCGTATTGTCTGACTTTCTTGGACGTCCTGTATGCCAGCTGTTTTTGTCCAAAGCAAGAACTAGTGTTTTCATTGTCGTATGATGACATAGATTTGTTGCTTGCAGTGATTGTTCTTAATCAAAGTGGGGTGAAAACTGGTGAAACTCGAGTATGTGTTCTGAAAGTGAGTTAGTGGTGACTGTGCTCCTTGTTTACCTTGGAACCAGGTAACCTTTTTTGTTTTTATTATATATATATGTGAATATACATGCTTGAATTTCTGAGGAGGTTGCTTGTGATCTTGAAGATAAGCTTTGGCTGGAAAGGGAAGGACACTTTCAATGTGAAGTGCATGAAAAGTGTAATTTGACATAAACTTGTTTGTTTATGTGAGTCTGTATTAAAGGGGGAGGTTTAAGTAATCAAGTCAAACTCAAAAGGACCACGGGTTTGAACTCATCAAAAGAGCGCCCTCTGTCAACTTGAAGCTCCTGTCCAAACTGTAAAAGTTTACGGATTAATGTTGCTACGTGTAGAATTTCATTCTATATAAATATAAATAAATATATATATATATACATGTATAAACTATAAAAAGAGTTGCTGATTTGAGTTTTATCCATAAAGGAAGGCAGAGATATTGGGTGCGGTCAAAATAAAGCAAACACCAGCCTGATACGACTTCCCCTTAATGACGGCAGTCTTTTAAAAAGTGTGGGAGAAACACCTCCCGCATCTGCAGAGAACTGCAAGGATCCATCACTGTAGTTGGAGCGATGGCGTTTCTGTTTGCTTTCTTTAGTTTGACTCTGAGCTGTTTTATTATCTGATAAAAAGTTCTACTCTAAATGTGAGTTCAATTCAAGATTCAGTGTACTGTGTGTAGAAACTGTAGATGTTTGTATGTGCAAGTATGCAAATTGTGAAACAAAAAGATTACGGAAACAGTTCCAAAAAAAGTTTGGTATGACACAAAACTTTATTGTGTGTTGTCTTTGTGTTTTGTAAATCAAGACTGAACATCTTGGTAAATTCAGTATTTATTACTTCTGGATATTGAGAATATTTTAGTGATGCTGAAAAGGTGCTGTATTTATTTTATGTGAGAGTTGTCCATTATGCTGGGTTTTGCACTTTTGTGCTATTTATCCAGTTCTTTGAATAAAATCATAATGGAAATAAAACTTGAAGAAAACCAGTGTCCTGTACTCCATTTCACACCATCAGATAATTTTCACTTCATTTAGACGTTTCTCTTTGTACTTTCAATGTACAGTCCTGTGCTGAGTCTTGAGTCACCCCTTGCTTCTCTGTATTTTGCTGGAAAAGTGGGAAATGGGATTTATTGAAATGTGCAAACATGCATTTAAGTACAGTAAAAACAAGGGCAATCCATGATTGTGTTCCACTGTGCGTTTTTCTATCCAGGTATGGATAGTCACTGTCAATCAGACACTTTACAGATGACGTAAATTCCATCAAATTTGACTAGATCTCCAAAACCTTTGACGGAAACCACGACAGTGTTTCATAGCTGGCTGTATACACACACTGTCATATACAGTGACGACCTCGGCACATATTGATTTAAACCTAAAGAATTTCCTCTTTCGTTTCAGTTCTTGTGTAATGTGGCATGCCCCAGCCTTTTCTCCCCATTTCCCTTCCTTAAGAATGGCTTCTTCACAGCCACCCTTCTATGGACACCATTTCTGATGAGGCTTCAGTGAACATAGATGGAGCATCTCTCAGGCGTGTCCAGTATTAGACATGGTTTTCAGATATTGTTCATCTGTGGTTGATAGGGCTCAAGACCACTTTAAAAACAATGTCTCCTAAGAAGCAAAATATAGTGAAATAAGATTTTAAAATCACATCTTGATGTTTTCATTATTGTAAACATTTTGTTTTGCTGGTAAGATTAATAAAACTAATTTTGCAATAAGCCATTTTAAATGACATTTAAAAGGCAAAACATCAGAAATGAATGTTCAAAATGGCCTATAAGGATACATCAAAAGAAATTGAGAAAAGAAATAGAACAGATTAAGCCATAAATATAGAAAAAGGGTTAAGTACAATTAGTGAAAAGGTGCCCCCAAAAATGTGATACCAAGTCAAAAGCCAATATAAAACAAATATTGAACAGTGTTAAACTGTTAAAAAAATATATAAATTCTGCATCAGTTGCATATATTTCAGCTTATATTCAGATTGCAGAGCTTCCAGCAGCTCAGGCTGTAAAAACTAAAAGAGACCTCTGCAGATATTTAGAATGATGATCAAATACAGCAGAGTTATGAAAAGAGAGAGATCATTAGCCAAACAGATATAAAGAACCCACAGAGCAGAGCAATCCAACAGGAAGCAGACAACAGCTGTGGGTTCAGACACTTGAATTAAGCGCAGCATTATCCTCATAATACCAGATACCTGGAGGTCAAAGCGGTATTGTGATTGATACTTTTTCATTTTCCAGTTGGGAGCAATGCTCTCCATGATGATTTAGAACTAGTTTGTGTCTAATTGAAGAAAAACATTGGCTGGGGCCCATGAATCACTGATGGGGTATGTTTGATGTCACTGCTGCTGGTGCAGGTTCAACATCTGAACTCAGGAGTCCTGTTGTACCTTTTCTAAACCTGCAGTTTAATGGAGCCCTGTTTTACAGAAACTGGCTGCAGTTGAGTCATAGGTGCAGCAGGGGCTGCTCATGAGAGTCAAGAGGATTGTGGATCTAAAGAGCCCATTTAAACTTGCCTCAAGCCACAAAACAGTTTCTTTAAATGCCACATTTATACAATTTGACAAATTGAAATAAAATGAGACTGGGAACTGTCAGCTGGCATTTATATAGCAAATTCCCAGCCTTAATTACTAAAGGGCAGGGAGACCCTGGGTTGACCAGTGTTGTATAATGTAGATCCATAGAAGTGAACAAATTCAGATTTAAATTTATAGCAAATTCATAAAGTTTCCAACATGTTAAGATGTCAGTGATCCAGTTTATTTAAACAAAAAACAAAATATAAAACAAAGACCCAACTTAATCAAACAAAAGGAAAACAAGCATGGTGAGCGATGCCACACTGGTTGTTTCGGTTCCGAGCCATCTTGATGTAGCCTTCTTCTCCAAACTGTACACCCCAGCTACAAATAAAGCAGCTGCTGTCATGAAACTCAAAATTAAAGGAAACAAAGAAACCCAGTCCATCAACCAGTGACTCAGAACAACCTGTTTTTGACGAGCCAGAAGTCCTGTCCTTTCTCTCTGCCGTAACCCACAACCAGCACGCCATGGTTCACTTTCTGGGTACACGTGTTGTCCATGTACACGCCTGTTGGTTACAGGAGGGCAAATATAGGAACTCTGACTAAGATTCAATCTGTGCATCATTTTAATAAAGTAACCAACCACGATGGTAGAAGCGAAACTGTGGCCTGGAAGCATCAACTGCAACAGCGATGGGCCCCACAAGAGCCACTGCCTCCTTCAGTGCAAACTCATCCCCCCTTGGTAAGCAGCAATACCCTGAGCAGTTAGCAGCCCGATACAGTGGGTTGTACTTGCACTGATTATGCTGAAAAGTAGTAGACTCTTTAACATGAGAAACATCTAGGTTTAATCACAGTCTACCTGCAAGTGGAAGCTTGACTCACCTTTCCGATATAGGGGTAAGCATCTTCAGAAGCAATGCCTTGGTTATCAACAACATACTTGAAGGCACGTGCTATTAAGCCACCATTGCACCCCCGGTTGCCATAATCTGTGGTGCAGTCAATCAGGTTTTGAGCGCTGAGAGATCTCAAAATGCCTGTAGACTTTTTAAGTTGCCCCTCAAGAGCTCCAGCCGCACTGAAAGCCCAACAAGCGCCACAAGAACCCTAAAAGAAAGGTTACTCGTGACATGATTAAAAATGTAGAGGTTTCCTGTTACATGTGTGGATATCTGAGGGGACCAGCTAGGACCTCACCTGCTTTTTGACTGGAGTTACCAAGCCTTTATCCCTCCAGTCCACTGAAGCTGGTAGAGAAGCATTGACTTTTATGAAGCTCGCAGCAACCATCTCCAGGTCAGATGGTACCCTAGTGCCCATGAGAGTGCCAGCGATCTCCACAGGGGTCTGCAAGCGTGGAGAAATTACACACCATTCACCATCAAGTGATGTAAAGTTTGAGGAGAATGCTCACCATGTCTCCGAAGTGGTTGATTGCCAGTTCGTAAGTGTGCAAATTCAGTGAGGCTTCCAGGTTGTGAAGATTAATCAGTTTCAAGTTCATTTCCCAAATCAATCTGCGTCCCAACTCCTCAATCTGGAACACAAATGTTACACCAAATCTTCTGTGGCATATATGTGCACCGTAACTAAGCCAGAGTTCAGACATCCAAACAGCTTGATGTTAATGAAACACAAGGTGGGTTCTTGTTCTAAAATAAAGCTTAAACAGACTTATATGCTTAAACTGAACCCAGCTAAACACTTATATAGATGAAGACATGAAACATTCCTGTTAAAGTTACAGGATTCAGCACCTTGGTATTTTTCCACTTTTGTTTTACCTGGTGAGAATATACTTTCTTATGCGTTTTCTTCCATAGCTCCCAGTGTCGATCTGTTTGCGAACTGATATCGGCCACTGCAAATCCACACAAGACTGTGAAAAGCAGGCGCTGAAACATTTTCAGAATCTGGGAAAAGAAGAAGACGGGTTCCAACCACGGTGTGACAAAGCAAACAGCCTGCAGTGTGGCTCCTGCTTTTAAGTGGACTGCAGCAGCAGAGTTTACAGGTGGTATCAATTTACATTTAAAGTCAGCTGAAGTATGTTAGCACTGAGAGGGGCTGTCATATGAGCCATCCACATAAATTGTATGCAGTTCAGATTATTTGACAAACTTGAAAAAACCCCATCAAACCTGCATTCACTGATTTACTCAGGTACTTGGTAAAAAGCAGTGAATGCCTGCCATGTCCATCCCTTTGTGGCCACAGTGCACTAGTGTTGAAAAATACTCCAGTAAAAGTTAAAGTAGTGATTCAACCTTTTCACTGAACTGAAAGTGGAAAAAGTATCGGCTCTGAAATGTACTAAAAATAAGAAGTAGTTCGTTGGAGGAGATTTTTACTGGCTATTTTTATACAAGCTTACTGAACATTGTGCTATATTAATGTATTAATGTAACGATAAAATAATATCAGCTTGATAATAACAGCTTGAATCATTTATGTAGAACAGGATGAGAGAAAAAGAAGAAAAAAAAAGCTCCGTTTTCTTTGCCTCTAAATGGGAAAAGGAGTCCAGTCTGAGGTTAAAGTGGAATCAAAGGGTGGGGGAACTAAAATCAGTTGTAATGGCTCAGTGTGGGGAAGAGAATCACAACTCACTTTTTACTGAGAACTTCAGTAGATTTTCTTTAAAGTACAGGCTGTGATCAGCTGACTAGCTGCTCTTTGCAGATGTACACACCTGAATTCAACCAGATGTGAGCAGATGTTTCATGAGTTGTCCTGGCTGATGCCCGTTCTCTACACTGACTGTATACCGTTCATGCTGTCTGTATACTGTGCACCAGCCACGTACTGATTTAAAAGCATGTGGGCTTACATCTAAGCTTCACATTTCCAGTTTAAAAGATAACACCGAGCAGTCCTTATTTGATTAACAAATGCAGGGAGTAAAAGCAATAAGTTTTCAGGAAAAAAAATAGTCAAGCAAAGTTCAGATACCCCAAAATTCTACTTTAGTACTACTTCTACTTCCAACTTTAATTAAAACTGATCAGTTGACAAAATCTTTATTGTTCTTGAGTGTAAATTTGTGCTTAGAAATGTACAAATAAGCGAATGTGCATAAAGTATTTTTACATGGCACAAAATGTTATGAATCTTTCAATTTTTTCACTTGTCATTGTCACTATTATTAAATCTGTGAGGTTTAACATGCAGAAAGTAAATAAATACATAGAGTACAATGTAGAAACAACACTACTGAATGAGAGCTGAAGTATTTCAGTCTCAGACATGTGTGAGTATGTAGTCAGACATTTAAAGTACAGTGATATTGTTTTTTTTTTTATCAGATGAAAAGTTATTTCAGTTGGTTGGACTTTAAGCATCTTTAGCGGTGATGTGAAATAAAACACAGTGACACTGACTGGTCTTTAATAATAATTTAAATAAACTAAGTTGAGTTAGTGGGCCATATTTTCACACTGTAGGGTAGACTGGAAAGCTGGCGATGCCGCAGAGATTATTCTTGTTCCGGGCAAGCCGAATGTAACCTCCTTCTCCCCATGCAGTTCCCCAGCTGAAAAGACAAAAACATTCACATCTAGGTTCAAAATATCGGAAATATTTTACAGGTTAACAATCGGAGGTACGTTTACCTATTTTTCACCAGCCAGTAGTCTTGTCCTCCATCTGTGCCATAGCCCACGAGCAACACAGCATGATTGATCAGCTTTGGGTTGCAGCTTGGTACGTTGTATAAACCTAATAAATGCAGGCGTGTAAGTTAAAAAAAATACATAAGGTAAAAAATATGTGGTACAGCCGGTCAGTGCTAAGGGCCTCCCAAGGGCTGACAAACCTAAAATTATAGCAGCGGTAATGTGCAAACTTTGCAATGAAAGTAGGAGATGTATGACCTCCCTGAGGGGGCTCCACCAGTTTCAAGTGAATGAATGCATGATTCTGTTTAAGCCACTTAACGAAAATCAAGAGGAGTTATCCCTCTGGGATTGAAGCCTTTTTTCTGGATCAGAGACCAGCAAATAAAGTAAAATTCACTAGAATCTCCTGCACCGTGAAGCTTTTAGCCTCCTCACCTCCACTGTACATATGAAAAGATTCCAGCATGGCATTCACGGCCACGGAGATCGGCCCCACTGATGCCAAAACTTTCTGCAGCATCTTCTCATCTCCTTCTGGAAGGACGCTGAATTTGGAACAGTAGCCAGCCCGGCCCTGGACAGAATAGCGGCATTTCCCATTCTGCAAAGAGAAACGAGACATTTATGAAAAGACAGAAGCACTGTCAGTCTTTCTGTGTTTGTCCACCCTCTTTCCTACAGTTCTCTTTGTGCGTGTCGAGGATGACCTTGTGTTCGTAGGGATAAAAGCTCTCCGAGTCAACGCCTCCGTTGCGAATGACGTAGCTGTAGGCTTTCGTGATGTAGCCTCCTCTGCAACCCAGGTTTCCGTCCTGGGTGCTGCAATCCACCAAGTTCTGCGGACTCAGGGAAACAAGTGTACCAGTGCGCTTCTTCAGCTGGCCCTCGAGAGCTCCCAAAGAGCTGAAGGCCCAGCATGACCCACACAAACCCTTAGAAAATAAAAACAGTACAAAGTGTCACTTTTGTCACGGGATCGCGTTAATGATTTTCCTTTTCTTACAACACCCGATCTCACCTGGTTTCTGACAGGACCCACCAGGCCCTCTTTCCTCCAGTCCACATTCGCAGGTAACGGTGAGTCACTCACGTCCTTAAAAGTGCCATTTGTGAAATTAACGGTCTCCTCCAGCTTCAAGCCGTTCAGATTCTCATTGATTTCCTCAGCTGTCTTGGGGGCAAAGAAATGGCAGCGGTAAATAAAATGAAAACACCATTAAATATCACCTCTGCACAACAGCATTGTTTTCACTTGACACCGAATGTATAAACACAGCACCGATCTCGGGTTGGCTGTGTGTTTGCCCTTCCAACTATCACCTCTGTCTTTGACGAAGAGCATAAAATACAAAAGGTGAACGGTCCAGCTGTAGCAGATAAGGCTCTGTGTCATTTTATCTTTCACAGCAGCTTTAAAAACAGAATCTTTCTCCTTACATGTGAGTGTATTTCAGCTGCCTCACATTATTCACCCAGGCAACTGCAGCACTCTGTCCTCTGACAGCGGGCCAAAAGCTTGCATGTGTCCCAAACATTTCTGCCAGTTTCCTGCAGAGAGCCAACACGCCACGCCCATCCAGGCTTTACCGCTCGGGCTTCCTGGATTTTTAATCAAAAACAAAACCCCTCTAACTTAGAATACAATTCCTCTCTTGTTTCTGCAGTTGTTTTTTAATATTAACAATCCATTCATTCATTTAAAATATTATCCATGCAGGAACAAGAAATCAACACTGTAACACTGACATGTTGCTCTAATATTTTAAGGTTTTTGCACTTTGTGTTTCTGGTCTTTCAATGTGCAAAACATTTGATGAAACTTTTTTCTTGAGATCCTTTTATTTAAAATACAAAGTCCACATAAAATGCAAGGTTCTCAGACATTTGCACATAAGCAAAGTATTTCATTTAATAGTTTATGCAAGTCCAACCTGAACCAGAACGGCACAGAACCAACCAGTTTGCAACCCTTATTCTATATTCTGTTATATATTTCCAGCATTACATAAGGGTCCTTATGTACATAAAAATAAGCATCTTGATTGTCCAGGCTGGCCCAGCCCATACTGGATTAAATTAATCTGATTGTATGAAGGGAGATTAGAGCCGTTTAAATTAAGCCCGCGGGGATGCAGTTTTATCTGCAGATTAACAGTGGTGGTCATTCACGTCCATCTTGCACCAGCAAAAGTTCAATGTGCATGAATGCGCTTGAGGTTCTGATGGCAAACATATGGTTATGTTTACACGGTGTTAAAATGTTTGTATCCACCAGAGGTCTCTCAGATACGCTCCTGTGAGTGATCGCTCCAGTCTGGCGCTGCAATTCGTGCTGTTCAGTTTAACAGAATTGCTAAATGTTTTCAGTTTGGTTGATTCTTCTTCTTGTTGTCAAAATTTCTGCCATCATCAGCACAACTATACAATGATTTGGGAGTGTGATTTGTGTAATAGTTACATATTGGTTAATACATGAGTGAGAAAGACAAGGAGAGAGAGAGAGACACCAATCCCGTCTGTGTAGAGATTTTTGACTTTATACTCGATATGTGGCTCAAAGTGTGGCTGCAAGGCCATAATAGTCATAATATAGACTGGAGGCAACTCAACTCCCTAATATTAAAACATATTTTAAAAACTTGATATTCAAATATGTTCAAAATGTGCCCCTCAATATACTGAGATTAAAATATAACCCAGAGATTTTCCTGTGCAGGGAAATACAGGGAACAAAAATCATAATAATAACTAGACAAATTACTGTTATTATTCTGACCGATTTCAGCTGTACAGCACATGTTTGTTGTAGTGGTTTTGCCACTAAATGCTGCAAACTGAGTGTAGACACTGCAGGGTATGCGGACCACTGCAGAGCAGACTCGGACTGAGAAGGACCAGTAAGATCAGACTAAGATGGATGGTTTTTGTCAGGATGAGAAGACAAATGATGACAATGAAGTTTCTGAATGTTGTTTACAGTCACTGTATGAAACCAGCTGTGGTTAAAGTCAGCAGTTACTACCACAATCGTATGAGCGCCTATTCTGTAGTAGATCTCACTTCTACTTTACATAGAATTCATGGTAATGCCAAACCAAGTGCACCGATCCTGCAATTGTTTGTTCCTCTTCTGTCTTCTACTGTTGCTACAGCTTTGTTCAGCACTCAGATATTTTTCCTGTGGTCACTCCAGACTGCAGATAGTTTTAGATAATTTAATGAAATTCTATCCATGAGCCTTGAAGCTGTTTTAATGTTACTAATGAACGACTGCACAATAACAGATTGTTATCTAGATTTAGAAAGTTTAGACATCCTGTCTTCTCAGCAGCAGCATCCTACCATGTCAGCCAGGTGGTTCAGTCCCAGCGTGAAGCTGTGCTTCCCTGCCGAGGCTTCCTGATTGTGTCTCAACACCAAGTGCACGTTCTTCTCCCATACTGCCCTCCTGAAGTCGATCTCGGTCTGAAACACAAATCCGCGCTGTCTCATTCAAACCTTGCCAGAATATGTGGTAACAAAGACAAAATGTCTGTTTAAGTCCTACCTGATTATCATAAACTTTTCCATGTTTGGTTTTCCACTCTTCCCACAATTTGTTCACAGCGGGCGAAGAACAGGCGAGGACCACGAAGGCCAAAAGCAACACAGCACACAAAGTGTGCATACTGAAAAGGAAGGGGAAAAAAGAAAAGCAGATGTAATCCTTGTTTAATCAGCTAATCACTTCAGTAGTTCAGTTCAGTTCAGTTTATTTTTATTTCAAACATATAGATTCACCAACATTTCATAATATCATTCCATGCAGTTGTTTGAAAAGGAGTAGGCAAAAGTATATACTTATTTAGCCCTACCCCCTCTCAATCATTTCCTCATGATCTAAATTTGAACAACAAAAGCTTGCTGCCTTCAACTTAGGCAACTTGGATTGCATTTTGAAATTTCAGTATCTAACTTTCTGTGATTTGGTGTGCACCTGAGGTTACTTTTGGTCTAAAAATGTTGATAATGATAATGTTTAGGAATAATGCAGTAAAAGTATTTTCCTTTAAACTGAAAGATGTGAAAAGTTGGAGCTCTGAGAAGATCTCGGCTCAGGTTTACAAAACTCTACAAGAGAGTCCCAGTATAAACAGTGCGGGAATGTATACAACTCAAACACAGAATGATAAACTCCAGGTTTCCGTCACCACTGAGCCTGAAAATGGTCACGCAAACATAGTAACTCTTTCATACATGAATTATGACAACCTCAATCAGGATTTTTAGGCATCTTTAGGCATGAAAAGATGACTAAAAATCCTGATTGAGGTTGTCATAATTCATGCATGAAAGGGTGAGAAAACAAAAATTACAATGAAACATGTCATACATCTATAGTAGCATTAAACGACCAGTGGGTGGCAGGGTAAGGAGTGGCACATCAGTGCCCGATGTAGTGCTTTATGTGCAAGTATACCATCAACACTGACACAAATACAAGAAATCAGCCTTTGAATAGCTGTCCACTGTAGTAACCACTATGCGTGAAAGGGTTAAGCATGATTAGCATTCAGTGCACAAAACCACAACACTGCATTTGCAATGAAACACAGTCTGTAAACAAAAGCAGAAGAGCCTGTAAACATGATTCTCATCTACAGAGCAGACGTCTGAAGATTACTCCATCGCAAAACAGAGAAGTTCAAGCCGTAATCTCTTACTGTAATCTCCCAGCTTCTTTCTCAGTAAATCTTTTCCGACACCATATGATTATTCGCTTACATCCATAACCTTAAACAAGCCATTAATTTAACAAGACGTGTAAAAAGAAAAGAGTCACACTCACCTTGTTGCAGAATGACTTCGCCCAGAAAGACAAGTTCACCCGGTTTGAGCACGCTTAGATCTTCACGCCTAAAAAGAGGAAGTTTTATTTCCTGATGCGAGCTTTTATGCATCTGCTCACTGCCTCGTCATGTGAATGTAATTTACGACCAGCTGCAACCACACAAACTAGGCTTCCCGTATGAGAGTTGCGTGTGGAGGGAAATACGCGCGAAATGAAAACGTTTCAGAATAAACTGATAGAAATGAAACTGATTTTGTAGTTCAGGGAGATTTTTTTATAATTAATCACGACTTTGAATCATATTTTGACGTACTGTAGCTGTTAGCTGAAATGAGAAAAGGGCACATGAGCTTAATTTATTATTCTGCCACAACCAAAAGCAAAATCCAGATTTACTGCCTAATGATGCTAATTTAAATCGAATTACACAGGGTCAGAGCGAGTCTGTTTTGAAAGCTGCAGTTTAATCATCAGGGCTCTTTGCCTTCAAACATGCTGTGGATTTGTAGAAAACTAAAAGAGGCGTATTAAAAAAATGCTCTTTCTTTCTGGATTCTTGTTTTGAACGTCAAGCCAGAACTCTTGATCATTCTTGTTCAAATGTTTTTCTTTTATTCTTGAATTTGACGTGAACTTCCTCACGTCTTGTTTTTGTATACAAGTGGAAACAACCACCGGATGCACCATGATCCAGTCATTCAATCTGATGTGGTCTGTGTTGTATCTGTGCGGGTCTCCAAAAAGTATACTGGTCCTTTCAGTGCAGAGGAGCAGCTTCTCTACTCTGACATGCAGCAGCCATTCATCTAAAATGTGACTTTTTCTAACAACTACTGGGATACAAAAGAGAGAAGAGTTGTAAGACTACCACAAATAACCGCAAGAAGATGACAGGTTCTCCTTTTCCTCTCATGCTTGTTGTATTTACTTCTTGAGTGTACTTGGTAAAGTTGTATGTAAATAAAGCTGTGGATTCTTAGCTCTGACAGGTTGGGGAATCAATCCCAGCAAGAAAGACTGATGGATCAGCCGATCAGTGAATTCCCTGCTGCACATCCTGCTGTCAGATCTCATGGGGCATGCTGTTTGATCCATTTTAGCTTGCAAGTAGTTGCCTCTGCAAGACACTTTGCAACCCACCCAACCTGAGCTTCTCCATTTCAGGCTGCTTATGCTTCTTCTGTGAGGTGATCCTGTTGCTGACTTTTGAATGTCCAGAAGCCATACAAGAAAAAGTAAATTACTGAATTGCTTCATTCACCCAGTCACACCCACATTCATCCATCATCATTTTTTTCTATACCTAACCACCTTGTTTAAGATTCATACACACACTTTTATATAGGCAGCCCAGGGTACAACATCGAGCACACTTCGACATATAGACGAGAAGAGCCAAGGATCAAACCTTCAGATTAGTAGAAGACTGCCTCTTTCTGCCTCCTGAGCCACAAACACATTTAGTCCTTATTACATCTTGAACAACACATTATAGATATGTTTTTCATGGTTCTTGGGTCTAAGGTGTCCACTGCCTAAGAGGCATTTTAAGTGCATTTTCAGAGATGCAAAAAGGGTCAATGTGAGACCACAATTTAAAACAAACATAAAAAGGAAAAAAATCCACATAGAATTTTTTTTATATGTTAGTGTGCTCTGCTTATTTTTGTGCATTGACCAATTAAAGTGTTATTAGCAGATGCGAGCTGATGCTGTTGATGATTGTACATTTGTTGGTAAATAAATAGCGTGCCACAAAATCCTCTTAAGAAGACAAACGGATCAGAATGTAAAGAACAGATGTGAGCTGATCATCATCAACTGCAACGTGAATAAGTGGATAGTAAACCAAGAGAAGAGGGATTAGTGGTTTGGAGACTGTGGCTATATACCGTGATCTGCTGGTCACCAAGTTTTTAGCCGTCTTCGCTCTCATTTCCTGTCAGCTTTCTGTACAATATTGTAAAAACCCAAAGGCATGGCAGCGGTCTGCACAGCGGAGAGCTGCAATGACGAAACTCTATGAAGAGAACTGGACAGAAGGACATTATGCAACGTGGAGATCTGAGGTGGCCTTTGCTATTTTTGGTCTCCATCTCTGATCCGGCCTCTTCCTGAATGCCCGGTTGGACGGAGATTTGCTGATGAATGCAGGTTCCTTAAGGTAGCAGATGGTAAGTTCCTGACTCAGCACAAGCTCTTCTTCGTTGGTGATTGTGCATGTTTTGCATCATTACATCTCACAATCATGCAGCTGAGCGGAGAGGGAATTCAACCCCCGACTCAAACACCTGATCGTTTTGTTGGCTTTCGCTGAATCCGGCGGGAGTGCTTTCAAATTTCAGCAAGTTCTTTGCAAAGTACAATTAAGAGTGAGGGCAGCGTAGGTGGCTGTTAGCAACTAAAACTCAAAATGCAGAAAATCATTTACACCTGTTATGTTTTCCCAGTTTACAGTCGATTAAAGGAGATTTATTCAGTTACAGAAGGGAAAGGAAAACAGTCGAATCATCTTGCCTCTTTAGCAAGTTTAAATCAGGGAACATGTTATAGTCCACCTCTAATAGTTAACACCAAATAATGATAATAATTTTGAATCTGCTTCTCTGGCTGCTCGGGAACCTGTGTCACTTCTCATTTTCAGTCTAGCCCCTCCTAAACAATGCAGAACAGCTTGTTATGTAATTGAACCGACCATTGAAAAACAGGATTTTTATAATTATAGTGAGACTATAATTAGTTTATTAAATCTAACCATGCAAGTGTCGATTAGTCTTAATTATTGGTTCAATAAATGCATTTAGCTGCTTAAAGTCTCTGCAGAGCTTTTTCTGTTTTGGACATGAAACAGTTGTTTACTGTGATGATGATATTGCTACACTAGTTCTTCGTACTTTCCCGCCTGGTCCCAAAATTTAGCTTCTACCACACTTATAAACAGAAATGACTCTGTTGTTCCAGATCACACTAAACACTTCTCTAACCCTACACGGGTTACTTCAAAAAACGACTTATATACCCCCTGGGATAATTATTGGAGGTCAAGTAATAAATAAAATAACTGAATTAGGAAACACTTAATGTGGGAACTTGATCAATGAAACATTCAAGATGACAATCTTTACTGACATACAAGCAAGCAATGTATGGAAATAAAAACACAGACCTTTGACTTTCGATTCAAAGTCTCACCAAAAATCAAAAATAAAATTGAACTAGTTTTTTCTACATATTCTAAGGCCAAAAAATTGGCCAACATAAACATAAAAGGCAGTGAGAGATAAACAGTTACACAGTTTCTTCTGGATTTTAAGCTGTAATATCACGAGACGTTCTGAACTAAGTCAAATACCAGAAAAAAACATTAAAATTTAAATTTTACTCTTAGATTTTAATTGGAATTTAAGGAAAATGAAAACCTCGGTTAAGTATTGCCACCACGGTATGTAACATCTAGCACTGCTGCCTCACAGAAACAACATTGTGCCTCATGGCTTTAGCTCCACATGTGAGGAAAAAAAATAATCCTTGTGTTCGAAGCAGCACGCAAACATCAGTCCACTGTATGAATGAATGGGAAATTACATGAATGGGCACCTTATTCATACTTTTGTAGCCTGCTTTCTTTGAAAGGCCTGCTTTTCCCGCTTTACATTAACATACAAAATTGTCTCCAGTTGTCAAGACAACAACTTAAAAGACAAAGCTCAAGGTTGCAGTTTAGTAACAGCAGCAGTTACAGTCCTGCTTGTTACAATAAACCTGATTTTCTAAGAGTGGCCATACAAGGTTTGGTTGATTTGCTGAGTTTTTGAGTCAAACTTGCATTAAATTTTAATACTAAGCTGTACATTTACATTTCCCACCTGCTAGAATGATATAGTGTGATACAGGGAACAGCTGTGGGCAAACTGAGTCTGATGTGGAAAAGAAAGCATGGTCATTACACCGTCTCATGGACCTTGACCAATCAACTGTTAGAAATCCCACCTTTCCTAATGTCCCTCCTTTTTCAGGAGTCTTACATTAGTTTTAAACTGGATGAACAGCCACAGTGTTACAACCACAGAGGAACTTGTGGTTAATGTCTTAATCAAACTTTTAAGAAGCCTCCGATGGGGCAAAAGAGTTAAAAAGATATTCCTTTATTTCCAAGTGTGAGTGCTGAAATTCATCCCCATCTGGTGTTACACATAAATCTCTGCATTTGGCTGACCTGTGCCTGCCTCCCGTCATCCAGTGCACTGTGTTGGATGGAGTCCAGGAGCTAGTGCATATAATCCCCCAGCATGCACCAAGCGCCCGCGCGTCCGCTGCCAGGTTGTTGTTGCCATGAGGACAGCGGAACAACAGGAGGACTGAGCTACTGCATCGCGCTTCCCTCAGAGTTTCAGTTTGAGGAATGGGAGCATGAAGCTTTTTTTTTTGGTGATGTGTTTGATTGCTCCGGGAAGTTTCTTGGTACATTTGGATTGGATTTTTGATCAGCACTGACGTAAGGAGGAACTGAGAGACTGGCACATCTACTTTGGGTTTTTTTTAGTTCTGTTTTCTTCTATTGGTATAAAAGTAGAACAATATAAAACAGAACAATAAAAAAAAGAACAAAGAGCACAAGAAAAGTCATTTGCATGTAAAAATGGAGCTATTACAATGATGAACCCATCAGTCTGAAGAGAAGGTGAGTTGGCTGCTTGCTTTTCCTTTGATTTCTTTACAAACTACTGCAACTCCCTTTTTTGCACCACCATCCTGAGTTTTTTAAACTGCCAAGGCACACCTGTAAACTATTCTCAGTCTCAAGCATGTGCCCTCCCAGAGGAATTCAGGAGGAGTACTCCTCCGTGATTCAATGCCACCGGGAGCTGCCGTCACCACCAGCAATCAGACTCCGCTCCCAAGATCCACGCAGACACCAGTGCTGATGTAAAATTACCTGAAAAGTAGATGCATGCACTCCACTGTGGCGTCTTTATATGGATGTATCATGTGGAAAATGACTGAGGAAATTCTAAGAAAGCAAAGATGACAAGCGTAAAATCAGGATCAGAATCAGCAGGAATGTGAAAATCAGTGCGGCAAATGAACCTTTTTAGGTCCAGCACATACGAGTACTTTCTTATCTGCAGTCACTTTTGTGAGAGATGTCACAAACATAATGGACATCGTTCTTTCTTTCACACCATCTCTTCTCTTACATGTGCCACGCTCTGTGCAGCTCAGCACAACAACGTGTGAGCCGAGCTGCCAAAACAGAGGGTGGCTTCACACTTGAAGGTGTTGCTTTTTTATCTCTCTCTCTTTCTCGTGCTCTTGGGAATCCAAACAGCACATTTTCTGATGAGCTGCAACGTTCGTCGTATTTACCGACGTGCAACCAAAGTTTAACAGGAATACAACTGTTTACATGTTCACATGTTCAGCCACAGAGCCACCATTATGTGTTTACTGGCAACACATTAAGACACTACCTTGGCAATACTTATGCACCAAGCCTGTGGACAGTGTTTCCTCTAGGCACCGAAATGCTTTTGCTTTTTCCGCCACCTACTGGCGGATGTGGCAAAGTAAAATAAAAATACATAAAACGAGCTTATGATGATTTGAGATTGAAAATATTTTAGTAGCTGTAATAGGCGTCCTTCCAGTCATGCATGTCTCTGTTATGTGATCACAGTTCTAGGAATAATAAGATCATGACCTTTGTTTTCCATAACTACTGGCACTATGTTTGCTACTGTCTTCAATTATGTAATGTCTGATTGACAACCTTTGCACAGCAGACTATTGTATTTTCTGTGTTTTGTGAAAGCTTTGCGAGACTTTCTGTTACAAACATCTTAAAGAAAATTATAAATAATCAGAATTATTTGTGATCCATAATTCAGCGGCTCTGAACTTTACTAAACCTTTGCCAAAAAAAATTAAAAAGACACTGACGTAAAGTACAGCCACCTTCTAATCAGCTTTCACCAGTCCTTCTTTACAATCTTTGTAAATAATAAACCTTAAATGAGTTCCATCATTTGTAGAAACTGAAGAATGTGCACAATAATAACAATAATAATAATTTAAAAATCTAAAATAGTCATTGTAATACTGGCCAGGGAGTATGTGCTACTCTCACATTATAATCTTGCCCAGAGAGGCATGTAACCGAGGAACTACAGATAACTCTCGTACGTGATGCCTCATGTGGTGCCGGTTTACTCTTTCTCCCTCTATCCACAAAAATCAAACAAAAACAGTGAGCGTGCAATCTGCTCTTGTTTTTCTGGGTGTAATTTATTCCGAGTAGAGCTTTGAAGCTGAAATAAAATTATCCACAGGACTGCAGCCTCTTAGAGGAGAGGTGCACCGTGCTTTTGCACGAGCAACCTGGAAGGGGCAATTCAGGTCAGCGTGATGCAACTTTTGTCTGGTAACACTCAACAGATAAAGGAGAAGCGGTGAAGCGATAATCTCATACAGAGATGGATTCTGTTGAATGAACTGCAGTATCGGTTCACCGAGAAGTTAAAATCTTAATTTAATATCTTTATTTTGTCGTTGGTTGTTCACATTAGAGGGGAATGTGTTTCTTAAACTAATCCACAGTGTGGAGGTTTGTCCCTGAGCTTTGAGAACTGTAACAAAATAATGAGCTCAAATTTTCAACTCCCAGCCTCCCTCAGTGAATCGCTCAGGTGTCGAGGTTTCAGACGGATGATTTTGGAGAGCACTTCAGATGTGAATCTGGCTTAAATGTCACATCAGTGAGGATAAAGGAGAAAAATGATGAAACTGATGAATGAAAGGTATTATATGAGCTGAAATTATTAACACTTAAAGTCAGTCAAAAGCACATTTCCCAATATTTGTAGGTCTACAAATAAAGGAAACTCTATCAGAACACATGAGGTCCTGTAAGGTATATTTTTAAATCTTGTGTGAAATAAACGACAAAATATCACCTTACAAGGCTTCAGGGGTACGAGCTGTTTCCATATACACGTCCTGTTTGTCAAGCAAAAGGATCACATTATTAAATAGTGGGTTTAGTTATGATTCAACAAACTTTTGCCACGTGTAAGAAATTGTTATTTTTCTATATACATTAAAGGTCTTTGTTTAATGTTATTATGGCTTGGATTTAAAATTATAAATCTTTTTCTCCACATTCATCTTTTTTGGCTTATCTAGTCAAAATGCATGATCATGCAGGAGAGATCATTTTTCCCATAGAAGACCACAAATCGTATTAATTGTGTTCTCTTCATATTTGGGGGAAGGGGGGGGGGGGGGGGGACGGTGGTGGTGTCTAAAACGCTTAGACAAGCAAATTAATAAGTGCTTGGCAACCATATTGCCACATAACTGAGGATAAGTGGCTTCTTTCAGCATCGTGACTGAATCAAATATTCACATTTGCTGTTTATCCTAATTAGAGCCATTTAGTTAATCTTCTAGAGAGGGAGCTGGAATGGAGATGAGCAGAGAAAGAGCTGAATATCAAGTTTTATTAAAAACACACACACACACACAAACAACAAAAACACAAAAACTGTTGGAGCCCGCCTGACACTATACTTAATGTTGTGTAGGAACAACGTTAAATCTTTTAGCCATGGAATTATGAGAGTGGGGAAGCTTTGTCTCCTTCCACTGAAGTGGGGCACTTTAATACTTTCCTTGTTGGTGTAAATTCTCCAGGCACATAGATCTCAAAGGGCCTCGGGAGCTTTAGAGAGTAAATCAAAGAATGAGGATCAAATTAACATCTGCCACATTCATCGCTTGTGTTAAACAGGTTTTGTAAATTAAAGTGTATTGTATCTAGAGTTTAAACAGATTTAAAGTCAGACAGGCATTAGATAAAGTTAATTTAACCCCATCAATGGATCTCTGCCACCATCCATCTGACAAGTTGACACCCAATTCCTCTTTGCTCTATTCCTAACTGGCAGTGGTGATACAAAAATAATCATTTACGAGTAAAGAAATGTATACAGAAAGACCCGTGACTCCTTTCACCTGTGATTCACTTTATCTATCCCCTCACTCGTGCACACAGGTCACCAGATGTTCGAGAGGAGCGCCGTCCACCAACGGCTGTGCTGGGGAGCTCTCTACCTGTTGGCAGCAGGGGTGGCACTGACATCTGAGACGCGTTGGCTGTGTCCGCCATCCTGCCACTGTAATGCTACGGTGCTGGAAGTCAACTGCTCTGGTGGCCAACTTACCAGAGTTCCTGATGGTCTCTCACAGGAAGCCAGGCTGCTAAACTTAACCCACAACACGCTTAAGACTTTGGTGCGTCAGCAGTTCCACACGTTGACACAGCTGTCGGACTTGGATTTAAGTGACAATCTTTTGGTAATAATTGAAGTGGAAGCCTTTCTTGGCTTGCAGAGTCTGAGAACTCTGCGCCTTTGTCGCAATCACCTGAAGATTATCCCAGTGGGAGCGTTTGCTGGCTTAACAAACCTCCAGTTACTGGATGTAAGCAGCAATCAGCTTCTTGTTTTCCTCGACTTTACTTTCAGTGAATTAACTTCCCTGCGGTTCATGAAAGCTGCAGATAATGACTTGGTTTATGTCTCTCATCAAGCTTTTACAGGACTAATCAGTCTGCAGGAGCTGCACCTTGATGGCTGCAACCTTACTGCTATGCCAATGGAAGCGCTCACACAACTTAGCGTGCTGAGAAGCCTTAGTTTTCACCGACTGGGCCTCACTACGCTGCCAAACTACTCTTTCCGCCACCTAGTCCACCTAAAGGAACTTGTCATTTCTCATTGCCCCTGGCTGGAGAGTCTGTCAGGGAACAGTCTCTTTGGCTTAAACCTCACATCACTAACCATTAAACACGGCAACCTAAGTGCCTTCCCCTACATCCCCTTACATCACCTTGTATATCTCGTATACCTTGACCTTTCTTTTAACCCCATCACCTACATTCATGCAAACCTTCTCGGAGACTTGCTCCGGCTCCAAGAGTTACATCTTGTTGGGGGATCGCTGCTTAGGATTGAAATCGGAGCATTCAGGGGTTTGGCCCACTTCAGATTGCTGAATGCATCCAGAAACCGTCTTACCACACTTGAGGTTGGAGCTTTTTATTCAGTGGACACCCTAAGAACTCTGGGGCTTGATAACAACCCACTGGCATGTGACTGCCGTTTGCTTTGGGTGGTGCAAAGGCGACTATACATGGACTTTGGTGAAAGTCCGCCAACTTGCATTACCTCAGTCCAGCTGCAGGGCTGGAATTTTCTGGATTTCCCTGAGGTTGAGCTGCCGGATTTGCTTACCTGTCGGCCACCTCGAATTCTTAACCGCAAAGCTCAGGTGATGAAAGTAGATCAGGGACACACAGTGGTGTTTCACTGCAGTGCCGAAGGTGACCCTCTGCCATCTGTCAGATGGCTAAACCCACAGCTAAGATCTTTATCACCCATCGGCAGAGTACGAGCTCTGTCCAATGGCTCGCTGGAGGTTCGCTATGCTCAGCCTCAAGATAGTGGCAAGTATCTCTGTGTGGCATCAAACGCAGCGGGAAACGACAGCCTGCCCATTAGCCTTCATGTCCAAACCTTTCCATCATCTTCTAAGAAACCATTTCGTCTTAAAGGTTGGTCTGCCTTTCCATCTGCTGCTCCAGGTGTGAACGGAAATCAGAAACTCAATTTTGATGTAAAGACCCTACTGATAGCAGCAACCATAGGGTTTCTCTCGTTTTTCAGCTCTGTGAGTGTTTGTTTCATTTTCATGTTCTTCTGGAGTAAGGGCAAAGGTCAGATAAAACACACAGCCACAATCGCGTATGTGCCACGAAGCGCCATGTCGAGCAGTAATGGAGGGACAAGCAGCTATATGGAAACGGGGAGGTTTACCATGAAGCTGTTATGAGTCAATAAGCAAAGAATATATTCACCTGATATTAGTAGGTATCAGTGAATAAACTGCAAGATGCTTCAATTTATTTGTTTTTTGCTTGAATCTGATAATAATGAGCATGTTGTCTTAATTAATAATATTTTAAATTGCATTTAAGAAATGTGACCTGACAAACCATGATCATGTTTATCTTGCAACACAAAAAAATAAGGAAATGAGGATAAAATAAATTAAAGAGTAAACTTAAAATAACAATTACATTGGACTTCAGGTGGACTATTTGGACTGATGAGATATGGAGAATCTAACAATAGCGGTATTAACCTTATATTAAGGTTAATGTGCAGTTTATTATGCAGCTTCTTTTCTGTAGCATGTGATCTTTTCTTGATTAATTTCTGCACTGTTTATTATTTAATAAATGTGTGAAATGCAAGTTGGTTGTTTTTTGTTTTTTGTTTTTTACATTTTTCTATCCAAGAACTTACAAAAATTAAAGTGATTATGCTTTCACAAATTTGGTGTACTTACTTAAAAATTTACAGCACTACAGCATCCAGTGAGGAGCAGCACACACAGCACTTGGTTTAATGCGTCTAGATGTGAACTGCAAGGTTTAAAAAAATCTCCATAAGCAGTTTTGTACTTACATTGTGGGCGAGTAGACCGTAATACCAGAGGTGTGGACTCGAGTCACATGACTTGGACTCGAGTCAGACTCGAGTCATTAATTTTATGACTTTAGACTTGACTTGAAAAAATGTTCTAAGACTTGTGACTTGACTTGGACTTTTACACCAATGACTTGGGACTTGAATTGGACTTGAACCGGTTTACTTGAAAAGACTTGATATTTCACCCCAAATATAAAATTTAACATGCATATTATATAGAGATTGAAAATGTGACGTCATTCACGGGTAGAACCGCAAAGGATTCTGGGAACTCGTGGCAAGCGGTACTAGCGCACGCAGGCTTTCAATTAAAATCAGTCACACAGCGATAAAAAGAAACACAAAAATGTCAAGAAGCTGTTGTATTATTAACTGCAATAGCCGGTCGCATGACAGCCACGGGAAGCCGACGGGTAAAGAGATCGGTTGTTATCGGATTACGTCGTGGAAGAGAAATTGTTCAGCCATGTTTCCGAAGTAACAAAGATGCGACTGGATTGCAGCCATTCAAAGATCAATTATAACGTCCCAGAACACTCCAGCTCACAGGTTAGTCTGCTCCAAGCATTTACACAAAGGTCAGTCTGCTGTTGTAGTTAATGCGTCATTTTTCTTAACATAATTGGTGATATAGGTTACAAGCAAGTCTGGCGCTGAACAGAAATTGTCGCGCTATGCTCCTTTATTTATTGTGCATAAATAGTAAATTATCCTGACACAATATTGCGTTTCGCTTCTGTTATTATGGTACATTGACAAAAACATATACTTTTATTCACAGGATAAAACAGGTTTTTTGTATCACTAATTGCCCAGTACGATTACAGCATACAATATTATTGTCACTGCTACATTTCTGTGATGGGTACCAGAAATTATTTCCACTACTAATTAATTACCGTTGAGCTCAAAGGTCCTATTAATAAACGGTTAACGAATGTGTATTTATGAAGACGATTTGTGAGACTGGTAAACTTATGATACGTACGATGGTCTTTCGTTCTACACGGTGCATTTCAAGGTCCTGCACCCATCCGTCGGTAAACTGTACCTGGGCTTGTTGCAGTGACCTGAAGTTACTAAACTTCATGAGTGTATGCACTCACTCCAAGAACCGTATAATTATAAATATGCATATAAATATGCTAAGATGAGATAGCTGACTTCATCTAACTAGCAAATGTTTTCCAGGCTACGTTGGTGATACAGTTTTTTTTAATGTGTATGATATTTTTGTCATGCGATTTTAAAGCTGGTCCTACAACCGCATCCAAGAATAACATGCAGCGTATCTCAGAACTGTCGGTGAAAATTATTCTTGGAGCTAAGTTTAATTGAGCTGCATTTTAAAGAGGTGCAATTTCACAATTTGTGTATATTTTCTAAGTTCACTATTTTGTATGTGTTGAGAAAAACACAGATTTTAAAATTACATGGTCTAATATTTACATTTAGCATATAACTGCAACATTATTTTTTCGTTTGTTTTTTTTAAAGACTCGAAAGGACTTGAAATTCAAAGTTTCAGACTTGTGACTTGACTCGGACTTTTACACCAGTGACTTGAGACTCGACTCTGACTTGCCTGACATTACTTGAGACTTGACTTGAGACTTGAGGATAAAGACTTGAGACTTACTTGAGACTTGCAAAACAATGACTTGGTCCCACCTCTGCGTAATACTTATCTTACCTTCACCGGTGAGTGGAGCTGGCTGCATTAACTGACAGCTAAAA
This sequence comes from Diplotaxodon limnothrissa, assembly GCF_057381915.1. Classification (NCBI taxonomy): domain Eukaryota; kingdom Metazoa; phylum Chordata; class Actinopteri; order Cichliformes; family Cichlidae; genus Diplotaxodon; species Diplotaxodon limnothrissa. Next base: position 16,375,201 of record NC_140616.1, on the reverse strand, counting down.
CGGTAAGGGGTGGATATAACAATAAACAAATATAATAAATAAATGCGTAATAAATAAATGACTTTAACAGTAGATAGAGACTGCTGAGTAGTGCAGTCATTATCGTGCGCTAAAATTACAGAGTTGCCATGACAACGCATACGTTTCTCGGCGCAAAAGAAGACCTCGGTTTCATGAAACAGTTATACAATTTTTGAATAGAATATTTTCTAATAGAAGCTTCGCATTAACTGTGTAATTGATTATATTTTCCTATGTCAAGCCAAACAACTAAAATAAACTTTTAGTCCGCCCGCTAGCCCGGAAGTAGATCAACAGTCCCGGATATGGTTGCTTGCTAAATGAGCGCTAGCGGTCAGTTGTACATTTCATTTGTCAGTGTTTATCGTCTCTTATAAGAAAAATTATAAAGTATCCCTTGAATTTAAAAGGGTCTAAAAAATATGGGCACCAACATAAAATTAAGCAAATATACTGAGTAACGACGAGGTCAAAGAGGTTCCCGCAAAACGATCTATATCTTTTAGCGTAACATAACGAGCTAAGTAGCTTAGCATTGATTAGCATATTTTGAAACCACAATCATGAGCCTCGCAGTTGGCCGCGAACCCAGAAAGACTGCGGGAAACCGTATGTCCAAACTACTGGATGCTGAAGAAGAGGATGAGTTCTACAAGACCACTTACGGAGGCTTCAACGATGTGAGTAACCAAACTGATAAACAGAGCGCGATAATAAAGAGTTAGCATTAGCCGGCTCCAGTGTTAATAACTAGAGCCTGCAAAAAACAAAGTTTATTGTTTTTTGCAATGCCTGAAATACTGCTGCTCAATTTTGGGGAAATTGGTTCATACCTATTTGCTGCCCGACAATGAAGCCGGCAGCCAACTCACTTATTTATATTATTTACACATTAATACAACGGAAGAATTTAGTTTCTGCCAGGCTACTGACCATGCACTAGTACAGGAGACATCTCTCACTATTTTGAGACTGACATGACTGGGAGTGGGTCTCACTGATATAAATCAGACTCTCACAGCATTACACGATCCGGACCTTTTAGACAAGCCAGCACATCTTCACACGTTTATTTTAGTATTAAATCCTAATGAGAGTATCATATATGGCAGGGCCGCTGCATTATACTTCAATACTTTTAAAGAGTTTGTCAGGAAGCTCTTGACTAAAGGGTTATGTGCATCATGTAAACAGCAATTTTAAAAGCTATTTTAGTTTTATCATGTTCTTGTTAGGGCAGATCAATAAAATGTTTATTTATTTATATTTGTTGGGGTTTATTGGGTCTTGTATCATAAATTTAGTAGTGCATTGCTGAAAGCACTTACTTCCTCTCTACTAGGCTGAGGTTGTGGTTTAAAAGTTGATTAACTCTCACTGGTAATTGGGGAGTCGTGTTTGATTGTGATTTTTAACAGTAACCATTCCTGCCATCATTTCCGTAGTAATGTTGAAAAACAATCTCATCAGATTTTGGATTTTGACAAGAGCGAAAACTGAGTGTGAAAGCGAAGCTGTCGATTTTACCAGTCGATCTGTGTTCCTACCCTCGCTATGACCACGAGCTGTGGGTAAGAACGAGATTGCAAATGCAAGCGTCAGAAATCAGTTTCCTCCAAATGGTGTCTGAGCTCGGCTTTAGAGAAAGAATGAGGAGCTCAGTGATTTGAGTATAGCGTCTACTTTACATATCAGAAGGAGCCGGTTGGGGTGGGTCAAGAATTGGAATATGATGCCTCCCAGGGGAGGTGTTTTGAGTGTGTATTAGCAGGAGGTAGCCCTGGAGCAGACCCAGTAGAGGGAGGTCTGGGGCTTCTCTACTTAGACTGCTGTGCCTATGACCTGGACATGGATTAGCAGCACAAAATGGAAAGATAGATGGAGAAAGCTCTTCATCAGGCTGGGGTTCTCACATCTGAGAGTACAGTTTTGGAACTATAAGAGAAATGAGGTGAATTAAAAGGACACATCTAAAAATGAGTGCGTCTTGCCACTGTTCATTCGAAATGGTGACCGTGACTTAGTTTAGAGCTGGCCTTACAATTATAGTTTGAACACCAGCTGTAAACAGAGCTTAAATGATGCCAGCTTTTCCCGCTTCACGCTTGAAGAGAGAAGAAAGTTGTGTGATATTGTTTGTCAGAACATTTGATGCTGTAGCAATCTCACACGTTATGGTTTGCTTTTGAAGATGCTAATTTGTTTCCTCAATTTACAGTGTGGCTAATTTTCTTCAAACAGCTGCTGGTTCAGGGGTCACCTTGTGTAGGGGGATTTGGCAGCGGCAGCTCTGGCAGTTCTGACAAGAGTGGCTTCATAAAAAAATCACAAACAGATCCTGAGATGCCTCAGTCATCTCTGCTGGGACTTTGATAAAGCACTGTGAACGTGCCTGTGTGTGCAAACGCTTCCTTTATCTGTTCAGTTTTCAGGGATATTTTTGTCTTGTGCTGCTTTCTAAATCTTTACTGTCGTTGGATGTTGGGTTTCAAAATGACCCACATTTATTTTAAGAAATGTGAAAATTCACATTGTTAGTGCACATAATGCATTTGTGTTATTTTATTTATCTTTGCACCTGGTTTGGGCTTAAGGCTGCTTGTTTGAGTTTTGTGATGTAGCTTTGACAATGAGGGGAAACATCTTTATTAAAAATAAATAATCTGTTTATTACTGAATCTCTTAATGGGATGTGACTTTGCATACATAGCTACACACTTGCCAGATACAAAAGTGTAAGATTTTAATCAATAGGCCTGAAGACTACACTTAGAAAAAATGCAGAGGAAATTTGGTGTTTGGTGTCTTTGCTGGTATGTCTCGGATTACTTGCAGATGGTTTGTTCTGCTGTTCTTTTCTTTTCCTGATTTTTATTTATTGCTCCATTTGTTTGTCGTTCAGGAATCGGGAGATGATGAGTATCACGGAGAACATTCAGACACAGAGGACGAGGTTGACAGTGACTTCGACATCGATGAGGGTGACGAGCCGGACAGTGACCAGGAGGAGGACGCACCTCGAAGGAAAAGTCGGGTTGTCACCAAAGCTTACAAGGTAATGCAGGACCAATCAAACTTTGAGCTAAGCTGAATTTAATTGCCCTAATACCTTGTGTCATCATGTATCACTTTGCAGCGGACTTGAAAAACAAAGATGGAAACTATTTGTTTTTCCCTTTAAAAGAAAAGGAAAAGGAAAAGTACTATTTACCACCTTTTTTTAATCGCTGTGTTGTCCTTCAGCCCCACATGGGTACAGTTGCACACATGTGCTCCTTATCCCTCAGGTGAACAAGCTTTTTAGCAACTAATGGCCAAGTCGGACCACTAATGTCCCCATTATATTTTACACAGAAATACTCTTTTAAGTGGCTCTGTTTCTGTTTGTGCCTGTTTCACCTTTGCTGTTTCCTTTATCTGTGCCAGATATTCTAACATATAATTAATGATGTTTTATATTTTTATGGTAAAAGGAGTTAAGCCTCTTATCTCTGTCAGTTTCGCTGTTTTCCACATCATATTGGCATTAAGTATCTGCCTCAAGGCTTCTGCAGCAGTGAATCGGAGTACTCAGTGAGATTAGAAAAGTGGTATCTAAACAGTACATTATCCTTGGCTCACAGATGGGCCAAATCCTTTAAAAATCTATGAAGAGCTGAAGGACAAAATCATTGTAGGAAAGATTTTTGATTTAAAAATGTCATACTGACACATATAAATGACCTCAGTCAGTCAGCCGAAGGTTAAAACTGCTCTGCAGCTCCACAGAAGCCACTGGTTGTCAAATGACATGTATTAACATTTGTTAAAAACAAACTGATTTAAAAAAAATCCTTTAACATAACAGTTTGCATTGTTTTTAATATTAATATATTTTTTATTTCCTGGCATGAACATGTTTAATGTGTGATTATAGCATAACATTTAATGTTTTTCATCTTCTTCCTCAAACTGAATGTCAGTGAAACAGATGCGAATTGAAAATGCTCTCTGTCTTTGTTTAATCCAAGGAACCAATAAAAGTGCCAAAACCCAAACCTAAAAGAACAGAGGAGCAGAAGAAGACGGAGAAAACTAAAGTGGAGCCAAAAAGGAGGATTCCACAAGAATTCCAAGATTTTGCAGAGAGTAAGATTTCTCTAAACCTCCTACTAATGCTTCCATAGTGTTTTCCTTTTATTTGAAAAGAAGGATGCATAAACCTCCCAGTTGTGTGCATTCAGTGAATGGATCATAATATTGTGGGAAAGTTACAAACATGTTTAAAAAGTTTTATTCAGCTGGTTTTTTTTAACACTGCATTTCTTAATTCTTGTGTAGCTCGGAAGTCTGTCCGACAGTCCACCAGTGAACATACACGAAAGACGAATCTGCGCTTACAAGAACGCCAGGACGCCCCGCGAAGGCGACGAGGCGCTCATCGTGACCGACCCCTCACCCAGGAAGAGCTGCTGGCTGAGGCGAAAATAACAGCCGAGATCAACATTCGATCACTTGGTGAGAACATGTTGGAGAGTTACTCTTTAAATATCTGCACAAACTTTGGGTAATTCAGGACTCTTGGTTATCTTTCCTGTTATGCAAAGAGAGAACCAATGTCGAGATTAGTGTGTCTTAGCAGAAACATAGAAAACAGAAATGATACCAGACAGAAAGCATCCTGTTAAGCACTCCAGGATGTGCGAGTACTGAGTATCACGTTGCCAGTTATGTAAGCTGAACATTATAATTATCTATTAATCAGGATTGGAAGAGCCCGTGATTGTAATGTAAATCAGTATAGTTCCACCAATACTTTACCTAAAGCTGTTTGTGCGGTATAACAAAACATATCAGTGTTGCTGATTTTTACTTCACGTCTTCAGAAAACTACGAACGTCTGGAGGCAGACAAGAAGAAACAAGTCCACAAGAAGCGGCGTTTTGAAGGACCAACCATCCGTTACCATTCAGTCCTTATGCCCCTCGTCTCAAACCCAGTCCTTAAAGAAGAAAATGTTGATGTTGAGGGGTACGTAGAAACTCGATGCTACCTGGTTTTTCTTTTGATTCTGTTTTGGAGTAATCTGCTGCTTAAACATTGACCGAACGGGGTCAGTTGGGTATTTTCTGTCGTTCTTTTCATATAAAAAGGGCAAACACAACAGCTTGATAATAAATGGCTTCACCCAACCACTAACTATGAGTGGAAAAAAAAGTTTTTGTATTATAATTCGTATTCTCTGAAAAATGGCCGAAAATCATAAATTCTGCCAGGACATGTAGACTTATGAGCACAACTGTCTGATAATTATGTTTAAAAACATATATTCTTGGTTTTGTCATATTCCCAAAGGTTGGACCAGGACGTTCCCCAGACTGCACCGCAGAATCCCACCACACCTTCCCAGCAGTCTGCCGGAGGCCTGTGCTCCCGCACTTATATAACATTCAGTGACGACGAAGCGTTTGAGGTCGCCTTCCCGCCAAGCTCCCAGACGAGTCCTCAAGTGCCCATCCAGGAGGTTTGTCCTGTTACCCACAAGGCCGCGCTGTACCGAGACCCAGTCACAGATATACCGTACGCTAACGCACGAGCCTTCCGCATCATCCGGGAAGCATACCGCAAATACGTGGCCGCTCATGGATTTCCGAACACTTCAGGAGGGTCGACGGTACTTGACTCTTCAGCAGCAAAGGGCGCCCGGCAGAAAATGGTTATGAAACAGAGTGCGGCTGCTACATAGATTAGTTTCAAAAAGAGGATAAAGGATTGGTTTCTGTTTGAAATTCTCAGTGAAATGATCGAAAACACTGTTTTTATTTCTGTCCTTACAGCTCACGAGGAGTCTAGTGGAAAAAACTGACATTTTGGGTTTGAGCTGTCACTGAGCTGCTAAAAGGAAAAAAAACAAACAGTAGTAGAACCAAAACAGCTGCCGCATGGCCTTAAAAGGTAAAAAGTCTTATTTGTGAAGTCTGTGTGGAAATCAGCTGAAAAAGGCGTGCATCTGCACAGTGGCAGCTGTGATTGTTCTTTTTATTTAGTTTGTTTGTTTTAGATTTATGGGTTTTTTTTACTTTTGTGTTTGCAAATGTTCTCATCAAAAAAATAAATTTTGGGAACTTGTAATAATTGAGAGTTAAACGAGTTCTGCTTTATAATAAAAAATGGGACGTCTGCACAGCGGGAACCACAGGAAAAACTGGGAAAATAAGCCCATCATCATAAAATCCTCTTTGTTTTCACCAGGCTAAAATCCATTTAATCTGTCATGCCCGTCTTAATTTACAGTTTAGTATTTGTTTTTTTTTTTGTTTTTGAGTGATAGAAGGCAAAGAACTAAATGTCATGTTTTGGTTTTTAATTTTCAGTCCAGCACCGTAACTAAAAAAAACATCAGACTGTTTTGGAAAACCTGGGCCCTGGAGTTTAATTAATTGTCTGCGTCTGACAAATCACTGAGACACTTTTAATTGATCAAAGCTTTAAATCCTCCCTCCTGTTATACATTTTAATTTTTAACACAGAAGCAAGCATAAGATATTCTCTTTTATGGGTGAGAGCGAGGCAGTTTCTTCCACATTTATCTCCTGGTTCTTTCTTAATGTGTAGTCTGATAGTTTAAATTTTATTTTATTTCCTCTATCTGCCTCTATGCAGACAGGGCTGTCTCATCGAGCATTCAGAGTATATTCTAGTTCATTGTGAGGCTTTTATAAAAAAAAATTTTTCTCCTCTCTGAATTGTTAATGGCAGAAAATTGCTTGAGCTTCAGTCTCGAACAATACTGCTTTGCTGATCCCTTTGGGACCTTAAATTAGCTTTTCTATATTTATTCTCTGTGTGTAATCACAGAGAGACAGAGTAAGCCCTTAACACAGCTGAGTGCTTGACTAGTGTGAAACCTTTGACCCCTTCTACACCGAACTACTCCCCTGCACAATGTCCCATAGTCCCAGCACTCTTAAACCCCCCCAAATACAATTAATTAAGTTTCAAGGCCTCAGATAATCAAAGGTTTCACATTTATTTTATTAGAAACAGCAATTTGTTTTGTTTTTTAGCTGTATCACAGGAGATTTACATTCAGCCTTCACCTGGGAGCAGAATCGATGACTGGTGAAGCCGTCTCTGATCTCGTTTGGAGTTTCAGGTTCAGGCAGATGCTTTGCCTTTGCAGGAAAACTTGTTTGTTTCAAGCAGATTCTTACCTGTGTTTCCAGTAAATGCCCTGATGATGTTGAGCACAGCATCTCTGAACAGTCTGTGTTCTGGTGCATAAGTAACCAGGCTTCTTTGTTTTCAGCTCATCTCAACTCTGCACAGCAGATATTACTGCATATTTGATTTGGCGTAGATTTTACACCAAATGCCCTTCACAAAGCTACACATCCATTTATCTGGGCTTGAAGCTGGCACTAGGAATACACTAGCGTCCTACCCCTTAGACTTGGTTTGTCTACTCCCAGTCTCAAGCTGTGGGTCATTTGTGTGTAAGTTTGAAAACCACTGACAACAAAACTCATTCATTTGCTTCTGTACTGACGCATTAGAGTAACCTGTGAACCTATGAGGTACTGATAGTTCAGAATGTGTAAATCTTTAATCGCCTGATGACATTCATTATAAAAATGTTTCAAAATTTTAATAATCTAAAAGCAGAACCTTAGTTATCTAGATAACGTGACAGAGCCAAATTCTACCACTGTAAGTATTAAATGCTGTGTTCTAATATTACACACTCTAACAACACTTTATTTGGTACACATTGCCAGTGCTGGTTTGACCCCCACCACCATCCTGCCCCCCCTTTGCTTTAATTCTTTTTGGCATAGATTCAACAAGATGCTGGAAACATTCCTCAGAGATTTTGGTCCATGTTGACATGACAAAAATCACACAGTTACTGCAGATTTGTTGGCTGCACATCTATGATGTGAATCTCCTGTTCCACTAAATCCCAAATGTTCTCTGTTGGACCGAGATCGGGTGACTTGTTAGAATTTGCTAAGCTGTGTGAATTCTAGCCTTAGTTTCCTGTTCTTTAGCTGAAAGAAATGGCAGCTAGTGTGGTCCTCTGCTGCCTCAGCGTGCATTCAGAGATGCTCTTCTGCATTCCTTGGATGTCACGAGTGGTTGTGAGTTACTGCTGCCTTCCTATTGATTCAAAAACAGTGTGACCATTCTGCTTTGACCTCTGGCGTCAACACGTGGATATTTTGTCCTTTTTGGACCACTCTCTAGAAATCCTAGACATGTCTGTCTACATGTCTAAATGCACTGGTTGGCTTATACTTGTAAACGAGCAGTTGAATAGATCTACATAATGAAGCTCAGCCTCCAAAAGAAGCTGCTTAGAGCTGGAAAAATGAAACACATTGAGGGAACAATAAATAAATAATTGGTTTATAAAGTGAACAAGAAGAAAAAGAGTGCCTATAAAAGTACATTGTGCATACTCATAAGTATGTATTGGAAATGAGAACAAGGATGTCACCTTTCCAAATATCCCCTCCCCCCCCTTGGATGTGTTAACTGATCGGAAACACTTGTGTAAACTGAGACCTTTTTAAAATTACCGTCACCTGATGAAAGATGGTGCATTTATTAAGGCAGTGATCTACTGAAGTGAATAATTCATTACTTAAATGTCATTTACATACACATGAATGCTGATTTAAAGTTGCCATTAAGACCAAAATGTCACATTTACAAAGAGAGGAGCGAAGAGAGTCAAGTCACCGTAGAAACGAGTCAAAAAAGATAAAAGCTCCTCCATTGTTCAGATGCTCTCAGTCGAGATGCAAACAATGTCGCATGCAAAGTGAGGAAGCAGAAGCAGATCAGCCATCTGTAAGTTCTCCCAGCAGGCCATCCGACAGCCAGGCTTACTCGCCCTGTGTTTGTCATATGCTGAGCTGACAGACTTACTGTACCTTGCATTAATCATGAGAGTAAACCAAAAAAAAAAGATCCCTCTAAACTGATGTGAGGAAACAACAAATTGATTCATGTTTTTCAGCTGTACTGCTTTGGGAGGTAACCAGCCAGTTTTGAGAAAACAAAATGAGTCCACAAGAGGGATATTCAGCAAGGCAGAGCGAGGATTCGGTGTATGAAGTAATGTCCCTAGTTATTTTCTGCTTAAACCCAAATCATAACCAAGCACACCATGTGTGTGCACGCTTTGTGCATTGTCATATTCGCATTGTTGCCACAAAGTTTTGCAGTAACACCCCGAGCCGAACTGCATTCAGCACTTTCTGAGGATGCAAATTTCAACGATGACGTTGCACGAAAAATGTCACTTCACATTAACACCAACAGCAGGAACCAACACAGTCGGGGAGACAGGAAAAAAAAATAAAGTCATTTTATTGTGCTTTTTCCAATTCTATCAACCTCAATGCTTGCTCTTTGAAAGCGGCGTCTGCCCACACACTGCCACTTACATTGGTGAAGAAAAGAAAAAAAACAACAACCTAACACATTTATTCAAGAATAACAAGTTATCCCTTAAAGCGACCATGATGATGAATTCAGTGTCGGGCTAAGCCAGCGTCTCTGGTGGATAGACCGATGTAATCTATGCAGTTAAGATTTTTAGCCTTTAGTGTTGTTGTTTCATATTTTATTTTACAGCGTCGCAGTTTAACACTTCTAACCGTTCCTCGTATTATCTGCAACAGCGCACGAGCGAAAGCTTTGTCTCCCACATACTGCACAGGGCATATGGTACCAATTGAACAGTTTTCAGAATAGGAAGAGAGGGAACTGCATTATCACTCATTCTAGTGTGGTAGTTGCCATGGAGACGAGTGTAGGTGGTGTACTGTGCTGTACTCTGCTGTACTGCTTCTCTTGTCCTCTCCCCTCTTCTAATGCCCACCGCCTCTGTTCTGCTATCCGCAACATCCGAGTAACTTTCATTTGTTCGTGTTTACTCAGAAGGCTTCTGCTGTTTGTCGTGTATCGATGCTTTATGCCTCCCCCCCCACCATCTAAATCAAACACACAGTCTGAAATGGACAAGCTACTTAAATTATGTAATTATTATACATTACAGCTGGCCTAATTTTGTGTTTCCTTCCCATTTAATGAACCCTCTCTGCTTAGATCCTATAAAAGTTTCCCTTTTTCCCCCCCCTACCTATAAATGTTTTTCACGCTGACCGCCCCAGTTCTAGTATATGTTATGCTTTGTCAGTCTTTTTGCACACCACCTATTCTTTTAACAGTTTCCATGGAGATGTGTTTGTGCATGTGAGTGATTGAGGAAGGGTTGAGAGTGAAAGAGTAAGGATGTGTCACTTCCACTTCGAAGGGCTTTTTTCCCCCCGGTTGTTGTTTTAGTGTAATTTGGAAGACGGTGTGTCCCTTCCGGTGTCCCGAGATAGACGTTCAGCAGCGTCAATGATTTTTGTTTCCTGCTTCTTGTACTTGTCTTGTGTTTGCTACAGATGCATTACACTTTAAATCCCAATAAAAATGTAGAGATATTTCACATAGTGCTGCTGTGCGAGTCTATGTTAACGCAAAGGTTTCATCATCTTTGTTGTCGTATTTGGAGCCGATCAAACTTTTGCTGATTCATTCAAACGTTAATTATGATTAGGAAAAATAATTATTGTTTTGTATTCCCAGTTTACCACCAGCCTCGTTCTTGTGGTGTAGAGAGGGGGGAAAAAAACCTAACTGGGTTAAAATTCTTTTTCAGGATTTATGTAACACAGTATTTATATATGCCCACGAAATGATCTATGACACATTCAGGATTTAACAATTAGCAATACATATTTATGTAACATGTTTACATCGCAGATTCAAAAGGAAAAAAATCCTAACAATTGTTGCCTCCACATGTCTGGACCTATATGGAGAGGTTTGATGGATTGGCTTTTTTCCCCTTTCCCAGTGATCAGAATAACACATTACAGGCTATTAAAATCCAAATGAGTCACATGCAGACATTGATTTTACTGTTGTTTGGACTACTGGTTACTGTGAAGGCAAACAAAACATCACGGTGGTCTTTACAGGGCAGTTTCACTTTTTTCTAAAATAAATGTCTGTCTTAAACATACAGGGAGTGCAGAATTATTAGGCAAATGAGTATTTTGTCCACAGCATCCTCTTCATGCATGTTGTCTTACTCCAAGCTGTATAGGCTCGAAAGCCTACTACCAATTAAGCATATTAGGTGATGTGCATCTCTGTAATGAGAAGAGGTGTGGTCTAATGACATCAACACCCTATATCAGGTGTGCATAATTATTAGGCAACGTCCTTTCCTTTGGCAAAATGGGTCAAAAGAAGGACTTGACAGGCTCAGAAAAGTCAAAAATAGTGAGATATCTTGCAGAGGGATGCAGCAGTCTCAAAATTGCAAAGCTTCTGAAGCGTGATCATCGAACAATCAAGCGTTTCATTCAAAATAGTCAACAGGGTCGCAAGAAGCGTGTGGAAAAACCAAGGCGCAAAATAACTGCCCATGAACTGAGAAAAGTCAAGCGTGCAGCTGCAAAGATGCCACTTGCCACCAGTTTGGCCATATTTCAGAGCTGCAACATCACTGGAGTGCCCAAAAGCACAAGGTGTGCAATACTCAGAGACATGGCCAAGGTAAGAAAGGCTGAAAGACGACCACCACTGAACAAGACACACAAGCTGAAACGTCAAGACTGGGCCAAGAAATATCTCAAGACTGGTTTTTCTAAGGTTTTATGGACTGATGAAATGAGAGTGAGTCTTGATGGGCCAGATGGATGGGCCCGTGGCTGGATTGGTAAAGGGCAGAGAGCTCCAGTCCGACTCAGACGCCAGCAAGGTGGAGGTGGAGTACTGGTTTGGGCTGGTATCATCAAAGATGAGCTTGTGGGGCCTTTTCGGGTTGAGGATGGAGTCAAGCTCAACTCCCAGTCCTACTGCCAGTTTCTGGAAGACACCTTCAAGCAGTGGTACAGGAAGAAGTCTGCATCCTTCAAGAAAAACATGATTTCATGCAGGACAATGCTCCATCACACGCGTCCAAGTACTCCACAGCGTGGCTGGCAAGAAAGGGTATAAAAGAAGAAAAACTAATGACATGGCCTCCTTGTTCACCTGATCTGAACCCCATTGAGAACCTGTGGTCCATCATCAAATGTGAGATTTACAAGGAGGGAAAACAGTACACCTCTCTGAACAGTGTCTGGGAGGCTGTGGTTGCTGCTGCACGCAATGTTGATGGTGAACAGATCAAAACACTGACAGAATCCATGAATGGCAGGCTTTTGAGTGTCCTTGCAAAGAAAGGTGGCTATATTGGTCGCTGATTTGTTTTTGTTTTGTTTTTGAATGTCAGAAATGTATATTTGTGAATGTGGAGAGGTTATATTGGTTTCACTGGTAAAAATAAATAATTGAAATGGGTATATATTTGTTTTTTGTTAAGTTGCCTAATAATTGTGCACAGTAATAGTCACCTGCACACACAGATATCCCCCTAAAATAGCTAAAACTAAAAACAAACTAGAAACTACTTCCAAAAACATTCAGCTTTGATATTAATGAGTTTTTTGGGTTCATTGAGAACATGGTTGTTGTTCAATAATAACATTATTCCTCAAAAATACAACTTGCCTAATAATTCTGCACTCCCTGTATACTGGTTACTTTATTTGTTACATCTTGCTAGTACTTTCCATGACACAGATCCAACAAGGTCCTGGAAACATTCCCCAGAGATTGTTCTCCATATCGATGTGACAGCATCACAAAGTTGCTGCGGAGTTGTTCATGATGTGAATTTTCTGTTCCATCGAGTCTGAAGGCTGCACTACTGAATATGGAGGCCATCTGAGTACAGTGAACTCATTGTCATGTTCAAGAAACCAGTTTGGGATAATCTGAGTTTTGAGACACGATGCGTTATCCTGCAGAACGTACCCATTGTGCTCATAAATTCGGATTCTACCATCTTAATGTAGCAACACAAATCAAGACTCATCAAACAATGAAGTGGTTTTCTAATCTTTGATTGTCCCGTTTTGAAGAGTTTGTGTGAACTGTAGCCTCAGTTTCATTTACCTAACTGGCACAAGTGGCTCCTGGTGCGAGCCGGGGTCTTCTGCTGCTGTAGCTCTCTTTAGAGACACTCTTCTGCTTAACTTGATAGTAACTGTTGCCTTACTATCATTTTGAAGCTGTCTGGCCATTCTCACGTGACCTATGGGTTCGACAAGGTATTTTCACCATGAAAACTGCCGCTCACCGGGTTTCTGATTTTCTCTGTGAGATGGCCTCCCTGTCTTGCACCAACAACTATGCCACATTCACAGTCATATAAATCACCTTTCTTCTTCATTCTGATGCTCAGTTTGAACTTCAACAGGTCATCCTGACTATGTCTGTGTGCCTAATTGATTTGAATTGCTGCCATGTCATTGGCTTATTAGATGTTTGCTTTGACAAGCAGTTGAGTAGATGTAACTAATGAGTCTATATTGTAAGTTTCTGGATGTGAAACAAGTCAATACAAATTTAAGAAGCTGGGGACAAAATCAACAAACCTCACCCAGTCCCCATCTTTCTGCTGTCCAGTGGTTAGCAGTTAAACAGCCCAAATTTACACTCTCTGTACACGAAGAAGAAAAAAAAGACTGAATTGAGTTGCTAAAACTCCTCTCCATTTCAGTGATGAACCATTGTCTGGACACTGAGCTACTAAAAAAAAATCAAACACTGGAAAATACCACCTTTATTTGGCTAACTGAATCCTAAAATTTGGCATAAACAGGCACTGAGCTGCTCAGCTTACCTGTCCTGTGGAGTGCTACTCAGCCTGTGGAGGCTATTGCATAATTTGTTGAGACTATTTGTGAAGCTTTCCAATTTTGGGAAAATAATGCTGTAATCAGGATTCTCTACATTTTAGATTTTAGCCTGATGTCTTAACATCTTAACTCTGCATGTCCTCCTTCACTACATGAACATCCTTTGAGGTCTTCCTCTTTTCCTCCTGCCTGGCAGCTCCAGAGTGAACATCCTTTGACTAATATATCCACCATCCCTCCTCTGTATATGATCAAACCATCTCAGCCTCGCCTCTCTAACTTTGTCCCTGAGCTGGCATGTGAGCATTGTTAAAGGCTTCTTAAAATTCAAACCTCTCCTTTTAATATGTTGCTTCTTTGAGCAGACACCTCCGTGCTATGTGAATCATCAGTAGCCAGATTAACACTGGGTTACAGGTTAATTTGGGAATGTGTTGTGTTTAATTGCTGTTCAATTACATCTTTTTGGGGGGTTTCTGTAAAGATTGGACACTAATGCACCAAATCATCTAGTCAGTTGTTGTAGTGCTTACGCCAGATGCCACAGGTGAAATTAAGTTACCACAAACCAATTTCCACAGTCCCTGAGGGCTCTCTCAGTCTTTTTGCCTTCTGAGCTGCACCGATTCAGTAAAATGTTTTTTTACAGGACTCGTCACAGCAGCTATTAAAGCAAAAAATAAATAAATAAAATAAGTTCATTGAAATATTTTCAGATGCAAAAACTTGAAGTGCAGCATCCCTACTCTCGTGTGAGCCCCACTGCAAACACTAACTCTGCATATTCAAGAAGTAACTCCGCTGAACTTTCCAACTCGTACCGTTTTCGTCGATAACAGGCGGAACAGTGGGCTGCCGACCGTCATCGTTTCGTTGCGTTTTGTGGCGATTGCAAACTCCAGAGATGGTGCAGCGCAGGGCGGACTCTGCTGCCTCTGGAGGCGGTGGTTTCGCTGTATGCCTATCTTACGCTCTATCTCCGCCCTCTGGGGAGAGACTCCTCCGTTTACCGAGCACCTTTTTACGCGCACTGGCGTTAAATTACAATTAGGGGCTGACGGACTGCAGGAGCGCAAAGGACACCGCGTCAATTTGGTACCGGATTCCCCCTCATTTTTTCCTCCTCCTCCTCGTAATCAATTTCTGGATTATGGGGACGTCGCTGAGCCACGCAGGGTTATCTACAGACGCTTTCCAAGATTAGCTAGAAACATGGAGCACGCCAGAAACAATGTGCATGAATCAGACTTTGTTCCAGTGCTGCTACACATTTCAGTGATCTCGCCTGTAAATACGCCAGGATATTTATTTTAATGCTTCTGTGCGTTTCTTTTTCTTTTAGTGCGCGCAATGTGCAGCACCGTGGTTGTTGCTGCTGCTTAGAGTTGGCATAGCCCCACAGACATCAACCTTAATAATCATTCTTTTAAATGTAAGTGATGCGCAGACCTCCGTGGCTTTAACCGTAACCAATCCGCCGTTTTTAACGTAAATACAAGCGACAAATGATGAAATAATTGGCTGTGTTGATCGGTAGACACAAATGCGTTAACAGGAGTTCACGTTATCCACAGATTTGAAAAATAAAAAAAATAAAAAATTAAATAAAAGAAAAAACCGCGACGCAGGGGCTGTTTGGAGTCACATGCGCCCGGGACAAACAATTAAGATGACAAAAACGCTCCCCAGTAGAGATTGTCTTTATTGCCGAGGAAGCCGCATTCTTATCACATCACAGTTTCTGGATCGTAATAGAGTTGGAGGACAGGGAGCAGCAGAGGGAGAAGAGAGGGAGGAGAAGCAGATGAGAGCTGCCGAGCCGCACACCGGAGCCGCTGCTGAGGGGCAGGATTTGGCTTCAGTGGTGGACTGAGCTGAAGTTGAAGGGATCCCTATGACAGTCGGCTTCACGTTTCCCCCCGAAGCCTTCGCTCTGGACAGAAGCACGTATGGACACATTGCAGCACAGGTGAGGGACAAGAGGAGCTCTGCCAGTTGGCCTCATGATTAAAACACAACTCTCTCTCAAAGAGGACAGCATCGGGCTTTCATTTGGAAACCGTCTCTCAGGTCTGCACAAACTGATTCTACCTTCATCCCAAAAAGAAAGTAAACCTGCAACCTCAGCCTCCCGCTCCCCCACTCCCAAGTGCCCTGCAAAGCCCACCGGATACAGTCTGCATCCACAGATGTAACTAAGATTTCTTCTTAAGGAAGTCCTATAATTTTGGGTAAGTGTTATTCTCAAGTGTGGACAGATGGAAAATGTCATGTTGTGGAACTTAGGGATCTGTGTGAATGCACAGTATTTCATTGATCTCCCTGTGAAGTATTCACCTAGTGTTAGTGACAGCTGGTATGGTGATGCTAGCCCACCTCACAGCCTGCATATCTTCAGCAAAGACAGGAGGGTCTGCACCAGCTGTTCATACAGAAGTGAAACTCAGCAGACCTGCACACAGCAGGCAGGTGTCCTGGTTCAGCCTGTCGTTTTTAAGGTCATGCTTTACAGGATGCGTGACCTGTGAAGGGTTCAGCCAAGGTGTGACATCACGCCTGATGTAAAACAGTTTTACACAAAACCTGGCGCTGTATATGTGTGTATTTTTGCTTTTTCAGTTTATTGTTAGAAATTCTTCTCAAAATATTAAAGCTGTTCAGGTGATTTTAAGTAAATGACTGTAAACTCCCCCCCCCAAAAAAAAAAAAAAAAAAAAACGTGCCACCCTCACCCTCTGGTTTGGATTAGAGAAAATTTGCAGAAAATTTTCCTATTTGTGGATTTTTTTTCATAGAGCATATCTAAAATATTCGCCAATTATTTTCATTAAGACGATAGCTTAAGGTATGTTTGGTGTTTTTAAGTGTTTTTGAGGGGGGTCTCAAGTATTTGCGTATTTCAGGTATTCAATGGCAGTTGTGGTCCCTAACCGCTGGTATTCACAGCGGTTAGGGACTACTCAAAGTATAAGCTAAGGCTAAAGCGCTACATGTAGTACACCACCTTCTAAATTAGCAACATGCTGTCAGTATCCCTAGTACCCACTTATTGTGCCACCACAGACTGTATATAAAAGCTCAGTGTTGCCTCCTGGTTGTTAGTGATCTGTCGCGATGCCTGAGCATTTTTGCCATCACTACCCTGGTGGTATGAACACGAGGAGTGAGCGGTGGATCTGGCTGAGAAATTGGAGAAACGCTCCATGCTAATTTGGTAGCAACTTGTCATTCACAAGCCCTAAGGCATGCGCTGCTTTATCCTCCATTCTAATAGAGGCATTGTTTGGAGCAGAAGAACATCATGTTTATTCATTAATAGGTAAAAGTCTTAACTGAGCCAGTGTGCTCATTGGAAAAATATTTACTGTAGTCAAAGATCAAGAGAGACAAAAGGTTCTATTCCCATTGACTTCTATATAACCAGATGTTCTTGCTGAGTCTCCCCCTGCTGGCTTCACTTCACAGACCCAGAGACTGTGTCCATCTTTTGTATACAGTCTATGGTTTGCACGTACAAACTTCTCAGTGTCTGCTATGTTGTTTGTAGGGAACAAGACTAAATATGACAGTAGTTTTGCCCAGGAAGCCTCCTGATTGGTAGAAAGAAAATCATTCATAACATGTAATGTAGAAAAAAAAACTATTCATAAGTGTTTAAATGTCATAGCTCATGTTTTTAGAGATTTTCCCCAGAGGCACTTTTTTTTTTCTTTTTGCAGTACTAATGCATCTCAGCTGCATTCAACACTTTGTGCCCCACGCTAAGAAAAACAAGATTCATTAATTTACTTTATTTTAAGGGGAACTTCCATCTTAATCAATGCACAAACCTGCTGCTCTCTCTTGGCAGTCAGCGAAACTTTGCTTGCACTAATTTCACTGACACCTGTAGTTTCTTAATGAGCTATCTGTGGGTGTTGCACATTGAACACCTGCATGGACTGTGGAGAGGATGCAGGTTATCCATAATGATAGTTTAAAGAGCTCAGTCTTTATTTTTTTAAAAGATAGAAAAAAACAAAATCATTTAACTGGGTTATTTTAGCCCTGTCAGGTAGTCAGTTTACTATGACAACAAGAACTTTGGCAAGGTTTCGTTTCGTTACATAACAGCACTGGTGTTAGTGAATATCTATTATTAGGCCAAAATGGCTTTTGCCAGCAAGTGTCCCAGTTTCACTGGACTTTGTACTGGGTTCAGTATGTGTAGTTGGGAGCAATAGATGATTTGCCAAACTACGCATGAGTGATTTCATTTATTGCTGGTATTCCTCCATCTCTACTGGCAACGGATTGATGTTGGGACAGTGAATGACCACCATCTTCATGGTCCATTATGTCACACCGTCTCTGCACTCAGTAGGCTCTTTTTAAACCGTTCCCCATCCTAACCAAAAAGCATACTGTAGTGGAGACAGCAGTGCTTCAGTTAATGAAATGTCTAAGGCTGCACACTTGATGGAACAAGATAAGTTTGGCTCAGTCTGACTCATTGTCCCTCGCAGGATTTCCTCATCCTCCTCCATATGAAATGGGTATCTTCATAAGAAACGCCTATCTCCTACATCTCCTCCAGAAATTATTTTGTTAGTTTAGCTGAAATAGAAAGGCGTGAATCACGGACGTCTATTAATCTTTCTCAATTTCTCATGAACTGTTGAGAATCTGGACTCCTTGCCACTCTGTCACAGTTGTCAGCTGGGAGCCCAGCAGCCGGCAAAGAGCTGATTCTGCTCCAGTACCAAGTTTCCGTCGTAATTCTGCTGTTCTTCAGCCATCTTCAATACAATGCACAGAGGGGGCTTCTTCTTGCTGCCAAGGACAGCAAGGCTTTGACAGTCTAGCTGAATGTTCTCTGAAAAAAAAAAAAAAAGTTGGGAGTCTTGTCAATGAGATCCTGTCCTGCAATTTTCTCAAATTGTTTTCTTTTGCCTCAGGCCATGGATTTATTTCTCATCCTCTTCTTTTTTTCAGCCAGCTAACAGAAAAAAGTGGAGATATTTTTGTAGTTCTGGTAATTCTTTCCTATCCTGAGCCTCTCCTCCAACTTAACACAGTCTGACAACGTAATACCTTATAATACTCATCAGTTTGCTCTCGCAGAGCTGCCCCTCAACTCTGTCCCCACATTTTTCTCCTCTTAATCTCTTCTCTTACAGCCACTGGAGGCATGCTATAGTCACACTAGGGGAAACAGTAGTTGGAAACTGCGACACGACAACTTATTGCAACCGTGTGCAATCGCCTGCAATATTGTTGCCTTTGCAATGGTTGCTCTGAAGACGTTGACCAGTCTGCGACCAGTCTTCAAAGTGACTTTGTTACATCAAGGGTGGGAAGGAAATAGCAATGAGATGGACTCAGTCTGCTTTCAATTTGCAGTTGAATGAGGTCAAGTTGGCAATTAAATGCAATCTGTTTGTGATAATGGGGTAATTAACTTGGTGAAGATTTGAAACAGACATGTAGAAATTCATGTAGAAACACATAAAGTAGCTGTGAACTGACACAGGTGCTCAGCAACATTGTGTTCTGGATATATTCCTATATAAAAACAATCAGCTGGCAACCAGTTTTGTCCCCTATTGCACAGATGCTCATCGGCTCACACTGACTCACATTGATTGCAACACATTGCCAATCTATTCAAGTCATTTTTATTTATATAGCGCCAAATCACAACAGCAGTTGCCTTAAAGTGTTTTATATTGTGTGGTAGACCCTATAAATAGTACAGAGAAAACATAGAGAACCCCAACAATCATATGATCCCCTATAAACAAGCGCTTTGGCGACAGTGGGAAGGAAAAACTCCTTTTTAACAAGAAGAAAGCTCCAGCAGAACCAGGTTCAGGGAGCGGCGGCCATCTGCTGCGACCGGTTGGCGGTGAGGACGTGCTGTGGAAGAGAGCCAGAGATCAATAATAACTGATAATTAAATGCAGAGAGGTGTATAAACACAGTGAGTGAGAAAGGTCTGTGCTTATAGATTAAACGGTGATTATCTGCAAACGTTTGACAATCTGAGAGTGATTGCAGTCAGATCAAAATTATTCAGAAACAGGTTGCCTCACCTTGCAATCCAACGTGGTCACCCAGGGATCGAGGTTGTTGCACGGTGGTCCGTTAGTAACTGCAACTGCATGCAACTGGGTGCCGAATGTAGAAAAAATGCAACGCAATCACTAAAGAACCAGAGATTTATTTTTGGTTGCCATTCTGTTTTTGCTCTAGTGTGACTAAAGCCATAACCCACCTCAGATTTCTGTGGGTAGTCTCCCTTGTTAGCATCTCATACAGCTGTATTTTACGAATCAGTCAGATGCCCTGATTAGGACTCTCCTGATGTCATAGAATATTTATTTAAAGCTTTCAAAATGACTGCAAAAATCTCACCTGTAATGTGAGTTTTATTTTAAGAACCAGGAATTTAAAAAAAAAAAAAAAAAAAAAGTGTGCTAACCCCATCCACTCACTTTTTTTTTTTTAATCTCTTGGATGACAAACTGTCACTGTACAGAAAAGTGTAGCTTCAGGGCTTTTTTTCTTTCACATCCATCTGCTTAAGGTGGGTTCGGCTAAAATTGTGTGTTTAAGCTTCTTTCTCTGTGTAATTTGAAGGTCAACCCTGCTCCGGTAAGCATCTTAAATTGAGTATAATGCGAAAATCTGAAGCCTTCATTTGTTAAATACTGAAAATATGATGTGTAATATCAAGTATTTTTTAACCTTTTAAACAAAACAAAAAAGCACATTAGCATATTCATTGATACTTGATTTTTTTTTTAAGAGGCAGCTACCGTAAATGTCCTTTTAGGGAATTTAAAAGCAGGAAATTGAACTTTTTGTTGGAGAAATCATATCACAAACAAATCATCATTCAAAGCAGGATATTTTTATACTTCTTCCACCACACCTGGAGGGGATCCATGTCTGTAGGAACGCTTATCAATTAATGATGGAAGCTGCTTGTGGCTCTGCAGCATCGTGACATTTAGCTAGCAGATCTAAAAAAAAAAAGGGCAGATCTGATGGGGTGGATGAAGAAGAAGCTCATGCCGTGCTTTGCAGCCCAAAAACTGATATCTTTTTAATGACATGGACAAGTTTGTGTGTTCGCATGCTCCACAGCAGCCCCAGATGGTACCTCTCATATTACTGCATTTGAGTCATACAGCTAAACATCTGTTTCTTTTCTTTTTTTCCTGAAAGATAATTTCCCGCTGCTGTTTGTCTACAGCAACATTTTATCAACAGAAACCTCAAAGACATTCATACCATGCAGATGAAGAACGATTCCACCTACTGCACAGTAAAAAGTCATTTCAACTCCACGTTCAGCGCTGTTTACTACTATCTATAAAATTACATTTCTCTTTCATTTGATTTGTACAGTTTGACACATTCTCTCTATTAATGTTGCTTTACCGTTATTTTCAGGCACAATAACAGGTTCACGTTTTTTCCTCTGGTTGTTTTTAAAACTTTTTGTCATTGTTGTGTTTTTGGGGGTTGGGGGATTGTTAGTTCACTGATGTCAAAAACTAAAGGGAAAACTCTACTTGTGTCTGTGCCATATAGCTGCATGGACACATCTTCAAAGACGTGGCTGCCCCATCAGAGTCAGTTTGGGTTGGTTGGTCAAGCGGAGGCTTGCTGTGGTGGTGGACCTGGAGTTTTAACCCCAAGTGAGTCAGTTTAGCCGAGACCCAGTCAAAGTCTCCTTTTTTTCTCCGTCGTCAGCTTTGCGTATTGTCATTTCTTAGCCTCTTCTCCAGTCTGTCATGGTCCAGTAAGGTTTTTATCTGTTATATATGTTTTTCTATGTCCCCCCTCCTCCCCCTTAGTCTTCTGTTCTTTCTGAAATGCATCAACACTGCTGTTGCTAGTGGTTAATGAAGGGTTTAACATGCACTAGCCTCAGATATGCCGCCCTGCTTTTTTTTTTTTCCTTTTCCCTCCTCTGCCATGGTTTCCCAATCCTTTTCAGCATTATAAAGATTTACAAAAGTACCTCAGCACATTGATGATTTCATTTTTTATTTTTTTAAACCACTCGATCCTCCACTGGAGCGTCACTCACCGTCAGAGCCGCGCTCCGAGTTTTATTTTGACATCCTCTAGGTTTGATAGCGCCATTTGCCTTTTTACTCGGCTTTGATTCATTCCTCCTTCCTCCTCACTGTGCTCCCTTTACCTCCCCAGATGAAAGCAGTCATTTCTTTTCCCTTCAGGGACGGGGAGAGAAATCATTTTATTAGTCGGCGCAGTGTGTAAAGCTGTTGTCTTTGCTTTCGACATTAAGGCCTACAAAAAAACATGTTAGAAACAAAACAAACAAGGGGCGGTCAGAGGCGACTGTAGGGGGGATGGTTTTTGAGAATCGCCTCATTTTTGATGTGTGCTTTCACGAAATAATATAATATCTTAGCGGGGTCGATATCAAGAGCGGTATCCACATTGCTTCTTGATCTTCGTTCTCAGCTCTTTAATTTGGATCTGCTCATCTACAAGCATAGCATTAGAGCTTCTAAATACATTAGCAAAAACGGAGGTAGTTGGATAGAGAGCAGTGCACAAGCTGCGAACATGTTCCTATGGTAACTAGGCCACACTTCCCCTGGCTAGTACGTACACACACGCACGCACGCACGCACACACACACACACACAGAGGGAGGAACAAGGCAGGAGAGAGACAGAAAACACACACGTGATGGAGAGCAACTTTAGATTGTTTATTCGGGTTACTGTTCTTGTGTCTTCCTCCGCTCAGAGGCCATTTTTATACAGTACTGTCTTGGCCTTCAGAAGTAGCGGTTACACTGCAGAATACTCAGTGTTTCTCCAGAAATATCTGCCAGTTTTCAAGCCGATCGCAGGTTCTTCCCCGTGGCTCCCTCGCTCCCATACTGCCCCTGCTTCCTCAACCCCTCCACCCACCTCTCCTCTCTCATCCTGCAGCTCTTCTGTGCGTTTTACTTCTCCTTGATTACAGTGCTGCTTCTAAACTTAGAAGCAGAGTGGCTCCGAAGAGTCAGAGGTGTCGCTTTTCTACTTAGAATAAAGCCAGCTGTCCACATTTTTGTGAGGCGTGTTGAATTTAAAACATCTCGGTCTTTTGGGTGTATGTGCTGGGCTCATGAAACCGAGCTAGTAAGACCGTCATCTTTGGGTCCTCGCTCGAAAGGGTTTTTAAGTCTCCTAAACAGCCCTAATGTTTTCTCACTTCAAATTTAAATGCAGCGGGCACTTCAGGACTTTATACTTTATCTGATTCTCTAAATGCCAGCAGTTTGTACCTCTCTGCGCTCGCCATCTCCCGTGTCATTCTGTGTTTGGTAAATCACTGCTCACACTTAAACCGTGTCAAACCTCCTGGGGCAAGGCTGCCGGGCTGTCAAAGAGCCACGGAGTTGATGCTGCGAGGTTTTGCTTCTGTCAGTCATGCAGGATGATTGTTTGGACAGCTTGCTGTAAATGAATGGCCTTAACTTTCTACACTCATTACACCGTCTGCGTTTGCTTTTCAGCACCTGTGACGCTGCTCGAATTCACAATGGTGGATGAACCATGGGTCGTACTTGGCGTTTAGATGTTAAACTCTGGCTCTGAAGAGTCAGTTCATACAAATGAACACAAAATAAATTAAAATACATTAAAATACATTTCTCACTTGCTTCTTGTGTTAATGAGCCGTGCAAGCAGTTTTCTTATATTTCTCTATTTCTTCTTATAGATTATAGTGAATGCCTTTATGCCCATGGCCTATTCAGTTGCCTATTTTTTCTGGAAAAAGCCATAAATACTACTGGATTAAACACTATAGTCTGACACTTGAAACAAGAGTGTAATGAAGTGATTAAAAAAAACAAAGTGAAGTTTTTCCGCCATCATGAACAAAGTTGCGTTTACTTTCATCATACGGGCGCAGAGAGAATCTCAGATACATCAACACTTTGACTCGTTCTTAAATTACACACTTTAATGAGGCTGCATGTTTCAAATGTGATTTTAATCCTTTTTAGTTTATATTTGACCAGTTTACTAGTTTAAACAAAAAAAATCGACATAATTGTATTAGAATGTTGTTTTCTCACTAGAATCACAAACCCTTGCCCTAAACTGTGATGTAGAGGGAGATGCATTTCACCAGTTGAACATTTGAATACACTTTTTAAAAAGTTTATTTTTAAAAACATCTCTAAAATCTTTCGTAACAAATTTCTAAGCGTTGTGGTATAAAGAACTTTTGTTCTGTTCTTAATCAAGATGGTCCCACACTGCTTCAATAATCCTGAGGTTCAGGCTCTGGGGAGATTTTGATCTGCATGTTGGATCAAAATCTGACAGCACTTTTTTGGGTGCCATCAATTTTAATAAGATCCCCAACACCGCTGGCTTAAATGCAGTCCCAAACCATGACAGAGCCTCCACCTTTTTACACAGGACTGTAGACACTCATTGTTGCGCCTTTTCTGAGCTCTTCTGTTTGTATTGATGTAGATTTGAACCACTCCATCAGACCTGTTCTCGTGGATTTTCAGTCCAGTTGTTGTCAAATTTGGCACACCTCAGCCTTTTTTCCTGGTTTCCCTTCTTTAAGAATGGATTCTTCACAGCCATCGTTTCACTGAGACCATGTCTGATGAGGCTTCGGTGAACAGTACATGGCTCAATTGGAAGGTCCAGATCTATGTCTCAGATCTGCTAAAGATTAGGGTTTTTTTTTTTTTTTTTTTAGGCCTGACAGTTCTTCTTTTGTCCTCTTTGTCCAGTTATCTGAATTGATTTATGGACACACTGCACACCATTCTGACACACACCAAGTTTTCAGATAATGGCTCTCTGAGAATCACCTTGTTGGTGAAAATTGATGCTTGTCAAACTTGACATTTTTCTTATATTCGCCTAAGACGTGTTTAAAAAGAAAAAAAAAGGCTAATTGTAACAAAGTGCGTAAAGATACAATTTAAAATAGGTTCTTTTAAGTTTGTTTCAACACAACACTGGTTCATTTCTTGAGTCAGATGCCTTCTAAACGCCAACAAAAAAATAATTAATCTGAAAATGGTCAGGTGTCAAAAGAGAAACTTTAAAAAAACTACGACAAAGTTAAAATGTAAAGAAATGAGGGATGGCTCAAGACTTATGCACTGTACTGAATATGCTTGTGTATGTGCAAATCTCACTGTAACCTGGATTAAAGGTTATCACTGATGTAGCTGGAAAATCCAATATGCATATAAATGTACGGGACATGCAACGACATCCAGACTGTTTCTTCCTTGGAGCCTGTCCCAGCTGTCATAGAGCCATGAAGGGCTAACTCAGAATGACAGGCAAGCGCACGCTCTCACATCCCCACCTACGGCCAGTACAGATTCACAAGTTCACCTGTCATGCACGTCTTAGGGAGGAGGCACCCACACAGGCGCAGGGAGAACATAGAAATGCCACACAGAAAGACCTCAGCCAATCAGCATGCTCACCCTGTAATAAAATACCAGCCAGCTGTTTCACTGAATTATGAAGTTGTGTATCATATTATAGACAATCTAAACCATTTCAGAGCTTATGATAGTGAAAGTCATGACCTGTCTAAAGGGTTAACTGTCAGACATTGTAAAACATATATTTGGTTATTATAAGTTATTAAATGTACAAAACTTCTATTCACTTGAACTTAATATCCAGTAGGGCTGCACGATTTTGCATAAAATGAGAATCACGATTTTTTTTGGCTTAGAATTGAGATCACGATTCTCTCACGATTTTCTTTTCCAGTATAAATATTTGTTGCACTTATTAACTGCACATCAACTTCGTAACAGTTGAGACTGAACATAAAAACAATAAATAAACATAAAAACAACAAATGTCTCACGTTTTGTGGTTGCCGCAAAATGTTGTACTGCTTGAAATTCCGTCTCCACCGTTGCTCGACTCTGCGTGTATAGAGCAGGTAGTGCAACAATAGAAAAATAGTTGCGGGACGGCACTGTGTAGCGTTTGTCTAGGGTATTGATCATTTTCCTAAATCCCTTGTTTTGCACAGTGTTGATGGGAGCCATATCTTTGGTCAGGTGATAAGTGATAGCCTCCGTAATTTCTTTGTGCCTGCGGAAGTTCGACGGGTATAGGGAAGCGCTGTATAAGGTTCCCGTTATTGATGTTTGGGTGGTTGACCGGGACGGATTTTCTCCTGTCACTTTCTCGTCATCCCTGACGTGCTCTCCGTTGTTTTTTCCCTGCTAATTTTAGCATCACGCGGCACAGCTTCTGTATCACGTGGTATAAGGCTCCGCCCTTGTCATTTGTCAAGCAGGAAGAGTGAGCGCTTGTTTTCATGCAGATTACGTCCCGGATCAAAATGCGGTGCAATCGTTGTCGTCGTCTTTTTTTTAAATCGTTGTCATTTGGAAATGAGATCGCACATAAGTATGAATCGAGATCGCGATTTTCTAACGATTAATCGTGCAGCCCGAATAGACAGTGATGAAATCTTAATCCATAGTTTGCTGAGCCTATTGTTACATTACCATTAGGGTAGGATTAACTGCCGCTACCTTGACAGTTTGGCTTACTTTATGGGTACTCGGAGCTGTCATAAAAAGAGCAACTTCCCATGGCATAATCACGGGTTGGTTGTTGACATGGCAGTATTTACTCGTTGGAATATGGCAATTACGGAGACTTCCATATGACATGAAAACAACATCTGCCCCAGCAGGCCTGGTCTGTGAGTCACCGGAGCCTCCTTGTTGTCATATGCTTCAGACCACACATAACGAGATTTGGTGCGTGTGAACTGGAAACACTGTCACTCCGGGACAAACCGGACGCCGACATCGTGGAAAGACGTAGGCCTCAAAGGCCGTCTAACATAGCAGCATGAATGTGGATTTTTATCCTGCTTGAAAATAGAGATGCAGTAACAAGAGAGAGAGAGCAACTCTCCCTGAAGGCCAAGAGCTATACTATTTTATGTTTTTATTACAGCATGCTCACCGTGGCCTGTTATGCTGATATTGTGACGTTGTAGGGCGTCATATTGAAAAAATAAAAAGTGTGTTGCACAGCTCTCTCCAAGCCCTTCCATATGACATATTACTTGATATGGTTTCAAGAAATGCTTTTTTTCAAGGTGACCTTCATTGGGTGCTAACAATGAAGGTCAAGCTTAGCCAACCTAGGTACTCGTGTCCCCTAAGACCTGGTATATTGTTGTGAAGTTAAAAAATTGCGGGGACTGCTAACAAACAAACAGAAGCGATTATGTACTGTACTATGTCAGAGGGAGAAACTATGGAAAGGTGTTAAAAGTAAAAGCACTTTAATTGTCTTAAACTGATTTTTAAAAACTTTTATAACAAAGAGGACGCCGTTTTATAAACCTATTGACTTTATTTAACCTACATAAATCGAGCACAATATGTTTTCTGCATTGTGTTTACATTCGACTAAATAACCCTGAAACCTACATTTTCCTCTGCTATGGTCTGTGGGAATTTGAGCCATACTTTTACTTGTTTATTTATTTCTTTTTGAGTAAAATAACATTATGAGCGAATAAAACTGCGAGGGGCTATTAACAGCTTTTATAATATGTGTGAAAACCTGCTCACGTTGAGTCTTAGGACTGTCTTTTTTTTTTCTTTTTTTGTTTGATTACAGCCAAAATCCAAGAACTAATTATGGTATTATTTTAGGTAAAGACTCAGTTTTTTGCTTGATACTGATTGAATACCTCATCTCAGGGTACCTGCAGATCTGATACCAGCCTTCAGCTAACATGCTAGCACTATGCCTCTCATTACACTGATTGCTGTGAAGATTTGAGCTCCACAGACTGTAATTACTGCAGCTGCCTTTGGTGATCCTCTGAATTTTCTTTTTTCTTCATCTAAGGGAAGTGACTACTAAACTCTGACAGTCCCCTAACTTTTCATGCAGGTATCATCATCAGAAATAGAAAGGTTTATGATCAAATACCTTTAAAACTAATGAGCTTCACTGTATATTGGAGTTAGCTCTAATTAGCAGCGAGTAAGTTGTGTGTGTGTCTGTGTGTATCCCATCCTCTATTTAGGCTAAAAGCAAGAAAACAGATTAAGTGAGGGGAAAACAGTTGTCTAGTGTCTAATTAGAGTTCTCATTATAGCTAATATTATCATCCTAGGATGCAAACATCTGACAAGATAGCATTGTCATTATGAGTGAAAGCGTGCTAATGTTAGTGTTTACCTCAAATCACCTTCTGTGGAGAATTAGAGGCTCTGGCATGGCTGCAGCCCCTCAGTCTTGTTGAGCACCAGTAATGCTACGGTCCAGTGTTTTTTGAAGTGTCCTATTATGTAAGGTGGCATGAGACGCAGGATTAGTGAGGTTGCCTGTTGTGACGGCATCATTGGTTCAGCTAATGCTTATTTGGTAGATTTGGTGAACTGGTGGGTTATTAGTGTTTTTTGTAGATTTCACAAGTGTGTTTTCTGGAATCAACAGAGTTTTGATCTTTTTTTTTTTTTTTTTTTTTGTAGACATCTGCAGAAAAATCATAATTGTTAAATTGCTGTCGTGATCAGTCAGTTTCAAGGATAACTCATTATTATATACATCAGCTTTCGCACCTGATTGAGGATGGGGGGGGATTATTACCTGAAAATGATTTTATTCAAATGATTCTATAAAAGCAAAGTTTCCAGATATGTATTAATAGAGATATACATGCTAAAGGTTGAGTATGTTTCTCCAACACCCACTCACAGTCTTCCTCTTTCTGTTTTCTCTCTCTGTATCACAGTTAGCTAGAGGCTGTTGCCACCCACGCACTCAGTCCTGACAGCAATTTACATTCAGAATAGCCGATGCGAACGTATCCATGTGTTCTGATATGTCACGTTTCCTTAGATCACTGCATGCTGCAAGTGACTTTCTCAGTGGCAGGTGAAAATACAACCTAAATATTTGTCTGCTTGGTCATTTGATCCATTTGCTCTCGCGCTGAGACACGAGGCAGAGTTGGGATTCAGCCCCACAACGATCGAGGAAGATTTCCGCTCCCGCCCATCCCTCGTGGTCGGGCCGACAGGTCTGAGCATTTTTCTCACGCGTCTGTCGGGAGAAACAGATGCGTTGTGCTGCGTGTTGGTGTGTTTCATCATCTTTACTGTGCAGTTGTGTGCCCGTATCTTCTGCAGTTCAAGTAGGAGCCCTTGGAGTTGTTTCCATGGATACCAAACAATTAGCTGGGATTCAGAATAGAACCTGGAGAGTCGCCTATTTAGAGGCTTTGGGAGTGAGGAAATCATAGGATGACAGAGTGTCTTGATTCTGCATTGCAAAGGGAAGAAAAAAGGGCTCCCGTGTGTGATATCCTGGATTAGGCTCTTAAAAGGATCAGGACAGAAGGACGTGGATAGGTGCCTTTATTGAACAGCAGGACATCACACACTAACTTGTTGTTTCTTAGCGGTGCAGAAAACTACCCTTTTTTGTTGTTATATATTGGTCAACCAAGAACTAGCCCTGTAACAGGCACTTCTGTATTTTACCACTGGGGGGCAACAATTCACTCTATTACATTCCTCCCCTTTTAGATTTGTAATTGAAGTAAGCAACCCTTTAAAGAATGTATTTCACTGCCCCCACCAAAAAGAAATATTCTGTGGCCCTTACGAACAATGAACAAATGTAGCCATTACTTCCATTATTAACTCTTCACTTCTAAAATAACTGGCAGTAAATAACTAAAACATAACTCTACATTTTCAAAGATTCAGTCTCTTTGGGGGAACTCTGCGTCTCTCTGGGTATCTGCGTTCCACAGATGGGCTTTGGGTGGTTTCTGGGTTGGATACTGGTGGTTCATCGGTTGTCTGTTTAGGTGGTTCAGGAGGTAAGGAGTGTGATGTTAAAATCCCAGGTGGACTTGGTGGTATCTCTGGAACAACACTGTCCATAATCACTTCTGGCCGTCCCTCTGAAACCGGTGAAAATATAACTGGGGGTTTCTCCACAGTCTGTCTCCATGGTAACAGGTGATCCACATGTATTGTGCGTGTTCTCTGTCCCTCTTGTATCAGGTAAGTAACACTTCCCATTTTCTTCCGAACTGTTCCCTGAGTCCATTTTGTTTCCCCCCCCTGAAGTTTCGGATACGCACAGCGTCTCCCTCCGAAAAAACACGAACAGGTTGGGTTTTGTAATCATGGTGTCGCTTCTGCTCAGACTGTTTCTGTTCAATGTGTCTGCTTAGTTCAGGTTTCAGCAGGCTGAAGCGAGTCCGGATCTGACGTTTCAGGAACAACTCTGCTGGTGTACGACCCGTTACAGTGTGCGGTGTACTGCGATACATGATAAGGAAGTTTGCCAAACGATGACTGAGTGGCAATGTGGGCTTACCATCTGCTTCCAGCACATTTTTCATCAGGGATCGTTTCAGGATTTGTACTGACCTCTCTGCTGCCCCGTTTGATGCAGGATGATAGGCAGGAACAGCTGTGTGTCTGATCCCATTTAACTCCAGAAACTGATTGAATTCCTTTGACACAAGTTGAGGTCCATTGTCTGAAACAAGCTCTTCTGGAAGTCCATATGAAGCAAATAACCCTCTCAAAACCTCAATGGTGTTGTGTGAGGTAATGGATGGCATAGGGAACACTTCCAACCATTTTGAATGACTGTCAATGACAACTAAAAAGTACTGCTTGCCTTTTTCAGCGAAATCAATG
Organism: Diplotaxodon limnothrissa; assembly: GCF_057381915.1. NCBI lineage: Eukaryota > Metazoa > Chordata > Actinopteri > Cichliformes > Cichlidae > Diplotaxodon > Diplotaxodon limnothrissa. The sequence goes on along the minus strand of NC_140616.1, from coordinate 16,344,652 downwards.
TGAATCCGTTGCCAAACTCTCTCAGGCCACTTCCACGGATGGAGTGGTGCAACGGGTGGTGACTTCTGTACAGCCTGACAGACTGAGCAGCTTTGAACCAGTTCTTGTATATCACCATCACAGCCTGGCCACCACAGGTAACTGCGAGCGAGTGCTTTCATACGACAGATACCTGGATGTTCATGATGCAGGTCTTCCAGCACTTTCTGTTGGTAAACCGGTGGAATGATGACCCGTTGTCCCCAAAGAACACATCCTTGTTCTGCTGACAGCTCGTGTCTGCGTGTAAAGTAAGGCTTAAGTGATTCGTCTTGCATATAACTTGGCCACCCATTCATGGTGTAGCTCCAGACCTTGCTGAGGATTGGATCCTTCATGGTTGCTCTCTCAATGTCTTTAGCTACTATTGGTAGCTCTTCCACATGTGAGAAATAGAAGATACTTCCCTCAGCGGCAATGTTGTCTGGCGTATTCCGAGGTAGACGTGACAATGCATCTGCATTAGCATGTTCAGCTGATCTTCTATATTCAATGTCATAATTGTATGCCATTAGAATAAGAGCCCAGCGTTGCATTCTTAGTGCAGCGAGTGTTGGGACAGCTGACTTTGGCCCTAGTATAGCCAGCAGTGGCTTATGATCTGTTATGAGGGTGAATTTCCTTCCATACAGATATTTATGGAATTTCTTTACTCCAAAAATTATGGCAAGGGCCTCTTTTTCTATCTGGGCATACTTTCGCTCAGCTTCAGTTAATGTTCTTGATGCGAAAGCCACAGGCCTTTCCTCTCCATTTTCCATGACATGAGAGATGACTGCGCCCAATCCATAAGGTGATGCATCGCAGGCTAACTTCAATGGCAGATTTGTGCTGTAGTGCACCAACACTTTGTTCTGCAGCAGTAGACTTTTTGCATCCCTGAATGCTTTTGCACATTCCATGGTCCAAATCCATTTAGCATCTTTTCTCAACAGGTTATGCAAAGGCTGAAGAATGGTGGATGGATTTTCCAAAAATCGACTGTAGTAATTTAGAAGACCAAGAAAGGACTTCAGTTCAGTGACGTTTGTTGGTTCTGGTGCATTTGCTATGGCTGCTACCTTTTCCTCTAAAGGATGCAGACCATCCCTGTCAATACGATGTCCCAGGTACTCCACACTGCTCTGAAGAAAGTGGCACTTGGAAAGCTTCACTCTGACACCATGCTTCTCCAGATGTGTGAGTACTTCCTCCAACCTCTTCAAATGATCCCTTTCAGATGAAGCAGTGATGAGGATGTCATCCAAAAAGCAGGTGACATGCTCCATCCCCTGAAGGATTTGATCCATCACAGACTGGAAAAGAGCCGGAGCACTGGAAACACCATAGCTGAGGCGATTGTACTTATAGAGACCTTTGTGTGTGTTGATGACCAGATACTTCTCTGATTCTTCATCTAACTGTAGCTGCTGATAGGCATGAGAAAGGTCAAGTTTACTGAAGGATGTTCCTCCAGCTAAAGTGGCAAACAAATCTTCAGTATTTGGAAGTGGATATCTTTCCTCTTCAACACACTGGTTGACACTGACTTTGTAGTCACCACATATCCTAATTGTTTTGTCTGCCTTTGGCACAGTAACAATAGGGGATGCCCACTCACTTTTCTCAACCTTTGAAATAACCTTCACCTTTTCCAATCTGTCCAGCTCCTTTTCCACAGCTTCTTTTAGTGCATAAGGAACTGGGCGAGCTTTACAGAAAATTGGTGTGGTGTTTGGTTTAGTGTGGATTCTAGCTTTAAATCCCTTTATGCAGCCTTGGTCATCCGAAAACACTGCCTGATGGCGCTGAATCACTTCTAGTACTCCTGGCTTTGCTTCTTTCTGCACCAGTACCTTGTGTACTGTGAAAATCTGTTTCCAGTTCAGCTGTAGTTTCTTTAACCAGTTTCGTCCAATCAGAGCTGGTCTGTCTCCCTGAACAACGATCAGTGGTAGGGTGATGTTTTGAGTCCCATACTGTACTGGTAACATAATATATCCACGCACAGCAATGTGTTGGCCTGAGTAGGACTTGAGCTTTAGCCCACTGGCTGGTTTTATAGGGAAATGAGTGAGATGCATCTGATAATACTTGTCTGATACTACCGACACTGCTGATCCTGTATCCAGCAGCATGGTGGTGTTCTTGCTCCCAAGTGCAACATCCACTGTGTATCCCTTCTCACTGGAGGTGATGGAGTACATTGAATAAACTCCAAAAAGTTCAGCTTCATCATTCCTACTTGAGCATTCATCCTCAGTTTCCAAATACTGAGTTTGCTGACTGAATTTTTTATTCCTGCAAGCACGTGCAATGTGTCCTATTTTTGCACAAACATGACACTTTTCGCTCCTAAATTTGCACTCACGTGCTGAATGCTTTCCACCACAACGATAACATGGTTGCTTCATTCCTGTGTCTTTTTTAGGTCCCTTCCAGTTCTTTGGCTTGTTATTGCCCTTTTGCCTGTTCTGTCCTTTCCATCCTTTGTTGAAAAAATTTGGAGCATTTGTCAAGGCATTTACGTGGTGAGGGTCCTGGCGTCCTGAGAACTCCATCGTATTTTTCGAAGCGAGTTCCATGGATATGGCAATCTCACATGCACGTGGAAATGTAAGATCCTTTTCCGATAGTAGCTTGCGCTGCACAGCATCAGAACGCAGCCCACTAACAAAACGATCCCTCAGGGCCTCATCCAAATATTGTCCAAAATCACATGTGGCTGACAACTGCCTCAGGGCGACAACATAGTCAGAAACTGCCTCCCCTTCTTTCTGGTTACGTTTCTGAAAACGAAAACGCTCGGCTATCACCACTGGAGTCGGCTTATAATGCGCACTTAACGCCCCAGTCAGCGCTGCATATCCCATGGTACTCGGTACCCTCGGAGACACAAGATTCTTTAGCAGCCTGTATGTATCTGCTCCGATCACAGAGAGAAACGTGCACACTTTCTTCTCATCGGAAACATCATTTGCCAACATCCATTGCTCCAACCGCTCCAAATATGACTCAAAATCTTCCTTCGATTCATTATACTCTTCAACACGACCCACATGCATCGCCATGTTAGCTCACCAAAAGCTGTTCCGCTGCAGCCGTGAAGAAAACGTCTTGATTTGTCTTTTTCTTTACATGTGAACACAACCCTCCTACAGCCTCTGTCACGCTGTGGAAATCTTTAGAATCCTCGTCGCCAGTTGTGATATCCTGGATTAGGCTCTTAAAAGGATCAGGACAGAAGGACGTGGATAGGTGCCTTTATTGAACAGCAGGACATCACACACTAACTTGTTGTTTCTTAGCGGTGCAGAAAACTACCCTTTTTTTGTTGTTATATATTGGTCAACCAAGAACTAGCCCTGTAACAGGCACTTCTGTATTTTACCACTGGGGGGCAACAATTCACTCTATTACACCGTGGGTAATGGGTAACTTCTAAAGGAAAAATAAATAAATAAATAAAATGCTCCAGCAGATCAATCAGAGACAAAAATAGAACAGCAGAGCGACTGTGAACATGAAACACGATCACGTTTCCTTATGTGCTGTGAAACATATGGACGCTCTGAAGCTAGCTTAAAAGAATGCATGCATATAAAAGGGAATATGACCGTATTGCACAACCTGGGCTCACTTGCGGGCCGTATTGTAGCTTTTGACATGGCACATTCCCACTTGTGAAAGGCTGAACAGTGTGTAGCTGAAAATGTGATTGCTTTTTAAAAAATAAAACTTTTTTTAAGAAAAACCTTCATTCTTGGGGACATGAGGAAAGGCTAAATATAGATTGTGCTCCCATAGGTTTGCACATAAAGGTACACAAGCAGCCTATTATCTGAAGACTATATATATATATAAAGTGATATCATATGTATGGTGTGATTGTTGCAATAGCCAGGAGGTGATTAGCATCTGCTTGACTCAGAGAGAGGGAAACATGCTAGCTTTATTCTGCCTTAAAATAGCTTTGAAGATGTTAGCGAAGTTGGCGAAGGTACATTTGGGATCAGATTAACAAAATATAGATTAAGTAATTTGTTTACATTTTAAAAACTGAATGTTGTGGTTTCTATTGATGTTTATGTTCCAGAGTATTTGCTAGCTATGGCCTGTAACCTTAGACTAGAGCGACCTTGTTTTATTTCTTTTAGCTAAAGCTAAACAGTTATAGGCCATTGCCTGATATTTACTTACAGATAGGGCAGTCAAGACATTAGATTTTCTATGTATGATTACAGTGGCCAATGGAATTAAAGATGGTGACATTATCATGTTAACTATAGAAAATGTGTTACAGGAACAGCTAGGTACTAGCTAGGTTAGCTAGATGTAATTTGATTGAGATTCTGCAGTCAGTAAAAGAAAGAGCAAATAGAGGAAATATTGGAAAGTCTGGTTGTTCTTCATTGCCTCATTGCTTGGCTGTTTTTGTGCACAGCTGGGATTCTCGATCTGTGTCCTTGACTGGCTTTTTTTTTTTTTTTTAATGCTGCATCACATTTTATGGTGGGTGGTAAGGTGTTATATCATTAATTATAATCTCTGGAGAGAGTGCATTTATTTGTGGTGCTAAAACCAATATCATATAGCTCCATATAGTCCTAATGGTAAACTGGTATTAGTTGGACATAAGTAAAGGAAAAAGTTGACGCATCTTAATTTAACCAGTTTAATCTGACCGTGTCAGCAAACACAGAAACATTTTGGCCTTGCGGTCTGATGAAATCCAACAAACTGGTTATTGATTCTGTGTTATGTGAGTGTTATCGTGAGATCAGTGTTCCAGTTTTTCCCACAGTTACTATTTTAACTTGGTGTTTGAGGAACTTGAACAGTTAATGAATACCTCTCTTAGATTTCTGTCGTTCATATTTAAAGATGGGGATAATGTGGGATGGATATATTCGTACTCTGTGACCCTCACGCTCCTCTGCGCTGGAATTGCCTTCCAGGTCACCACATAGACACACACACACACTCGTGCAGAGAAAGTCTCAAAGATAGATCCATCACCATGTTTACTCAGTTGCTACTAGCCTAAAGTCAAACCAAGACCATGGGTTTCAAGATGACTCATCAGAGTGTGGGTCTTCCTCCGAATATAGTTCTCACATCAGGGTTTCTTTTTCTTTTTTTGCGTCATTTTCCACTGGCATTAGATATAAAAAGTTTTCCCTTCTGATGACGAATATCTGTTTGGGCATGCAGTTTTTTTTCAGACACTGTGTTGTTTTTTGTGTTTTTCTCGGGGGGCTGTAGATGTATGTTCTTGTTGCTGGTGTTCTTCAGCTTGAACTTCTCTGTGCTGGTATCTGGCCTGCTAATAATGTGTGTTCTGTCAGTGTTTTCTGATGATGTTTTCCTTTCTTGATGGGACTGAAGTGGCAGCTGCAAGGTAATGACGCAAGCTATGAGTAGGAAGTTTGTTGTGAAAGCAGTAAAACATTTCTAACTAATGGAAAACTAACTGTATTGTGACCTCAGAGAGAATGAAACAAAATGTAACAATAAAGAGCTGGCTGCCAGATTGTACTAGCTGGAGTTGCCTTAACATTGGTTGACATAAATATTGAACTGAATGTGTATGTAAATACAACCCAATTTAAAGACACAATAAGTGATAAATTTAAATGGCTTGAACTAAGTAGATGTAAGTTTAAAATTACAAAATTCTTACTGGTTTCAATCCCTGATATCCCCACAAAGTCTCAGCGTTTAATAATTATTGTGTTCGAGTTATGCTCTGTCACAGTCTGGCGAGGGCAGACTGTATGAATTGAAAAAGGACCCAAAATGCAGACTCCAAGGAACAGGGAACAAAACTTGAATGTTAACAAAAAGCGAGCCGTTTAATATGGCTGGTAAAAAAGGTACAAACAAAGGGCAAGGCAAACTGAAGCAAAATTAACACAAACCTAAACTGGGAAATCTAAACAAACAATAAGAAAAACCTAGACAAGAAACTTGGAAACATGGCGTGGACAACAGACGACCTGACAATCACACACTGAAAACAGAGGACTTAAATACACAGGAGGTGATTAGGGGAAGTGGCAACACCTGGGGAAACAGCTGGCACACATGAACATAATGACGTCACAGTGGGAGAGTAAAACTGAACACGATGAACACAGAAACGCCAGACCTCTTCACAATAAAACAGGAAACAGAGTGAGATATAGACATGACAACCTGAACTTGACAACATAAGCCACAGACATGAAATACATGAAAAGCAGGGGAGACTTAACATGGTGGAAGCACGAGGGGGAAATAATAACTAGAAACACTTAAGCATGATAACAAATGAACTTAGGAACCTGAAGGGCTTACATAAACTGAAACATCAAAAATGAACTAAAACTCAAAACACTGGGTCATAAGACCCAGGATCGTGACATGCTCCTGCATTTTTGAAGGTTTCAGTCTTTTCCATTTCTTATTTGTTTAACTCTGTTATTCTTGCTGCTTTTGTTTGGCACTTTTTCTTCATAGACCAATCTCGCAGGGCAAGTTTTGCCTCTGCAAGACAGTCAAGCATGGAAACTCCTCCCAATACGACCCCACAGCCTTTCAGACAGCCGGTAAGTACAATAAAACCATACAATGCACGCTCAAGTATGTGATGTAAGCTTTATTTATGCTTGTGTAGAAAACCCCATAGGGTAGCTAGCTCCTCTGTAAACTTCCCACTGTAAAACCATAACTTATTTTCCTCCTGTTTTTTTTTTTTTTTTTTTTTTTTTTTTTAATTTTTAGAGCTTTCTCAATCGAAGGTTGAAGGGTTCCATCAAGAGGGCAAAAAGTCAGCCCAAACTTGACCGGACCAGCAGCTTCAGACAGATGATTTTGCCCCGGTTTCGTAGTGCTGACCAAGAAAGGTAAGTAATCATAATATATATTTCCAGTTTGTGATCTGTCCATTGCTCTCCATTCCAGATTTTAAATATTATTACCTCAGAGCGACGATGTGCTCACAGTTCATCCAATATTCATAATGAAAAGTCAGAGGAGGCCATGGCTGCAGTTTGAAAGAGAATTTTTGATATGGTAATGGTCTGTAATCCAGAGACAAAAGGCAACCTGGAAAGTTACTGCTTTGCCATTTCACTGATTTTATGACAAAAACAAAAGATAAAAAAAAAGATTAGAGCATGAATTTGAATGCTGAAGGAAGTTAAAGTATGCAGAAGATACACAGACAAACCGCAACTGAATATAAAGAACCAGAGGCTGTAAACATTAACATTGTTTTCTGCTAGCTGATGTAAGCTGGAAAAATTAGACTGCAGATATCGCCAGCAGGTGTGGAATTAGTAACGTCCTGGTTATAACGAGCTCAATTGTATCATAGCCATCACTAAGATAGTGGATACAGTCCATTTATGCACCGAGCTTGGGAGCTAAACCATCAGCAATCAGAATCTGTTCTTTCTTGGGTGTCTGACAATCCTGTTTTTGTGCACTGTGTGTTATTTCAGTGGCTACTTCACATCACAATGGCAAAACCTCTTAACTTTTTTCCTGAAAGCCGTGAGGTTTTTTTTCCCCTTCTTTTCGTTGAGTTGCTAATGTCAGTAGAGTAGAGAGGCAATCAGTTAAGATTGCCTGTTACAAGCCGACTGACAAGCTGATTCATTTCAGTAAACTCAGGGATTTTGTTGTTACAGCCCTACTTACTCTGGTATGAATGACCAGTTGCCAAAATGTTAGCAAGCTCTAACCAACAGAAAATACATTTTATTGTCAGGCGCCTGGTCCGAACACTCATCCAGAACCATTCGTCTGTAAATGATTAATCTATACGGACCTTTTTTGCAGCAAACATCTGACTTATCACAGCTGGAGAAGTCGGTGTTATTTCCAGTAAGATTAACTTTGACTCTTTTCTATTCAAGTGTGCCACTTATTAATTTTCATTTTTTTGTATTTGCACTTTTCCAGCTGTGATGTCTGCTGTGAAAAAGGCCTATGGAGGACAACAGATCAATAAAAGAAAAAAGTAACGGGTCTGCACGCTGGCTTTAAAGCTTCCAAATATAGCTTAGGCAACATGGGTAAAAAAGGGACTGTTTTAACTTTAATGGTGACAAAAAGTGTATAAACACTGAACTGGCTACATCAATGCTGACATCATTATTTGGCTATTCTATGATAGGTCTCTATGCATGATAATATTAAATCCATTATCACTGATTGAAATGCTCTTTTCTTCTCTTAGGGCGTTTCTTTAAATCAACCGTACCTGCGCTTCGGATTATTACTCACATGTCATGCTCACATGCAATCATTAAGATTTGTGTTACCGTGATTAGAGATATGCATTAATCCTTTCATCACAAATCTATTTTGTGCTTTTAAAGGGACACGTTTGTCCTCAAGTGGCTCAAGCAGAATGTGTATGAATCTCCGAGGAGCTCATGACAGCCTTCGCTCCCACTGTAGCTCCTTATCAGCCACAAAAGCAGAGCCCCGTTGAAAGAAGGACGCTGCCTTTAGCGATACCTTCACAGATGGTTTCAGCCAGTGACGAAAGATCTTCATTTGAGTGATATTAATAGAAGAGCAGTCTATCCAATCATTGCAACGATGCTCTCTGAGCTGCGATTTATTACAGATGAACAGAAAATAAATAGGGGGTGAAGGCTTGTATTATCACAACACGGAAAAGGTTTGTTACTTCAGTTTGTTTTATGTCTGCACAAAAAGATTAAACAATAGCAGCTTAATTAGATGCACATTTATTTAAATATTAGGGGTGCAACGATATTCGTATCGATATTGAACCGTTCGATACAGTGCTTTCGGTTCGGTACGCATATGTATCAAACAATACAACATTTGTAATTTATTTTATCAATTTTCCTTCTGACGATGCTGTCTGTGTTGAGCGCTCAGTGAATCTGCATTCGACTACTCCGCCTAGGCTCGACAGTGCAGCCTAGGCGGAGTAGTCGAATGCAGATTCACTGAGCGCTCAACACAGACAGCATAGTCAGAAGGAAGAGCGCAGGGCAAGCTAGCGAGACAGAAGTTAAGCTCTCCTTGTAACAGGCAAATTGAACCTCATTCAGATCTGGCGTTTGGAATTATTTTGGTTTTCATGTGAGGTATGACCCTGAAGGTAAGCGAGTCATGGACTAAAGTAAAACAGTATGTTGGATGTGCCATGCAATGCTCAATTACATTGGTGTGAACTAGTGTGTTAGCGCAGTTAGCTCGTTAACGTGTTGGCCGTCTAGCCCCGTGCACGGAGCGATCGGCGGTAGCTCGTTAACGGAGATTTGCCGTGTTAGGTCATTTCAACGAGATTAACCTGAAAGCACTAGTGGGAACACAACGAATATGACTGCACATTTACGCTGACATCATCCTAGTGCAAAGACAAAAACAACAAGCATGCTACTAACTTTAGCCGAGTCATTTAGACAGCTGTTAGCACATGATTCTCCTTATGCTGCTGAGAATATAGCCCAGAAGAAGCGGATAGTATAGCTTTTATTTTGGAAAGAGCCATTTCTCTGTAATAAACTCTCTTTTCCAAAGATGAGTGATTCCTCAATCAGATACAGGGCTCGCAATATCGCTAGCCCGACGTCCCGGAGCGAGCGATTTTTTCAGTCGGGCTACCAAAATCTATCTCTTCCCTGCCCGTCGGGCTATTGTAGGAAAAATAAAGGTCAATGCTTTTGTATTCTTTCAGAAATGTAGCTGGGTAATTATGTCATTGGCATCGGTGAGCCACTGTCAATATGTGACATATTGAAATCTCGTTTGAATTTGCGCTTGTTTTTTTGCTTTCACTTTGCAATCGTGCGAACTGTGTATAGAGAGTGACAGCACTGATCTGTGAGTGATGATAATTTGTGCACCAATTCCTCTGACATCGTCTTATTAATCGTTAGCTTACTATGCAAACATGACAAGTGAAATCTCCCGCAGCAAGCTTAAACATGTGAGAGGTTGATCGCGCAGAGAATCGCTGAGCTTATGTGAGTGCGTGTGTAAAAGCATTTCAGTTCTGCTGAGCCAAATAAGACAGGTCAGGGTGAAGAAGTGACAGCCAAAGAAAAGCTTACCACAAAACGGAGAAGTTATGACAAATCAGACTATAAGGCAAAAAGAAAGTGCAGCTTTATGGTTTCATGGACAAAAGAATTTCTGTGGCTGCAATATGACGAGCTAAATAACCAGGGCTGCACACAAGTGGTCCGCAGGTGCGCATTCGCTGTCAAAATAAAAAACACGCACAAGGGTTAGGGTTAAATTTAAAAACTGTACTTTTGAGTTAAAATATATATTTATAATTTTAATAAATGACAAATAAAAAATGCATGAACATTTTTTTTGTATCGAAAAAATATCGAACCGTGACACCAAAGTATCGAACCGAACCGTGAATTTTGTGTATCGTTGCACCCCTATTAAATATGTACTCATACTCATGTATTTTTTATTGAGATGTCTGTATGAGAAGCCTGCTCATATATACAATTAGAATCACTGGTTTTCATCAGCACAAAGTCAGGAAAATAGAGCTGAAATGAGTGTAGTGTTGAAATCCGTTGGGCATTGCAGTGGAGACACTAGTGTGATTTTTCTTGTCGGGATGCAATAGCTTGCAGCTCTAGAGGCTTTCACCGCAGCTTTTTCTTGTTTTGCATTCTGAACTGAGGTCACATCCCGATGGATTCTCGCTTGCATTGTGATCAAAATTTTATGCAGTCCTCACACAATCCAGTCACGATGCACATATGGGAAGTACAAAGATGTAGAGAGGGAGAAGGTAAAAATCTAATGCTGACACTACACTTTGCCCTCACTACAGGAGATGCTGTAACAGACGCATTTAGGGCAGGTGTGGCTGACCGATCCTGGAAGTAATCAGTGTGTCATTTTTGCAAAGCGCGTAGAAATCCTCTGTTGTAAAATTCAGATTGCCGGTTCAGATGTTAAAGCAAGTTTTGCATTAACCCGAGGGTTTCTGTGGGGGCAGCAGTGAAGGAGGAGGAGGTGGTGGCGGGAGCTAAACGGCGATGGGGTTAAAGTCTGCCTTGGTCGATCTGCCTTTCCCCTCTAACCACAGCCGTTCACCGCTGCCTCAGACAGCTGCCTTCACAGCCTGCTCCGCGTTCTGCCCACACACGCTTAATTCACTCAGTAGTGTTAAGTTGACTTTGCAATAAACCCACAGCATTCAACTTCACACTCTAGCTTTCCAACGCAGCTGCTCGGCCTTTGCTGCCAAGTCGGTTTACCATGTCCTGCGTTCTGCGATGGCACCGTCAGCTCCCTTAACATGATGATTCACTCGTCTTCTGATCAGTATTAAAATGCAGCCTTAAATTTCTCTTCTCCTTTTACTGCATCATTATCCATTCAGTCAGGACCAGGATAGTCAGAAGATTGTTACTTCCTGTTGCAGTAATTTATATTTATAGCAGCGTGATTCTGCTCTGGGATCATCATAAGGGTATATAATGTGCATGGACCAGTTACTGCTACTCCAGGCATCAGTTACTACAGATATGACATTGATTAGGCCAGATACAACATGAAAGAAAAGCTGGGATGTAGGTGGGTTGTAAAGTGGCTTGCAGATGTGTAGTAACTGCAATAACAGCTATCAAATGAAATGTGTGTGACCTGCGTAACTGATGCTGCGCTAAGTATGTGCATTCAAAGCACCACTACATGCTGAGTCATACTTTTGGTGCAATTAGACCCCATATTCTTTTGCTAATCGTACTTTAAAGTTAATTTTGAAAAGCTTCCATTGTGAGAAATTTGCTTGATCACTTTCTGACCAAGGTTTGTTCACAAATACATTATTTTTCCCCATTCTTTTTTAAAAGATCCCTGTCTACATCAAAATGCAAATGCCACAACAACATACTTGATGTGGCGATATAACCTTAACCGTACAGAAATGTTTATCAGTCAAAAGCCTACAAACAGTGACACAATACTACGATATCTAAGAGGAAAAAAAGGTGATAAAGGAACACACCTTTAAAAATCGCAAGACTAAATCTCAGTTTTCACTAGCTGGTTAACGTTGCTTTGGCTTGCAGGAACATCTAAAGCTCAAAAACATTCAAAATCACTGTATTTTTCTTATTTCTTGCATGGAGTATATAAAGGGTTAATGACCGAGCCTTCGAGGATTTTGTTTGTTAGGAGAACAGCTAGGTGTTTGCTTAATAAGATTTTATAAACACTGTATGTTCCTTTTTTTTTCTTTCATTAAAGCCAGTTTTGGAAAACATTATAGGAATAGACTGACATTTTGGGTAATCTATTTCCATATCTTTGGAATCAGCCGTTAATTCCAGTTCTCGTCTAACTAGAAAGCGAGGAGTGTTATTTTTAATTACAGAATTTAAAAATAAAATTTTTAACCATTCAGTCTAAACTGAGCCTCCAGTCGTGACTATAGAGCAGCCCATAGCCCTCTACATCTCTAATGTCTGTCTGCCAGCAAATCAATTTAATGGTTCTCATTCAGTCTCTGTTTGCTGCAGCCTGAAAAGCTACAGTTAAACCAAAAGGACAGGCGCCCACTCACTAGTTGAGATGGTAACACACACAGCAAGTTAAACAATAGTTTATATTTAGGTTTCCTCCTTTTCCCATTACTGTGAGCAACAAAATCCCTTTCCTTGCTCCATTTTTTCCCAGTTCTGTTGCCTGTTAAAGACAGCTTCTTTCACATTTCTGCGTTCAGTTCCACCACTTTTTCTGTTCTTTGACAGAGCTGCCCTCTTCAAAGGTTATTCCATGATCAAGCCATAATCCTCCCTGCGTTTTTATACCTGCACTAGAGTGCACACTGCTGAGCTGCTTCTCAGCACTTGAATTTACATTACTAGACAGTAATATCGACCTTTAAATTCAGTTTTTGTTACTGTAGTTTAGTTAAAGGTATATTTGCATTTTCAGACGACACCACGAGCTGGGCTGGTATAGGCCGTTTCCTAATACACATTATGAGTCACATGAGCAAAGTCAATACACCAAACTGAAAACGCAAGAACTGAAAATCTGGTGTGGTTTACTTTTTCCATAAACTCATTATAAAAGGATCACATCTAAAATAATTGTGTTGAAATTGCAGGAGTGACACATGAGGATGTTTGAGCTACAGTGACTCATATTGTGTGAAAACACCACCATAATCACATCTGAATTCTGAAAGTAAGTCAATATCTTCCTCTTCTTCTCTAGGACTCGCTTGATGCAGAGCTTCAAAGAATCCCACTCCCATGAGTCCCTCCTTTCTCCTAGCAGTGCCGCAGAGGCTTTGGACCTAGTTTTGGATGAAGACGCCATAATCAAACCCGTCCATTCTAGCATTTTAGGACAAGAGTACTGCTTTGAGGTGCGTTGCGGTTGTTTAACCTTTTCCCTCTCCGTGGTTTCACCTCCCTGCTGCTGGATTTGTTTTATCTCACTGTATTTATGTTGCAATTCAGGTGCCACTACAAAGCCACTTCACACCTCACTTGAAAAATAAATGAGGTGACCCAGTGGTTTATGGAATTAGTGCTTTAATAATTGAGTTAATTATATAAAATTGGAAACTGAGAATTGATAGAGTTTGGTCTGTTCGGAGTTACCAAAAAGCACAAAAAAAAGAAGTAATTTGAAGACACAGGACCAGATTTACTAACTGGATTAAGTACCTCGAGGCTGCAAAAATGTGCCAATGGAGTGTAAGGTTCTGCAAGTGATCTATAAGCATGGGCAGCAAATACTTTTCACAAGTGACCCGATGCGATATATGATGTAAGAGCAGCACAAATTAGTGAGTCAGAAATGATCAGATCTGCGCAAGTTTTTCTCTCCATCAACAGCATGCCAGTTCAGCTGCAGGAGAATCGATATGTTTTGATACGAGGGCTAACTTTACTATTAGAAAGTGATGGAGACTGTGTAAGATGTAGCATCTGTTTATGGATAAATCAGACAGCCTAGATGTTAGACCTCAGCTTAGATAGCAGAACGTACTCAGAGAAAAGACTGCTTCATTATAGACGTATAAACCTGAAATCAGCATATAGCAGCTGACCTTCGTGTAGAACCCGAACACATATTATTTACCTTATGGTCTTGGCCACTCTAGATGTTTATAAAGCTGCTAATAATGTGCAAGTAAGACCATGTGGGGGTGCAGCTATGTATTAAAAAGCCAAATATAGGCAGTTTTTGCAAAATCCCAAATTAGAATTAGTGAAACCTGATTGACATAGTTGTCTTTATTTCAGTTTGTTATGTAATAAAACTGTTACTAGAGAGAAGTAAAAAAAAAAATAATATAAGAAAATGACACAAAAGTCCATTTGTGATGTTGCAGAGCTCAGTGTGTGCGCATGCAGAGACTTTTATGTACTTTGGGCTAATCTTAGTGTAGAAATGTGGCTAAAAACCTGAAACACTGAGAGGTAACTAGGCAGAACAACACAGCTGGCGTACTCAGGTGTCCCCTGTAGAGGTGGGATGCAGAGGAACTCTGGCCATGAGGTGAGCCACTTTTCTGAAGAGCATGAGGGGGATCAAGGACAGGCCTTCCAACAAGTTATCAAGTCACTCAGAGGCGACTGAGCAAAGCAGCAAAAGGCTTTGGAAGAAGAGGAAGGACTCTAACTGGGCTAAGAAATGTCTGCCATGGGGGGTAAAAGCAGAAAGGGCATATACCTGGGGTGCCAGGTATTGCAGTTGAGCTTTCTGGTGGTGTCATGGCGCTGTCAGTGGAACACCAGTGAAAGAGGGTGCCCAACTGGTGGCCTTGACAATGTTTTTTGCCCCTTTCTCGATGACAAATACTGTTACAGATTCCAACAAAAAGTCCTATGAGCTGAACTAAGTTAATTGAAAAACACTAAAGATGATCAAAAATAAAAATCATTGTTAACTATAGTTTTCTAAGGAATCTTTCTTGATCATGAACGCAAAAAAGTGATATGTTTTATCCACAGGTAACGACTAGTTCAGGGACAAAATGTTTTGCCTGCCGTTCAGCTTCAGAAAGAGACAAATGGATCGAAAACCTGCAACGAGCTATCAAGCCCAACAAGGTAGATTCAGTAGAACAGATTATATTTCATCCTAGTATTACACTCTCACTGAAAAGGATCGACTACATTGCAACATTATGAGACAGTTTTAAGTAAGGACTGTTATAATGCAGTAACAGAACTCCTCGTTTCACTTCCAGGATAACAGCAGACGGGTGGATAATGTCCTCAAGTTGTGGATCATCGAAGCGCGAGACCTTCCAGCTAAGAAACGCTATTATTGTGAGCTGTGTCTGGATGACATGCTGTATGCACGCACCACCAGCAAGCCCCGCACCGACACCGTCTTCTGGGGCGAGCATTTTGAATTTAACAATTTGCCTACCATTCGTAGCCTTCGTTTGCACCTCTACAAGGAAACGGACAAAAAAAGACGCAAGGTAACGGAAGTGTCTCGTGAAGTCATTTTTAATGCTTTTCGCCTAAACATTTGCAATAAATACGTGAAATAAACATGTTTTTTCTTAAAAATCTAGGAAAAAAGCACATACATTGGCCTTGTTAGCATCCCCATATCCAGCATCACCGGCAGGCAGTTCGTCGAGCAGTGGTACCCGGTGATTCAGTCCAGTGTTCTGGCCAAAAGTGGCGGTGTTGGAAGTACCAAAGTTATCAACGCCTCACTACGCATCAAGTCTCGCTACCAGACAATGAACATCCTCCCGATGGAGCTGTACAAGGAGTTTGCGGAGTACATTACCAACAACTACCGAACACTGTGTGGGGTTCTGGAGCCTCTGTTGAGTGTGAAGAGCAAAGAGGAGGTGGCATTTGCACTGGTGCACATCCTTCAAAGCACGGGGAAGACAAAGGTAAAGAGAGGTCAAATTATGGCTTGTTGGTGTATCTTAAATAATTTATTTTCTTGTCTCCCTCTTTTCTGTTTGATTTGTGTTTTTTAATTTGCAAGAATTTTACAGAAGTACGGTTAGGTCCAAAGGTTTCTGGACAGTGGCACATTTTATTGTGTTTTTTCCTCTTTACAACAGCTCAGTGGATTTTAAATCAAGCAACAATCAAGACTGCAGACTTTGAGCTTTAATTCAAGGGATTTTATAAAAAAAAAAGATTTAAATGAACAATTTAGGAATTACAGATATTACAGTGTGTTTGTGTGTACAGCGTCTCTTTATGTCTGTCTCCACGTTGGGTGAGTGCTGAGTAATTGCATATGAGAGCATGAGGGTGGGAATGGATGTTTGTATCTGTGTGTGCCTGTTGGTTTGTGTCTATGTGTTAGGTTGGGTATCAGACGCCACCTCTCTGGGGACATCTCAGGCCCTCCAAGGTATGGAGGCCTATCTCCCCCCACCACTTCCCCTGCCAGTTGCAGATGCCCTCAGACATCGGTGCATTGGTGGTTCTTTGTGTCCGGGGATGGGCGTCCAGGTACCCACCGGCTCACTCCTGGTGGCTGCTTGTCGGGGCCTGGAGCCTGGGGCTCGCTCTGGCTCCTTCGGGGGTGGGGTGCCCTCGGCCTCTCGGCCTGGGGCTCGGTCACTCTGGCACAGCTGGCTGCCGGCGGAGCTCACGGGCACGTCACTGCAACCCCCCCTGGCTTCTGCTCCGCGGTTGCTGAGCGACCCCTCATCTGGGGCTCTCCTCAGCTCTTTCCAGGATAGTGGCACGGTTGCCCCTCCCTTGGTCTCCTTTGCTCTTGGGGCCTCTGGATGTCTGGAGTCTTGATCTCCTCCATGCGTGCTTCATGCCCAGGAGGACGGGGCTGTGGCCCCCCACACCCTCTAGCAGATCATTACATGAAGGAACCTTTTAAATACAAGCGCGCTCATGCTCACAGGTGTACACACGGGTGCTCACACACACAAACTACACCCTTTTTGGCTCCTACCTCAAAGCACACTGTGCTTATTTACTTTAGTTGTTACGTGTGTTAGAAGCTCCAAAAATGAGCAAGCATAAGGATTTGAGCAAGTTTGACAAACTGTGGCCAAACTGTTTTGGCTAGATGAGTGGGTCAGAGCATTTCCAGAGCTGCAGCACTTGTGAGGTGTTCCTAGTCTGCAGTGGTCAATATCTACAGAAGTGGGCCAAGAAAGAACAGTGATGAACCAGCGGCAGGTTCATGGGCAGCCAAGGGTCAGTTATTTGTAATGTTAATGTTGATGTTGGTTCTGATAATACATTTCTAGGATACACTGTATAACCACAGACCAGTCAGGGTACCCATGCTGACCCCTGTCCACTGTTGAAACGCCAACAATGGGCATGTTAGCATCAGAACTCGACCACGGAGCAATGGAAGAGCGTGCCCTGGTCTGATGAGTCATGTGTTCTTTCACCTCATGTGTATGACCAGGTGCGTGTGGTCTTTTACCTGGCCAGCTGAAGCAATGTGATGCTTTAGGCCAGGGGTCAGCAACCAAAGAGCCATTTGGGCCCGGTTTCCACGCAAAACAAAACACTGGGAGCCGCAAATACTTTTTGACATCTAAAATGAAGATACTGTATATATTGTTTTTTACCTTTATGCTTTGTGTGAACAAATAAAGAGTGTTGCTTATGAAATCTATGAAGTGCTAAAGAGAAAATTACATTTTATTTATGCAATGAACACATTTTGAACTCTTAAAGAAATATAATAAAAAGGAAAGACACCCAGCTGAACTAAAATGATCCATGTAGCAAAGAAAAACTTGTGTACTGCCACCCTTATATCGCCTTTGAGCTTTTGGAGCGTAGCAGAGCCTTGACCTCAATTAAAAAAATAATTGGTGTAAAGCACTCTGCTACTAAAAAATTGAAAAATAAATATTTGCAAAATTCTGCATAAATATTTATTTATTTACTTATATTTATTTTACATGGTAAATGTGTGTGGCGAGGCTTAGTTTGCAGTGCCGCTGCATGGGAGTCGGACGCACCTGAGCGGCACCCGCAATCACGCCTCGCCACCTTAAAGTCTGTGCTCTCTTTGCTGTTGTGTTGTTGGGCTGTGAGCTGAAAAGCTACAGCCAGCTTTATGCATACAGCAACCGTGTGTGAAAAGTGGTCAATAAAGAGATGCTGAAAAGCATGTTCATGGAAACATCGTCGGGTCTGCCGTGATATGTTTACAATGGGACTTCTGCTCCTGAACCTCTGCGCACAGTGAAGTCACTTTCATCTTTACGCAGGACTGTAAGCTGTCATCTGTGAGGCGTGAGCGGTGTTTGTTTTTAACATAGTTCGCGGTGGAGCTGCTGACATAATGTGGATCCAAAGATCCATAATTGGCCTACCTGGGGTTGAAAGTCTCAGTAAATGCACAGCGTTTCGGCGGGTACACCGGCTTCCGCGAGTGTGACGCTTATTTTGAGCGACGAAAAATAATAAAATATAATTTTATTTTTATATTTCAGTATCACAATAATCTTCCAATTTAGAACTACAAGTTTAAAAATAACTAATACAAAAAATACACTTCAGCTAAATACTTGTCATTTATTTTCCCAAACCACGCGGAGCCGCAGTATAAGGACTAAAGAGCCGCAGGTTGCCGACCCCTGCTTTAGGCAATGTTCTGGTGGAAAACCTTGGGTCGTCCCATCCACGTGGATGTACCGCCTACCTAAGCATTGTTGCAGACCATGTACACTCTTTCAAGGAAATGGTATTTCTTGATGGCTCTTTCAGTAGGATGTGCACCCTGCCACAAAGCAACAATGGTTCAGGAATGGTTTGAGGTGTTCACCTAGCCTCAAAAGATCCAAGATCTGTGGGTGTGTGCTGGAGAAATAAGGACAATCCATGGAGGCCCCATCTCGCTACCTAAAGGACTGAAAGGATCTGTTGCTAATATCTTGGTGCCAGATTTCACAGCACACCTTTAGGGGTCTAGCGAAATCTATGCTTCAATGGGTTAAGGCAGTTTTGACAGTAAAATGGGGACCAACACAATATTAGGCAGGTGGTCATAATGTTATGCCTGCTTGGCATATGAGGCATTTTCAGAGCCTAAAAAGTAATTAGATCATTAATTGACAAGCAATACTTTTGTTAAACTCCTTGAATTAAAGCTTAATTTTCAATGCATGCACAGTATGATTGTTTGATTTCAGATCTGCTGTGGTGGTGTACAGAGGCAAAACTACGAAACAAAAGTGTCTTATAGACTTAACTGTATGTGTACTCAGCTGCACTGTAAGTGTAATCTCTTCTCAGGAGTTCCTGTCAGACATGGCGATGTGTGAGGTGGATCGATTCATGGAGCGAGAGCACTTGATCTTTCGGGAAAACACACTCGCTACAAAGGCCGTGGAAGAGTACCTCAAACTGATAGGTCACAGATACCTCAAGGAGGCTATAGGTAAGGCTGCTTTATCAGTGCCCTGCTGACTGAATGAAGGTGTGTGTGCTTGAAGCTCTAAGTAAATACCTTTTTACTTCTTACTAAAATAGGCCAAGTTCATGCATAAGTAGCATCTGGCATTTAGTGTAACCGATTGTGCCATTGTTTGATGTTGTGCTTGTTTTTGTGACATGCACAATTACTCCCGTTTGTCGTGGCTCAATTTCAGAAATGCAGTCTCTATGAAAAATAGTCTGTCGCATCAGCAGAGACAAATTATATTTTAATAGGATTTCTGTGGCACAACATTAAATGCAAATGTATTTTTTGTTAGCTTACATCTCAAAATACAAATGAATGGGGTGTCCGGTGTAAGACAAGTGTAACTAATGCAAGTCTAGTTAGACTAGCTGATTTTCTTTTTATAAAAACTAGCTAAAATCAAACACATTTAGACATCTCCACTTTCATCCTATTTTTCATTATTTAAATGAAGAATGGTGAGAATTTAAGCTGTGCATCTCTGTGTGTGCGTGCAGCACCACTTTTATTAATCCTTGAAATACTCCTCTGCATTTATAAAACAATCTGTAAAGTAAAAACTATGCATATTTTATATTTATGTTTTTAAGATTCAGCCATTATTAAAGCAGTGTTATATTCACAGTTTTACATTTATTTACTTTAGTTGCGCCATTTTCTAGGGAAAAGGAAACAAATGTACAGTATGTGCAGTTGTGTGCAGGTTCAGTTGTCATTGCAGCTTCTTTTTGTATATAGTTTTTTTTTTCCTATAAAAGTAAAGACTACGTAATCTACATTTTGTAGGTGACTTTATTCGAGCCTTATATGAGTCTGAGGAGAACTGCGAGGTGGACCCCATGCGTGTCCCACCATCAGTCCTCGCTGACCATCAAGCCAACCTTCGAATGTGCTGCGAGCTCCTACTCTGCAAGATTATCAACTCTCTCTGGTCAGTCTTGTGCCCTCAGAAAGCTCTGTATGTGCAGAACTGTTCTCATTGCATATTAATTGGTGCCTGAAAGTAACAGAGGACTGAAACTTTCAGTCTGCCGTACATTTTGCCCAGACGAGTCATGTTCTCAATTTCCTTGAAAGCTGCAGAATTAAGTAGAAGTCAGTTAAAAAGGATATTAAACATTTTTTAAACTGAGGAAAAGAAACTGAATTATTAAAATAAACCCTGAACAAATACATTGTTTTGAGCAAGGAAAACTGCTCTTTTCTGTATGTTTTAAGTCTCCTGACCTTGAATTCCCAAGGGTTTCGCATAAGCTATAGCATTTTGTCTTGCTGTTCTCCCTGACAGTGGGAAATAAAATCATGTTCTTGTTTCAGCATATTTCCCCGGGAGCTGAAAGAAGTTTTTGCCTCATGGAGAGCCAGATGTGCTGAGCGCGGAAGAGAGGATCTCGCTGACAGCCTCATCAGCTCCTCTCTGTTTCTTCGCTTCATGTGCCCAGCCATCATGTCACCCTCCCTGTTCAACTTAATGCAGGAGTATCCCGCTGAACGCACGTCCCGCACACTCACGCTCATAGCCAAGGTGATGCAGAACCTGGCCAGCTTCAGCAAGTGAGTGTCTGTATTCACCTGCCCTCTTACGCCAGCTGTGACGTTACACTCATTTGATTCAGTTCAGTTTTAAATCTGCAGGCGTCTGACACTTGTGCTAGGTGGGATGGGTGTCACAGACTGACATCATGCAAATAGAGATTTGCAGTTTTGACTGCCAGGTTATAAGCTGTTACTCACCGACGTTGAACTCTGAGCCACCGCTCTGCACTCAAAGAACTGTCTTGAACATCATAACGAATTCCCCTGGTGTAACTAGGCCCCTGTGATTAGGACATCAAAATCGCACACAGTGGTAATTTATTTGACGGCTTTAAAGAACTGTTTAGGATGTGCTCTCAAGGTCACACCTGTTATACCAAAAATAACTTTTAAGATGAAACTCAGGCTTATTCTTAATTATCCCTTCTAACAGTTACAGACCTGAAACAATTAACTGATTAAACTTAACCTTCTGGATGGGCACTTTTTTGTCAAACAAGTTACAGAAAAAAAATCAAAACAACACTCTGATAAAAGAGACTCACTTTGGTGACACTGAGATAATGAAAGTAATTTCTTCCAGTCATACTCCGAGTTTTTAATTCCACACGTACATATAATAAAACATCAAAAGTAGCCAATCACATTTTATATAAAAGAGTATCTTTGAAGAGACCTTAGTTATGAACTAATCCAGTACAAATATTTTCAGGTGCACTTGATCAGAAAATTGCAGGCCATTAATTTGGAGTGTCTTAAAGTGCACACTAGGATTCCTGTTATAAGTTTTTAAAGTGTGTGTGCAACATATTCATATAACAATAAAAATCCACCCTTTTCTCCTCCTCACTTGCCTCCATAATTTTCTTCAAAACTGCTTTGATCCTTCGCTCATACCGAGAGTGCTAGCTTGTGGCTGCCTTAGCTAAAGCTAATGCTCTGGATAGCATTAGCTTTAGCTGCTTTGCCTTCATTAGTGTCTTTAAGATGTCTAAGTTCACCGGGGGTTTGATTAGGTGTGTAATTATGTTTGTTGTTTTGAACATTTTTATGATGATCCCTCGCTGTTTACTTGCTTACTGAACTTCTCGCTCAGAGTGAAGAACGTGCTAATGGCTACAGCCAAACTGTAACAACACCTGGCTGCTTATAGCGTGTGGCTGTGGGTGTGTGAGCGACTATTTGCCTGCTGTGCTTTGTTGTGCATCCATGAAACAGGCAGGCTCGTAATACGACATACGTAAGGCTGACCAGTCTGGACCGAGCGTACTGAAAATCAGGCGATCAAGCAGAATATCTTCAGTTCTTGTACTTATTAAAATTTGATGCCAGCAACATGGTTTAAACAAAGCTGGATCAGAACACTTTTGTAATAAGATACAAAGTAAAATCATTTAACAGTAGTGTTTGTTGAGTTAAAATAAGAATTTAGGTATTTAATATGTCTACTGTATAAAATGTTTTAAAAGGTTCAGAGAAACAAGGGAAATCTCCTTCTGTGAGGTTTAAGGTCACCAACTAATGCAACATTAAAAACTGTGATTCTGTCACTACACTCAACAACCAGGGATGTCAAATTCATTTTATATCGTGCGCCACATACAGCACACTTTCATTCAAGACCAGTAAAACTCCCCTTTCTGTCAGTGTAATGAAGTTTAACTACAGATTTAATCCCTGATATATCTTGATATAAGAACAAGCACTGCAATTTCAACAGCACATCTCAGTTTTTCTACACGATAACGAGATGCTGCTGTAGTAAATTAAAATAAATCAGTATGCTTGTTTGGGCTTAAAATGTAAGAAATAAATATGAAAAATTACAGAAAAAGCTTTAGTAGTTAATTCCCCAGACTGCCCTATAATTATGAAACAGAAAATTTAAAAATCACTTAAAAGAAAAAAAAGTGGACACACTGTAAAATACAAAATAAAACAAAAGACCTCCGGGAAATTTTTTATTTAAATTTTTGGACTTTTCTCTCATTTAATTTTTTACCTCTACTAAATCACTCTGAGACCCTGGGATGGTCTCTATCAGTGGATAAAGCTGTAAAACCTATTAAAATACATGTAAAAGTCCAAAATTTATGCTTTCCTTGACATTTTCCATCAGTGCCCAGTGGGCTGGATTTCAGCCTGTGCTGGGCCAATTCTGGCCCTCGGGCCTTATGTTTGATACCCCTGCTCTAAACATCTATGCATCCACAAACACATGTTAGCTCTTTCCCGCTTGGTTGCCTATTAAGGGTAACCCTTTTTTTTCTTTCCTGAAGGGAGGGGTTTCCGGCCCACTTCCAGAACTTCCAGTTTACTTACTGAAGCTACGCTCGGAAAAACTCGGAACCAATTGCAATGGTCGTTAAACCACATCTTTATTGATACACATGTTGAGGTGTCTTAATCCGTCATTAACTGCACCAATTAAAGGGAAAACATAAATGAGACAAAGAAGAAAACTGTCATGTGGTCTGATTAAAAACTTTTTTTTGGAAACTATGAAAGAAGCCAAAAGAGAGAGTCTTGGTTTTGGTATAAAGTTAAAAAGCCAGCATCCGTGATGGTATGGGGGTGAAATAGTACACTTCTGTAAAAGCTTCCTGAATGCTACATGCAGCTTTTGGGAGCAAACCCATGCTACCATTCAGATATAATCTTTTTAGGGAAGGTCTAGTTTTTGTTTGTTTGAATATTATTAATTTATTTTTTTTACAATAAGACAATGACAAAACACATTAAGCATGTATTAGAGCATTAGAGCAGCATGGCTCTGTAGTACAAGAATCCAGTTGCAAAACCGGTGATTGCAGTCCAGACTCGTCACCCGCTGAGAACATTTGATGCATTTCAAAATGAAAAATGCTACAAAGGTGCTCTGACTTGCTGAGCAGCTGAATTCCTACATCAAGCAAGAATAGGAAAATGGTTAGCAAATGCTCACAGTGTGCCGTTATAAGAAAAAAGTGATGCAATGTAGTGGTAAACATACCCCTGTCCTGGCTCTTTTGACACATGTTGCAAACATAAAATACAACATTTGCATTTATTTAAACATTAGAGTTAAGTGATTTGCGCATTATTTGGTGCAGCGTGCTGTAACACACTCATAATATCAGAATTACAGAACAACAAGAAAGTCAACGAGCCTTTTGAGTGTATTTCATATAAAACTGTAACAGCTCAAACCCTACGCTTTAGATCCGCTAACAGAGCGCGCAGCGTGTTTCCAAATTCATCTCTTGTCTTCACGTGTCCTACAAATGTTGCCTGTGATGTGTGTGCAGATTTGGACCCAAGGAGGAATACATGTATTTCATGAATGAGTTCCTGGAAATGGAGTGGGGCTCCATGCAGCAGTTTCTCTATGAGATTTCCAATTTGGACACTGGAGGAAACGCAGGAGGGTTCGAGGGCTACATTGACCTCGGAAGAGAGTTATCCATGCTCCACAGCTTACTGTGGGAAGTCATGGGCCAGCTTAGCAAGGTAGGTGGAATAACTCGATGAGTTCAAATAAACATTTAGTGTCTGTTTGAAAGTTGTTGTTAGTGGAAAGTGAACCATAGTTTTCTGACAAACACAGGAGAGCAATCAGCTTTCTAAAAACTGAGATATAATTGGTTTTATAATTAAACTCCAACTTCCTCTCACAGTCCACAGACATGCATCGGGTTAAGTGAACTGGCCATATGTGTGAATATGAGCATGAATTGTTGTCTATCTTTGTGTGTTAGCCCTACAAGACTTGTCATCTGTCCACCTCTCGCCCTGTGGTGGCCCTCTGAATCCGTAAACATGTCAGGAATTGTGCAATGCTCAATTTCCTGATAGTTAGCTAGCTGAATGGAGCTGTCAATAAGACCCCTGAGTGAAAGGATGCAAGTTATAAATGAAAGCTGGAACACACGATTAAAAACCCCCAAAAGACTGATGTGATGTGTGGACTGGCTGCATGTTTAATAAAGTAGAATATGAGTCAGTTTCATTGAATCTCTAATAAATATTTATTATAGCTTTAAAATATTTGTATGGCAATTTCCTGTCTCTGCGCCCTTTTTTAAAATCACTCCCTGTCAAGCCTTCACCAGCAGTATAATGAATTAAAACCTAGCTCATCAATACACAAGATAATTCCTTTTACCTTTTTATCTCGTCTTTTTTCCGGTTGGATCTTTCTCCCAGTTGGCAGTGCTGCTAAAACATGGTCAATAAAATAGCCGGCAGCGGGAAAATAAAAAAGAGTGTGGGAACTGCTGTTTGCAACCATTTGAGCTTTTTGTCTATTCTTGATTTTGAAAACCTGTCCGTTCTGCAGGATGCTATACTCAAACTTGGACCCCTGCCTCGACTGCTGAACGACATCAGCGTCGCTCTGAGGAACCCGCAGCTTCACATGCCGACAAATCACCAGCCGGACCGACCGAAGGACAGACTCTTCTCCCGCCCGTCCTTCAATCGTCTTATGTCCTCTGATTTCCAAAGTCTTATGATGCGTGACTTAAACAGGTACCTTCTTGTGTTTGTGTTTTTTCTTGCCAGCGATTCTGGACATGAAAATATATTTGCATACACCCAAAGGGAACAAAGCCACAGCAGGATCAGTCCCCGCTGTGACTCTATCAAGACAATATATATTATGCTCACTCAACCCACATAAAGACAGTTTCACAAGGGTGTAATTAGCGACAACACATAAAAAGGCCAAGAATACATAATAAGAGAGTTTTTATTAGCTCAGGACTACACGGGTGTATTTCTAAGAGCCTCTAATGCTAATGCTAATGCACCTCTTCAGGCTTTTAAAGTATTTTATCAATCAGTAAATGTGGGCACCATCTGTTCCCAGACTCTCCTGCCTAAGCTTTTTTCCCTGTGTGCTTTCATTCATGCTAGCGCTGTCAGATTGTCAAGAGACTGTTGTGCCATGACTGCCTGTCTAAATGGCCCTTTAACGTGAATAACAGTGATTACATTTTGTGGCGCATATTTTGTGTTTGTTAAACGCAAAGTGCAGTCATGTGAAAAGAACATTTGCACATGACTGTGCAATAAGTACACCCTTACTGCTTACACAGGAGGGTAAGTAGCAGTCAGCTGCTGCTAATCAAAGGTACCTGATTGACTGATTATCAGCAAGTGTGATCAGCTTTATGAAAGTTTGTTGGTCTGGAGCATTCAGGTGTGTGTTAAACGCAATGCTGGAAACTTATTTTTAGTTTCTCTGCACAAAGAACAAAACAAAAAGTTACATCTTAGTGTCTACAGGCCTCAGTTAGCATGTCAAATGTTAAAATTCATGACAGTACAATTAGAAAAAGATTGAGCAAGAACAAGAAAATGTCCTTTTGACTGATGAGACCAGAATGAGATGTTTAAATGTAATGCACAGCCCCACATTTGGAGAAAACCAAACACAGCATCTCTGCAAAAAGAACCTCATACCAACTGTTAAGCACGACAGTGGAGTGGTGATGATTTGGGTTTGTCCTGTGGACACATGTCCTGGGCACCTTGCAGTCAGTGAACCATGAACTCGTCTGTATACCAAAATATTCTAGATTTGAAAACGAAATTGGGTCATGCAACATAACAATGAACACTAAGCAGAGCAGTGAATCTCTAAGAGAGTCCAGACCTTAATCAGACTGAAATGCTGTGATGAGACCTTAAAAGAGCCGTGCATGAAGAAATGCCTGCAAACTTCAAAAGAGTGGGCCCAAATTCCTCCACAATGACTGCAATTAAATTCACCTTACCAAACATTTTATTTGTTAGGGACGAGACCAGAACTAAAACTGTAAAAATTCATTTAAAATCTGCTCATTGCAAATTTAAGAGGACAGTGATGAAACACCTGGAAAGTCAACATCAGGAATGACACACCTGCCGGCGTTAACTCCAAGAGGTATCACACTGACAGAAATCATTCGTCGGATTAGATAATTGTTTTTTTTTCTATAGTGTATACTGTACTCTCATAGTTGTAATGCATGACTTGCTACAAGGCCTCTAGTGTCTAGTAGGAAAATAAAATCAGTCCGCCAAAATCGAAAACTAAGACTTTTCCCATAAATACTCCCTACGTATACAGTGTTTATTTATTTATTTTTTTTGTACTTCAGATGGGGTGTGGAAATTATGGTTATAGAGTTCATTTTGTGTGTCACCCATTCTACCCTGCTGGATCACTCACTACTGAAAAACGCACTTTTATTTAGTTTCAAATGTGCGATTTCAAATTCGACTGCTACACTTTGGAAAAAATTTAAGCTATTTATCTGATTATTCAGATTTATTTATATATATATATATATATATATATATATATATATATATATATATATATATATATATATATATATATATATATATATATATATATATATATCAGTTTAAATCAATACAAGCAATAAACAGGGGTTACAATATTAAAATACCTCCTTTGTATCAAGGAAAAAAAATTGCCAGCTCTGCAGTTGCTGGACTGCTGAACTGCTCTACCACCTGAGCCAAAGCCACATGACAATCAAATGGGATAATCGAAGATAATGAGCAGAAATATCTTGATGGAGCTCTTTGGTAAGGTGTCTGTTTATTTTTTCTTTAGTTCAATAGACATCTCTCGCCTGCCGTCCCCCACTACTGGAGTGTCAGCTGTAGAATCCCTCACGTCTAACCTGAACATGAGGCGGCACGCTGAACGCGACCTTCGTTCGTCGAGGGAAGTGTTCTATGTGACCCGCCCACCCCTGGCTCGATCAAGCCCTGCGTACTGCACGAGCAGCTCGGACATCACAGAACCTGATCCGAAGGTACTGTGGGTCAGTCACCTTGCATGTGTGATAAATTTCAAAAATCTTTTTTTTCATGGATGCCAGACTGCCACACTTGTTCATACCACCCAGGATAAACAACAAACCACTAATGACTCTATTAGAGTCTGAGAAATTCAGACCCTGTTAACAGTCAGTGGCGTCCCATGTCGGACAACAAATTGGTTGGTTGTTCGTTATTTAAAAGGGACAGTCCACATTAGTAACCATATCTATGAGCTTCAGATTGGTCCCAGAGCTGTTTTTCCCATCTTGACAGATGGTCATCCTAAAAACAACATATAGGCATATATTTTCTTTGCCATGAGCCAAAAAAAGCTATTTATTAGTATCTATGCTTCTCTTTGGTGCTGTATTGTTTTCTTCTGTCTCTCAGGTCCACAGTGTAAACAAAAGTGTGTCTATGATGGACCTTCAGGACTCTCGTATGAACAGCATTTCCAACCTGAACTCTGTGGGAGACATGCTCACCTCCTCTCAGGCCTCCATCGCAGGTCTCGGCCACAGCTTTGGGAACCTCGGCGGTCCTCTTCGTATGGGCGGGCATTTGCCGAGTGGTTCAGCGGGCTCTGGTCTGAGAATAAGCCAGATGGGTCATGTAGGGGGCCCGACCGAATCCATCTCTCAGCAACAGCAGCAGGCAGCAGCAGCTATGCACTTCCCCCTGTCTTTCCAGAACCCACTATTCCATCTGGCCGCCCAGAACTCCCCGGCTCAGTCGGCCCAGCCTCCCCCTCCTCTTCTCCTCGCCCCTGAGCCTGAGAATGGCCATCACGACTACCCACCGGCCTTTGGCAACAGTGCTTTCTCTCGCAGCGAGGACTTGTCCGCCCTGCAGTCACAGAGCAGTCTGGTACAGCCGAGCATCGTCCACTCACACAGCTACAGTGATGATTTCACCCGGCAGAATCAGAGCAATGACTATGCCTGGCACCAGCTGTCGCTGCAGGTTCAGGTAGGAGTCTAATTTTTCCTGACACATAGAATAAGAAAGTTTGATGTTTCTTTGGGTTTCATAAATAACAGCAAAACATATACAGTTAGGCTCATATGTATAGGGACAGTGACTACATTTTTGCAGTTTGCTTCTGAAGACAGCTACAGTGGATTTTAAATTAAACAATCCATAATACGTGATTTAAGTCCAGAGTTTGGGCTTTAATTCAAGGGATTTAACAAATGTATGTCATTAACTGTTTAGGAATTTGCAGCCATTTCTATACATCAAAAAAATTAGACTGGAAAATTTTTAAATATGAGGATTTTTTTGAGTTTTCAAAAATTATATGGTGGCTCATCTGATGCTTTTTGATTTTTCTGATCTCATATGAAGCAAATCTCTTAGAGGACTTACTATTTAAGCTGCTTTAGCCTGACAACAGTTGTATCTGCAAGCCACTTTGCAACCTCCTCCTTTCATGCCATCTTTATCTGTTGTCATCAGTGTTTTCATTGTTTTACATGCATGTTTTGCGTCTGCTCTCCTTGGAGATGTCAGAGTAGATTTAAAGCATTAAATAGTACTGCACCCCTTTGTTTCTTAAAAGAATATATTAATTAAAAAAATTATATTATAAAAGTTATATAAACAATGCATTTATGCTGGCTATTTTTGTTAAAACGGGTATCATTTTGTGTTGTAATACAGCAATGTGCAAATGTCTGGAGTAACACTTTGTTTCTTTATATTTTTGCTTCCAAGGAGCCAGACTTTCATTTTTTTTTCACTTTTTCTCAAAAATGGTCTTGAACGGTACTTCATCAGGCTTTCTTTGGACTTTGAAAATGGTCAGGTACAAGGACTGAACTGAAAATGAGTGAAAAAGAAACCGGAGGAGTGTTTTGTTTGGTTTTTGTGATTCACTTAACTCTAAACTATGAATCATTAAGGCATAAAAAGGCACCTTACTCAAGGGATAAACCAGTGTTTTCTACACACAACATATAACTTAGCAAAAAAATAATTTAAATGTTATATTTTGCCATTTTGTTACTTTGTTTTTATAGACACATCATTTGTTCCCTGTATTTAAATCAGTGAAAAATGCCAAAGATAACGCAATTTGTCAGGCCCAAAAGCAAAATATTTTTGCAACAACAAGGTGATTCCCAAAGACTGATTAGCTGTAACCTTGGCATATCTTAGCTTGGTGTGCAGTGCGTCCTTAAAAAAAATCTGAGGAAACTGAACAAGAGGACAACAGAAAAAGAAGCGGTAGGCCTAAAAAATTATTTGCAAAAAATGAACAGTATCTGAAGAAACGGGGAAAATATCCAGCAGAGAGCTAACACAGGACCTGAAGGAAGTATCTGGGCCTTCAGTTTAACTACTGTTCATCAGAAATAGTTTCAGTGGAAGGGTGACTGTGAAGAAGCCATTATTAAAGAAAGGAAACATGGAAAAAAGACTTCGGTATGCCAGATTACACAACTGGACTGAAAATCAATGACAACAGGTCCGATTGAGTAAAAAATTTGTAATTTTTTGGTTCAAGTTATCGTCATTATATATGGACGAGCTCAGGGGAGTGACAACCATGAGGGTCTACAGTCATCTGTAAAACATGGTGGAGGCTCTGTCATGGTTTGAGGCTACATTTCTGCCACTGGTGTTGCAGATTTGGTTAAAATTGATAGACATGCAATGTTATCTGGGAACCAGCCTTATTTTTCAGCATGATCCCAAATGCACTGCCAATGCAGTAAAAGCATACCTGGATAGAAAAACTCACAATGGCACACTGTCAGTCATGGATCTTGGCATAAAACAGAATAAAAGGCAGCAGATATCCAAAAAGAGCCGTGAATGTCCATCAAGAAACCTGGAGAACTATTCATGCCGATTAATTAAAGAAATTATAATAAAGCTTTGTCAGTTAGTTAAGGCTGCATTGAAGAATAACCATGGTCATACCGAACACTGACTTTTAAGCTCATTAGAATTATATAGCAGTTTTTACCTCATATATTGCATTTCCATGTATTTCCATGTTTGAATAAATGCTTTGCCAATTTCCCACTTTCCTAGCAAATATAGAGCAACAGGAGGTGATTCAGAACAGTTGCACAAGTTTTTTTGTTTTTTTTTAAATTCCCTAAATATATGATTTAAAATATCACTACTGCGTCTTTTGCATGTTGTGATGAGGACGGCCACAGCCAAGCTCTGTTAAAAAAGATCTGTATTGTTTTGGTTGTTTTTTTTGTAATTCCCAGCCAAATTGCCTAACATACTTGCCATTTATTCTTAGTGTGAGTTTAACACCTCGACTGAGTCACTGAATTCAGATTAGCAGTTGGAGTCCATTAGGTCCTCCTTGCACTTTTGTTTTCGCTGTGTTGAGACTGATTGTCAGATTGCATATAAAGCTCAAATGTTTTTTTTGTTTTGTTTTTTTAAATGGCCCTTTCCTGAGCTGCATGATATGCAAATGCGACAGAAACCTAAGGGTACTTGACAGGCTACAGACAACGCACTGAAGTATCATTCACTCGCCTGCTCTGCTGAACTTTATAGAGCGCTTGACATCCATCACACACTGTGTCCTCATTTCGACGGAGCTGGATACTCGCGGTCGGTCAATAGGGCAGGAAAAAGTGTTGAAATGCAGATACTACGCGGGTAGTTATTAATCAGTCTGTGTCGTAAGATTGAAAACTTGAGTTAAAGCAATTAAGTTAAACTGCCATTTGTTTAATAGAGTTTAGAGATTCTCGCATTTTACAAAAAATGTAAATGAAACGGCTTGTAGTGAACTTTTTGGCTTTTTGGGGCTGTTGATCCATCACAGTGACAAGTTTACTATGACATCTGTGTAAAATGATAGCGTTTAATGACGGTGTCATGTAGTTGAGCTATTTCTGTCCTGATGCGTGGGCTTTAATGGAACAAACATCACAAGCCTCCTGCGTATTAATGCAGATGGTGTAATCAGGAGAGTGCTTTATGAATTCATTACCTTTCCATCTATCTGTTTATTCATATGCATACGTCTGATGTTTTAGCACTAAATGGCTATTCATGACCATCCACACCTCTCGGGTTAACTGGGGCGGGTGTGTTTATGTCTCCAGTGTCAGAACGAAACATCAGCTTTTGGTGGTTATATACTCACCTGAAGGCCGAACCCAGAAACCCTGGGTTTCAATTAATATGTGTGGCACTGAGGTAGTAGCCATTAAATACAGAGCAAAGTAAAGGTTAAAGACAGGCTGATGTCCAATCAGCTGCTTTTGTGTTTTCACATGCACCTCTGTTCAATAAGTCAGAAAGGTTGAGTGAGTATTATTAATTATTTGCCTTTAATTCTCCTCTTCTCTTAGGAGTCTCTTCAGCAGCAGCACCTGATGGGCGTCACATCTCAGACACCCACAGGCACAGGCACGCCTGCATCTTTGGCCACGCCTCCCACCACAGTCCATCCTGTCCGCCAGACATCCATCGCCGCCCAGCACCTCAAGTCCCAGCGGTCCATTAACACCCCGGCCACTTCCACGCCTCCAAAGGTCCGTCCTCAGAGCAGAAACCTCCTCCTTAACTCTTCTGAAACAAACTCGAGCGGCAGTCAGCCAAAATCCCGGCAGGCTCAGCAGCAGCCACAACAGCAGCAGCAGCAGACGCAGCAGCCGACGGTGCAGACGCAGCAGGACGGGCAGCTGTCGGTGACAGACAGTCCGGCTCCTGGGCTCCCGTACCAGACGAGCTCCGCCAAAGAGAACCAAGTCCCGCCGGCAGGCGCAGAGGAGGCAACGGACACGCCCACAAAAAGCACCAAGAAGCCTCAGCAGTCACAGCTGCAGCCGCCACAGCAGCATCTGCTCAAGCCAGTCGTCAATAAGCAGGTGAGTTTCAAAACAACAAAAATATACACAAGAATCACTGTTAAATGTCATGGGACAGAATCTAACTACTTAGACCAATACGTGCTTGTTTCAGGGTTCTCAGTCCACTTTGAACACCCCGTCCCTGAATGAGCGGACGGTTGCCTGGGTGTCCAACATGCCACATCTCTCTGCTGACATCGAGAGCCTGCGGCCGGACCGTGAGGGCCAACTCAAAGAGTACTCAAAGAGTATGGATGAGTCACGGCTGGAAAGGGTTAGCAATTTTTTCCCCCCCTACACCTCTTCAAATAATACACATAACGTTTGCACCTTTCGTCCACACGTAAACGGCGTTTTCGGTCACTGAAAACGGAGATTTTTAAAAACTCCGGCCAGGGTGGATATTTTTGAAAACTCAGTTTTTGCATTTACGTGTGGATGAGAAAAACAGAAAACGCAGCATCAAAGGTGTGCGCCTTTTTTGACGTCACACTGTGCGCCACGTTATTGTTTTGGTTAGAGATGGCACGATACCACTTTTTTATGTCCGATACCGATATCATAAATTTGGATATCTGCCGATACCGATATGAATCCAATATAGTGTTTTTTAATCAACAAAACTGTTTTTTAAAATATCTTGCTGCATTTTGCAAGTCTGCAAGTTCATACTCAAGTTTAAAACAACAACTACACTAAAGCTATTCTGTTATACCTGTATACAAAAAAAATATTTCATAGTTCAGCAATA
The DNA here is from genome assembly GCF_057381915.1 of Diplotaxodon limnothrissa. Lineage (NCBI taxonomy): Eukaryota > Metazoa > Chordata > Actinopteri > Cichliformes > Cichlidae > Diplotaxodon > Diplotaxodon limnothrissa. Next base: position 16,311,274 of record NC_140616.1, on the reverse strand, counting down.
CTGATCAATCTAATAAACTTAGACCTACACCATCCTCCCTATTCTGGTATTTTAAAGAGTACTTAGCGTAAATATTAAGCAACCTAACTAATAGGGTTCCAACTCCCAGCAACAACAAAATTAAATAAATAAAAAATAGGGAACCACCCCTCACGCGCCACCTCATGATGCTTAATCGACGTAATCAACCTTAATTTGATGCAGTGTGAAAAAAAATGCACAGAAATCAATTATTTTTCAAGAAATATTAAATAGATTCAACATCTTTCTTCAACAAAATTGCAGACTGCACAGATGGTACCTTCCCAAAGTAAAAAGTACTATAGCTTACTAGGGTATATATATTAGACTTAATAGTCACTATATACAGTAATTGATTTCTATTCATTTTACATCAAATTAAAACTTTGGGTGTCAGATAATTATTTATTAAAAGCTAGACATTTTAAATGAGAATAAGAAAGAAAAGTATGTCTTTGTGCCCCCTTTTCCCAGTTAATGCCCTATCGGCCCCCCTGGCTAAACTTTGCTAGATCCGCCCCTGCACAGTTACCAGCCGTCAGCTACGTAGAAAAAGATCCTGGTGTAGAAATTAATATTAAATAAATTCTAACAACAGCTTATCAAGCTTAAACGTGCTGCTGTTGTTCAGCCGCTGGTTTGCTCTTTCTGGCGCAAAGTGGACCAAAAACAAACGAGAGACAGACTCGCGACAGAAAAGCCGATCAGCTGATTTAAGCAGTTTCACGATTGAAGTAGCAGCCGGAGAGCGAGAGGCAGTCGCTTGTTAAGCTTAACGTGGGAATGCTTTACAAACATTCAGAGATGGACTTACACACTTGCTTTACTTCTCTCGGGGATAACTTTGTCGGAGATGAAATGCCAGGTTGCTAGCGAAGCTCCACATGCTATCCAGACCACCAAATCAAATCAAATCAAATCACTTTTTATTGTCACATCACATGTGCAGGCACACTGGCACAGCACATGCGAGTGAAATTCTTGTGTGCGAGCCCCACAAGCAACAGAGATGTGCAAACACAACAACACAAACGAGCAAAATACAAGAATGGCCAACCTGAAACTAATAAATATATGTACAATATATAATAGTGTATGCATTCCTAGATGTGTATACTAAATATTTTCCTACGTGTGTGTGTGTGTGTGTGTGTGTGTGTGTGTGTGTGTGTGTGTGTATACACATTTTTACAAATTAAATAGTAAAAAAATAAAATAAAATAATAATAATAATAATAAAATATATAAAATATACAGAGTTGAATATGTGCAGGTCCTGCATGCCACAGCTGCTCTATCACGTGATGCATACGTTCTGAGGTGAGTTACGGCGTGTTGCAAGTTTTGTGAGGTGCTTTCGTGATATTTAATGGATCGGATTACATTTTTTATTTTTCTCCGATATCCGATCCAGTAATTTAGGTCAGTATCGGACCGATACCGATACGTAATATCGGATCGGTCCATCTCTAGTTTTGGTGAAATGAATTTCTACAATACTGTTACTGTTAATTGTACTCTCTGCAGTTTTTAAATGCTTACATATACACACAGTTACTGTCCCTCCACACATACCACTCGGTTCTGCTTCTATGCTCCATCCTTGTTTACTATTTCCCACCGAGGCTTCTAGACTTCTGATTGGCCAACATTTCTACACGGTTAGGAATATATCGCCACCTGTTGCTTTGGCATGTTCCTAGCAGCGTTTTCCTTCATTTCTGCGTTTACGTGTGGACGGGATTATTTTTTTAAAACGAAAACGGAAAATCTCCGTTTTCAAAAATACCCGTGTACGTGTGGACGTAGCCTCAGTTAATGCAATGTGTTTAGGCTCTGTGGCTGCAAACCAGCACAAATTATCACCCTTCCACCACTTGACAGCTGGTATGAGGTGTTTTGTGCTGGTGTTTGGTTCCTGCAAAACGTGGTGCTGGTCATTATGGCCAGACATCTGCACTTTGGTCTGGTCTGTCCAAAGGGTTTTGTTGTGAAAGTATTTTGGTTTATTCTTTCTAGAGAAAACAGGCTTTCTTCTGGCAACCCTTCCAAACAAACCGTACTTGTTCAGTCGTTTTCAAATTTTATTGTCATAAACTTTAACATCTAACAGGATAACTGCGGCCTGTAAAGTCTGAGATGTATCTCTCGGGTTTTTTGTCATTTCACTGAGCATTTTGCCATTTGACCTTGGGATGAAATAGCTGGGACGTCCACTCGGAGGAAGATTGTGGCATTGTGTTTACTAATACCTGAATGCCCCAGACCAGCAAACTGCCAGAACTTCTGCTTTTCTAGAAGAGCTCACAGTTGTTGAAGATCAGTTAATCAAGTGCATTTGATTAGCAGCACCTGCCCTCTGCTTACCCTCTTAGTTCCTATAGAAGCTTTAAAGATGTACTTAGTTTTTTATAGGGCTGTAAAGGTGTCATCCTTGTGTAGCCATGAATCACTTTGATCACTGCTGTCACATTCTGACCACTTGTGCATCTGCGATGTGTGTTGGATCTCCTTCATTGTGTCTGATCAGGATCCTTTAACTGAAGTTTAATTTAGAAGAAGCAGCTGTGCAGATTCAAATTTCTTATAAAGAAATTTTGGGGCGACCGTGGCTCAGGGGGTTGGGAAGCGCATCTGCAACCGGAAGGTCACCGGGCTCTCTGTCCTGGTCGTTGTGTCCTTGGGCAAGACGCTTTACCCTACTGCCTACTGGTGTTGGCCAGAGGGGCTAACAGAAGCCTCGCTTCTGTTAGTCTGCCCCAGGGCAGCTGTGGCTACAACCGTAGCTTGCCTCCACCAGTGTGTGAATGCGAGAGTGAATGAATAGTGGCATTGTAAAGCGCTTTGGGTGCCTTGAAAAGCGCTATCCAATCCATTATTATTATTATTATTATTATTATTATAAAGCATGGTGATGACTGAATATTGTGTTGCTGTGTTTAAAAAATAAAACAAACACAAAAAATGCAAATTCTTTTTTTTTTAAAGTCAATGAATGCGGGAGGACTGTCGTATGCTGGCATCTGTCACAGCTGAGGTCGTCAACCAAATGTTCTCCCTCAGATGCCTCATAATGTTTAGGATACTGCGTTGACAGATTGGCCCTGAGGGTACAAATTGTACAACACAGTAAAAATCAACAAAAAGACAAACTGGTGTGTGAGGATCTTTCATTTCTGTGTGGATCAGTTGAATCAGACTGATGCAGAATTTGATATTTGCTCTGTGCACAAGTTTGAGTTCCCTTGTGAAATCACACATATGCACAAATGGTCAGAACAGGACTTGTAAAAATAGCAGCCACGCTGGAAGCAGCCCAGAGGTGCACAAGGAGATGACCTCAAATGGAAGATTGGCTAAATATAAAAAGAGTGCAGTTGATTTTTATACATATGCATGCTTCTCTTGCCTCCAGATTGGAGCTTTAACACAATTATGCAGGGGTATTGGCAGAAAGCATTTTGTATAATGAATAACTCCCACACTTGCGCCTATTTTAGAAACAATGCAGTGCTTAAGAGATTGAAACTGGTGCACATTAAAGCCCAACACTACTCCACTTCACATTTATCCCACTTGTTGCTCAGCATAAAAGAGAACTGAACAACAAAGTGTCGTCTCCATGGATAAAATCACTCATCATTCAGGATTTTTTTTTTTTCGGAATACCAATAATGACATGAGTGAAGTGCAATTATTTCATTCATTCTTTCAGGTTAGAGAATACGAAGAAGAAATTCACTCGTTAAAGGAGCGACTGAAGATGTCTCATCGCAAACTTGAAGAATACGAGCAGCGACTTCTGTCGCAGGAACAACAGACCAACAAGATCCTGCAGCAGTATCAGAACCGCCTGGAAGACAGCGAGCGCCGCCTGAAGCAGCAGCAAATGGAGAAGGACTCTCAAATCAAAGGCATCATCAACAGGTGATTAGTGTGGCGTTCAAGCTCAGGCTGGTAGACGTGAGGCTGTGCCAGTTACTGCCGGGCTTCATCGTGCTAATGAGATTTATCACACTGATATACATTTTTTTTAGTTGGCTCGCACACCAAAACTTTAAGTCAACACTAAGTTTCAAAATAATGCCCAACATCACAATAAAATATCTAACTGTAAAGTGGAGTGCGATGAAACAGAAATGGTGCTTTTAGCATGGGTTACACTCAACACTCATGGGACCTGGTCAGATAAAGACTTCTGTCATTAGCAGTCCATTTTGTTTAAAAGCACTGCGAGCTGTAGACTGAAGCTCTAAAAGGTGGTTAAAAGATGGTCACCAGCTTCTCTAGGTTTCCAGAAATTGCCTCTAGCTGTTCTGAAGCTCAGAATAACACCGCTCGGCTGAGTGGAGGAAGCAGCATTAAATGCCATTCGAAACTAAACTCAAAGACCTTCACAAACTATGACTAAATATTAAGTACTGAAATGCAGCTTGCGTCATGCCACATGTATCATTGTTCAGCATTTTGGGAAACGTTCTCTTTCTTTCTTGCAGAGAGTTTAGAGAGAAGATTGGAGACAGTTAGCATTAGCTTAACCGTAGCGTTAGCATTAGTTTTTAGATTTCTGTTGGTTTTTTTTTTATAGGATTCAGAGGATTTCACTATGTATTTCTTACTTACTCACTTACTTTTGAAAACTCTTTACGCCAAGCTAAACGCCCCCTGCTTTGACTCTGTGGAATTTTTGTGTAAAATCAACTGATCGTCACCTTTTGTGTATTCATCCACCTATTTTTACGCATGTTACACAGCACATACAGTGGATACTGCACTGTGCAAATGTTTTGAGGCGCTGCTCATTTCTTTATATTTTGCCTGGAAAAATGGTAAATAGATGTAGCAATTAACAGAGTTAATATAATTTTAACCCCCCCGCCCCTTTATTCTTCAACACAGCCTGAACCCCTTGATGCAGCTTTCATGTCATTTCTTTAAGTAGTCTTCATGAATAGTTCTACAGTCTTCTTGAAGGACATTCAGAGCTCTTCTTTGGATGTTGGCTGCTTTTTTTGTTCTGTTTTCTGTCAACATGATCCCACACTGCTTTATAATGTTAAGGTCCAGGCTCTGGGGAGGCCCATCCATGACTGATAGCATTCCACTGTGTATTTTTCTATCCAGGTAGGCTTTTACTGCATTGGCAGTGTGTTTGGGATCATTGTCATGCTAATAAATGAAGCTGTTGCTGTTATGATGTCCAGATAGTATTGCATGGCACCTCAAAACTAATATTACCTATCTCAGTTTTCATGCGATCTCTAATAACGCTATCTTAAATTCTGAATATTTATAGATGACTGTAAACATTTATCTCAAATTTGAAATTTACATTCATCACTCCTTAAGACCTGTTGCCATACCTCAGCCTTTTCTTCCTGCTTACCTTCCTTAAGAATGGCTTCTTGACAGCCACTCTTCTATTCAGATTATTTATGATGAGGCTTGAGTGAACAAACAATAGACTGACCAAAGGTCCAGATGCATCTCTCACTTCCTGTGTCAGTTTTTTGCTGGATTTTTTTTCCGTATGTCTTAAGGATGAGACTTTCAGATACTGTTCATCTGCTGTAGATGTTTTTTAGGCCTGACGTCTCTTTTTTTTTGTCAAGGAGATATCAAGGAGAGATTTTCCTCAAAGCTCTTTTAGGAATCACCATTGTGGTTCAACGATAATATTCTATGCCTCTCAAACGGTGCAATCTTTGGCATTTTTCATAAATTCAACAGAAAAAAATGAGAACACACTGCTAGTAACAACGTTCCTGAAGAAACCATTTCAAATTGGTTCTTTGATAAGTTGTCTATGATGTGTAGACACAACACTCATTCATCCCTTGAGTTTCTATGTTTCAGTTATGCTTGAATAAAGATCACTTTTTAAAAAATCAAGAAAGTCGGCCTCCTTCAAAGCGAAAGATAAAGAAATGAGGGTTCACTCAAGCCTTATGCACAGTATGGTATAATCACAAGTATTCTTCTTTTAGCTGCTCCCATTAGGATTAGCCACAGTGGATCATCTGCCTCCATCTCATCCCAGCACTCTGCATGTCCTCCTCAGCTACATCCATGAACTTCCTCTGTGGTCTTCCTCTTTTCCTCCTGCCTGGCATCTCCATAGTCAGCGTCTCTTATCCGATGGATCTACAATCCTCCCTCTGCACATGTCCAACCATGTCAGTCTTGCCTCTTTGGAAAGCTCAACCCGAGCTATCCTTCTGAAGTAGTCATTTCCAATCTTGTCCATTCTGGTCCTTTCCAATGAAAATCTTATCTTCAGCTGTTCCACCTCCACCACTTGTCTTATAGTTAGTGCCACCAACTCCAAGCCTCCTCTCAGCCTAGCTTCAACAACTCTTTCCCATATCTTCATGGTATGGCTCATGAGCTTTATTCCACCCCCTGTAGTTATTACATCTCTTCTCATCGCCCTTGTTCTTTAAAACTGGTTCTAGTGCATGTCTTCTACATTCCTTAGACATCTCATGTGCTAAAATCGAGTTAACCACTCTGGTCAATAAATGCTCTGCCCTCTCTCCTAGATATCTCCACATCAAATATGTCAACCACCTTTGTACTCTTCATCCAACACTGTGCAGGATTCTTCCTTCTTCAACTTCCATCACTTAATCTTTGTCTTTACTCACTTCCTCTTCTCGATTGTGTGTCAACCTACACACTGCCATCCGATGCTCCCCTGACACCACCTTGCAGAGTTGTATCTGTTTCACATTGCACCTTCTGCATAAGATGTAGTCCACCTATGTACACGCCACTCTTATACATACATGCTGTATATTCACAAGTATGCAAGGCTGAAATTTTGGGAGCACTGCATGAAACAAAATTCATTAAAGAACGAAGGAAACAGATTTATTATAGATGTGCCACTAGTGCATTAGACTAAAACATCCCATCTGTGCGAGTGGTTAGACTTTAATGGTCCGTTCCCACCTAATGTGTCATTCGTCACAAAAACTGCAGGAAAATTAAAAAAACTAACAGCGAGGGAGACCGTTCATATTGGCTGTGCATAACCTGTAATCGGAGGTTTATTCACCAATCAGCAGCTGGCTCTGTTTAATAAGTCCAAGAAAGGGTATGAAGAGTGTAGTGTAGTGTAGTGTAGTACTTAAAAAAGAAAAAAATATATATGTAAAAATTACACACTTGTCCTGTGGGTGGCCTAGTATCTTTCAAGCTTTTATCCTCTACCAGAGGCCTGCGCAGTATCTTAGCTGTTCCTAGGACTGCGCTCTTCTGGACAGAGATCTCGGATGTTGTTCCTGGGATCTGCTGGAGCCACTCGCCCAGTTTGGGAGTCACTACACCGAGTGCTCCGATTACTACTAGGACCACTGTTACTTTCACCCTCCACATCTTCTCAAGCTCCTCTCTCAGCCCTTGGTATTTCTCAGGCTTCTCATGTTCCTTCTTCCTGATGTTGCTAACACTTAGTATGACTACATCTATCCGGCTGCTATATATCAGCAGTAAAAGACTGATGGGGTATTGGTGAATGCCATAACTACAGAACGAGGTGACATTAGAGTTTAAAACTGAAACCATAGGTGCATCTACTAAAACTCATTATTATTCTGAGTTTGATTCTCAGTGTTCTCAAATTTAAGGACAGAGGTCAAGTTTTCTAATAATCTTGTGAGTTTGATGAAGAAAAAGGTAGGATTTTGAAATTGATATCATAATTGCATCTACCAGGGGGCTGAGGAGAAGCACTGAGAGCTGCCAGTATTTTCTTTAATTTTGTTTTTGCAGTTTTCCACCATTTGAGATGTGACTCGCATACACAGCATCATTATTGTTCTTGTTTTATTTTTGTTTTTCTCCTTTCTCCACATTGGTTAAATGGCATCAGACTTTTGTTTCCACAGGGTACCGTTTACTTGCTGAGTAGAGTCGAGATAATCTCAAACCTTCAAACACAAAGCAAATTAGGCATAATTCCCAAATGTGGTACATTTAAATATAACTAATGCCAGAAACTTCACACCCATTAAACTAGAATATCAATGTAAACACTTCTGGTGTGGTTATGTGTCAAGTTATTTAACACTCATTGATTTTACTGTAGTAAGTATTAAAGGGAGGAGGAAACCAGGCCAGAATAACAAAGATGATAGCTTTGGGGCAAATACTACTTGGAATGAAGTTGAGTTTATAACTAATGAGATGCTGGTGTACCACAATAAATTCCTTTCTGAAAGCTACATTTTTACAAAATGCACAAAGCTAACATGTCATCTCATTGGGTTGAAACCATATGAAAAGATGGGTGTACACTTAACCGTCTTAAACACACTCATTTCACAAATTCTCTATCTCCGCAGTTGAATGTGAACTTCCTCAGTAGCTGAATCAGAGCCTCCGGAGGCTCTGATTCAGCTTCAGGCAGCTCTGAGGATGGCTGAATGTGCCCACAAACATGTCAAGACCTTAATATCATCATATGGCCGCATAATCCTACAGTAAAAATGAAGAACACCGGCTTCATTATTCTATTTTTGTCAACCGGTATGTTTGTTTCTATTTCCCTGTTGTCAGACTCATGGCTGTGGAAGATGAGCTGAGAGGGGGTGCCATTCCTGATATTAAGCCTCGAATCCTCACAGACCAGGTTTGTGCCTGTGTCTACCTCTTTTATCATCCCTATTCGCTAATCCAGTCATGTCCTAAAACACTTTTGCTTCATTCTTGCATCACATCCAGAGCATTTGCCGCAAAGCCAGTGCAGGGGAAAAGTTTGCAGCTGTCATACACGCCGCTTATCCCCATCTTTCAAAAGTACATATGTCACATCTGAAATCACATCTTACCATTTACTGCACACGCCTGAAGGGGGAATGGCGCTGATTCTCAAAATCAACACCTGGGGTTTATGTACTGAGTGTGTCTATGTGAAGGAATAGCACGTCTTCAACACAGAAACCGAATGTTATTTACCACAAAAACACGCATTCATCATTAGAAAACCTTGACTGTGACTCACCAGCAGCATCACAGTAATCCTTCAGGGCTTGGTTTCATGAATGCACCATGTGGGCTGAATGGTGACGCAGGTGAAGAGGCTGCGCGCGGCTGCTGAGTTAGTGCCGAAATGTGCTGTACTTAAAAATATACTGTCACCTTCTTTTGAAGCTCTCGGTGTCAGGAGCAAACAGTAAAAATAGCCTCTCGAAAATACAGACCACACATAGAAATCTTCAATGGGCCTGCTGTGAGATTGTAAATGTTTTTACACCAGACTTCTCAAACAAATGTGAGTGAGTGATGAGGAAAAACAATCAAACCTTGCAACCAAATTTAGACCCTAGTAAAACAGTTTCATTTGGGCTAAGCGCTAAGTAGGATTAGTCTTTTAGCTCAAAGTGCTGTCATGGGGTAAATACTCGCTGAAGAAGAATAAATGTGTTGAGAAATGTTATTCCTTCAGATCGGGGGAGTTGTGCTAATTACGATGAGCCTCCTCATGACCGAAACTGAAATTTAAACAAATGGTTTAAGACATGTTTGTCTGCCTTCTTCAAAGGAATTAGATGGAAAAAAAATCTTTATAGAAGATTTGAAACTGCTGCTAGCAAACGTTAGCTTAGCTTAACACCAAGACTGGAAACTGGGGGGAAAAAAGCTACTCTGGCCTTTTCCAAGGTGTCTTTCATGCACCTCAGAAGCCTCATTATTGATGTATTAACAGCAGATTTGGATTAAAGCTAATATCAAACTAAAAAAAAATCTATGAAACTGAGCCTGCATTGTTTTGGTTTACTCTAGATTAAAAGTGAATAGTAGGTTATGTGTTGGTCTGGAACCTCTGCTGGTTGTTTTGCAATAGTTGCTTTCAGTCCAAACCTCTCTGGTGGCTACAGTCTTGTGCAAAATCTTGAGTCACCCCTCAGTTCTTTATGAGGTTTTTTTTGACATACACAATTTGTGCCAATTTCTTCAGTTAAATCTACAAAAAATGGCAATGAAAACACAGTTTGATGGGCATAAAACAGTATTTTTATACCAACAAGGTGATTGCAAAAGAGCTATTAGCTGAAATCTTGGCATGATGTGTAGTGTGGAGGGGGAAAAAACAAGTGTCAGGCCTAAAAAAAAAACCTACCTACAGCAGATGAACAGTAAGTCATGTCTTGTAGAAACAGGAAAAATCCAGCAAAGACCTGACAAGACCTGAGAGATGCATCTGGCCCTTCAGCTGATTCATCAGGCATTTGAAGCCTTATTAGAAATGATGTCTATGGAAGGATGGCCACCCAAGAGGCCATTCTTAAGGAAGGGAAATGGGTAGAAAAGACTGAGGTATGACAAATTACACAAGAACTGGATTGAAAGTGATCATCAATGTTTACAGAGGCGGTCAGAAGAGAGGTACAACAGTCTGTGTCTACAGCTAGTTGTGTTGGGGATCTTTTCAAATTTGATGGAATCATTAGTGCAGAAAAATATTAATTTTGATCTACCGTGCAATATCATCTGGAAGTCATCTGATTGGCAGCGGCTTTATTTTTCAGCACTGCCAATGCAGTAAATTCATACCTGGATAGAACAACAATAAAACACCCTCAGTCACTGATTGGCCTCCACAGAGCTTGAACCTCAACATCACTGAAGCAATGTGAGATCATCTTGAAGATGAACAGAACAAAAGTCAGCCAACATCCCAAAAAGATCTTTGAATGTCCTTCACGCAGGCTGGAGAACAATTCCTGAAGACTACTTAAGAAACTACAAGATAGCTGACTACAAGAGTTCAGGCTGTGCTGAAAAATGAAGGTGGTCATTACCAAGTGTTGACTTTAAAGATCATTAGAACTGTACATTCTGTTTTTGGTTTATGTCCATTTAATAAGTTTAATAAGTTTGCACCTTTTCTCAATTTTTCTAGCAAAATATAAAGAAATGAATGGTGGCTCAAGATGTGTTTGCACAGTACTGCACCTGACTGTGACTGCCAACTGTGGAGTGCAACCTGTGAACTAAATAGCCTGGAAGTCTTTTTCCCTGTATTTGCATTCTCATCACTAATAGGAGGTCTGAAGTGCTGTATTGACCTGAGAGCAGCTGATACCATAACATAACCTCTTGTTATAGCAGATGGCCAGTAGCAAGTTAGGGGTAATTGCTAACCAACATTTTATATTTTGCTTTGGCAACTCTTGTGCATTAAATATAAGTACTTACTTTGTGTTAACGACCTAATAATAATCGAGTACATTGAGTTATAAAGACTGACAGTGACTCTGAAAAAGTCTCTGCACTGTGAAAGCACCTACTGCCTACCAGCTAACAGATTTTGACAGAACCACAGTAGCTGTTACCAGTCTTTGTGCTAAACAAAGCTAACCAGCTTTTTATATGCTATACAAACATGTGTGGTATCAGTTTTGTCATCTAACTCTCAGCTGGAAATCCTATTTCCCACCCTCATGAAGATTTAAATGAAGAAAAGTAGTAATTTGACCCTTTTTCTCTCCCTTTAGTCTATCAGCCAGGGATATGGATCCTGACTGCCAGTTCCAAAGTGACCAGAGTTCATGATGGTCACTTCAGTGTAAGAAGACTGACTCAGACCCTTCTCTAACAACCCCCATCAAGACAAAGCTCTGCAGTGGATCCAGCAGGACTACTGGAGGCGTCAACTCACATTCTTAAATAAATAATGACAAAAAAAAAAATATTGCACATATTCAAACTTAGCCTGTACCAGAACTTGACAATCAGCTTAGCACGAGGACCAATGTGGGAAGTGAATCTTCTTATGAGCCAGTGCCACAACAATGGCAATACTATACCTACTGAGTTTCTTTATTTAATCGGGAAAAAAGTAAGAAGAGGTGTGCAAAACTCTGGGGGATAAAGATGTGCTCACGGTGTTCCCTCCTACACGCAGCACGGTTTCTTCTCGCTAAGGTGGCTGCAGACAAAATGTAAAATAGGCTTTTTATAAGCACAATATCCCTTCATGGTGACGCCTGTGACGAGCGACAGGCGTCGAATCATTTGCCAGCTGTTATCCTCTGATGCAGGGCCCAAGCAAAGACATATTTTACTATTTGGCTCTGGTGAAATCATATAGTAAAATATTGTCATTGCAAAAGTATTTTCACTAAAAAAAGAAAAAGAAAAGGTGGTTATCATGATTTTTTGCATCCTTTTTAGTCCATGCATTCCATCTAAAAAGATGCCAAACAAGTCCTACAGTCACCTTAAGTGTTTAAGTACAATCTGAATCTTCTCGTTGGTTTACTTTGTCCTGGCACGCAGTGTAAAGCCTTGACTTTCAGTGTACAGAAAAATTATTTCGTAAAGCTACTAAAATCTTTGCAATAACGGCGAATACTTTACAAAAATAAGCTTAAATTAACTTTATAGTATTATTAATAGTGATAATTGTGATAAACTACAGTAAATCTAACATTTCAAAACAGTGCTACAAAGTGTTTCAACGCAGCATTAAAGAAAAATTATGGGAGAATGTAAACATTTGGTTTAAAGATGCACTTCACCAGTTTTATACAGTGTGAGAGAACTAGTTAGCCTTCTTGGTGTGGCTGATCAGAGAAAGTGATCCTGTCAGTGATGCCATCTGTGCTTGAACCAAGTCCTGTGCTACGGAGCAAGTTAAGCATACCCAGGATATCTGGCTTCACTTACCCTAACATTTGCAGTCAGGCTCAGCGGTCACGTCAAGGTGGTTATCAACTTAATAAGTTCACCCAGAGTTTATCCGTCTAGCTACGTTTACGTTAAAGGGGTGGCATTAGCAGCCATGAGACCACTAGCAGCAGAGCGACTGATTTTACAAAAGTAAGCAAAACTATAATATTAGAAAAATATGAAGAGCTAAACACAATACAGATGTAAAGCAACAGAGCTGCAGACAAAACAGTAGAAAGGCGCTGTAGAGTAGTGTTAAAAGCAGTGCATGAATGTGTGTACGCTTTAAGTGCTTTTTTTAGTGAGGCTGGAAAGACCTGCTGTATTTAGAAAGTTGAACCTATCTGAAGCAGTATCAGTGCTCTGTCACTGAGTCACAGGGAAATCTGATAGATACGCCATTAAATCAATATTGTTGCTTACAGGATGGTTTTAGCTTTTATTCCTGCAGCTGGTGTTCAAGGGTCTAAGAGCAACAAATATTAAAATATAATTTGGTATAAAGTCCACAAGTACAAATAGGTGCTCTGAGGGATCTTCCAGGAATAGTGAATTGGTTGATACTTTACTGATTTTGTATTTGTTGATCTCTGATCTCAAAGATAACCTGCTCTGGACTGCAGGTCAGCAGCAGAAGTTGCCAAGGTGATGTACACGGGTTAAAAGTCTAGCGCCTTTTGTAATAATGAAATCCAGGGCAAAGCCTCAAGTTACCTGGATGAGGCTAAATCCTGCTTTGAAACACAGGTCTTTGAAGACTCCCAGGGTTTGTGCTACAAACTGGGACTGGGGACATGACAGTTTTTCCTTCCTAATAACTACCTAACTCCCCTGGCCAAGGCCGATGCCTTAGTTTAACATTTTAAAGAAAGTGATCTATAACTTAATGGTCCAAAGGTTAACCTCTCCCCATGTTTAATAAAGACGGAAACAGCCTAAAGGTCTGGGACGTTTGTTGTGCTAACTTCCAGCAGATCCTAAGTCATGTTACTACTTAATTTCTTGTTGTTTATGATATGTTTTCAGAAATGTCTTGAAAAGATAACACTAACACAGCTCGTCACAGTTTTCCTGACCTCATAGGAACTTAATTGGTTACCTTAATTGCCTGTGTGCTCTTTTCAAGTAGAACTGCAATAATGAGCAATTCAGTGAACTAACAAAATTAACCAGCAACCGTTTTCATGATGAGATTATCAAACAGTGTTAGGCTGATGCTTCTCTTACAAAGTAAACTGGATTTATTTTGGGTTTTTCTTTTTGCTCTTAGCGATGCAAAATGTCCATTTGAAAGCATCACCTTAGGCTTTAGGAATATTTCATTGAGCATAGTGGTTCTAACTTGGCCTAAACCAGCCTATCATGCCTGGTATTTTTTTTTTATGTGTATCTTTTTTTTAATGTGGTTTTTTTGTGTTGATTTTGCTGCTTGACACTTTGTAACCCTGGTTTGAAAAGTGAAATATAAATAAAGAAAATTTAACAAACATGGTCTTAAAACGAGACGTGCACCCGGACGCAAATCTTATATAACAAGTAGTGAGTTACTCATCTGTTGTGTTTAATGTCTCTGAAGCATAGGTGTGCAACAGTTCTGCATGTGCTTTTTAAATGCAAGGACGAGCAAGTCGGTTTGCTGTCAGATATACTGATGTACAAAAAACAAAATTTACAAAAAAAAGAAAACTACTTTGACACGGCTTTCTAATTGGAAGGCATCTTTTTTAATCCAACCTGCTGACTCTTCTGCTTTTTTCCAGAAGAGTGTGGCATTCAGCCTTTTGCATTATACAACATGGGAGTATAGTGAGAAATGGTCAGAAATCCGAGAAACGAGAGAGGACACAGTGAAACCAACTGAACAATAAGACGTTTACAAGCAGGGATATGTAGTATATGTGCATAGGATTTGACTGCCTTACAGTCTGTGCCACAGGGCCCAAAATAACAATGCCAATACAAAAAAGCTGTAAACTTTGTATATTAAATGTCTTTTTCTTTTTGTAGTCAGGTGATGAATTAATAAGCAGTGTGTTGGTTAACTCTGTATGTTAGAAACATTTACATTGCAAATTTCATGGTTGATATCATTTATCCTAACCTCTTTGCCTTTAAAAAGACATTTTATTTCAAGATAAATATCAATGATACAAAGTTAAATGTTTATGTTACCAGAACTGTATAAAATAGCTTCATGTATATCTATTCTTATATGTAAAATGTATTCGAATCAAGGGTAGGCCTTCAGGCATGTTGAAGTTGTGGTTTAAAAAAAGAATTTGATTCTTATATTATTCTAACTCTTAATGCTGCAATCCAGAAACTGCAGCGCTGCGGCTGCGTTCGTGGGACGACAGCTGATTAAGTTCATTTTTGCTCCAGATGAAATACGACAAGAGATTCGTCTTAATAGCTCGCCTACTTTGTGTAACCAAACTAGCAGTGGTGCTTTCAACAAATGCTGGATTGCAGTTTTAAGCAGTCTTCTTTTGGAAATATACGTTTATTTATCTGGCCTGCATTGCAATACAGTATTTTGAAATGTTATACTGCACTTCTGTTTTCACTTTACAAGAAGCTGCAATCCATAATCTGCGAAAAATGTTTTTAAAGAATATATATATATATATATATATATATATAGTATACCCATGTATTATTGAAAACTTTCTCTGTATTAGCTGCAGTGGTACAGTGTGCTACCTCTGAAATCCTCCCCTCATCTCCCTTTGAAATTTAAGGTTGTTTTTCTGTTTCGTAACGTTACCTGAGAGGGTACTTTATTCCATTAAGCTAAAAATCCTCCTTTTATTTTAAAGCTACTGCTAACAAACTAGTTATAATTTTGCTTGTTTAATTGCTTAATTCTATTTTTGGATTTCCTGTATGAAACCGTTGCCATCGCAGGACCGTTTCTAAAGTCTGTCCTGTTTGCTATTGTATTTAAGTGCCATTAGCATTGCAGTCATACTAATGTTTTTTGAATCGTGGGATGAGATTGAGCGTGTTCCAGGTATTTGACTCTCAGGTGTTATGAGGAACACAGAGATTTGACGCACAGAATAGCGAACTACAAATTTCAACGCCGAAGCAACACAAAGTTCAAAGAGCGCATTAAATGAGGGGTTTGTGCTAACGCTAAAGCAACCGCTCTGCTTTTATCTGGGCTGGCTCTCTGCTCTCATCTCATTCTTACAAATAGTTTAATTTACACCTTCCCTTTTAGCGTTTGTTACATAAGAGGAAGAGGAGTTTATTTTCTTGGTCCAAATAAAAAAAATGTGACAAATGCCCCACTGTAACAAGACTTGATGAGGAATATTATATAAGATGCTACTGAAGAAGTGCTTTATCTTTACATAATCATGACATATTTTAGACGTCGTATGAACCTTTGTTGACCCAAGGGAGAATAACTGCCGCTTTGCTGCAGCTACACAAGATAATAAATGACAATAAATGAGATTATATATGTTGTATATTTTAAATAAGGGTACTTAACATCAACATATTTATGTTTCTAAAATGGATGTATAGCATTTTAGAATGAAGCAAAATATTTTTCTTGGCAGCTATTATTCTGCACAATTGACCTAATGTGTCACAAATATAGAGTCAGTGGGATTTCTGACTTGAATTAGGCCTAGTGGATGTAATACCTTAATTTACTTGACATTTCTTTTGAAATAAGCCATGCCCCATTGATAAGCCATACCCTCCAGTCCCCTGATGTTGTGTGGTGGATGTTTAATGTTGGTAGTTTTATTTATAATGGTAGTTATTGTAGGTATGATTGCGCTTGTAATTATTATTATTATTAGTGTAAGTATACTTGATTGATATGATTTGTTTTGTTTGAACAAAGGGAATGTATTCATTTTTCAGGTGATTTTTCTGAGTGATTTAAATAAATTATTAAATCCCTAATCAAGAATCTGTTATTTAAAGTACTTGAGTAAGTTACTTTTAAACTGAACTGTAACACGTTTGATCCCAACCATCTTAATGGGGAATCTTCTTAACACATGAAAGTTGCCCATGGAGTTCCACATGGTTCTATGCTGGGACCACTCCTTTTTACATTATGCATACATTCCTTAGGCAGTATTATCTGAAATGTTGCATATATTTTCTTTGCTAGCCAGATGATACCCAATTTTATTTATCTGTTAAGGCAGATAATGCAAATTGGTTAATTAAATTATGGTGTCTTGAAAATGTAAAGGCCTGGATGGCCACTAATTTCCTACTTCTAAATTTAGACAAAAACGAGGTTACGGTATTTGACCCTAAAAACTTCATAAACATGGTGGTTTATATACTACTGCTGCATGTCATTAAGCGGTATCTTCTCTGTGGATGTTTTATTCAGTCTCCCCGTGCTTTTTTTTTCTCTTCTCTTTTCCCTGAAACTGGTTCTACCAGAAGTTTCTTTCTGTTGATGAGTTTTTCTTTCCCACCGTCACCAAGTGTTTCTCCTGGGAGATTGTCTGATTTTTGGGGTTTTCTCTCCAAAACTGCAGTTTTTACTTTAGAAAATTTATTGAAGCAACTGTTGTTGTTGTTTGGTGCTACATAAAAAACCCCGAATTCACATCTGATATGTATACTGAAATTGACTGTGCGCTCAGTTTGGAGAATTGTAAGATTCAATATCTAAGAACCATAAAAGCACATTTGAAAAGACAGAAAAGTCACTGTGAGACTTTTATGGGGACAGCCTGGGGTACATTTTCTGAGCTTTTCAGTAAAGCAGTTGATTAAAAATCCACACGCACAGCCCCAGATCATTCTTAGTCTCCCACTCATTGTGGAGGAGGTGCCAGTCCTCTGTCTGAATCCATTTCTTGTCTTAAATAAGCAAAATTAAGATTCAGTAAATGAACTTGACAGCTGTACCAATCAATATTTCATAGTAAAAACAGTCGAAATGTCTAAGTGAAATGTGAAAGAGGTCATCCAGAAGGACAAACCCACAGAGAATATCAACCAATAGCTCTACTCTCTATTGAACAGCTTTACTGTTTTGGTTCACTCTCAGCAGCCGTGTTGCTTCTAAAAAGAGCCAAATATTTCACCAGGAGAGTCCAAACACAGAGTTACATGGAGAATTAATATAAACATAAGAAAAACGATATCAAACCCCTGATAATTTTGGATGCTGCTGAATGTGTGTGCTAAACATGTTTTTTGTGGCATCTTTAGAGGGCGATAAAATTCCAGATGGTTTCATCTTGTTTTGATGCCCTAAAGTAGTCAAGTAAGGAGCTAAATGAATAAACAAATGCTTCTCTTAAAGAAAAAGTGTTACAAATTAGGAAGCGCACTTATTCCGTTATTGGGAAAACTGGGTTCTCTTATACAACACAAAGACTGGTGGTGCCAGGCAATCAATGAAGTTCTAAAAAAATGAAAAATAGTATTGTACAAATGAATTTTTGTATGAATTAAACAAATATAACATATCAATTAGCTTTTCAGCTGAAGGAGGTACTAGGCAGACCCAGCTGCTGCTTTTTATTTTCAGTCTTTGTGCTAAGCCAACTGCCTGCAGCTGTGGTATGACACAGTATAAGATAATTACAATGAGAGTTCAGTGTTTTATTTGGTGCAATACCACAATAACAACATTTTAGTTTCGCATTCAGCAAAGTCATAAAATCTTCCAATGTTGACAAGCTTGGCCTCAAAGTCGATCTATATTTACTGATGCTACTCAAGCTGCTATAATACCTCCCAAATGTATACCTCTTAATGCTTTAAACTTTCAGATATACTGCCAGAAGCTTCGCCAGCTTCTTTGTCATTACAAAGGAATAAAGACCAAACTATTTTCAGTCAAAATGCACTACAACAGAACTTGTCCTCTGCAAACTCGCAGATTCCTTGTGTCACAACTAGGCTAATCATAATCCATCCCCTCAAGTAACAACCTGGCTTAGCATTTTCCCTTGTCATTTCAATGGCTGAGTGGGTAATGGGATGTCAGCTGCTCTCCATCAGAGATCTGCATGATGCCAAAGGACTGCAGATAACCAAATGTCTGGTACCCTGCAAGAAAATGAAGGTGAATCAGTTTCACAGCTTCTGCTGCTCTTTCGGTTTCCTCTCAGCAACTCCTTCACAAGTCCCGTTGGCTTGTAATATATTTATGCTAATTATTGCCACACTTATATGTCTGCAGAAGCCCACACCTTCATGGTGAATTGAGTCATGTTTTTCAATGTCAATAAAGCTCATTTAAATGTGAAAACACAGAGAGATCTCCTTTTTTTATGATGACTTCTCTATGCATCGTTAAAAACTGACAGAAATAATTCGTGCATAAGCTACTTATCGGGGTAAGTTGCTTTATAAAATACAATTAAAACCATGAGGATTTCTGAGGCCATTCTTGAGGATTAGCTAAATGCAGAAGGTAATGGACTCAATGTAGCATCTTAAGGGAATAGCTCGATATTTCAGTATTCTCCTGCTTTCTTGTCCTTACATTAAAATCACTCTCGTGTCTGTGTGTTAAACGTAAATCAGGAGAAAGTGGACAATTAGGAGGAGGAGAAATGCAGCTAGCCAGGCTCAGTCTGAAAGAAATAAAATCCACACCTCTAATGCCTCAGTCACATTAAAGTAAAAACAAAAAAAGGATGGTAACTTCCTCGCAACTGAGAGAAAAAATAAAGTGTTGGTTGCCTAGCGATTGCACATTTCACCTGGTGTCAGGCAACTTGTTTCCAAGGAATCGTGAAGTGAGGCCATGGTCCAACTCAGACTGACCAAAATCACTGTCAGACAGATTGACAAAGGTTTTCCAATAACTTCAATTCAGTTCAGTTTTATTTATATAGCACCAAATCCCAACAACAGTTGCCCCAAGGCATCTAAACAGGGTGCTCAACTCAGCTAGTTGCAGACTGGTGGTTTTCTGGTTATACTCCTATATAACAGCAAGGTTTCCCAGTGCCTATGCCATTTTGCTCTTAACTTGCCATCCTGTAACAACTAAGTCACTATTTGTGGAGGACATGTCTGTGCAGGTTCTCTGTCATCCAGGTCATAGTACTCTAAGGAGCTTGCGAAGACTTCTTTAACTTAAACAAGTCCAGTCACTTTCAATCCAAGCTCCCCCTTTGAGCTTGAAGGTCTGGCTCTGAGTGGCAGCAGTTAATGTGAATTTCTGTTAAAGGTAGATTTCGCTATGTAGACATCAACAGATGGCAACAGATTTCTGATTTTTGCAGATTTATCTCACTTAATCACCGCATTATCACAAACAGATTGCACGTAGATGCCAACTTGACCCCATTTGGCCCATTTAATTGCAAAGTGATATCAGACATGAATCGGTCTTACTACCCCCTTTATCAACATGTTGAACACCAAAGTTGCTTTAAAGAGCCAACTGTCTGCAACTGGTCATGCACCTAGTCCCCATCTTTGAAAGCAAGTACACTGCACATGGTTGCAAACATTGTTGTCATGCTGCATTGTTCAACTGCTGTCTTCCACAGAGTGACCGTAACACTATTACTGCATTATTCCTTACTTGTTTAATCAACACTTTTCTTCATTAGTAAAACAGGCCGTTACTTTTATTAAGCTAACCTGTTACATGTTAAAGAGACAAGACAGTAAATTAGCATATTTTCCTATCTTTGAAAAAAGTATTTTTTAAAAAATACTAAATTTATATTTTCACTGGATAACAGCCTCCTCTGAAATGTGAATGTTAGTATGCTGAGAGTTTGGGCCTCATCTGGTTTTAAAGATAAAACAATAGTGCCATCTAGTGGCGTACTCCAGTGTCAGACTGCTTTATGACCACTAATCACATATATTCATTTTTATCCTTCTTTCGAGAGAGTGAGGAAGTGAGACACAGAAATCAGCCATATTTGACAGGTGAACTGAAAAACAAAAGAGCAAATTTCTCCTGGGATATACACATTTCACCCAGAAACAAAGCACAGAATGTGCAAAAATGGCCAAGATGATTGGCCTACAAATTCCCCCACACTACAGTCAGTAGTGTGTCAGTTTTTGAGTATAGGATGTGCTGGAAAAACAAGCCTGCTCCCATCACCTTACAAGATCTGCCATGTGTGATTTCTTTGCATGTGTGGAATGGATGGGTTGTTACTGACATCTGGTGTGAATTTGATGTAAATCTCATATTTAGAAATATATTAGAAAACCTAGAAAACTGGTGATGTGCTCAATATTTTGTTTCCCCACCTCATCATTTGGACCACTTGAGTGAAGAGCAAACACACAATACAAACTCACGAGTTTAAGATTAAGATGGATTTTATTTTTTATTTGTATTCAAACAAATGACTCGCACAGTGTAAAACCAACACAATCACAATTTTGACTAACTGTTCCAAATACATCTACACATAAGATTTAAACTATTGTATAGTGTTTTAAGAAATAGTACAAGCAACTGGAAGATGCAAGTGAAAAGAAATTGGACAAGACACTAGAAAGAGCCATTCTTAGAGCAATTACCGTGTGATTGCTGAAAGCTGTTGCAGGTGGCGGTTTTACATGCTAAAAAAGGGCAAGAGTTGCTTGACATTTTAAGCGTGGAATCACGTCTCAACCCTATATGAGAGTGTAGTTGCATATACAGCTGAGCAGTTTTCATTTTAGTAGATTAAGCAATCAACCTGGCAAAGCAATGTAGGCAGTGGAAGGATCTCCTCCCTTTTTGCCTTAATTACATAGTGATAGTTACATGACAGGAAAGTGGGGAGACAGTACACAGGTTACAGGCTGCAAATGGTCTGGTGGCGGAAGCCGGGAAGGACCCAGCCCCCACACATGGGGCGTGCACTCTACCAGGACCTCTTTTAATTAGATTTATACTGAATTAGTGAATACATTTTTACAAAGTGTTACAGACTAAAGCACAAAGCTTCATGCAGACACAAAAGCTTCGGTGCAGCTTTAGTATCACAGCATATCTCAAATATGTATCTTGCACAATCTTAGATGGGAAACCTTTGTATTGCACACTGAAACCTCGGAAAGCATCCATCCTTGTTCCATCGTGTTTCATAAAGGTGTAAGTGTTTCTGTGACCTCACAGCGTGGAGGTTACAGTTGGCAGTGTTGACAGAGGGACGTATCTCCTCGTGTCAGTTTGGGACGTGTGGCTGAAAATGCTGTTGACTGGAATACCCAGCTGGCCTGCTTGCCCTGACCCCGCCTCAGAATTTATACCATAGGGCACCTTGGACGTAATGGCTAAACTTAATTTGAAAAGCACATTAAGGAGAGCCGCACGGTACTCTTTTCTAACCAGGCAGTAGATGATGGGGTTGAAGCAGCTGCTGGTGAAAGCCAGACAGTTGGCCAGAGGGAAAAAGTACGCTTGAGCCGAGTAGAACGAGGGGCTGATATCAACCACGTCAAAATGAATCAGGGCTCTCCAAACCGTGAGGATGTTGTATGGGAACCAGCAGGCCCAGAAGGAGAACACCACCACTGCCACCGACTTTGAAATATCAGTCTTTCGCCGAGGGTTGCCGCCTTTCAGTTTATGCCGACAGAGGAAGCGCATCAGAAGCAGGTAGGAGAGGATGATAATGGTGTAGGGCAGCAGAAATCCCAGCACAACTCGCAGGAGGTGGTTTACTTCGAGCCATGTTGTAACAGGGAAACGGAGCAGGCATATTGTGTCGTTGCCAAGGCCCACATTTTTCAGTTCTGCAAACACAGCTCGGGGTACGGCCAAAATGAGCGCTCCGGCCCAAATAAAAGCTGTGGCCAGCGGGAAAGTCCAGGATCTGCTGCAGAAGGAAGCGCCTGGTTTGAGAGCAGTTGCCACATAGCAGTAACGAGTCAAACTCATAGCTGTGAGGAAAAAGCAACTAGCAAACACATTCAGCCCAGTGAATAAGGACACGGCCTTACATGTGCCCAAGCCAAAGGGCCAGCTATAGTCCAGCGCAGTATCAACAGCCCAAAATGGTAACGCCAGCGAAAACATTAGCTGAGCCACAGCTAAGTTAAAAACAAAGAAATTGATATTGCCTGTGGTGATGGTGTGAGTAGAGTAGAGGAGGAACATTACTAACAAGTTCCCCAGTATTCCAGCTGTAGCCACAATAAAGTAGACCACAGAGATGACAATCCTTAGCCAGTGGGGAGGATTAGGAAACTCCAGCCAGTTGTAAATACTCATATTTTGAAAAATCAGCTCAGAGTTGTTACAGAATGTGCCTGAACCGCAACTGCTCATGATGCTTTTGTAGAGCTCAAGTCTGTGCAAGTCAATGTTTGACATTTTGTCAAAGTGAAGGTGAAGTTTGTCCTGAAGATGGCGAGATGTGTCCGCTTGTCCTCTTTTTAACTACAATAAATTAAAAATGTAAGTCTTGGCAGTCTGTTTATTAGATGACAATCATCGGTCCCTGCAAGGAAAGAGGAAGTTATTACTGCATAATAGGCGCCGGAGTTTATGAGCAAATAAGTAGATTAGCTCTGTCAGATAAACAAATTACACTAAAGTGTTAGCCACAGAGTTCAGAAAAGCCCCAGAATTAGTTTGTAATGGCGCAGTTATTCTTGTATGAAATAAAAGTTCTTTTTGACAACAGCCAAATAGATTCACATTGCTTATATTCCCGA
The DNA here is from genome assembly GCF_057381915.1 of Diplotaxodon limnothrissa. Taxonomy (NCBI): domain Eukaryota; kingdom Metazoa; phylum Chordata; class Actinopteri; order Cichliformes; family Cichlidae; genus Diplotaxodon; species Diplotaxodon limnothrissa. Next base: position 16,287,937 of record NC_140616.1, on the reverse strand, counting down.
TAAGTGCTCGATTTATTAGTAAATCACTTATCAGTTATCTTGGAGATAACAGATGTGTTGCAAGTGTTGCTTGATGAAGAAATATTCCTTTTGAATTTTACAAGTTTTAAGCTGCAGCATGAGATGACCTCAATATGTGAATATACTGGGACCCTGAGACGGTCAAAGCCGGAAAAGCCCCTCGGATGAACAAGGATTTCTTTTTAAACAAAAATAAGTTCTTATTTTTTTAATAAAATTTCTTTTCAACTTTTCAAGCGCAGTAATTTTTTTCATTTCATTATGTAACAGATCAACAGATCTCCTGGAGACCTGTTATTTGTGAGCGAAAAGGAAAACATAAGAATCGAAATGTTTTTTTACATTAAAATACACTCCTGGATTTAATTTTTTGTTGTTGTTTAGTTTTAGAGTGAATTTCTTATAGCTTTAGAGGAATTAATTGTTCGAGTACATTAATTACATAGACATATATACGAGTACATTATCATCTAAAAACATTTTCACTTGAAAAATCATGGCATCGACCTGCAGAGGTAAACTGTCTCGCATGCACAGGGGTTTTTTCCAAGTTCAGAAACGTATGTTCTGTGTAGCTTGATTTCACACTAATCTACAGGCTGTAGCATGTGATCTGTGTTGGCAAACATTACAGAGCATCGCTATCAGTGTTATACGGGGTAAAATAAATATTTTCACATTTGCATCTAAACATTTTAAAAACGTAAGTTTTTTTTTTTTTTTAAGTTTTCTTGATAACCAGAACATTTTTCACCACAGGGGACTTTAAAAACAAAAACATCTGCCATCTTTTAAACGGTCCCATTTACAAGCTGCGGGGCGAACACAACGTGTTTCTATGCTTTTTAAAACATTATCCTTTTTTTGTAATGTGTGTATTGCTACACGACATCTCTTCATTCTCCTCTTTCCATTTTTTGTCTGCCAACACCTGATTTCCAATCTTTCTATGTGTTTCATTCGATCTAATATGTTATATCAGGGTAGATAATCATATTGGTAAATAGTGTGAAGAATTAATGAAAGTGTTCGCTATATATATATATATATACAAAAAATTATTTTACTTACATTATAATCAACTTGGATTTGCTTTTTGTCGATTAAAATATGATCATTGAACTGTGAGTTTTAGTTGCTACAGTTTCTGTCGCCCTCTTGGCTAAATCTGTCTTTAAAAATAAACTTTTAATGTCAGTGAGACTTTTGATGGATACATAAATAATATCTAACAGCCACTTTGCCCAGAAAAAGCTTTCACTTTTTGATAGGAATGGTCCTTCTTGCTCAAAATGACACGACATCATTCATAAGAGATTTGTTTGAAAGATTTTCGTTCAATCAAGCGTTTAAATTCATTAAGTTTTGGGGGGAAATGCCGGGAAATACTTTTTGGCACAACACTGGAAGGTTGTCAAGTCGAAAACGAGGAAAAGTTAGTTACCTTACCGATAACTAACGTTTAACAGTGTGACTGTAGCTTCGGTCTTTCTCCATGAGCGTTGGTTTTACATGTGAACATAGCCGAAGCCACAGCACAGCCGTCCTTTAACGTGTGTGAACGGGGATTTGTAATCAGCTGGCTGATGTGAGTAAGCAGGAGAGAAGCAGACAGATGTAACGCGTTTCCCTGTTCTTGTGAGGACTTTACTTTTAAAGAAAAGTTAGAAACACTGGCACAGTGCCAAGCTTACATTTATATCCCACCTTGCAACTGAAAAGGGTATAATAAAACACAAAGACTGTGTCTTTGATTACGGTAATAATCCAGTTCAGCTTGTTATAAAGTTTTTTTACCCACGACTTCATAAATAGAAATAAAATTTACATAATTATATCTTACCCGACTATCAAAAGGTGGCAGGTCTTCAGCAGGTTTTTGTAGCCTCTGTTGCATCGTGTCAGACAACAGCAAGAATGTCCATGCAACCCACTCTGAGTGCATGCAGCTCCACCCCATTCTGTCTTTCAGTTTGCATATTCAGAATCAGCTAAAAAGTTCGAAACACTAAGAAACGTCCCTTCCACGGGAAGTCACACTGCAGAAGCTGCACATATACCTAAATGGACATAAATGACCCTGATTCTAGGTGGAGCAAGGAATATTCTTTAAGATGATAGGATAAACCACTGAGTCTTCACCAACTTGCATATGCATATATATATATATATATATATGCATATATATATATATGCATATATATATATGCATATATATATATATGCATATATATATATGCATATATATATATATATATATATATATATGCATATATATATATATATATATATATATGCATATATATATATATATATATATATATGCATATATATATATATATATATATATATGCATATATATATATATATATATATATATGCATATATATATATATATATATATATATGCATATATATATATATATATATATATATGCATATATATATATATATATATATATATGCATATATATATATGCATATATATATATATATATATATATATATGCATATATATATATATATATATATATATATATGCATATATATATATATATATATATATATATATATATATATATATATATATATATATATATATATATATATATATATATATGCATATATATATATATATATATATATATATATATGCATATATATATATATATATATATATATATATGCATATATATATATATATATATATATATATATGCATATATATATATATATATATATATATATATATATATATATATATATATATATATATATATATATATATATATATATATGCATATGCAAGTGTATCATAGTAGATACACTTTAGTATTTATAGTACTTACTTATTGAGTAATTGTTCTTTGACTGGTTTCAAAAGACATTGTGTTAGGTGGGGCTGTGTGCAGGCAGGAATAGGACCCAAGGTGCAGACTCCGGAGACAGACGTGAACTCAAAAAAGGCTTTAATTCTGAACGCAACATGACATAACTTGAAAAAACTCAAAATAAACTTACACCGGTGGACAGACAAAACACACAGCAAAATAAACGGTAGATCGCGACACTGACACAGAGAAACACAGGGCTTAAATACACAGAGGGAGCAATCAGGGAATGAGTAACAGGAGGGAAACACAGCTGGGACAAATCAGAACTGACGAGACCAAAGAAGCGTAACCTGAACACACTGAGAAAAGACAGAGACCTTCAAAGTAAAACAGGAAACACATAACACAGACTGAACAAAGACACAGCCTCACATGTAGGCACTACAGAGGGAACAGACGTGGGACCAGGGCAGACACAAACACTGAGTGGACACGGGGATATAGGAACTAAGGATACACATAGACGCGAACTAGACAAGGGGATGCAGGTGATAGGGGAGACAGAGCAACTAAAGAAGACAGAGACATAAACCATGAGACAGAACTCAAAGAAACCAAAAAACTAGAAAATATGAATAATATCATACACTCAAAAACCCTGGGTCAACGACCCAGGCATCCTAACACATTGATTGTAAAGTAAAGAAGCAAGAACTGAGACATGCTTATAAACTTGAATTATTTTTTTCTTACACTGTCTTTTAATTTGTAAATTGATTTATTAATTTTACTACAAAAACTTCTGAATAACAGATTTTATAAAACATAAAATCCACATTTAGATTTCTTGAGAAAAAAAGTAATAACATTTCAATTATTCAGTTCTTGCTTTACTACATTTTAGCATTTAGACATTTCTTACTTGCTATTCTTTTCTAAAGCAACAGTATATAGACCATACGGTAGTTCTTGATTTAGCTCCAAAAGGCTACAGTTTTCCTGTAAATTTCTTCCACAGAATCCTATAACTTTGAATGATTAATCTTCCTCTAAGGATCTTTGCCAGGCGGCTACAGGTAACAATGTGTTTGACATATTGATTATGAGCACAAGATTATGAACACAAAAGTACAACAGCATTAATTTGTATTCTTGTTTTTTCTTCTATTTATATCCGAGTCATTGCTTGGAGATTAGATTGAGCAGCCGAGATGACTCTTTGTTACAAATTGTTGATAGTGGAAGGGACATCAGCAGTGACCTACGAAATGAGATTAGGTGGGAAAAAGCGGAAGAGTGGGGAAATTGATTTATGCTGCTCTGTCTAAGCTGAGGCATCGCCATAAACTGGCTGAACAAAACAAGCAGCTCTCAGTGTTCCTGTTTTTACTGCCAGCAACAGGTTTTCAGGAACTGCATGCTAGTTCCAGCCTGTGTACTTTCCTCAGTGACCGGTCTTTATCTTAATAGTGCGACAAAAGAAGAGGATTCTGAGCTGTGTGAGAACTTTGCAAACAATATTTTGAAAAAACTGAAATAGCAGATTAGTTATTGTCCAGGGCTTGTCTATAATAATCTCCAAAGCTGTGCAGTTATTATGTTCTGTGTTCTTATTAAACTGCATTAAACACAAATGTTGAAAACATTGGGTTATGGTTTTGTGAAAGATTATATGCTGTGCTATCATTTGAGCTTTAGCTGTTAGATGGTCTTTGTTAACATTTACCAGAGCCAGGCTAAAAGTTTCATCCTGTTTGCAGACATTGCACCAAGCTAAGCTTAAGCAATCCCCTGAAATTTCCGGATAATTTCCTGCAGATCTTGTATCATCGGAAGAATGTGAGTATTTCCAAATCTGAAAATATTTATCTAACTGAGTGTTTCAGGCGGGCCTCCAAAGCAGTAACTAAACATGGTAATAAATCACTCTTCCCAGTGTCAAACAAACAAAACAGATACCCAGATGTGATAAATACACTTAAATGTAGTTCAATGGGATTTACTTATTAATTCCCACAGTTGCCACAGTGGTGCCATAAATCTAGGACTATTTAAGTGTATGGATCCCACCTACACCAAAATGGTGTGTCCATCTCTGAGCGTGCCAGCTGAGTTGCCTCAGGGAGCACAAAGGTCTGTGGGCAGAATGAGACATGGCTTTGTCGCCACCCTGTGTAAAAATGAGAAAACAGCAGATAACTTGAGTCTAAATGTAAATGAGAGCGTGATTGAGTGAGTCCCCTAGTGTCAAATGCCTGAGCCAGCAACATGCAGCCTGACCACATTTACTTTGAGGCTTCAATAGCCTGCAGATTTTGCAGATTATTACTTTTACTTGAGGTTGTTTTTCTATTTCTTTAGTATTTAATGAGATATAGTAATCCTATTGATGGCAATAAATGCAAAGTATACCAAGAAAAAAAAATCAAATTAAAAACGAAACTTGAGGTATTGTAGTGACCATAAAAAGTTGTTTTAGTGATCAGATAGTAGGATAAAAAAAAAGGAATAAAAAGCACCATGTAAGGTAAGTGCAGTTTATTAACATTCAAATTCAGTGATACTAAATCAATACGTTTGAAAATGAAAGCAATGGGCAGCTTGGAGATTCTTACATAATTAAAATGAAATGCACACGGTATTCACTAAATTGTTGCTGTTCTACTGGGACCAGTGCATGTGGCTAAAACCTACAAAACAGCCCCAAAATAACTGCTTGTAAACAGTGGTGGTCCTATTTGGCGTCCTGGGCGAACACTCCCCTTTCCACGGGTTGTGTGTGAGACTTTAAATCATCAAACTTCTTATATATATTGTTTGTTTACTTGCACTGCTGTAACTGGAGCCTCGTCGTCTTGTCTCTATATACTGGACTGTATGTAGCGGAGATGACAATAAAGTTTACTTTGACTTCAGCAGCAAGCAGGCGCACCGAGGGCTCTCGCGCTCACTTTTCGTGTATAGAATTTCGAAAAAACATCGGTGCAAATTATAAGTCTGTATCACAATGTCTGGTGTTTTCGTGTTTGTTAGTTTGTTTTTATTTTGGTTGGTTATAAGATGCTGCTCCAGCCGGTCTGAGAATCCACCGCCGCTCCGCCCTCTCCTCCCTGTGCCGCAAGCAGCAGGCGCACCTCGCAAACGGAGGGCGCCCTTACTCCCAGCAAATGGGCGGCAGAAAACCGATTGGTGCCTATACCATTCCCAATATGCGCTGGCAGGACATCGAGGCAGCATGGGTCCGAGCAATTTTTTTATTTTTATTTTTTGCCGATGCACGTGATTCCGCCCCCCACCACGATGCCGCCCCGGGCAACCGCCCGTGTCGCCCGTATCAAACACCGCTACTGCTTGTAAAGTTATGTTTCTGTTAAAACTGTTTGAAAAAGAGAAATCGATTCACCTTTATAGTAATGTTTGCAGTTGTATGTTGTGGTGACTATAACTCAGATAGTCTAGCCTATCACTGGGGAGCCTAGACTATGAGAAATGCCTCTGATAGTGTGAACAAAGTCGTGGAAAGACACATTATAGCATAAAAAACAAACTGAATATTTTACACCTTCCCATAGCTTAAGTTTTCATTTTTCATGTCTGTCTATGAGCCATCCATTAATAATCAATGCCTACACAGCAAATCCATCATGTCCAAATTAACACTGTCGGATTTGATTTCAACACTATTAAAGTGTCTATATGGGTCCACACCAGAGAGTGTTAATTTAACTCTTTTTGGAGAGTTGGTACGTTAACTCTGATTTAGTGTTAAACACCAAATCTGTCTGGAGTTGATAATTTAACACTTAAGAGTTTATATATTAACTCTCAAAGAGTATTTTAGTTTAACTACATAAGAGTTATCTTCTAATTCATTCTAAAAAGCGGGAATTTTACTGTTCTGAACTTCTAGAAATTTCTTTTGGAAATAAACATTTACTAAAAAGATGCAATGGTTTTTGAAAAACATTTATTCTGAACTGTGCACCACAATTTCAAAACATTTTCTGAAAGATGTAACAGTATACATGTTCTCACTTTCATTAGAATTTTGTTTATCAAAAGGTCTGACATGGTAAATGCAAATAACAGCATTCTCATCACTTATTTCTTCAATACAATATGCATGTCCTTCATTCATCACTTTGTGGAACTTCAACGCACTTCTGCTCTCCCCCATATTCCATCTTCACAAGCATATCCTGTGCGGAGATCGAATAAAAATTAGTTGACACTAATTAATGGCACAAATAATCCAGTAAACAATTGCAGCACAGTTAAAAAAAAAAAAAGTAATCCTCTTTGAGCCATTACTTGTGTAAAGTATTTTCCCAAAAGACAAGGACACAGGCAACAGGTAATACTGAACTAAATGTAAAACCTCAACCTTTTTCATTTTTACCTAAACCGTGTGCACAAAACTCTGGAGGGATCTATGCTAACGTAGAATCCAGTCAGGACGTCAGCTACTGCTGTTTGCTCGGTTTTTTTTTTTATTTTTATGGGCGATCGTTTTCAGGCTTCAAGTAGCACCATTATACCAACATTTCACATTCTAGACATTGTTTTAGGTGTTATTGACCAAAAGTTTGACTGAAAATTCACATGCAAGCTTTTTTTCAAGGCTGTGGTATTTGCCCGCAAACAATACCTTTCAGCTAGCTAAAACAGAATATTATGCTATCACCGAGCAACATGGCTAATGCCTTTCACACAGCTTTGTCTCAACTCCAAAGAGCCACAGAAGTAAAAGCTAATAACAATTGAAACAATCTTTGAAAAAGTGACTTACCAAGCATGGCAAACAACTCAAATATGTAGCAAATGTTCTGAAACGGCTTCACTTCAGCTTCGATTGGAGCCGTGCTGGGGGCGGAGTCTGTGAATTTACTCTGTTGGTGTCATAGCCCCTGTAGGAGTTCAGAGTTAAGAGGTCAAGAGTTAATGTTTCCATTGTAACACCTCCAGATTTGACAGAGAAACACTCATTTTTAACACTCGATTTTAACTACTATCATTTTACACCTCAGAGTTACATTAAAAGAATGTGACTCTGCTTAGAGTAAAATTAACTCTACTTTTGCAAGGAGACTATTAACACCAAAACATTTAACACTTTTGAATTTGCTGTGTATGTTAACATATATAGATGTACATATACTGCATAGTAGATTTACACAATATGAAATAAGTAGCAGTAGTAGTACTTTAAGCAACTTGATGACTGGAAATAAAAGCAGTCTTTTTGCACCCCCAAGTGGCCAAATGAAATAAGGTTGGGATGAAAACATCAAGGAGTTACTGAAATATGTCCTCACTTTCAGTATGACAGATATGCTGCAGAATATGGCCTCTGAAAATATGCTTCACTGCCATAGATCCCAATACTGCTGGAACTGGCATGACAGAGAGTTTGTTTCTTACATCATCTATTTAAAGGATTTCAAAAGGTAACTCATTTGTGAAAATCTCTGACATTTGGCCCACATGTTCTAAACAAGCTGCTGTGCTGTACAGTCAAGGCATGGTAAAAATTTAGCAGACTTTCACTAAACAGTATGTCTAAATAAACACATTACTGTTCAGCTTATGGATTTGTCACATTCTTCTAGCAGAATAAAGAAGAAAAACATGCAATAATAAAGTTTTTGCCCCCAAAGTAGCACCTGCATCAACTGTCTGCCTCTATTAATTAGTACTCTTAATTTTACAGTGATCAAAACACCTGGATAAGTAGTAGGAAAGTAACGTGGTATGTTTACTCAAGTCCTTCACTAAAGTAGAGGTTCAAATTACTTTTATGTTGTGCTTCTCTCTGCTTCCCCACGGACATTTGCATTAACTCTATCATTAGAAACAGATTGATGATTTCCGATTGATGTTTCTCTCACGTCTTTTCACTCTGTGAGTCTATACACCATTGCTGTATTTAATCAAACTCAAAAAGACTGCTAGCTGCTAAAATCTCCAGTTGTTCACAGATGGCTCCTCCTCTCTGAGCCTGGTTCCTGTTAAAAGTGAGTTTTTCCTTCCCACAGTTGCCAAGTGCTTGCTCATAGGGGTTCGTGTAATTGTTGGGGTTTCTTTCTGGTGTTGTAGGGTCTTTACCTTACAATATAAAGTACATTAAGGTGGCTCGTGTTCTAAATTGGTGCTATGTAAATAAAATGTAATAGAACGACTGTATATGCAAATATTAGCATTTAAAATCTATACCATTTATTTGAGGAAGTTTTTAATTTATATGCTTCTAATATACTTTAAATCAGGGGCGATTTTAGCCCATTTTTGGGGGTGCTTCAGCATCCCCAAAATGAATCAAAGCACCCCAAAGATTTCTTACTTTTTTTGACAATATTTGTTGTTTGTGTGACACACTGCTAAAAATATAAAAAGCATACAGTACTTGGTTGAGACATAACATTTTAACAACAAAAGTATAGAACCCCCCTCCCAAAATGGTTTGTTCCAGCTCGCCTCTCCCCTACTCTGGCTCTAGCACCGTTGCTGCCAGAGCGATGGTGGTTGAGACGCTGCGGAGCGGAGGTGTTAAAACAGGACATATTAGCTGCATTTAACCTTCAGTTACTCTTTATATAGTTAGGTAGGAGTCAGAACATGTTTCTTTTTAGCTGAAAAACATTACACCCAGGTAACCTGGGTGTAAAAAAACTTGTTTTCAGGCGATGTTTGCTACCCTACAACAAGTCCTACACTGTAGTAAAATCAGCGACATTTGACCGTCCTGTTGCTCCCATTGAAATGTATGCAGGCTATTTAAAACCTAAAACTTAAAATTGTCCGTAGCCTACTGTTTTTACCACTGTCCTGTTTTAAATGGATACTAACTAGCTAACTGACCGAATGCCCATTAACCTTAGAACTCCTGTTGTGTGTGAATGTGTGTGTGAATGGGTGGATGACTGGATGTGTATTTATATCTTTTATTAGATGTTCACGTGGTTTGGTTATTTTCCTTTTGGTTGAAAGTAAACTGAGAGAGGACTTTTTGTTAGTGATCTTAATAGTATTTTTTCATATTAATGTAATTTTTCATCTAATTGAATACAATCTATTTGTGTATGATTTTCAGTCCAAAGAGGGAGAGAGGAAAGAGATGAATGTGAGGAGAAAGTACAAGGTCAGGAAGAACCAGGTAAGAAAACAGACAGGGAACAGTGACAGGCAAAACAGAAACTATTAAAATGGCCTGTATTTATATAGCGCTTTTACTAGTCCCTAAGGACCCCAAAGCGCTTTACATATTCAGTCATCCACCCATTCACACACTGGTGATGGTAAGCTACATTGTAGCCACAGCCACCCTGGGGCGCACTGACAGAGGCGAGGTTGCCGGACACTGGCGCCACCGGGCCCTCTGACCACCACCAGTAGGCAACTGGTGAAGTGTCTTGCCCAAGGACACAACGACCGAGACTGTCCAAGCTGGGGCTCGAACCGGCAACCTTCCGATTACAAGGCGAACTGCCAACTCTTGAGCCACGATCTGCCATTGCAAACTGACAAAGAGAAAAAACCTTATTTTACTCATACAGTCTGGAAGTTGTGTTCTCCCTATATTAAAGCTGCTATACAGAATCTGCAAAACAAACTGGTTTGAAACATTTTTGACCCTCTTTAACAACATTCCAACATAACATTATAATTGATCGGGGAGATTAAAATTAATAATATATTTTTATGTGGTTCAGACACAACTCTACTAAAACCTCAGCCAGTAATGGGTAGACCAACTTTTGGACCGTCCAGTTGTCTGTATGACTGCCGCAGTACGTGCGCCACATTTGCACACTATCAGAAAGTGCCAAACGGTGCCGTGGTGGTGTGAGGAGCTGTAAAGAGAAGCAGAGTGCTCTGTTTATATTCTAAAAATGTTTCAAGCCAGCTTGTTTCAAAGATTCTGTACCGCAACTTTAAATGTTTTCCAAAAGCACACATACACTTATCAGTGTTTCTTAAACTTTTTACAGCGTGTACCACCTGATAAAAATGTCAAGCTCTCCCTAGTACCACTATGAAAGAATGAAACCCATAAATCTCACGACACAAAATTAGTATTATTAAATTAGTAAAATTAGTGTCTGCAGTAAAGATTTTTATTTGTAATAATTTATTCTGTTTTGGGAGTGTTTTTTTATGTATCTGTATTATATTATACATATACATTAAAAGTGAATCTCTGTCCAAAAAATGCACTCTGTTTGCTTTTTACTCACTATGTGCATAATTCATTATTCTCCCCCAGTAATTAAGGTTAGGATATGTATTTTTTTTTTTTTATTCCAATCCATTCTTCTTTTGCAGCATTTAAATAACCTTTATCAGATTTGATGGTTTTGTTACAGACTTTTCAAAAAAAGTGTTTTGCTTTTCTTTCACAAATGTGGGGATTAAATTGTGTTAAAATGTACAAAACAGTGATGTCATGTTTTGAGACGAGGACCCAGGGACAGGGAGACTTGATGAATTTAAGAATTATATGATTTATCTTGCCTGGCTGGGCAGCTCTCTGGGTGCTCAGCACCCCCCAAAGCTCTAATCCTAGAATCGCCTCTGCTTTAAATCATATAACGTGTGAACTAATAAGCCATTAAAATAGGATTTAAAGTTTTTTGCTTATATGAAAAGTCTATATATTATTTATTTTATTATTATTATTATTGCAACTATTGTTGCAAAACATCGCAAAACAATAATCCAAACCGTAAACTCCTCGTTTCTACTCAAGGTGGCATTAGTGAAGTGGCGGTGTGGGCACACTTTTACCTCCATTTGGGCCGCAAACACGAGCTCGACCTCACTCAATGTTCCGCACGCGCGCGCACCGGTCACCTCTCAGCAGTCAGGCTCAGCTGCAGTGAATGGAAGCGAGGCGCGCGCACGCAGAGATCACTCGCCCTTGCTTGTTATTAACGTTAATAACGTTATCTCTCGCGTCACTCATGTCCCCGGCGACGACGACGGCCGCCGCAGCAGCCGAGGAGCGGAACGGGAACCGCGGTTCAGGTGCACCGCTGTGATTGAAATACGCGGAAGTTTTGACGCCACCGAGCAGAAAGGAGATGAGCACACCGCTCAAAGGATAGCCCCCCTCCGCCTCCCTCCTCCTCCGCTCCCCTCCCTTCGGTTTGTGGACAAGTGTTTATCCGCTGCGAGGCGAGAGCTCGGTCCGTGATGGGATTCCTTCAGGAGCGACCTGCCGCCTATCGTTAACCCCTCTGGAGGTAAGGAGTGAAGCCAAACGACGGTTAACTAACAAAAGAGACCCGGTGGGGTGTCGGACGGGAGCAGCTTATACGAGAAGTGCTCCGTTTTGAGTTTGTGCTGGCGAAAGTTGACTACAACATCCCCGTCGGTTAGTTGGCAACTAAATATGGATGTCAGTTATTTGTAACGCACTCGGGAGAAGTCGTGTGTCCCGTGAAGCGAGGCTGTTTCCTACATGTAGCGACTTGACACCCCCTCCCTGCCAGCTCCACACATTATCGCTTCTTTAACCATTACCATCATCTCCGGTGCTGTTCGGGCACAGCTGTGAAGGCGGTCGACGCACGCAAACTTGTGGTGAGTAAGTGAGCGCAAACGGGACAGACAACAAGGCTGCCATTGTACCGGATCAGCGGCGGATTAACGGAATTCCTTTTCTCTGCTCTGCACTGTCTGAATGGCCTCCAGCCTCTCTCTCAGCCTGCCCGCCTGCCTTCGTGTCACAGTGGGTCTAACATCTTGATTTCTAACCACTCTCACCCCTTGCACTTGTTAGAAACAGTGAGCTAAAATACCCACCGAGCCTCCACACCACAGAGGCCTCAGTGAAACATGTGGATGGGCCACTTAAACTGTATTGTTATCAGGAGAGGACTGATGAGTAGGGTCCAAAAGTCAAAAAAATGGTGTGTGTTTTGCTTCTTTTGTCTGACCATTAGTACCAAACAAAGCAAAAGAAACAAAAAATAGCGCATAATAATCTATAACAAAATATAATTGAAACCTTTAACCTTTTATAAAGATTGAGGCTGATTTAGCACTCAAACTGGATTTCAGCTGGGCTAAGCAGGAGGAGCGGTCCCAATTTTTGTCAGAAAGGGCTAGGAGGGTGTTGTTTGTCTACCCCTGCCTCAAAAAGCTCTTGTCTTATGACTGATCATGCACAGCATAGCACTGAATGATAAAGATTGTTATGTGGGTGCTTAAAAGTCTTATTTACATCCCACAGAGAGTAATATTGGTTTGTCTTTTATAGTACTCACAGGCAACAAACAAATCCAGGTCTAGATTTTAATTTTAATTTTTTAATATGTTTTACTCCCCCCCTCCCTCTTTGCACTTGCACATCATGCACCATCTCCAGCCCTCCCCTCCTCCCCTAGAGTAACCAGCCAACATGTGGGGAGGTAATCCCAGCTATTAGGGTAATCTCCTCAGCATGGCGATCAATAGGGGAGGGTGTGCGACAACTACCAGACAAGACTAGTGGGGGGGACAAAATTTGTGCTAAAGAAAAAATGATTTAATCATCTAGATTAGGTCAGGAGGCCGGGGGTCTGGACAGAGGCTTGTTGCTGGAAGGGGGAGGGGTGCAGACAGCGCAGGCAGGAGGATGTGAGGGGTCAGGCCATCTCCACTTTGGGCAGCACCCATTGTGATAGTGGGCTGAAAGTAGGGATGCAGTGATTGGGAAATTCTGTGTGGAAATTGTGTTGAAAATAAGACACTGCCCATGCTAATGTTTTTATGTAATAACCTGTTTTGTGGTTGCAAAACAAAGGCAATTGTTATTGTAAGTGAAAATAAGCACAAACACAAGTTTTAAAATGGGTGGTAATAATCATTTCAATTTCCTTTCTTTTTAGTGGGCAGCACTTTAATCTGGGGTGAATGTCAATGACCTCATCAAATGAAAATGAAGCTTCTTAGTCTTTAAATTATTTTTACAAACCTCAGTTTACAATAAAAAAAAATCCCTGAAACCATTAAACCGTTGTTCCCTGTGAATCCAGCATGAAGCAGTAAATACTCAGCATGTTTTCATGTTTCTGCTTTGTGTCTCAGTGACACCAAAAGAGAAATAAGATGACAACCTCCTCGAATCTACAAAAAAACAAACAACAAACTTCAGTTGTAGTTTTTGTTTGATTGTTTTTTTTTGCATTCAGCGACTGATTGAAGTGGCTGCGTTACCAGTTGGTCGCCCACAGGCTGAGTGTGCAACATCCTCAACCTCTGGGTGGCCACTTTCGATCATAAGGCTATTCCTGGAGACAGGCAACCCGTCTCCAATAATTTGCCGTCTAATTGCCAACACTGATGAGGGAAACTCCCATTCAACACGTGTCTTTGCAATAGGGCACCCGACGCAACTAGTTGTATTCAGGTTATAATTGTAATTTTTCAGATTGATCACAAACTGCCTACCTAACCCAGTCTTTGAAACAGCCATTTCAAAGGCAGTAAAATTCCAAGTTCACTGCACCTGGTCTCAGTACTTTTGGTCGTGCGGCAAACACTTCAACCAGTTTCCTGTAGCGTTGTTAAAAAAAAGTCATATTAACACAAATGGCCAAACATGAGCTGCAGTGCTGCTGTTGATCACAACCTCTGTTATCACTTACTGTTTTCATACAGACACTCTCCGCCCCAAATGTTTTAAGCAATCCAGATCATGCAGTCATGTAACTTTAAACCATCTTTGAAAGATTTCCTCGTCCCTGAGGGAAAAGTGGCTTTAGTCAATTTATTTCTCAGTGTAACATCTATAGTAGGTGTAACAATCTTTCAGTTATGTTTAACATACATGCAAATCACAGTGGAGTTAGTTTTTTCAGAATGAAACAACTAAAAACCCCTAAAAAAGAAAACAAGTTCTGAGTGGGTTAAACACAGGAAACTGAGCTTTACACTTAGACGTAAAAACATCTGCACTGTTCAGTGGGCCAAATGTCTGCAGCGGGTGAATCTGTGGCTAAAAGGCGTACGCGTTCTTGCTGAGTGTGCATCCTCTCTTTTGATGTGATTACCTAACAGCACATCATACAGATGGATCACATGCTGCATTCAGAGCATGTGGTGGTGGTCACATTACCTGGGCCTTATGTAAACAGATGAGAAACATCATCCTACAGAAAATCTTTAGGGACAAGCTTAAGCATTTAAAATTTAAGCAAGTAAATCTACTCAAATTGCTATTTTTTCCTAAACAAAAAAAGAGAATTATAAATGTAAAATATTTAAACATGCTTTTTCTTTTCTTTTCTAAAGTTCAAAGTTTTAACTTTTATAACGTGTTTGCTAATTTTTCGACACCAAATTAATTAATCAGGAAATTTGTCTTCTAATTACAAATGAAAAATATTCATATTTATGTTAAAAAAATTCTGAAAATGTAAATGTAAAACAAATTGAATTTTCTTTAGGAGCTTATTGTGATCAGTTCTTTGGGCAACACTAATTTAGCTACTGCGTCATTTTTTACAAAACCACAAAGCAGCGTTTCTTTATTTTAGCACAATTAAGAATTGAATGGGCGGAGAACATTTATAGTTTTTGATGATTCATATAGGTTCCTCAATAAAGAAAAGAAAGAAGAACATGGCCTTTAAGTCTCCGGTGGAGGAACTGGAGTGCAGACACTGGCAGATGGAAGATGGGAGGGATGAGTAAGGCGTTCACAGATCCCTTCTGTTTGGTCCCATTGAGACCAATGAGATGAGATTGGATGGGTCTGGAGGAATCAGGTTACTATCGGCTCATTCTATTCCAAAGAAGTGGTGGTGTAAAAGATGCAATACCCCTATGGGAAACCTAATCCAGACCCTCCTGCCAGCTGTCATTCTTTTGCTCCAGGGTAAAATCGCTAAGCAGGTATCCCCTTACGCTTTTTCAATCCTTACCTTAATCATCAGGAAACGGGAAATTACACACACATGTCGTTACAAATCATTATCTACTACGTAACTTGAGAATTATGATCTTTTACGCAGATAGAGATCAACATTAGATGTCAGGAAAAAGCAAAACCAAAGCAACTTAAAGTACGTTTGATTAGAAATATCAGCTTTAGCATTTTGTATTTATTTTAGTTAAAATTATGTCAAATTTCTTTCTGATTTGCAGGGGAGTGATTCAGCCTCCTCAGCCTCTGATGCACTTTTTGCATGCAGACATTAATTCTGACTGTAAACCTGTCATAAAAATAATATTTACTGTACAGTTAAAGTGGCTGTGTCCATTATTTGGGCTCAATCTTCATTAGTCTGAGGATCAACTCAAGCTAAAGTTTATCTCCAATTTAAGATGCATAAGATTACAGTGACAGCCTCCTTTTTGATGAACCTATTAGTCAGTCACCAGAAAAATAACTAGAAAATGATGATAATCATAAATAGGCTTAACAAAACAATAATACTTTTACATAATTTAAATCAACAAAACATTTTCTAATAAGTGTTCTGATTTACTGCTTCTCTTGGCCTTATTCTGTAGGCTTAATCTCCTTTAATCTGCTGTCATTTCTTTTACTTAGTGGCTTGACTCGCATTTAGGTGACAATGAAATCAGTGTCTTCGAATTTACACCTATGGACAGGAGGCCGAACGATGAGAGGAAGGCCGATAAAGTAAAACCAGAGTGATAGAGACATAAAGGGAGACAGTCGGAGTGAGTTTGAGTTGACCTTGCCATGATAATCTAATCCCTGTCGAGAGTGCTTTTTTTAGAGAGCAAGTTAATGCCAGCAGATTATACTCCAGTGTCTCCCACACTAGCCAATCCGAACCGAAAAGAGAGTGGGTACACAGTGGATCCTCAGGCCTACCATGGAGGATAAATCAACAGTAATAATAACCTATAGTAATTGAAAATAGCCCTAAAAATGACAACTCTTCATCTTTGCTTTTCTGCTCTTTAGTGGAGCTGCTCAGGTAGTTTCTGATGTCTGCATGAGACCACTGTGTATTTCTGCAGCAGGTAAAACCGCTGCCGTCTTTTCTCTGTCATGCCACGGATGCCCCCTTTTGTGCACAAAGGGGCATCCATGATAAAAGCCACTCATTGAGCAGCTCATCTCATGCAATGAAGAGTAATCCCTGTATATGTTGTGTAACCAAGTGGAGAGTTGCCTAAGGAGGGGGATGGGCACGAATGTGCGCAAGTTTGTCCGTACTTGTGACTGTTGAGCTCATGGCTGTCTAATCTTTTAGGTACATTAGGCTGGTCGCCCACAGCGCCTTGCGGCCTCACTGTTTTTGTGCAATTAAGTCATTCTAGGAACGCCATAGGCCCTGAATAATAACAGGAGTTGCTTGTGAGCTGTAAAAGGATAATCCAGCTGTGGTGGGATGGAGAGTTGTCTGGAAGGACTGAGCTGTGTACTTTTATCAATGTGTGTTGATCTTGTTTTGCCAGTTTTTTCAAGACTTCACTCTAATGAGGTTGTTCTGTGGTCACTAGGTTATTCTAAGACCTCTACTGCTGCATTCAGGCCACGCTGGCAGGATGGGAAGAAGCATGCCTGTATTACTCTGAGAAAGTCATTGTTAGCTCTGCAGTCACACCACGCAAGTGGAAAAATATCTTGACATTTAACATTTTTATGATGACACATATTTCTTTATATTTTTATAGAAGGTATTTGACTGAAGGATAGAAGGAAGGCTTTTTTTTAAAACACACTGATATTTCTTTTGTTAACTGGACGAGTTTGTATTCAAGGCAATATATCTGATGTCCAGTTGCTGACTTGTATTGTATAGTTGCTACACATGAAGTCATGCTTGCACCTGGAGTTTGTGTTGAGCCCACAAAACCTGTAAGAAATTATCTTAAACTAACCAGAGAAAAAAATGGTGAATTGACGAGTCTAAAAGACAGAAGACACCCTGACACAAAACTGACATACACCTGCTTGTTTCATACATCAGAGTACTGCACAACAGCGCCGGTTAGCATGGCTATCATCTGTTTACTTGTTCCCCTTCTCAGAGAGCGAGAGAGAGAGAGAAACGGGTAGTGAACTGGGACCTGCTGTTGAACATTAATAAAATAAATAATACATTTAATCCACTAGTATTTCTGGCATTAACTTGGAAGGGCAGCAATATTTAAATGTCTACTCAACTATTTATTGTTTTTTAACATTGACATTCAAAGTAAAAAATTATTATATCAATTAACCAGAAGCTGGCCCTTTTTGCTTTGAAGAGTAGGTAATCATAAAAGATCGATAAAAGATGGGCGTAGCTGCTGTGACATCACCTGATCTAAAGCCTTGAGCGTTTCTGCTGTCGCTTTC
The DNA here is from genome assembly GCF_057381915.1 of Diplotaxodon limnothrissa. Classification (NCBI taxonomy): domain Eukaryota; kingdom Metazoa; phylum Chordata; class Actinopteri; order Cichliformes; family Cichlidae; genus Diplotaxodon; species Diplotaxodon limnothrissa. The sequence continues at coordinate 16,269,775 of NC_140616.1, read as the reverse complement.
TTGGTTGCAGAAACTAAGATGGCTCGAGAAGGGGCGGGTCTGACTGTGAGACCACATGCTCAATGACTTGTGATTGACAGCTGCGAGTGTGCGAGTGTGTGGTTTCATACTTCCATTTTGAACCATCGTATGATCAAGATCTACAAATTTTGTGAATTTGATTATTCAGTATATCCGACAGTGAATGACTTGAGTGCATAAAAAGGGCAGGAAATTGTCTACAGAGGTCAAGTAAGAAATCCCCTTTCACGTAGATTTCTATGGGATTGAAGGCCATTAATTAAAAGTAAAGTGAGTAAAGTAATTAATCTTTACAGATCATTGAGTTTCAGTTGTGCCTACTATAGATATATCTATGCCAGAAATGTAAATGGTAAATGGTAAATGGCCTGCATTTGTATAGCGCTTTTCTAGTCCATAGGACCCCAAAGCGCTTTACACTACATTCAGTCATCCACCCATTCACACACACATTCACACACTGGCGATGTAGAAGTCAGTAGCAATACCAGTAGAATTACATGATTCCCGATACCCAACTCCTTTATTAAAAAAAACACTTGAACATTACAAAATTACATTATCTGTAAATAAAAGCAGTACAGAACAAGAAATGTTAAGATTTTACTTTGATAACAGGAAATGGACTGAAATGTGAGTAGCTTAACTTTAAAAGGTAAAATTAGTTAAATCATTAGCCATTATAGTTAACTTCACAACAGCAGTTCTTGCTTTTAAAAACAAAATGGTAATATGTATTTCAGGAGAACATGATACTTTGCATATTTAAATGCTGAACTGAAACTCGGTCGCCTTTCATTCTGTGAACTGGTCTAGATGTCGGGCTTTTAGGTTCTTCTCTTAACTATTTTCTTGCTTGTTCTAAAAATCACAGTAGCATCATTGAACATTGGCTTTTGTGAATCAATAATCACTCCCCGATCATCCTCCTTGCAAATGCAAAGTATTTCCATATCTGACTCTTGCTGCCTTTCTTTGCCTTTCTTATCATCGGGTTGGGGTGCAGCTATTGCAGCAGCTGCACGAGTCACCATCTTCCACATGTAGTGTTTGCTATGCTATGCATGTAAGAATAGAACATTTTGTAGGTTTAAACCGCCCCACACTTTCAGAATTTTCGTAATGAAAGATGTGATAATTATCAGTTCTGAGGATATCTCTGGTCCACTAGGACTTGATGTGGCAAGCTCGACTTTGCTTTTAATTTGTTGTGAAATATCCCTTGTGCAACACTGTATTTCCTGTAATCCGCTAACAACTGACACAAGATTAATCATACTGTCAGGAATGACTGATGGGCAGAAAGGTTTTTCTTAAATTTATTGTACTGTCCATCTGGATAAGTTAAAGATGGGAACAATATGATAGAAAATATCCTGAATATAGACTCAGACTATATTTGCAGCAAAGATAACGTGTAATATTTTCATTTGTGTTTGCAGTTGGTGGACAGGATTACTGGACACAAAACGGTAGATGCGAGGTGAGGCTTAGCGAGTCACTGTGGCTTTGAACACTAGCATAAGGACAGTCACATGCCATCTCCAGTCAGGGGTATGTTGGCACAGGTTTGTGGATGTGAATATTTGGATGACTTCAGCACATGCACACACACACTTGCACTGTGTGCACATATGCATGCACACAGTCATGGGGTATACACACAGCAATGATTTTTCACATCTCTCACTAGTTTGCAAATACAGAAATGCGCAGACGTCAGCTGTTGTGGACACTTCTTTATTGCAAAAGGAAAAATTGGTATTTGAGGCTTTTTTAGGTGTTTTTAAAGATTAGATGGGAGACTTCCAGTCCACAGCAGCAACCGGGCACACAGTCAGTGCGCAAACATGCAACGCTGTGGATATTTTCATGCGAGTACACACGCACATCGCAGAACGCAGGCTCTCAGCATCAGTGCCCTGACCATAGGGAGTTTGTGCTGAGCTGGTTGGGACGTCAGGATGAATCAGTGTGCGGACAGCTGACTGGACGTGCCTATTCATCAGCCAGAGAAAAGAGAGTGAAAAATGGAGCGAGGGATTCTAAAAGAAATGAGTTAAGCCCCAGAGCAACATGTTTGGCTATCTGCATTACTTTACAGATCCTCCAATGGGCTTTGACTGTTGTATGGGATAAAGGCTGAAGAGGTGGAAAAGATAGCCGAGTACAGGAAGGAGAGGAGGGGGTAAGACAAGGGGAGTTTTCACGATTATTTTTGTTGTGTACACATGCAGTAGTAGGACACTGCAGATGCAAATATTAGCACTCACTAAGCAGATAGGCTGCTTTGACAAAGGCATAAGCTCATACTGTAGAGGCGGCTACCTCCTTTCTGATGGCCTGTTTATTCCCATCTGTTGCCCTCAGCTCTCTGACTTTATCCCCATTGTGTTAACTCATTACATTCGCCTTAACCATAACCCCTTAATTGCCACCTTCCAGTTTCTCTCCCATATCCTCCCCCCTCTTGGAGACAGTGTGCCACATTGCCCGTGCGTTAATCTGATAGCGTCTGCCTACCAAACACCTGCCATGTCCAGAAAAAACCCTCCTAAACTCCTCCAGATTCTGGGTTCAGCACCCATTGTAGCGTGAGCGGATCAGCACACATGATAGCAAGCAGGCAGGCACGCATTTAGACAGATGCAGATGCACATACAGCAGATAATTAGACGAACAACCTCACCTCCTGGAAATCATGCTGGAGTCAGTGTTTTTGCTTTAGCCTTTATGAGTATGTGTACCTATTTTTCCCCCTTGCATTCAAAGAAAGACGAGACAAACAAACGTTGTCTTTTGTCTCGCCTCTTCGCCCATTTGAAGACAGTGATGGGTAGGCCCAGGCCTCCTCGGTTTAACAATAACTCTCTTGACCCCCTAATGAGGGGTGGAGGGCCAGACATGAGGCGATGTGACAGTTCTGGTGCGGCTGACACAATAGCAGGTTTTTCTTTTGACTGCCTGGCTGAGCTAGAGTACCTTCTTTCACTAAAAACAGCCAAACAAATGGTCGTCGTTGCCTGAGGAACATGTTTAGCTACATCAGGCTGCCTCTGCCATGCACTGTTCGTTATGTAGAGCACCACAGCTGCTTGTATGTTTGTCATTTTTTGAGGTCTTGATAAGAAGTCTCTAAAGGAGCTTCTCACATCAAACTCATTTTCCTGGCAGACAAGATCATTTATCTCTAAAATGATGAAAGATTTATCGCTAGATTCCAATTTTCTTTAAGCAATTCTGATTTTTCTCTAAGCTTGACCTGCTGATAGAGACTTTTGTCAATTTGGTGTTTCTTTCTAAGAACTGTCAGCATATACAAGCAAAAACCTGGTTTTCTTCAATGCAGAATATCATATTTTGTAGTAAAATAAGACTGAATAAGGCTGAGAGGGAGCTAGCAGAGTTAAAGATGCACAAATTGCTTTTATAGGCAAAGTTAGAGAGGAAAGGTTGAGATGGTTTGAACTTGGGCATCCCCAAACCTCTCCAATAAACAACAATAAATAATTAAATGAGAATGAGTGGCTTTACAGGCACCTTTACCTGACATGTTTTACCCCACCAGCCAAAGCAGGTGCAGCAGATGTATATACAACAAAACAAATATCAGGTGTCTTTATAACTTCACCAGATGACACAAAAGGGCAGATGTCCTGTTTTTTTACCCATCTCCATAATTTTCCTGGTAACTACTTTGATTCTTGCTTTGGTGAACTTGATGACTATGATGAAATATATTCGCCTACATGTGCATTATGGAAAAAAACACTGAAGTTGTTCTAAAGTTTATGAGGTCAATTCATAGAACAACAAACTTATTTTTTCCCCCCAGTGTTTCCCTGGAAGTGATCATGTTTTGTTTTGTTTTTTTTTTAAAAAAAGGGGAGAATCTTGTATCTCACGAGTTGGTCGTTCAGATAAAAAAGAAAAAAACAGTTCCCTATATGAGTAGAAAAAGAAACATGTTGCGAACATGAGCAGCTGACCTGTTCAAGATGAGTCTCAAAGCATATATTGGACAGGCTGTTCTAGAGCTGGGCGATATATCGAGTTTTTAAAAAATATCGATATATTTTTATACGAGATATAAGATGTGACAATATCCTTTATATCGATATAGTCTATGTTACGTTATAATTATACTTGTGGAGCCGCAAGTTTGCCTCTCTTTCGTCCACTTTTGTCTTTACGCAACGTTACTCGGCCTCGCCTCTCCTTCACTCAACACAACTCCCCCTCCTCCCCCATCGCTTCACCTGCAGGAAGCAACAAGATGGACACGGCAAATCTGCGTTAACGAGTTACTGCGCATCGCCCCGTGTGTGGGGCTGGACCGCGTCAACGTGTTAGCTAGCTAACCACGCTAACGAGCTAACCACGCTAACGCCATGCAGCCCAGAGGGGCTGCACGGCCTAAAACCCTTTCATTCTCTCAAAAGTTGACAGCGCGCCTTTTGTATGAATTCTGGTTGTGCTTGATGGCTGCGAACCGATTTTATGTGGTACACGGCACTCAGCAATCTGTCAAAATGTTTTAGTACGACTTTGGTAAGCTACGGAGCTGCACCGCTTGATGGATTGTCGGAGCATTACGGCTGAGCCTCGCGGAGTGATACGTACTGTGCTTCAGCGTAATATTACCGTATTGTGTGTGTATAAGGACCATAAATGGCACCTGTTAAGAGACGTGGTTACGAAGCGGATTTCAAACTCCAGGCTGTCAGTCACACAGGAGAAGTTGGGAACAGAGCAGCTGTGAAATCTGTCTATGTTATTGTGCTCAGCGTCTTTTAGTTTACATTCTGACTGCACAATTGTGAGCTTTTTGTTATGCACAAAAACAACATTGTTTTCTTTTATTTATGGAGCATTATTATTTAATAAATGCTCATAATTTATTTTTGAGTAAATTTTATGTACATCTGCTCTATGTTAATAAAAGTGCCTGTGTGACATCTGGGACACAGCTTTGACTAAGAACTCTCTTTTTGTTCTTACTTTATGGCTTTAAAAAAAAAAATCGAGATATATATCTTATATCGCCATCCAGCTAAAAAATATCGAGATATGAAATTTGGGTCATATCGCCCAGCCCTAGGCTGTTCCAAAAAAATGTGCTGCAAACATAAAAAGTTCAATTTTATGGTTATTTTATGTATTATATGATAATATTTAGCTAATGTGTTAAATTAACCCTTTTAAATACCATTTCCTATAACTTCACGGTCACCAACATTTCTATCTGCTACTGAATCTTGTTTGATTCACCACTAAATATATGATTATGAATCAGCATCGCAGGCCATGCAAAAATGACCCAGTATGTGCTGATTAGCCTTGTGTTCGTGTTGCCAAAGTTTTTTGGAGTTTTGATAAAACATTACTGTCCGAGGCAAGCTATTTTAAGATAAAAAAAAAAAAAATCATCATCCTTGAAAAAAAAAAAAAAAAAGCCAAAAATATAGGTATAAACCAGGTCAGGGATCTGGACAAATGCTACATCACTATACCTGCAGTCTCAACAATGATTTGTGTGTAAAACCTTAAAGATTTAGATTATTTTGATACTAAAAGTTACAAATATACATTCTTACCTTTTTACTTACAATCTTGCATCAGCACTCAGCCCAGAATCCGTGCTCTGTATGTGCGAGTAAGTGAGTTTCTAAAATGAAGTTTGTTGATAATGGATTATTGATCGTGAATTAGAGTGGATGGCCCCTGGGGGCTCATCCTGGCCGGCCAGGAATGAATACATCTCTTCATGCTTCACCTCACACACTCAATTTCGGCATAAGCAACCAAAGGTCTGACAGACACACGCATGTTGAGAGACTGACCCGTGGTCTAATAGGTACAGACAGCCGTCGTTCATCCAGTAAAGGACAAAGGTTATTCCAAAATCTCCGTGATGCAAATTGCCTCAGTGAGCTCTCACCCTCTCTTAGCACAGAGTAAAACAACCTTAATGTGAATCAACAACTGCTTGATCTTAAACAGTTTTTAAACCAAAATATTATTCGGTTATTCAGTCATCAGTTTATTCTATTTAAAGATATGAAATTAAACCAGGGGTGTCTACTCTCACTGCAGTGCTTTTTTATATGTTGCAAATCTCTTGTTGGTATAGATTGTTATACAATCTGGTGTCACAGTCTGGCGAGGGCAGACTGTATGAATTGAAAAAGGACCCAAAATGCAGACTCCAAGGAACAGGGAACAAAACTTGAATGTTAACAAAAAGCGAGCCGTTTAATATGGCTGGGAAAAAAGGTACAAACAAAGGGCAAGGCAAACTGAAGCAAAATTAACACAAACCTAAACTGGGAAAAACTAAAGCACAAGGAGCCACAGGGAAAAATCACACAGCTATGATGGAGGACGCAACACTGACAAAGAGAAACATGGGGCTTAAATACACTGAGGGATAACGAGGGGGAATGAGCCACAGGAGGAGAGCACAGCTGAGAGTAATTAAGCAGGACGAGGCAAGGGAAGCAAAACTAGAAACATTAACATAGAACAGACTGTGAAAGTAAAACAGGAAACACACTGACGGAACTCAAGACATGTGGACTTAACAGACTGGGGGAGACAGAACATAGGGATCTGAAACATGGAACAGAAAGGCACAGTAGATCAACATGAACATAACAACGCCACAGGGGAAGAGTAAAACTGAACACGATGAACACAGAAACACCAGACCTCTTCACAATAAAACAGGAAACATAATGAGACGTAGACATGACAACCCAAACTTCACAATGTAAGACACAGACATGAAACACATGAAAAGCAGGGGAGATTTACCATAGTTGGAAACACGAGGGGGAAATAATAAGAACTAGAAACACTTAAGCATGATAACAAATGAACTTAGGAACCTGAAGGGCTTACATAAACTAAAACATCAAAATGAACTAAAACTCAAAACACTGGGTCATAAGACCCAGGATCCTGACATCTGGTTTATAAGATAGTGAGTCACAAATGCTGTGGCCACTGTCACATTCACTTTTAAGCTTTAATAGTTTTTCTGTGTGGCTTCTCAGTTCTGAAGAATTAAAGTTTTCCTTTTTTTCTTTTTGGACATCAGCTGCTTTTTCACTCATTTTCAGTCCTTGTACCTGACCATGTTTATTCATCTGTTAGGCCACTTAACACTGAGCTCACATAAAAACCAATGTTGTGTCAACTTGGACAAAAAAGCAACTATTGCATTAAATTGTATCTTTAGACACTTTGTTACCAGCAGCCTGTCATGGAATCATATGAAGTGTTCCTACTTCTTTAGTTGAATTTATGAAAAAAATACATAAAACGCTATTTTTGCACCATTTTGGTGATTTTGGAACGGCTATTACCCGAAAACCTGGCATGTCTCAGCATGCTGTGCAGTGCAGACCTCGAAAACTATCTACAGCAGAAGAATACTAAAGAATTAAGGTGGTCATACCAAGGATTAACTTTCAAGCTCGTTGTCTTTGTGCAATCTCTGTTTTTTCCTTAAATACTGTATTTTCATTTATGTTTTCATATTATTTTAAAGCCATTTGGACAGACTTTTTTTAACTGGCTTTTTTCTGAATTTTGGTAGTTAATTTAATTATCATGGGACTCATTTCAGTTTCTTTTTTTCCAGGTATCATAAAAACAGCATGCCATTTGATGAAGGAACTTCTCTTCAGAGATCGGGATTGGATACTAAAGCTGTGATGTTTGGCAAGTTTTTGTTACCTGTGCTGAGAACTCAATAAGTTTTGGAAGAATAACTTTTCTAGAGTTTCAAAGAGGATTTATTAAACAGCTGTGGTGATTCTTGATGACCGGTGGTCTTGGAAAAGTGATGGAGACAGAAGAAAGGGAGGATGTTTCACAAAAACACACAGCTAAAGTGGAGGCAGAGGATGAGGTAACCCCATGCCACACCTGCGGGGTGTGTGGTCGCAGTTTTCCACTTCTAAGCTCTCTATCTCAGCACATGAGAAGACACACTCGGGAGAAGCCTTACAAGTGTCCCTACTGTGAGCACAGGACAGCTCAGAAGGGCAGCCTAAAGGCCCATATTAGAAGCCATAAATTGGGCCTTTTGAGCCAAAACCTCAGTGACAGGGAGGGGGATGGAGATGAAGGGCAAAAAGAGGATGCTGATATAACTGACCCTCCTGAGCTCAGCAGCCCACCTGATAAAGCTCATAACATTAATGGAAAGGTCAAGAAGAAAACAACCAAGAAAAAGGTTAAAGATGGTGTCGAGGTTAGCGATGGAGGTGATGACGGACCTTTTTCCTGCACCATTTGTGGCCAGGTTTTCCCTCAGGTATTACTCCTCAAGTCCCACATGAAAAGGCACCGTGGCTCTCAGGATCACGGTTGCCGGATATGTGGACGACGCTTTCGCCAAGCGTGGTTCCTCCAAAGTCACATGCGCATTCATCGAGTGAAAGCCCAGCTAAGGGGCAGCAAAAGCAACGAACCGCCTGCCACCATCAACGGGGTTCCTCAGGACCCAGCATTACTGACGAATGAAGAGTGCCTCTATGAGCTCTGTGCAGGCTGCGGTAACTTCTTCAATGACCGCAGGACACTGCAGATACATGAAAAGTTGCATAAACTGAACCACACCCGCACTCAGATGCAGAATCCAACACAAGGAAATGTGGAGTCCTCCGAGGTGCAAGATGCTAAGAGGCAGTTTTTGGAAAGCCTGAACCTCATTTCTGCTGGACCCAGGGAAAGCCCTGCAGAAGTGAAGCCGGGCAGTCGAATTCCTGAGCTGGATCCAATTTGTAGTTACCAGTCATGGCAGTTAGCTACAAGAGGACGGCTAGTGGAGGCTACAGAAAAATGTCTGGGATGGGAGGAGAGATTAGCTGATGCGGAAGTGGCATATGACATAGAAAAAGGCGAGTACGTCCCCTTGAAGCAAGAGAAGAAGAGAAAGCCAAATGACACAGCCGGCTCCAATCTTAAGAAGAGGAAGGGTGACGCAGGCCTTGATCACAAAGGTGGTGACAAAAAGATTAGCCAGAAGGACTCTATTCTGCTGAATGGACTTGGTCAAGCATTTTATGAAGCACTACAGACTAAAAACGTTAAAGATGTTCACTCCTCATCTAAACAGACGAAGAACATCAAGAGCCTAGACCAGGAAGGTGAGCCGAATACACCACAACACACCATAATACATTATCCACGACAGAGCTTAGACAAGAGTTTATATTCGTTGATCAGACTTAGAACAGTTTTGTACTTTTACCATTTATAAGCATCAAAGCATCAATTAAGGGCTGTATTTTATACAAATTGATTTCTGAAAGGTAAATGAAACTACAACTCTAGTACAAAAATGAGTTAAATTGGCAATATATTGTGTAAAGGAGAGATCACTAGCGAATTTCTAAATGGATTACAGCAGCAGTAATTGCCCTTTTTTACACAAGAATGTCTGTAAACATACAAACGCAGTAAGGTTACCTTACCTAATATTTTTAAGGGACTCTTAATATATAAATCTCAGCATTAATAATTGTTTTATTGTCTTAACAAATCTTTAAAAAACTGTTTTGGTTGGATTTGTAGATTCAGATTTAGATTTATTAATTGTGTGTCAGGGGTGGGACAAAATATCAATATGGAAAATTTTATGTAACAGCTTCTATTTGTGTACAATATCTTTAGACTAATGACAAATTTCTTTATTACTATTAAAACGTGCTGATGCTATGTTCTACCAGTCTGACTTACCACAATGACTGTCAATACTCATCATGGCAGCACCAGTAATCATGAAATAAAGCTAATAGGGCCAATATTAGCTGTTTGCTAATATTTTGGCATCTGCATTTATAATGACCAATAAATAAACACAATTTACATTTAATAATAGCACAATACATAATTCTATCTTTTTGTCTAATTAGGGGTGTTTTTTCCTTCCTTAGCTAGATGTGTGATCCTTCTGTCTTTATTATACAGTCTTTTTGTATATGTAAAAAAAACTGACCTCATCTGTTATGAATGTCCCCTTCTGTTTTTACCTGCAGATAAAAAAAAATATTTCTGCGAGCACTGTGATTTCCACACTGTTGACACCGCGCTACTCAGGTCTCACCTGCACATGCAGCACCAGGACTTCCTGAGTTCCTACAGCAAACAGAGCACCAATTTGGACATAAGCAGAAGTGGTTCCAAAGCCTCAAGATACATGGACTACCTCAGAAGCAGGAGCATCCTGCTCAGTCAGCCATATTGGAATCCATATTCATGTTCTCCAAGCCAGGAGTTAGTAGAGTCAAACATTAAAATGGAAAAGACAAATGGCTCAGAGGTGAAAGAGCAGGGACATGCTACTGGCGATGCTAGCAGCCTCCTCAATCTTTCTTCTTTACCCATAACTGATGTTAGTTTTTCAGTAAAAACACAGGGCCTGGTGAGACATCAGTGCCCATACTGCTCCCACACCACCAACTACCCAGAAGTACTGTGGATCCATCAGCGTGTTGCCCACAGGGTGGATGGCAGCAGTACCATGGCACCCAAGTGGGCACCTAGCATTAATAGTCTCAAGAGTTTAAAGGCAGGTGCTTCTCAGTGGAGACGCACAGGGCCGCCACCCTTCCTCGAAGGCAAGGACTGTCCAGCTTTGCCTACTCCAAGAACGCAGCGCACACAGCCTCCCGGGGTCACAAACCATGGCAGCAGCAGCAGCAGCAGCAATAAGCAGTCGTCCCACAAGAATCAATCAAGCACCCTGAAGTCCAAGCATCAGTCAAAGGACTCACGACCTTCAGATGCGACACAGTCTAGTGGCAAGGTTGGACTCCAAAATCAAAAGAAGGAGCATAACCGAACAGTGGGGGGTGGATCTAAAGGCTCCAGCACCCAAGCTACTTCGTCAAACAGCATTGTGAACAGCATTGTGAACAGCAAGAGTCTCCAGAGCTTGCAGCCTACCAGCAGCCCAAAACAAAGAGGCAACAGAGCCACTGTGGAGGGGAACTTCCCACAGGAGGGTTTGGGTTTTATGCTGGCAAGAAATCGCAGTGGGAATTCTTCTTCTTCCTCTAACACAGATAAGCTCCACTCTCGCAGGCATTCAAGTGACTTTTCTTCAGGTCCCAAAGGTTCTGATCTCTGGGCTGCCATGAATATGTGGGGGCTACACGGAAGCAAAGCATATTTAGATACACTCCGAATATCTCAGGGAAAGAGTGAATCAACAGGAGAAACGCCAACGGACATCGATATTTTAAGTATCCTGAAAAACTACAGTCCACATGATCTGGCAGCTCTCTATCAGCACTGGGGCTTTGTTGATCCCAGGCTTGTTTCACAGGGTAAGGAGGAAGCTTTGCTTTCTGCTTTATTTGCTGTAAATGATCAAAGAACTGAGTACTGTTTAGATCAGGGGTGGGGAGCTCCAGGCCTCAAGGGCCGGTGTCCTGCAGGTTTTAGATGTGTCCTTGATCCAACAGAGATAATTTAAATGGTTAAATTACCTCCTCAGTATGTCTTCATGTTCTCCAGAGGCCTGGTAATGAACTAATGATATCTAAAACCTGCAGGACACTGGCCCTTGAGGCCTGGAGTTCCCCCACCCCTGGTTTAGATGGAGGCCTAACGTTTTAGGAAATAGGATTTCTATTATAAAAATCTACTGCTTTCAGAATGAGAAACAGATGTTTCAATGCTCTTTCACTACTTTCTACTTTCACAGCAACGATGCAGTTAAATGGAAACTTTGGAAATGAAGTCCATTCCTCGTCTGAAGCTTCCAAACAGGTATGTTTTTGATTTTACTGATAATTTCTAGATTTGTATTTCAGGCAAAAAGAATTGTGAATTAAAATAATCTTTGCATCTTTCATTTTAAAATCTTTAAGACTTTTCGAATCATTGATGATCATAATCGGTTATACAACTAGGTTGGTGGATATATACTTATAAAGTATATAAATATGGTTTAAAAATGGAAAAAATAGCATTTTGTGCTCCAAACCAATTATATCTGAAAACATAAGCCTACCTTTACATCATTATTGATTAACTTTGTGTTTATGTTTTTAAAATCCTGTCAGTTATCTGCTGCAGGGCAGTGTTTCTCTTTATATTTGTATCACAGTTCAAAGCTTAACTACAGTTTCATCTTAAAGGTAACTCAAGCCAGTTAACCGTAGATCAGTTATCTCACTTTCCAGAGTGAAGTACAGCATAAAGTCCCTGCTCACCCCATGTACAGTATGTCTTTACCAACTGCGTGTTCCTGCTCTGTGTCTGTACTTCGTCTGTGTCTGAGCACAGTCTGTCATTTCTGCGCACACGTGCGTCTGCGTATTGTCTTGTAGATACAAGACAATACGCAGACGTAGATACGTGCGTGGCTGTCAGCTCCCACAACCTGGCTGTCTCTTCCTTCTCGTTTCCGTAACAGAAGCTGACAGGGATGAGGCAAACAAATAATAAAAAAACATTGTTGTCCCCCTCAGGGTAAAATTCGCACAGCATCTCCATATGGTGTGTCATCAGCCTGTCAGTCAGGCCTACCCTGATGCTACCTACAACTGTTCTTGCTTTCTCCTATTCCCCCTAGAGTAATGTGTGGGCAACTTTTTGAACACGAGTGATGGGCACTGTCTGTCTTCAGGGTTGAGGATTTCTAAGCCAGACAACAGTTGTATGTGAGGTGTAAAACAATACTGGAGAAACATGACTTTGTGAAAGATTTTTAAAAATTTCTATTTCTCCATATCTTATACAGCGTTTGTGCATCGCTCATTTCCATCTTTGTGAGGACACTCATAGACCTTTGTCTTAACTAAAGGGCTAAAGCCGACCCACCGGTTCTCAAACTGTGGGTAAAGCTACTGCAGGGGTGAGGGGTGTGGGCAGAATTTAGTGAAAATGAAGTTGAGATAATGAATGATTTATTGCAGGGACTATGGACTGGTTCCTATATAAAGCTTTTCTACTCTACCTGAGCATTTAAAGTGCTTTATACAACTTGCTTCATTCATTCAGGCACTTTTTTCCATGCTTAAGTGCTTTTTTACTAACATTCACACACATTCATACTCCATTGGAGGCATCAGAGTAACTTGGACCAGTCGCACCACCAACCTTCTGATCAGTAGTTGACCTGCTCTACCTCCTGAGCTACAGCCACCCTCAAAAACAAACCAGTTGAAAACCTGTGCCAGTGCTAACTAGTGTTACTCACACTTGTCTTCTGCAGATGAACAGCCACTCCACTTCATCCTCAGGGTCTCTGCATAAAGGAACGTAACGAAACATTGTGCTTCTCTTGGTTGCAAAGTTCTAACTGCTGAAAAAAGAGAGGCCTGCTGTTCTTCAAAGGAACTAGCCATAACTCCTGGAGAGCACAGAGGCTCTGGAATCTGCACAATATATGCAAAGCAATGCGGTGGACTTGTTTGATTTTGTATTATGACTGTTTGATTTGAAGTGTTAAGCATGTTACGAGTGTAGATATGATAGTTAAATAAACACATATGATGTGTTTTTGATTATTTTATTTGGTGAAAATGAGGCAAATGTTCAGGATTATTGTACAAAACAACAGGAAAGCATTGTAGAAGTACCACAGCCAGGTGGAAATTAAATGTAGAGCCACAACTATGTGGCTAAACAGATGTTCTCTTGGCTTTAGGCCCAGATATCTGCTTGTTTTTGGTTACAAAAAGTAGATCCTTGCAGAGCAATACAACATACCAAATCTTACAACTCATAATTCCACTAAAACAGCTGTGATGCAAATACATGTTTTTAACTGCTGTATATCAGTGTCGAGTTTAAGTTTGTTGTTTTGTTTCATGTACAAATGTCTTCTTTTTTAAGTTTTTAATTTTCTTGGTTGAGTATGTGATTTTTGTTGCAGATAACATGGTGTCACTTGTGTTTTCAGCCCACAATTTAAATAATAATAATAATAATAATAATAATAATAATTTAAAAACCGCAAACAGCTTTTGAGTCAACGTTTTGAGTTTGCCAGTTTTCATTTGGTCAAAAGTTATTTGTCACTATGCACCATCTCAAGAGTAGTCTGGGCAAATTCAAAGGACTCTCCTTTAAAATGCAAGTGTTGACCCAAGGCCTTAGTCACACAGGCCTAGAGACCCCTTTGCAAACCCCTGGCAGACTTTTGGTACCCTAACAGCTGGTGAGTCGTTCCTGGAGGTTGCTGAGTGAGATGTGTCGCGAGGAGGGTGCTGCACCAAAAATCTTCTTGTCATTGCTTTGGTCATTAGCATATTAATGCTATCACTCATTGTTTACACTGGAAATGTTGATTTGTATGCTAGCACTTGTCAACTTGTCACTTTAACCAAGACATTTCAGAAGGCACAACTCTTACTTTAAAGGTAAATGTTCTACATTGTCCAGTTTGCACTTTTTCCACTTCTCTTTTTTAAATATTTTTTGGCCTTTTTACAGCTTTCTTTGAAAGGGTACAGTGAAGAATGACAGGAAAGCAGAGGAGCGAGAGCAGGGAAGGCACAGGCCACAGGTCAGATTCAAACCCAGGCTGGCTGCTCTCAGCCATGCGGCATATGGGCACCTCACTACTCCCACTTTTCATTGTTTGACTGACACTCGACACAAGTAGTTGGCGACTGTTTGCAACATCTTCTGTATAAACTGCAGGGGATCACAGCAATCGAGAGACCAAAGCAATAACAAGGTTTTTGTTGCGGCACCTTTTTGATGACCAATATCAACAAGCAGCCACCCGCCTGGTGATGTGGACGCCAGTAAATGCGATACCTCGAGAATGAGGAGACGTAGGAGCTTCAAATTAATAACACACAGGTGTCTCTACTAAAAATCTCTGACAGGGTTAATCACTGCCTGGTCTTTAAGGCTCTGCTATTTTAATATATATGATTTTTTTTTTTTTCAGTGTTCAAAACTTTATATTTTGAACCCTACCCAAACCTTTTCTCCAGTTTTACACATTCCTCATGTAGTTTCACCAGTCCAGTCCACTTAAAATCAAAGTGGGCTGTATGTGGCCCACAGTGTAAAAAGACTTTGACATCCCTGCTCTAAGGTTTTAGCAGATGTTTTCACAGAACAACAAGCAACCCATTTTTCCCTAGCAACTGATGGTTGAAAGGTGGTTGCCAAACGGTCGCTATCCCTGTGTGACCAGGGCCTAAGACAGAAATAGTGCTTTTTTTTCCTGTCAGTTTGGAATCAGTATTTCTCCTAAGGTCAGATATGTAATTCAGTTGCTTCAGGCACAGCAATGCCATCGAGTCCTCTAGCTCTGCTTCAGGTTAACAAACTGCTCCGTTGTAGTTTACAGTAACTTCAGCAGACCAGTGAAACAGCACAACCAGAAACGGTTCCCTAGTGTTTATCTTGTATTTTGTTAATGAAAAGTCGTTGGCCATTTTCCAAACTTTAGGTCCAGGATTGATGTGAAAAATGAGCACTCGCGCTCGTCATTGAAGCCAGTCTTCAAAAAGGGTCTCAGAACAACCAGTGAACAATGAAAAGTGCTGCCATGTTTTTATTTTTATTTTAAATCCAAGTTTAAAATTTAAATGCAATAATTTGCTCTTATGTTTTCAATTAGAGCGCAGACATCTGCACTTCTTTTGGCATTATTCTAGTGATGTAGCCATTTAATGCTGTGATTTATTTCTTTTAGAAGTAGAACTTTTAGCAATGAGCATTTCTACTGATCCAAAACTCACCTCAGTCTCCAGTTGTTTTCATGTGTTTCATTGTTTGCAGATTTTAGTATGTTTACATTTCAATTCCTCCTTCTCAGTGTATTCATATCCCATAGAGACGTAGTCTATGCATTTAACTAAAAGCCATCAACTTATGGATTCTTGGGCGATCTTAAGAATCCATAATTATGAAAGCACTGACTGTGTGGAGAGATTTTTCTTCTTTTTGATAATATTGTAAATGATAGTTTTATTTAATGGTCTTTGTTTGTTTGCTATGAGTCGGATTTCAACAATTAAAAGTATTTGATATTTGTAGTAGCAGAACATGTTAAAAACATGTTGAATTTTCGTCACCTTTGAGGTCAGGGTCAGCGGGGTGTGATGCTCCCACAGCAGGTATCACTGAGCCTGTGTTTTGCAACGACCCTGTAACTGTAACTCCTGTTTGGCATAAAGAGGCAGGAAGCACTGAGAGAGGGATATTTACGCAAGTCTGAACTCTTATGCAAACCTCCAGCTTACAGTTGAGCTCTCGCTGGGTTCATTTTTGTGACTATGTAAACATGTTTCATAGTTATTATGTTGGTTCAGAATTTATATTTTCGACAGATCAACAATTTTTGTCTGACTGTAAAATTCAAATAAAGTTGGTTGATGCCGATCTGCGATGGCGTTGGATTTTTTTTCTCCATCACACATCATCTTCATTCAGAAGCCTCACGTCACTGTGTCACGTTCCTTCTCAGCAGTTTAACAGACTCAGCTCTCTTCTTCTAGTTTGCACAATATATATTCGAATAAAGTACAAAGCATTTCTTCTGCTCTAATAAACAAAATGACAAAACTAAATAAAAATTGGGGTCATTCTTGCTGCAGTGTATCACTTCTACCAGCAGGTGGCAGACAATGTCAACAAATGAAGGAGTTGAAAGCCGCTTTTGTTTACTCATGGCTCTTGGATAAGTGGCTTTATACCTTATTTCTTCTACACTGTTTAACAAGTAACTCTTTCTCCTATTTGCAGTGAGACTTCCTTTATATGCTGTCTGTGTGTACAACTCACAGCAAAGAAATCACGACGACCGCTGATGAATTAAACCTTTCTCCCCATCATCCACCTTTGTGGTCTTATAAAAACACAGTTACAGCAGATCTTTTAGATTTAAACTCAAACTCCTCGTGCAACTTTCAGCAGCTCTTCCTTTTTTGTGTGTCAATTATAAAAATTCACAAACGTACATCAAAGCATAATTTTTAAGTCGGGGCGTGTGTGCCGCTGACCTGGTCTGACAGAGGAGAAAATAACAACTGAATAAAGGCATTACTTGCACTGACTCTTGTGCAGCATATTGACGAGACATGAGCACAACTGTGCGTCTGCGTGTACACTGTGTGTGCCTGTGTGTCCTTGTCACAATGTGTTTGTCAGCGGGTCGTGTTGAATCTTGGTGCAGTGACAGCATCAGTTTGCTGCCTGAGAGACATCAGAGATCATGTTCGCAGAGCCACCAGCAAGGGGGCTGAGAGCTGGTGCCGGCCACAGGGACTGGGAGTAGATAATGTCAGGCAGCTCGGAGCAGGAGAAATGCAGTGGCATATGTTGTCTGACAGGGAAACGCCTGGATGTTGTCGGGCAGAGAGGGGGAGACGGTTTGGTGGCCAATGGGAGTGACAGCTGTCAGGAAGTGCTTTCTGTGTGTGTGAGAGCTACTGCTAAGAGAACCTAAGAGCTTTAGTCCTTCTAACTGAGTGTTTTCATTATAGGAAGTGCCTAAAAATGCTCTTTTGGGTGGATTAAAGGTCAGAATTTGCTCACTTGAATTTGGTTAGTTTGAAATTAAAGCTTGAAATCAGACTTGACGTCAGCTCTGTAGAAAAACATCACAATCTTGATATCATACGAAAGTTATGAGGCTTTGAGTTCTCTGATTTCATGAAGAAAAGTCTCACACATTATAATACATGAAAATAATTAAAACAATGATAAGCCACTGGGAGATTAGAGAAAAGATTCCTCTTCTATAAAATTGTAAAATTGGTAAGCAGATAATAAATACTGTCGTGAACTCCGCTGGCAAATGCTCTGCTTAAGGATAATAAAAGGTAAGATTTAATTAGTGTGTGAAAGGTGACAGCTGGGTGTGATTATTTAAACAATCAAAGTTTGATTTTAGGGTTTAAATTAAGTGCAATCAGTGTAAGCACAGAAGCAAGATGTTTCTTAAACATGCTGCTTTTTTTGGTTAGAAAATCTCAACCCTATACACACAAAGCCATAACCGGCTATTTTCAGTGATTGGACTTTAGGTCGCTAAACAGAAATTACAAACGTAATCTAAGGGGGTCACAAGATAATGTAGGACTTTAGGACTAATCCTTGGTCCCAAAATCTCCTGAAAGAGAAAATTAGGAAAGAAAGTTAGAGATGTAAAGCTAAGATGGTGTGGTGTGATGCGCAAGAGGAGGGATAGTGGACGTTGAAGATGGAGCTGTGAGGCAGGAGGAAGATCACAGAGAAGATCCACCTTTTCCTTTAACAGTAGTAAGTATAAAGTGTTACACAGAAATTTAGCAAGCATTTTTAAAACTGTTATTTCCACTTTATTTTGTATTTAACAAAACCAAACCACAGTTTTACCTGTTCAAGCCTCTTAAATCACTAAAATTAAACAGCCACAGTTTTCTATTCATGCCACGGAAAATAAATAAATGAATGAGCAAAGAAATAAATAATATTTACAACCGCTGATCTCGGCCTTATGTCGCAAACGACAGACATGTTGCATTTTACACCGTTTTTGTCACATCTTCTGCCATCTATTTGATTTTGAAACCTTTGCATGCGCTTCATGAAGCTCTGCGTTGGCTTTCTGGTTGTGGATGTTGCCATATTTCCATATAAAAGCAGGTTTTAATTTGGCCTTACAGTGCATTGCTGTGCCTCAGTTTTACATACTGAGACCCCACTGTGACAGTAATGACTAGGCAGCGGGCTAAAATACTGAGCGCTGCCTCAGACAGGTGGACACTACCGATAAGGAGATTTCCCAGCAGCCTCAGCAGGTGGTTGTAAATGTTCTGTACACCCTGATTGTTAGATCATGTGACCCGGGTCAGATATGTGATTCCTACCTGAATGCGTGCAGTCCGACTCGGTTGACGAGAAGCATCCACTAAATTGTACCGGTAATAAGAAAAAAAGAAATTAATAACACAGTTCTTTGTAAACTTCTTTCACATATTAAACATGTCCCAAATATTCAGAGAGAATCCAGTCAGTCAATGAAAAAAAAAAAATGTAAATAGGGAAAAAAAGGTGCATCAATTTCCATTAAGCTGGAAAGTGTTTTAAGGTAATCTACACCTTTATGAGTTTAGATTTGCAGATATGCATATGAGAAAAACTGCTTATAAGATGTAAGCTTGAAGTGAGGAGTGTAGAAGCTGCTCAGTTCATATATATATATATATATATATATATATATATATATATATATATATATATATATATATATATATATATATATATATATATATATATATATATATATAAACACCCAGCACGCCCCTGCGGGCGGTTTATCCTTCAAGCTCGGGTCCTCTACCAGAGGCCTGGGAGCTTGAGGGTCCTGCGCAGTATCTTAGCTGTTCCCAGGACTGCGCTCTTCTGGACAGAGATCTCCGATGTTGTTCCCGGGATCTGCTGGAGCCACTCGCCTAGCTTGGGAGTCACCGCACCTAGTGCTCCGATTACCACGGGGACCACCGTTACCTTCACCCTCCACATCCTCTCGAGCTCTTCTCTGAGCCCTTGGTATTTCTCCAGCTTCTTGTGTTCCTTCTTCCTGATATTGCTGTCATTCGGAACCGCTACATCGATCACTACGGCCCTCTTCTTCTGTTTGTCTACCACCACTATGTCCGGTTGGTTAGCCACCACCATTTTGTCCGTCTGTATTTGGAAGTCCCACAGGATCTTAGCTCGGTCATTCTCCACCACCCTTGGGGGCATCTCCCATTTTGACCTCGGGACTTCCAGGTTATACTCGGCACAGATGTTCCTGTACACTATGCCGGCCACTTGGTTATGGCGTTCCATGTATGCCTTGCCTGCTAGCATCTTGCACCCTGCTGTTATGTGCTGGATAGTCTCTGGGGCATCTTTACACAGCCTGCACCTGGGGTCTTGCCTGGTGTGATAGACCCCAGCCTCTATGGATCTTGTACTCAGAGCTTGTTCTTGTGCTGCCATGATTAGTGCCTCTGTGCTGTCTTTCAGTCCAGCTTTGTCCAGCCACTGGTAGGATTTCTGGATATCAGCCACCTCCTCTATATATATATATAAAAATTATTATTTTTTTTATTTTTTTTAAAGTGAAGCGTAATAGCTAAACCAAAAGAAATCAATGAAGCAGTTAATATCTCAGCCTAGCATAAGAAAGTTGTGATGCATCAATGCAAAGGATGGCAGGACACACCAAGAAGAAAGCTGTGTTGAGGCTGGCTGCTTTCTTTGTGCCTCCCAAGTTGGTATCTTACAGGATAATACAGAGGAGACTCAGTAATGACCCTGGTATTGGAGGTAAATCCACTACAGAATGACTTCAAACAAAGAAAATCTGCCTTTCAGTGTGGCCCAGTCAGAGCTAAGCACTTTAACCCAATAATGATGCTGTGCAGTGACCTCAAGATGTAGCCGTTTCCCCTGGAAGTCCTAAAATTATGGCTAAGCTCGAGCAGTTTGGTAAAGGAGGGTCTAAATCGGAGGGTTGGTTTTTTTTTTGCCACATAAGCTTTTAAATAAATACATATTACTATAATTTTTGGCTTGTTATTAGCTTAATTCTGTTGTGTTTCTTTCTTCATGACACTGACAAAGATTAGGTCATATGTTATGACCGTTTCATGCAGGAATCCTGGTGATTTTAAGTGGTTTGTTTACATCAGGAGGTTTTTACAGGAGTATGAACTTTAAGTTTACAGTGTTCTTAATCAACAAGGAAATCCTCAACTGTCTGCAAACACAAGACCTCAAATACAGTGAAATACAAGTTATTTGGGCCATGATATGAAGCTATTCTATATGTAGTAAAGACAGCGTGTGACAGGCCAGGTAGAGACACACAGGACAGAAGAAGGCATATCCATCAGATTAACACACAGTAATGTCTTCCTGGTCTGGCTCCCAGCATCAGTGATTTATCAATGCAAAGCTAATAGCATCAATATGAATCTAACTAAAAATCAATATTTCATTATCTAATTGTTAGTGGGAATGAAGAAGGATGATTGCAGGAGATGGCGTTTGAGAGCATCTGGAGTTCACAGAGACATCTGGAGGACAAACTCGAGCAGTAACTACACACTTAGTTATGACACACTTCCAAAGGGTAGGGGGTGAAAAAAAATGAATGTATGTGCCTTTAATGTAGTAAAACACTAACAACAAACAGGGAAAAATCCAATGATTTGTTGCAAAATGCTACCGCAAGGTTAAAACAGAGTCACCACCTTACATTTCATCAAACAGATCCCCGCCTCATCCCCACACATACACCCACAAGCTGCAGTCTGAACCATCCATTAAAAATACTGAAATCAAACCAACACAATCATCTCGGACCTCCTACATCCATCACTCCTGGCAAATGGGGGTGTGCTGGCAAAAGTCAATATGATGCAATTTGGTAACAAAGATGCATAAAATGAATCAGCTTAATCCTTTCAGTCACTCTGACACAAGGACGTCACATCTTTAAGACCACTGTTTCACTAACCTCATTAATTGCTTAAAATTGTTTCTGCTTGTTTCCACTAATCAGGTTCGATTTGCATCTGGAATACAAAGTGAGCACTGCAGTTACCATCTCAGAGGGTAAAGAGCATCCCAGCACCTTTAACTTACGATTACTGGAAAAACACTTTTTCACATTGTCACCTAATTTCATAAAAAAAAAAAAAAGAAAATAAAGAAAGACCCAAACATCTACAGACACAAAATATAAATAGCTATTCTAGAACTGTTTGGAGGGTACACGCATGCATAGGAGGTGCCCACTATAAGGGCACCCCCTATGCATGCACGCACAACGCCTCAGAGTGTACACAAATGTCTCGGACCCTCGCATATTTGCCACTGGAGAAAGTAGACCACTGGCATAAGGCTGTCAGTTCCAGACCCCCAACACAGAGCAGTACCTCCTTACATGGTCCTGTTTTACTTTGAAAAAATAAACCTAATTCTTATGTGGTCCGGTGTACAAGCCTTTGTCAGGGAGTTTAGTGTTTAACTCTCTGTACATATACATTAATACACATTTTCGTGTTGTGTGATGGGGAATCATTTGTAAGCAGGTACGTCATCTGTTGTTTTGCAGATCTTTAAACGATTCTCTTAAACGAAAAACATCCCTGAGTTTCTGGTTTTTGCCCTCCAGCTTCTCTTTTCATTTTTATTTCTCTGTGTCAACACGGGAAAAATAAAGAGAAACATTATCTAACCTGTGGCAGCGCTTTTGGGTTTTACCCATCAGAGCTACAGTCATTCGTCTGCAAGCATTTAGCTGCAGAGAAAGCGCGGCTAAAGATGAAACCCGGCAATGTATTTATTCTAAAGACGGGAACGAAAAAGAATCTGAGAAAAGGAAACAAATATGCATTTTTCTCTTCACCCTGTCCACAACCATGTCGTAAATGTAAGTGTGCCGTGAAACTGCTTTGGAAATTAATTCCATCGTGTTCTTGAACCGCAGTGCCATGTAATCCAGCATCTCGCAGTACATTTATGAATGTGCTTTCTTCAGCAGTAAGTGCAAAAGTATGAGGGTAAGATGCACTTTAAAGTCAGGGCCAAAAGAAAATTAAGGCAGAGTTGAGTGTTATGTGAGATACTGAAAGAAAGGAAGATTTCACATCTTTGCCCACACATACCAGAGATACAAATAAATAAATAGGACTTTAGGTTTGTGACAATATGTTGTTATTTTAGGGGAAAATGTCTGTAAGCTTCTTTTCATATTTTGCATAAAGAGCTAGGTTTAATAGCAGGACTTAGTGGTGGGCATATCGATCCAAATTATCGACAGTATCAATAACAATGCTGGTATTGGTATCGATTCAATCCCCGCTCGATAGCATCCACCCGAACATGCACAACATAGTACACATAAAAAATGTCTGGATTTTTTTTTTGTGTGTTGACTGTCACATCCACTTTATTTATAGCATACAGCACATTTAAACAACAGAAGCAGACCCAAAATGCTTTAGATAAAGGCATAGTTACATTCCAGCTCTCCTGTTTGAAAATGCATGAGAAGCTGACACGTGTGTTTTGTTGTGTTGACTAAGAAATTTGGAAAGAAAAAAAAAATCACAGTGAGTTAGTGGTCATCAAAAAGTAGACAGAATTTGGCAAATTGATGATGATAAATAATGACACACTGCTATCCCCTACATAAGCTGCCTTTATGAGTTAAAGGTATCGGTACTGGTATTGTATTGTATTTACAGTATTTACAAATTTGCAGTATTGCACAGCATTAGCAGAAATACCAGAAAATTAAAAAGGTCATGATTCAGAGCGCGCACACAAACTTTCACTGGTCACATCCTTTAATGTTTCAGAACAGCAGACTATGGATTTCTCATACAACTTGGATGTGAAGATATTGTCAGGCTTTCTTTGGTTTTTCTCTTTTATGGATACTATTTACTACATCTGAGGTTTCTTTTTGAAAATGCCTAGTAAAGCTGCTCTGCCATCTCTGTCACCTCAAGAAATCCTGGAACAGTGCTGCATTGGCTGTGCATCATTTGGCCCCTTAAAGGAACAGTAGGAGGAGCAATAGCATCTGTCGCCAAATAAAGAGTAACCTGACTGTGTTATGAATATGAGAGCTGCATTATGCAAGACCTTGAAGATATCACAGCCATATACTGCAGTTGTTAAAAAGACCGAGAGGATATTATCTCCACGGTGCCAAAATAAATCTCTGAGCTAAAGGTATTATTTGTTATGTCAAAGAGCTCGCCGTGCGGCGACACTTGTTAATGCTTTGTAATTTATGAAATGGTTATTTACAGGCTTTGAATCTGTAGAGCAGAGTGAAAAGAGGGGTTTTGGTTTAATTGCTGTGGAGCGGAGTACATGACAAGGCCCAGGAACTGGAAAGAAGCCAGACCCCTCCACTGTCGGGCACTAATAACACATCACGATGACAGAGATGCGCCTCCTCACTACCTTGCTGTATCGATCTCCCATCTTGCTGTTAATAGTCCTGTTAAACACCAGCTCTCGGCTCTTTACTGTGTCCAAGCCCACTTAACAATGAAATTCCCCTTCTCCTTTTAAAATTCCTCAAAGGCAGAGAAACATCTGGGGGGCAGAACTGTTGGATTAGATGCAGAAAAACCTCCTTTTTATTTTTATTTTTAAATTAATCTGCATGATACAGATCAAGGAATAGAGCTGATGTGTCAATCAAACAGTTAAGACGCTGACCGTAGTACTCAGAACTGAAAGGCAAATAGGCAGCACAACAGTGGATTGACAATGTCAGGTCGTGAAATGGTTGGTTGCTCATCCACTTTAATCCAGACTGAACATTAGACTGAAAACTATATATCTTAATGCCTTTACTGACTCTCTGACACCTAATTTAAATTTCTTGATTTCTTCATTTGGTTACTTGAGACTGACTCCAGAAGTCCACATTTTTGCACAGCACTGTGCTTTGTTGGCGATAGCTCCCTTTTTAAATACTAAATCTGACACGTGGCTCTGAAACATGCCCAGGCTTGTCTTGTTGTTGTTCACAGGGGGGAAGGAAAAACAAACAAACAAACAAAAAAAACATAAACACATGGCGTTGCTATAGCAATGTGATATTGCACTTTTATATCACATAAAAAATTTATATTGTGGACAATATGATACGACAGAGCCCTACAGACCACGGTGACAGTCGTTAAGATGCTCTTCTAGGTCTGTTGTGCTACCATTTATGCGTTCAGCTGCTAGTGAGGGGAGGGGTCGAATGTCTGCAGTGACACTGAAGTTTTGTGCCAAGAGGAGGCAAAATAGCACACTGTTTTATTATTGCAAGTAGGTCTCTCATCAGATTTTAGACTCTTGTCATCAATTTTAGTTTTTTGACAATGCTAATATTCACTCTTTAAATTTTATTAAAGCTTAACATTCTGCATTAATAGAGGTTTAGCTGCTAGCTGTCTTCTATGCCTCCCTTTGGTTAATTTGACTGACCTAACTGGACCGTTTTATGAGGTGCTGGTGCCTTTTGGAGCGTTTCTAATGCAACAAAGTAACTCAAGATTGCATTGACAACCTGTTCGAGGAATTTGTGCATCCCCTTTACTTTGTGAAAACTACTAATACTCTACCTCCAACAAACCAAGGTGATGATGGTCATGGGTTCAAAAGCAGACATTTCATTTTCCAAACAGCATTAACTCTTTATTTAGCACCATCTAGCATGTTTTGTCTGAGCTTACAGTTGCCTCCTTGTTATAAATATTCAGAAAAAAAGAGGAAGTAATGGACCCTGATACTGTGCCAAGTGGAGCTTTAAATAAGTATCGCTACAGTTCTCTTATGGTAGGATTAAAAAAAGAAAAATCATCCAGGCAAGAATCTCTAATGTATGGTAAACGAACATGTTTAAGCAGTAAACAATGCATTAGGTAATTGCAGATGTGGGAAGAGATGGAGGAGTGAGTCAAGGCAAACAATTGCTCCCCATGTAGAGCAGACGTCCAGAGGGAGCCCGAGTCTTTAGTCAAGGACTTGTGTTTTATTAGTTGAATGATATAAAACATGACAAAATGCCTACTCAAAGACTATCAAAGATTTTCCACCCTTCCCTTGGGGACCATGTATATAGGGCAAGAGCTCCACGCATCTCTTTCAGTTTGCCTCTCTCGCTCACATGTAGGCATCTTCGGAAACGCACAAAAAAACCTCTCCCGTCGACAACCAACATTCGCATTTGTAACAACGCGTGTGAGAAAACAACATTTTACAAAAGCTCATTCAGCAGGAGTCTGTCTAGTTTGTGGAAATGAGCTTTTTTGTAATATTACCTTAAAATTCTGTCCTTTTAAATGCAGTTATAATAATAACTCCCTTTAATCTCACTTTAACTAAACTATGCAAATAGCTCAGATCGTAATTCAAACTCAGTCACGATGGTGCCAACCACCAAAGAAGAGGTAAAAGCAATTTGTCACAATTTGCCAACCCTTTGTCACAAAAAAAAGGGAAAAAAGAAAAGAAAAACACAGTCTGCTCGTGTCTGCGGTGAACATGCTGAGATAAGAAAGACAAAAACTGATACAGTGAGCATACGTGTGTTTGAACTTTGAAACTTTCTTGATGGTTTGTTCTCTCTCCTGCTGTAGCACAACTCCAGTTTAGCAGAAGAAACAACATTTGAGTAACTAAACAGGAGCATAAGTGCGGTGTTTGTTGTTTTTGATTTCACTGATGCCTCAGGAAGGAATTTCTAGCTTTGGTGGTGAAGCTTTGAAGAAGAGTTTTCTTAAAGGTGTGCAATGTTTTTCTTGTCTCCAAACAGCATTTGATTTTTATTTATCCTGCTAATGTCACGTATCCAAGACACACACACAAAATTTACCGCACACACTCACAGACATAGTTAGACATCAGAGAAATATTACGTTTACTGGGCCAGGCTGTGGGATTATAAATGTTCGTATATTCATATAAAACAGATGGAAAAGTCGACTAAAACTGCTCTTTGGTGTATGTGTTTATCCTTTCATAGCCGTCAATATCTCAAAAAAACCTGGTACACCGATTTTAATGGTGATCACGAACAGAGACATCCTTGGTTTGAGTGTGGTCTCATTTCTCTGCTGTCAGTTGTGGAATAAAAGGAAATGCCCAAGAGAATTAAAAATGCTGTGTATACCAGCTGGATTATAATATTCAGATTTATTTAGTCGTCCGGGCTGATTTTAATTATATAATTTTCCTCAGAGGATGAGCATCTAGCAAGCATTCCACTGACCACAACCAAGAGACTCATCTTTACTTAATGAAAACTCATTAAGTAAATTCTGATTTAAGATCATTTTCTGATTGACTGGACCGAATCAGGAGCTTTTTAGAAATGGAGCTAGTGAAGAGTTTGCGAAACGCATTAACACCCATCACATATATCAGAAGGCCGGGTATATTAGCCAATATTAGCTATTTATCGATATCTGAAATTAAAAACGGGCTGATAAATGGAAACTTTTAAGAAGTAGAGATGGGAGGATCGCCCTTCAACCATGATATGAGTGTTGATGCTGCATCGTTTGTCTACAAGAAGCCAGTTAGGAACTTGGAGTGGCACAAACACAGCAATCAGCTGACCCAAGCAGAGTTGGGACTCGCGACATTAAAACCAGATATTTTTAAACTGTACTGCAATATTATGCTTATAACGACCCACACCCACACTAACAAACTATAGGGCAAATGGTCTTTGGTCGGTTAAATTCAGTTTGTTAAGTGTTAGTTGTGTGCGTTTCCTGTTTGCCATGATGGTACAGCTTAGTTTGTGACAAACTTGACTTTACTTCTGATACAGACCTAGTTTTGCCAGAGCCACAGTCAGTCATTTAGGTGTACGTAGCCACTGCGATGTGTCGATTATGAAGCCTTTAACTTTGAGTTTTTACTCTTGCCATCTTAGAACCTTTTCCGACCGAAATATTTTGTTTAGTGTGACTTTAAACAAGTGATTGAGCCTGTAAAGCATTAGGAAAGTGATTAATGAGGTCTTTCCCCCTCTGACTTTAAGAACTGGAAGTCTTGTGGCAGCTCCCTGGTGGCAAGAAAAAGAATGCAGCTTTAAGCTACTTCTGCACTGGCCGCACTGACATCTTTGATATACAGGGTGTGGATTAAAAATACAAGTGAACTGAGGAAAGTCTTAATCATTAATATTTGTTGTGGTATAAAAAGTGGTGCAATCATTTATTAATGCATCACGCAAGTTAAACAGATAAAAAAAAAATATAGACAAAGACAAATCATTATATAACTCTAAATTATTCTATTAAAAAAAACCCTAGAAGCAATTTGTAATGTCCATAATACAGAAAAACAAGCTTGTTTGGAAATTAAATGATAAATATGACTGTTAAAAAAAAAAGAGTCCACATATTGTGTGTGTTTACTACGTCGCCCGCAAAGGCAGCCTCTTGACTTTGCTATAAAAATGGTGCTGAACTTACCTTTTCAGAGTATTGCACAATAAAATGACATTTTTCCCGCCGATGTGCGTTATTCATCACCGAGGTGATTTCTGGCTGTAAAACTGGTGCTCTGACTCCGTTCATGTCGTGTTGCCAAATGATTCATAAACTGTGCTGAGCCTGCAATTTGCTGAAATGTGAACATTTTTCCTGCTGAAATGTTCAACATCATAGCTCTGTTCTGAATTATAGCATTCCTGAAGGTGGCAATCATGTTGTGACATTAGTCATCCTAATTTGACCACAAAAAAAAAGAGAAAAAAGTGGGGGGAAAAGGAGAAAGGACAGAATGACGACACAAGTCTCTTACAAACATGAAGAAAAATTGTATTGTAGTTCCTGCAAACTTCTTTACAAATACACTTGCACTTTAAGCAAATAAAACACACATTTTTCTGCTTGTCTCATAAAAAGTAAACTCTCCCCGACTGCAACAAAAAAATCTTTATCTTTGGAGTAAAACTGCATTTCAATCAGTACCAAAGCTGCAGCAGGTGTAGATGATCTTTGTTTCTTTATTGAGTTATTTGAAAAGACTCAACGGAGAGATGAAAGATAAAGTGAAAAGAAGTGTTTCTCCCAGTGAGGGCCCCTGAGGCTCAGCACTCGGATCCCTCACCGCTACACAGGACTCGCCATGCTTGTCATGTCAATGTTCCTGAAGGTCGCTTCATCTAAAAGGCTGGGAGGGACTGAGGTGAAGAAATATTCACATGAGGAGCCCTCGCTGTAAGCTACAGCCTTTCTTGTACAGTCATTATTTTGATCTTTTAAATAAACATTTGATTAGATGAGAGTGCGAGAACATGTTCCAAACATTACCGAATGAAGGCCGCTTCATCTAAACGCACAGTGGTCACTTCGGCAGCAAAAGCTGCAACTGTTGTCTCAGGTTGCCTTAACTGTAACTGTGACATTTTTAATTCACAGTTAGATTTCTTCATGTTGTCTGTAACTCTCCTCCAGGGCCATAGATACCAGAGTGGCAGAGACACCCTCTGGTGTGTCTATGGATGCTTCTATAAGTTTGTGTTTGGGAGAGAATGACAAAGAAAGAAGATGATTTTTATTATAGTGAAGTATTTTTAGAACATCTGTTTAGTGACCCATCCACACAAGTTTTTTGGGACTGACCGGTTCTTCCACAGATACGGTGGCTGTGAGAGATCAAACAGCAAACTGAAAAATGCAGCAAAAAGCACAACAAACACAACAAAATGTGAATAAAATCCATTTCCATTTTCTATTCCTGTTGTATTTCATTCAAAGTTTCTTGTTTCTAAGCATTTTTCTATTTCCTTTCTTAAGTGGCAGAGCATTTGACCTCTCAGGGCCACCGTACATCGAAACAATTTGCACACAATCAGACTATATGCACACATTGCAAATAATACAAATAATACATTAAAAAAATGTACCCTACAGAGCTCTATGGCTCAGTACAGAAACAACAAATACCAATTAGCACATTTATTCAGTCAAGAAAACATCAAAACATTAAAGGTTTTAAATCAAGCTAAAAGAAAAGTCAAACAGTAAAATGCGTTTTTCTACTGTGGTATCACAACCCATAGTGTTTTCATTAAAGTAGTTTACCAGAGCGTCAGGTTAGTAAGAACAGGTAAATCAGCAGATGGGCTTTCAGTGTTCCCTTCTTCCTAAATGGAGGAAGCTAATATCAGCTACTGTCTCTGTCACAGTGCTGTAAAAAAAGATTCTTTTTAAAATAATGTGTTGAGATATAGGCTTTATTGCAGATGTGTGTTTTGGGTTAACATATCCAAAACAAAGCAGTGTTTTGTGTTTTCCTTCTGTGTGATAATTCCATTTAGATATGCTCATCATCTCTCTTTGGAATAATTCACATGGATCTAACACTGAAGGAAATGTGTTCTCACATTGTTGCAGTTCCTGCTGGTCACCAACAGAGGCTGGTAAAGGTCACGGGTGGCTGAATGCCCTTCAGAGCACATACTGATACTGTTGAGCATATTAAGGTAATGTGATATTTACAGTCTGTTGTGTGTCCTGTGCTGGTTCCAGTCTCTCTTCATCTTTCCTTCAATTGTTTCCAAATTAATTGCTTTCCTGCCCCCTGAATACCCTTCTCTCTAGTCTGCCTCTCTGGCCTGTCTCTCTTTTCTTTTTCTTCTCAACCCCCCTACCCCGCCTTCTTCCCCATACGCATTTCCTCTGGCCCCGAGTCAGGCAGGGCAGCTGCAAAAGGCCTCACCAATGCAGGCTGATGAGAAGTGACAGCTCTCTGTATCACTCCCTGGCACTGACAACTGACAGATGGATACCACTCATACACACTGCAGGGGAAAAGAAAGAGAAAGACAGAGAGAGGGAGAGAGAACACAGAGGTCGAAGAAGAGGAAAGCACCAAGAAGGATGATTCTCCAACATTATTCTCTTTTCATGGAGCTGCTGTGTGATTGAGTGCTGGGTAGAATAACAAGCTTGTGCCATGCCAACCTGAAGCTCTTTTCCCCTTCCGGGCACAAACATAAACACGTCCACATGCATTCTCACACATGCAGTGAAATCATTAGAATAAAACTAAATAGACAATTTACTTCTACTGTACTTAAAAAAAAAATACATTGATTTACGATTTGAAAATCATGAGAATGCTACTAAATGGAGGCGTTCCTGCGGTGCAGTCCTGCTATTTTATATTTATTCTGTTTGCTTCAGTTAAAAGAAAGAAGAAAAAAAAATAAACCCTTTGTTTTCTCGATCGCTCGCATACCAGATGTTTAACATGTTGCTTGATTGACGCCAACACATTGTGAATGTGAATATATACAGTTTCCCTTCCTGACACACTGAGGGAACTGTATGCATCCATCACAGCGTCGTACGTATCTGATGCCACAAACAAAAACAAGTTGCATGATGAGATGTTGAGCTGTTTGACACAAAACCCAGACAGAATTTTTATCCTCTGCATTGATGTTTCTTCAATTACAAACAAGAGTACAGAAAAAAAAGTGTTAGAAATTTGTGTGAATTATTATGTGCCAGAATGTAAGACACTGTAAATTAGCAGAATCAGCTTCTGTGCATACTGCATGGATAATGTCCTTTACATATTTAAATACAAGGAATTTAATATTTTATGTGTTATGTGTAGTATCAGTGAAAAATGTGTTAAGTATTCCATAGTTTCATAGAATTTTTACACTAAATGTTTCCACACTATACCAAGGGTTATTTTTTATGTATACTATAAGACTGTGAAGACAAAATGAGCTTCAGCAGCTTTAGAGGTAGAGTGAGGAGCTCATTCAGGAGAGGCTTAAAGAAGAGCTGCTACTCCTCCCAACAGAAAGGAGCTAGCTGAGGGGGATTCAGCTTTCCCAGCATGTCCAACTGGGAGGAGGCCCCGGGATAAATCCCGGACACTCAGGAGAGATTACAGCTCTTGGCTCGCTTGGGAACACCCTCGGTGTGCTTAGATTGCTGCCCCCTCGACCCAGACTGGGATAAGCATCAGAGGACGGGTGGATGGATGCTCATCTGTGACTATTTGCTGACCTTCTCTGCCTTACTTTTTACAAATCTCTTTTAAATTTTTCACTGTGGGTTTAAAGACGGAGAGTAGACTGTACATAAAAGATGGAGAAAGCCTCTGGGTCTGAAAGGGCCTGTTTTAACTACTTTCTGACCTGATTGTCGCACGATAACTCGCAAAATTAAAAAGGAAATTGATCAACAGTTGAATTTTAAAAAAATATGTTAGTGAATTTCCTTCCCTTAAAAAAGGATTTTTAGTGATTTTAAGGGCAGTTGTACCTACGTGTCTGATTAGCGGCTGAATTGTTTTAAAAGAAGTCATACAGTCAAGTATAAACAGGATATCTGCTGTAAATAATGCTGCATGTGTTCAGTATGAAAATGTGAAAGTGGTATGTCCACTGCTGGGACGTAAACAAACAATCCTTTTCACAGTTTTCATGAAAAAAAGGCAGCGTGCTAGCAAAAGTTGCAAAACAAATCTATTTTCACCTCAGCTGTTGGGCTTGGTCCTATTCACAGGAGAATCAATAGCCAGGAAGTCGCCATGCTCGTGACTGACTCCACTGTGCAGAAAAGTAGAGAGTGAGAAAAGGATATGTTGCAGGAAAGGAAATCCCAGGGGAATTAAGCTAAGTAGGCACGCATCAAAATGGACAATGAAACTAGAAAATAACAACACGTAGAGAGCTGCTCGGCTGTATTTCCCGTGTCTGCTCTCGGCGACACGGTTTACCTTAAAAATCCAGCACGTTTCCTCAAACACCAGAGAGGCCTCCTCTCAGACGTGTCACTGCCGTAAATCACCTTCTTCTCTAAACTCAAATTTTACACTTGACTATAAGAGCCACGTGGAGAGATTTGGCGAAGTTGGGATTCAGCGTGCCCAGATTTGATTTTAAGTTGGCACATACTAAGCATCCGCTCTGAGTCTGATTGAACTAATAAGCTTGTGCCTGAAACCTTAAGTGACACTCTAAAATAGCAACAGTGTCAAAGTCTCAAACGGGCGACGCCACACCAAGGCGATGATGACACGAGCATTGTGTATAGGAGGTGAAGAGTATGGTAATGTTGTCAGTGCACCCCGAGGCTTCAGAGCCATCACGGAGCAAAACAAGAACCTCAGCGATACGCTGTCTCGTTACTGGCTGGCACATATTCTGTCAGTCTTCCTAACGCCAGACTGCTGCTCTGATTACTTCCTCTCCACTTCCTACATCTCTTGCAGGCTGTTTGACCTTTTGTAATTACGTAAAATGATATTTATTTTGCTTCTTCTGGAGGGTAAAATCTCCCATACACGAAAGCTTGTGATCATGATAGCTTGAGTCTCATGTGATCACCGTAACTGCAGTCTCCCATGAGCATGATTGCTAGTCTGCTGATAGCTGAAGGCAGCTTGTTTTCTTGGAAAGAGCGAGGCCTGATGAGTTTGATTGTCAGCCAGTAGAAGGACTTAAGAGCCAGGGGACTCTTTGGCTGTCTGGAAACCCCAAAAACATTCAAACAATATGCAGTCAGATTACTGCTTGAGTTTTTTTGCTCTTGTGTCGATGACAGAATTGTGCTCTTTCAGAGAATATTTTTTACATCCTGCCTGCCACATTGTAAAGTGGAGAGCGCCACAAATAACAACCAAAAAAAACTTTAAAAGCAAAGCACGATGTACAAGAACTGGAATAATAACGTGAACACATGGATGCTCTGTAGCCAACAGCAGCTTGTGAAACACACTGTATTGTGTCAGAATAATGCATCAATCCAGCAACTTTGAAACCACAGTTGTTCTTCTCTTTTAAATTATTTGGCAATACAGCAGGAGGTTGTGTTGTCACAGCATTAAAACCACCGACAGGAGAAGCGGATAATGCCGATCGTCTTCAAGAATTCAGTTCTTGCAGGGAACCCTTTGGGTCTTGGCTTTCATGCGGACGTTCCTTTGACATGTTGCACACTAAGGCGCATCCCCTATGGCCTTGGATGCCCACGTCTCTGTGCCAGACACTACAAGCAACCCAAGAGGTCCTGTGTTCATGCAGCAATAGAGGCAGAGCTGTTCTGGCTGCGCGGAGGCATCAATACGATATTAAGCAGCTAGCTTTTAAACACTCGTGTGTCCCGCTTTTCTGGTTAAACGTTATTTAGTGGCAGCATCAAAATAATCCCAATCAGAATAAAAAGAAATCAACCCCTCCAGTAGATATCACAAGACCAAATGCAACTGCTGCCAGAAAGATTCTTTTTTTCCAGAATAGAGGTGGAGCTATGTTAAATTGTGTTAAAGCTGCAACCACATCTGTATTTGCCATCCAACTTGTAGCTACTCATGGGATATTTTCTCTTTTTCAGACATTCTCAGTAAACCCTAGAGGAGATGGCTGTGTGAGAAAATCTCAGTAAATCAGCAGCTCACCATGACCCTGTCTAAGAGTTGAAATTAGCCAATCAGATTGATCGGCTAATTAGATATTTGCTTAAGAAGCAGTTGAACAGATGTACCTAATAAAGTGGCCGTAGTCGCCCAGTGCTGCCTAATAAAAATGGCCACGTCCTTGCAAGAGTTATTGCATCAAGCCTGTAAGTTTTTCAAGAAGATTATGCATGCATAGAAACAAAGGAATCGAAATAAAGGTGTACAAGATTGCGCGGCGAGTCTGCTTTTTGATTTATGTACACTCGGTGAGTCAGAAAATAATAATAATGCAGACACTACTTTATTTTTCTCCATTAAGAAAAAATAATACAAGTATCCGCAGCAAAAACATTAAAATCTTGACATTTTTAGTCTCTCCCATACATTCACGCATACGTGTGAGAACAATGAAAAAAAAAATCTGCCATTAACTTAATCACAAAAGGTCACGTTGTTGAATGGGAAACAGATTAAATTAGCATAGTGTTAGATGTGGAAAATGATTTCCGGCAAATAAAACTGCAGCACAATTATAATATGTTAATTACTTATTTCATTAAGGAAGTTGATTGCAGTGCACAGAAGAAATCATGCGGGCAGAGACACCTGGAAAGAGGTGATGAAGCTTGAAACCAGCCTCTCTCGCTGCCTTGTCCCTCCACTCTGACTCCTCTCGTTTCCTGCCGCCATCCTTGTCATCAGCTCTCATCTATCCTCGCTTTGGCTTTTTACGCACGCATTAATTGCCTGAATGTGCCACACAAAAATGCTTCAAAGGGCACAGGACTTCTCATTTGTTCATCAAAGGGAAGATGATGAGTAGTGTGAGATCATATGACCTACCCACAATGCTCCTCAAGGGAAGCGGGCGGCAGATGCAGTGTGTGAGCCAGTGAAAACACGGGGAAAAAGGAAAGCAAGGGAAACATTTAGCAATCAGCCTTATAATAACAAGGAATTGTTTGTAGTAGCAGAGAATATGATCTGTGGCTTTGTGAGTATTGTCTAAACATAAAATGGGAAAATCAGAGCTGTAATTGAAGCCTTACGGAATTTTTGTGTTGTAAAAACTGTTTAATCTTGTAATCAAATTAGGGATTTATTACTGCTGTAACAACCTTTGTGCGAATTTAACGGGCGGCTGTCAGTGTTTGTTTTAACACTACAGATAACAATATAAATTGTACTTGAAAGGGGATTGTTGATGCCTACATAACATGTTGGAATAAATGAGGATTTCCATTTTTGAGAGCAGTTCTCTATGATTGTTTCCTGGTACAGCTCAGCATAAGCACAGTAAAGTAAAGTTGGTGCATACTGAAGACTAGCCATAACAAAGCACTAGATGAAACATCAAGCCCCGGCATGTATTTTCTTTCTTTAAAACCCCAAATTTGGTAAACAAACCTACAAATGTAAGGCTAGCAAAAAAAACAACCCTTTTCTAAAGAAATTCAACTGAAATTCCAACAAATTTGATTAAAGTCAAACAGTTGAGTTAGTTTAGTTTTGCCACAACACCACAGTGGATTTGAAATCGAACAGTCGTGATGCTCACAGGCTCAAAAATAATATACATTTACATCACAGACAGAGAAGCAGTTTCATGGCCAGGTAATATTTCATGATTAATGAAGAAAGCAAAATATCTCAAGCTTACTCAAAGTGTTGAACTGGTATTTTATAGCTTTAATTTAACTGTAATTTTAAATATGAAACCCAAAGAGAAGTGAAATTGAGGGAGAACATCGGGGTGGCAGAACTTTAAGAATGGCCCAATCAACAATCTTATAAAGAAGGAAAGCACGGGCCGGCTCTGCAACATAAAAAGGACTGAAAGACCACAGAAGACGACTTAAGTACCGGACAGAATTATTTCTCTGGTAACAAAAAAACTTAACAACACCTAACCAAGTCAAGAACACTTTCAAGGAGGTAGGTGTGTCATTGACAATGTCAAGGTGTATAATCAAGAACAGATTGGACAGATGAAACCAAGGTGAACGTGTGGCCAAATGAAATGAAAGAAAAAAGTATGGAGAAGGACAAACAGCTCATGATCTAAAGCAGAGTGCATTAACATAGTGGAGGTAAGGTAATGGCCAGTCTTCCTGTTAAAAGGGAGTTTTTCCTTCCCACCGCTGCCAAAGCTCATAGGGGGTCATATGATTGCTGGTTTTTCTCTGTATATATTATTGTAGGGTCTACCTTAAAATATAAAGCACCTTGAGGCGACTGTTGTTGGGATTTGGCGCTGTACGAATAAAAGTGAATTGAATTGAAGTATGGCATGGGCATGTATGACTGTCAGTGGAACAAAGCCACGACTGTTTATCAGTGTAATGATGATTAAAGTGGGACGATCAATTATGAAGTGTACAGGGCTATACTCTCTGTTCAGACAGAAATCGGCTACATCAGATCAGATGGCACTTCAGTGCAAATGGATAATGACCCAAAGCATGCAAAAGTTTCTCAAAGCAAAGAAATGGGACTTAATGGCCAAGTCAGTCACGTGATCTCACCTCAGTACCTCAGCTTTTCAGTTAATGATGATAAAACTGAAAGCAGAGAAACCCACAAACAAGCAACAACTGAAGGTGGCGGCAGTAAAGGCTAGCAGAGCCTCTCACGGGAGGAAACGCAGCATCTGGTGATGTCTCTGGGTTCCAGACTTCAGGCAGTCACTGACTGCAAACAGTTTTTACTGAAGAATTAAAAACAGTCCTGATCATTAGAATTATGATGGCTTGTCCACTAATTGAGCCTCGTAAAAAGGAGTGTGTATAAAAATGACTGTAAGATTTTGTTAAAACCCTTGAAACTGAAAACTAGGCTGAAAGTCTGCACTTGGATCTCATGTTGATTGTTTGATTGAAAATCTACTGTAATGGTGTACAAAACAAACAAACAAAAAAGAAAAAAAAAGTACAAAGTTGTGTAATTGTCCAACAAACTATGGACCCTACTGTACATCTATTAGTACCTGTAGTACTACTATAAATAATCGGCAACAGTTGTGTGTTTCTAACAAATATGGTCTGGTCCTTGGACATTGGCCCACTATAATTACCATACATACAAATGAAGGGAAATCATTATTGATAATTGTAATTGATATAGTGCACATCAGAAAGTCAGACACATTAGTATGCAGAAGATGACTAAAAGCTTGATGAGCTCTAAATAAGCAGCAGATGACCATAAGTACTTATAAAACTGAAGACAGCTGCAGCAGCAGTCTGAAGGATAAAACAGCTTGTCTGTTAGTTATTATGAATAATAAACAAACTGACTCATGACCTGTGTTTTGAGAATACTTTGCTAACTTCCCAGGAAACAAATACTAATGGAACATGATCACATACAGTTGTCTGCAATATTCATGTTCACATCCCCAAAGCTAGTATGCACTAAAAAGCCACATAAAATAAAGAAAAAGTTCCAAACAGCAGGGGCAGATAGCTGTGTGCGCCACAAGAACATAATACAAACGCAAATATTACACACAGCGCGCAGACATCAAAGACAAACACATCCCATGTGCAGATCTTAAAGAGTGTACCGTACCTTTGTCACCAGCCCCAAAGCTTTATGTTACTGCAAACAAGCGCTATGTGACCGAGGCCTAGACATGACGTCACCAAGCAACAAACACGTACCTTGATGAGGAGAAGCAGTGCAGTAAATCCTGCAAGGTGATCTGACAAGATGAGATATCCCAATTTGCAGTAAAACTCTACATCCGGCATGAAGTGCTCACTGAGGCCATTGGGTGATTTCATAAATAGAAACCCAGAATAAACCTTAAGGCAGGGGTGTCAAACTCAAATACACAGTGGGCCAAAATTCAAAACTGGAACAAAGCCGCGGGCCAACGTTAATATTTATTGAAAAAAATCTTCCTCCAGATATAACAAGGAACCTTTTCTTAAAGACTCAAATAAGTTTTGCTGAAAAACTGAATATGGAATAAGCAACGCTTAATACTGAACGATATAGAACTTATATAAACATATATAACTTAATATTGCACACATGCAAAATTGAAATTCCAATTAAATAACATATCACTGGAATGCATTTCTTAAATAAAAATTGTATTTGCAGCCTTCTGATTTAAATTTTAGCAGTAAACTTTTTCCCCAGGCTAATAATAAATGTAAAAATAAAATAACAATAATAAACCACTTAACTAATAAAAATATCATTAAACGTGAAACCATTCAAGCCCATGTCTGGGAGTAGCAAGACAAATTGCACAAAGAAAATGGTAATTATAGCTCAGTTTGCTACACACTGATCTACTCTGATGCGTCCAAGCCAGATACCTGGCATCTCTTCTTGGATGCTAGTTCCTCAATGTCTGGGCTCAGGCTCTGAGCTGAGGAAATCCTCAGGATCGAGTGAAGGTGTTCATCGGTCAGACGTCTCCTGTGAGATGTTTTGGCCATCTTCATTGAGGAGAATAGTTGCTCACATAGGTAAGTGCTGCCGAACATGGAGAGCATCTGAGCAGCGTGGGTGCGGAGCCCAGGCATTGTGTCAGGGATGAAATGTGGAAATTGTGAAGCGCCCACAGCATCATACTTTGATTTCAGCGTGTCACTACACTGGAGTTCAATCAGCTCCATTTGGAGGTTTGTTGGTGCTTTTGCCACGTCAACTGCAAAAGGATTACTGAGCAGTTCAAATCGACATTTCTGGGCGTCAAAGTCGGCAAACCGCCGGGTAAACACAGTACTGAGTACACAGAGTTTTTCAGCAAACTGTACGCATGGGAACACAGCAGTAGAGATTTGCATGTTCATCGTTTGGCAGCAGGGAAAATGGCCCAGGTTTCCTTGTAGCATCTGATTCTGCCACAGGCACAATTTCGTTTTAAAAGCCCTCACTGCAGCGTACATATCTGTGATGATACGCCCCCGTCCCTGAAGCTGCAGGTTCAGCGCATCGAGATGGCTCGTGATATCACACATAAAGGCCAGCTCACACAGAAACTCTTGCTCCCTGAGCTCAGCTGTGTCTTGCCCTTTGCTTTCCAGAAACTGAAATATTTCCTCGCGTAGCTCGAAACATCTGTTCAGTACTTTCCCTCGGCTTAACCACCTCACCTCCGTGTGATACGGCACGTCTTCCGAACCACACTCCTCAAGAAAAGATTTGAATTGGCGGTGATTCAGGCCTTTGGCTCTTATAAAGTTAACTACTCGTGTTACTGCGGTCATAACATGTTCCATCTTTAGGGCTTTGCCACAAAGTGATTCTTGATGTATGATGCAGTGATAAACAGTCAGCTCACCTGCACAGTTCTCCGCTCGCATCTTCTCCCGTACCCTGCCCACCAGTCCGCTCCTTTGACCACACATCGCTGGTGCACCATCTGTCGTTAACCCCACAAGTTTTTCCCATGGCAACTTCATTTCAGTTAGACATTTGGAAACCTCTTCAAATATTTCCTTCCCTGTGGTTGTTCCATGCATTGATTTTAATCCTCAAAGTTCTTCCGTAACACAGAGAGTTGAGTCCACACCACAGATGAAGACTGAAAGCTGGGCAGTATCAGAGGCGTCGCTG
Source organism: Diplotaxodon limnothrissa (assembly GCF_057381915.1). Classification (NCBI taxonomy): domain Eukaryota; kingdom Metazoa; phylum Chordata; class Actinopteri; order Cichliformes; family Cichlidae; genus Diplotaxodon; species Diplotaxodon limnothrissa. The sequence goes on along the minus strand of NC_140616.1, from coordinate 16,230,238 downwards.
CTCTCATCCACAGCGAGGGAGAATGCAACGAAACTGTTTCCCTTCTCCATCAGCTGGTTATTTAGATTGTTGGCAAGTTCACGTGTGATCGGCTACTGTGTTTCTGCTCAGGCTAACATTTGAAAATGCTTGCTTTTTCTCTGGGCACACAACGTCACAAACTTTCATCATACAACTTTTCACAAACTCTCCCTCACTGAAGGGCCGGGCTGATTTTGCGATCTCTGCTGCCACAACAAAACTAGCCTTTACAGCAGCCTCACTTTGTGATATGGCTTTTTTGAACATAGTCTGTTATGAAACAAAACTTCTTTTCATCTCTTCTGCTTTCCGGCGCCTTTGAGTCATGTCCAGGTCCTTGTACTTCTCTTGGTGTTTCGTTTCATAGTGTCGTCTAATGTTGTACTCCTTGGTTAAAGCCACATGAGCTCCACATACAAGACAAACAGGTCTGTCTTTTACATAGGTAAACAGATATTCTGTCTCCCACCTGTCCAGGAAGCTCCTGTTTTCGTTCTTTCTTTTCGCCATTTTGGGAGAGGTAGCGCGGGAGTATTCGCGCGGTTGCTATGACTACAGTCAACAGAGGAGAGGGCGTTAATGGGTCCTGTCCTGACTGACGCGCCAAAACGCCAACAGAGCATTCTGGGAGTTGTAGTATTAGCAGTACATGCGCTGCTTAAGACCGGCGGGCCAGCTCTAATAGTAATTTGGTATGGCCTCGCGGGCCAAATGGGCCAGAGTTCATCCTGTTTGGTGGTAGATTTGTTTAAGAGTGCTACATTTCAGATTCAGCACACACCGCAGTTTAGAAAGTGCACAAGGCAAAGGAGTGGGCGGAGCTTTGACATGGCAGCCAAAGGTGCGTTCAATATATGTTACAGCCTGGAGACATTGTCAGGTGATCAATCTAGTTGTCTACCTAACTGCACCGTAGCATTGATATGCTAATTTTTTCACGTTTCAACTAAATTCTTGTTGATGCTTCAATGTGAGCAGAAATGTTCAAATGTGGTCGGGTGTAAAGTGACAACGAATTCTCAAGTGCATCTTTGTTCTTGTTTGAATCTTTATCACCAACATTTCAGCTTGAATGTGACGTGAGTGAGCAGCACAGGGTTGATTATGCGATGGCCACCAGTGTTGGTCAAGTTACTTCAAGGAAGTTATTAGTTACTAATTACTGATTACTACTCCAAGAAAGTAATCCCGTTACTTTACTGATTGCTTCTTTTCAAAAGTAATTAGTTACTTTATTACTTAGTTTCTTTTAAAAAAAACATGGTACACAACCTGAATACGTAATAAAGTAACAGACCTTTCAGCCCAATTCTATTTTTCTGCATAATCCATCATATAAAACTGAATCAAATGGAAAAGTCTCTTATTAAAAATAGTTTTATTAGTTTGAATCTTTTAACTTTATTCACATTGCATCAAGCAAAAATTAAATTATATGCAACTGTCTTTAACTTGAAGAAATTTGTTTAACATTTAAACCTATTTTCTGTATATTCCAACACATAAAATAAAATAATTTTTTGTGTTTACACTCACTTTAACAAATAGATGCAAGTAAAACACAGCACAAAATAAATAAAATCAAAGATTCAGCAGCACTAAGTCCTGTCGATCTTAAGTCTATTTTCACCTATTTAGCAGGAGTGGGGCCGGTGGAGGTTCGCTCGGTGCCACAGCGGTCATGTCAGTGGGGGGATCCGGGGGTTTCTCTGTGAATTTCACATTCCTTTGGCAGCGTGCTCGGTGCTTGCTCAGATTTGAAGCGTAATTTTTCACTGTAGAAAGAAGTTTTCTTCCCACGCAGAGTGTACAGCGGACGCTAATGTTTTTGTCACTTTTACAGAATCAAACTCAAAGTAACGTCAGCACTTCCAAGCTTTAAACGCTGTATAGTCGTACTCTCTCCCGCACTCCATATTATCCATTGTTGATCTGCACACGTCTGTTGCTGCCATGGACATGCATGCGCTTAAGTCATTGTCATGAGACACTCTCACAAACAAAATCACAGTTTAGTAATGCAGCATGTTTACGGAAAAGCAAGGGTAATCTACTTACTTTTTTGCAATAGTAATCCCTTACTTTACTCGTGACTTAAAAAAAGTAATCGGATTATGATGGCCACATAGTGGTTGGAGACTGTGGCACAACCAAAATTATTGCAACGATGCGCAATGAAGTTGTAATCCTGTTGCTGGGATAAAGTTTACAACCATGCGTCGTCAGATATCGCCTTCTTTAGTGCATCAACATGGTGAAAAATGGCAGCTGGATGAAGTCAGTCTGCTAACAGTTTGTATGGTTGAATAAATTAAATCTATCTGAGGTGTGACAGGAACTATAATAAATCTTTGTGCAAATCTGTCACTGTCTACATGCACAGAAATTCCTATTTACAGCTTACATTCATAGTCCAGCTTGATCGTTGTAGATTTGAAACAGAAATTTAGAAATTCCTCCACAAAAATTGACGTAGTTGCTGCAGGATCGGAATTTAACTGCAAACCTTGCTTTAACACAGGAATATAACCAGAGTATAACCAGTCGGCAACCAGGAGAGTTGAGTCTTCTGAAAATAGATATACTGCAATGCGTTTATAAATTAGACAGTAATTATTCACTTTTGCCAATTTCTGGTCGCCTCCACCCAGGCAACCAGTGATCAAAAGTGGTGCTCAGAGGTTGCGTGTGGGCAATTGGTTGCCATGACTACTTGCAGTTGGCCTATGGCAGCAAAAAATTCACTGCAATCACTGGAAAAGCACAGATTTTTACTGCTTGCAAGTACGTTGCTGTGCAATTTTTACAACAGTTTGACTGAAGCTTTAAAAAAATACATTAAAAAGGTATAAAGATATTTTTCAGTTTTAAGGTTTTTTTTTTTTTTTTAAAAAAAGTGAAATATCTGAAAACCACACAATGCAATTTTAAAAAGCAGTATCCGTGGTTGTGTTACAAATCCACGCCGCATTGCTTGCAGTTTTAGATACCAAACTAACAGTAATGCAACTCTACAGCAGTCATGAGGTATAGGAAGCAGGGTGTAGAGTTTCATGGCTCCATCTGCCGTGTAGCCTGTAGCTGCTTATGATGTTTGGTCTTGGTTCTATACTTAATGCTGGGTGGACACATCCGCTGCTTCCACATAGCCCCTGGTCTATAAATCATTCTACAAAGCGCTTAAATTTTGCTAAATTGGATACATTTCTGGCATAATTTATTATCTAATCAGTGGCTAGAAAAGTTTAAGCTGATCTCAAAGCCCTTTGCTTGATTGAGAGACTGACACATCTTGTGTGAGTTACAGAAAGACTGGGAGAGGATGGCGACGCTAAAAGACACTTGCCTCTGACAAGTGGCAAATGGAGAGGATTAACATAAGCCAATGAGCTACAGAATGAATATATGTTCAAACCTCATTTGAAGTGGCATCTGTGACATTGGCATGCCAATTTAGAGAGAATTCAATCTTCTGGCATCAACTCTCCAAAAGTGTGATTGGACTTGTGAAGAGCCCAATTTGTTTCTAAATATGTGCAGTCAGGCCTCTTTGTGATTACGATACCATATCTGTATCTATTCTTGAGCTTCAGCTGTATTCTCAACTCCATCAGCACTCAAATTAGCCTTTCTTATCAAGTATTTGAGGGAAGATTAGAACATAATACAGTCTATCATTTTGAGAGGCAGGGTTAATGTTTGCCGGGATATTTGAGAGGTTATCAGCTGTCAGTACAAATTGCTAGAAAGTTGATGAAGTCTGTGTTTCATTTGTGACCAGCAGCTAATCCAATGTACCAGACTTGTATTCTGGGATGAATTATTTTTGATGAGGCTGCCATTCCTTTTTTTTGTCAATTTCATGCATGTTTATACAGTCCATAATGTAACTGTCACTGCGCAAGTTTTTCCGACTTGTCCTGAAGGGTTCTGCTTGAGAGTTTTCTTCCAAACGTTTACAGCACGTTATCCTCATCATTGATGCTAAACACCATCGTAATTTTGTTACACGTTTGATTTGGTAATCTCCTTTTTCTTGCCAGGAGTTTGTTTAAATAAATTTATATTTACAATTTATTAGGTACACCTGTTTACAGTAACGGCACGTTTAATGCAAATTTCTAATCGGTTGATCGTTTAATAGCAACTCATTTAAGTATGTAGATTTAACCAAACTATGATGAAATATAGCATCATCCTTCCCATTAATGGTCAAAATGAATGGGGAAGAAAGGTGATTTAAGTGGCTGCGGTTTCTGGATGGTGCCAATATTTCAGAAACTGATGATGTTCTGGAATTTTCCTGCCCTCTTGAGGTTTTTCCAAAACTGACAAACAGAAAATATCCAGTGAGCGGCAAAGGGCCTTGGATCTCAGAGGTCATGGGTGAATGGTCAGACTGCTTCATGCGCAAAGGAGTAACAGTAACTCTAATAACCATGACTTTAAAACAGATGGTCTCCAGCAGCAGAAGACCACACCAGGACCACACCACTGCCATCGGCTAAGAACAGGAAGCTGAGGCTAAAATTCACAAAGTTGGACAAGAGAAGACTTGATTCATTTTACCTGGTCTGATCTGATTACAATGGTAGTTAGAATTTGCTGTGGAGAACATGAATATATGGATCCATCCTGCCTTATATCAATACTTCTGGTTGAGTGGAATGCTGGGGGTGGAATAGTGTGGCCATATTCACTTGGCACAAATTTCCACCTTTGGGATGTGGCGAAACGGAAGATTCAAATCATGAATGTGTAGCCGACAAATCTGCAGCAACGGTGTGATGCTATCGTGCCAATATGCACCAAAATCTCAGAGGAATGTTTCCAGCACCTTGCTGAATCTATGCCACAAAGTTTTGAGGCAGTTCTGAAGGCAAAACTGGATTCAACTGAGTAAGCAATAAAACAACTGCCTCCACTGGCATAGAGGTAACAAAATGTGTTTCCCATTATTTCTAACTATAGTCTTTATGTGATCTGCATAAATAGAATTTAACCACATACTTGGGTTTTAGAAGATGTTCAAGACTATTGGAAGCTCTTGGACGGTTTCTGCTTATGCCTTAGAAATCATCTGCACATTTTTAGTCACCTTTACCAGTTTTTACCCAGTATTTCAAAAAGCAAAATGACAGTCTTTTATGAGACAGATCTTCAGCATCCCCTAATTTTAAGCAAGAAAGTAAATAAGTCTACTTCCCAGAAGGTCAGACTGCTCCTTCAACAAATATGGCTTCACACTGGTTCTTAAAGGCACCTCTCAAAAAAGAATAATATCAGCTAAACAAAAAACAGAAAACATAATAAGTAATATTTCTTTAGAACTATAATTAAAAATCTGTGTGGTGCTATTAAGGTTTATTGCATTATAATGTGAGGTGTTTCTATTATTTAGCCTTCTCTCATTAATACATAAATGGTGCTCAATATGCTCAAAAGAAGAAAAACCTCATAGGCGATATCGTCTATTCGAAAGCATTTTCTAATTAGGGGAATGAGTTAAAATCGTATAAATCACTTCATTTCAAATTCTCTAACCGGCCATCTGCTGTTTGCCTGAACCTTCTCCTGTTTCAAAGCACCAGTTTTACGACTCAGATATTTTAGGAAGCCGCTGAAGATCCTGCGCGTGCCTCACGGTTTGATTATTGTGATGAATGATTATCATCTGTCTTGTTCTCACAGGGCAGCAGAGTATAGGAATGACCAGTTTCTTAGACTATTATCTTTCATCTGTTTGTGCAAATGGCCCTTTAATGCTTCAGAGACGTGTCTGAATAAAATTAGAATAACTGGATGTGAAAGAGGAGGTTCACTCTGGTGAGGCCTGCTGCTTAAAACAAATTGCGTGTGTGTGTGTGTGACTGTAGACGGGACTCATGTGTGTGTGTGTTATGTGTGCAGGGGAGCTTGTGTATGCCCTGTCGCATGATAAATGTTCTCTCTCTTATAATCTATGTGCTTCAAAATATGATGTATGTGAGGATGAACTTTGAATTATAACCTAAAGAGTGACTCATTAATCTTCTGACTTTGGTGGGGAGTGGACCAGAGGAATCCATTTTGCGTGTTTATGTTTTATGAATAATGCAATATTGCAGCTGGCCAGTTGGATCTAGGCAATGACGTTCAGACACATAGAAGTCGACGTGGAGGCAAACAGCTCTGTTTGCTGGAATGAAAAGGAGGTGAGTGCACGTTAGCATTCAGGAGGAAGGTCAACAGATCCTGTTGGGGTTTTACTCTGTGTGATACATGATCCACGTCTCCTGGAGATATAGTTACAACCAGCCTGCCCATTCTATCCGCGTCTACTTCCATCTAATTTGTTTTGTTACGTTTTTAATCTTTTTCTAGTTTATTTCCCCACTTTTTTGTTCTTTTGGTGGTTTTCATATATGAAGGCACTGTTGAACTTGAAGTAAACAGCTTGTTATTCTCAGTATCTTCCTCCAAAGAGACTCCACTATACCAGCACTGCAGGAAAACGACTAAAGAGTTTGATGAGAATAAGTGAGGATTGTGGATCAGAAGTACCTGGCTGAGAGCCTTAACGTTAACATTCCCAGGATGGGCATGTCCAGTAAGTTTTAAATCAGTTAAAATTATGGGATTTATAAACGTCGGGGAATTTCAGCTTATAACTGGCTTTAGGTGTTAAATTAGATCCAAAAGGTTTGTCTACAAGCCACATCACATCTTTTAAGGCAGACTTTAGCATTTTCATCATATTTTTTTCTTAAATGTACATACATGCATAAACATAATAATAATGAATACTAAACTTTAAACGAGAAATCAAGATGAAAGGAACAAAGAATCAGTCAATGAGAAAAACAGTTAATGTGCTAGTTGAGAAAAAATCACGACTCAAGAGTCGTCGCATGCTTTTAAATGCTGCTGCTGTCCTTTAGATCATGTAGGTTTTTCCAGTGTAACTCAAGCTTTGCTATGTCACTTTTTTCCATCATACCATCTTCCTGGCCTGCAGGAGTTCAAGTTAAGTAGAGCGAAAGGTTTAAGCTAACAGTTAAAATTCACACTTACAGTTTTTGAGGTAATCTGAACAAAAGGCTTCCAGTATTTCACCAGTTTTCGAGCAGCACCTTTACCTTTAAAGATTCAGTTTTATTGCAGTGAAAAGGTTGCTGTTAGCTACTTGTATTGTAACAGCTTTATTTATCTGTAATTTTGTGGATTTAAGTAAAAAAAACAAAAACATTACGTGATCTGAAGATTGAAAGGATCAAGACTGAAGCATAGAGCTGTAAACATTTCCTTCCTTCATTTTTTTTCCTTCCCACAGCTACTGATTTGTCATTTAGCTTGACGTGCACGATGGCTGATCTCCACCTTTGTCAATAATCTGTTCTTCACTTATCACCAGAAACTCCTCAGACTTATTCACACAACGAGACAGGAAAAGGAACCTGTGGAAAAAACAATAACAATTTAAGAAATGTATTAAATCTGATTAAGATCAGTTGAAATTTGCAACCTAGATGTTTTTAAGTCAATCAAAATAAGTATTTAATGTGTCAGATTTGAGAAAATAGTGAAAAATGGGGGAGATTATATTAAAGGATGCTCAGTTTACTGATATTTGACAAGTCCTGAGAACTCAGAGGTTGTCAGTGTCGCATATTTTATAATTTTTGATTTAAAATGTTAAATGATGATTAGTACAGCCACGGCACTTTGGCACAGGCGGTAACTGCGATTTTGCATATTTTTTTTTCAGTGAGCACTTCCAGCCTAACTGTACAATGAAATAGTACTCTGCTGAGATCATTTTTAACAGAAATACGCCTTGTTAGAATTTCCACAGCCATTTATGCATCTTCTGGGTCAATTATTGTTTTCCATAGGGATGCAGGATTGTCCGTGCTGCTATTCCAGATAGTCATTTAGGTCCCGAGTCCCTCGTGGTGTTCTCAACCGCAGTGACAAAATCCTTTTCACAAGGAAATGTAAAAACCCAACAACTTATCAGGTGAACCCAGACACAATGTAAGAGGTGATTTAGTCTGAGCAGGCTACATGTCACCAGGGCTTTCTTTGTTTCCCTGAGGTCTGATTTGAACTTAAATTGCTTCTGTGAAGACCTGGCTTGGCTTCTCATTATGTTGCCCCTCCTACTGCTCTAACATTAGGGAGCCCCATGTGCTGCGGTGTACTGTGTTCTCAAATGGTAATGCCCTCATTCTTTACCGCCATTACTACTGTATAACCATCTGTCAAACTGCTGTGGAGGGTTTTTAAAGTCTTATTTTCCAAGTAACAAACACACAAGAAAGAAGAGAGAAACTCAGTTCTTTATAACTGAAAACATGTTATTGCATATGTTAGAAACATTTTACACAATTAAAAATAAGAATAAGCTAAATGTAATGTAGGTCATTTTTCCCACCCTATAATAAAGACCTATCCACAGACACGGTCGAACGCTGCCTCTTAGGATAAAAAATATATATTTAGATTTTTAATAATTAAATATTACAGTTTAAATGTCAAATATTAAAATATGATGCCTATATTAATATTATATTTAAAAATATTAAAACCTTTAATTTAATATATAACATTTTGATAAATATGCTTATACCATTTACAGTTTCTTCCCATGAATTCGATCAGATCAATATCATTCATATCTGTCTGCTTAATATGTTGATTAATTAAAAATCAACATCTGGAGAAAACTGATAAACACCCTGACTCTGTCCAAAGCTAATAAAATCACCTACCAGAAATTAATACTGAAAAGACTATAATTATATTATATAATTTTTGTGTTTTCTGCAAACGATTCCTCAGAATGATGCTACTGACCCAAGTGACACAGGCTAATAAAATAATTAGGACTACTATTTTGGATGAAAAATGCAGTAATATGGTGTTTTTCAGCTGCTGTAGGCATGACTGATGAAAGTCAATGGACGCTCTAAAATTTGTTGGTTTTCCGAAATTTGAACAGCTAGGAAGCTTGCACAAATAAAAAAGTTGCTGCCCGGCTGGAGCAGCAGTGCACACTATGCAATATCATAGCATAAAACATGGATGTGGTTTCTGGGTTGGAAAAACTGAGCCAATATGGAAGCACCTTAAATTTGCATTCTGTCTGAAGTCCAACAGACGTCGATAGCTATAGTTGCAAAATGACTTACACTCCTGTGTAGACTTCTACAAACACTTTCGTGCTGAATTTATGTGTTCAGTCACTTATTTGGGGTCATAAACAACAACAACAAAATTAAGTATATGTTGTAAATCTTCAATTCAATATTTATATAGCGCCAAATCACAACAACAGTCATCTCAAGGCGCTTTATATTATAAGATAGACCTTACAAAAATACATACAGAGGAAAACCCCCAAAATCAAATGACCCCCTATGAGCAAGTACTTTGGCGATAGTGGGAAGGAGAAACTCCCTTTTAACAGGAAGAAAGCTCCAGCAGAACCAGGCTCAGGGAAGGGCGGCCATCTGCTGCGACCGGTTGGGGTGAGAGACACAGATAAAAGACATGCTGTGGAAATCTTGGTCCTACTATGTAATAAAATTCTCCAGTCATCGTGTAATTGACAAGGTGGTTAGCCAATGAGCACAGGTTTTCACCTTCAGACCCGTCCAAATGCCAATCTCAATGCTCATAGAAAATGAAACCAGCGAGCTTCTATCAGCATTATCCATATATAAGTGAACACAAACATGTAACTGCTTAATTGCTACTTGTGTTGACACAAGTAGCAATTAAGTAACATAATCATTTTACATTACATTGTTTAACTTTGTTAAACTTTGGAATATTTATTTTACTGTATTACAGTTCATATTTTTCTAAATTTCACATTCATACTGTATTGCTTTTTAAAAGTCATATTTATACTTTTTTGTATTTTTGTATTAATAATGTACTCTGAATCTGATTCTGAAAAGTTTTAAATGAACACATTTTCCACGTGCTGACTTTTCCTTGGATAGAAACGGAAGTTGGTCCACCTGAAAAGCACATAAACCACTATGTTAAATATTGTATTTAATAAAATGTAATGGAGCTCTGGGAGTGCATCCTCTGCCCATTAACCACACCCGCGGTTACATTTAATGTTGTTTTTTCTTTGCTTAGGCTCTGCCAAGTTTCATAAAACCCAGCTTGCTATTTCCTCTTTAGTCTTGCTGACAGACAAACAGCACCTATCACATATCTCCACCTTGGTTCGTGCCTTGGGGAAGGAAAAAAGAAAGTAAGTAGGTATCCAAGGGAAATCATTTAATGCATGCATGTTAACTTTTCTCTGGACTTGATTCTCTGCCTCTCATTTGTCTGTGAAAAGAATGACCACTGCTCCTATTATAGAGCTTAAATTCTTTTTGTGTGCCTGTGATAATATCCGCACACCTGTACACACATATGATGAAGAGCTGTGCAGCTGGCTGACCCATCACAGCCATCTGAAACAAGATAGAGAAGGATATAGCAGGCAGAGGAGCATACAGTAACAAACTCGTAACTGCTGGCAGAGTGCCTCTCACCCTTCTTGTGAGCAGCCAGGCAGCAATAACCAGATGCATCAAGCACACATTACATCCCTGTACCCTGTGTATTTACTCTGCCATCCAGCCAGAAAGATTAGTTTAGCTGGAGAGTTGATTTATGGACGACAGAAAGTAATCCCTTCTCGTCCTGCGCGCTATAGTCGTGCCTCCTTCTTTGCCTCTGCGCTGAGCTTACACAGTCTGAAAGCCCTTGATACCGTGTTCACCCTAAGGTGTAATGTTTGATAATATAACTACTGCTTCTGTCACCCAGAACCCCCCAACCCCATCCACACCCACAGCAGAGCCTCCACCCCCCACAAATATATTACAGCCCCACAATGCTTTGAGATTTATGAGGGAGTTGTGGCACAGGAGCGAGAGAGAGGGAGATAGAGAAAGAGAAAGGAGGAGGAGAGAGAATATGCATTGATTGAAAGCCCGAGATAGTCCCATCCAATCCTGCCCCAAAGAACATCAGTTATTTTGCATCCTGACACAGCGATTGATAACTCGTAAATGTGTGTGGGGATGACAAATGCAGATGGAAACTGACTCTGACAAAAATGATAACAGCATTGGTCTCGAGGGGGTGATGGAGGTGGAGGTGGGATGCTTCTTAAAATATTTAATAATTGATACGGAGGCAGTGAGATGCTGTTTGACCCTGGAGGAGTGTGAATGTCATCAAAAAATTGCCAAGACTTTGAAGTGAAATACATTAATGATCTGTGTGTGTGTGTGTGTGTGTGTGTGTGTGTGTTTCCGTGATGTGCATTTGTATCTATATGCATTTACAGAAGAGGGTTACAGGTTTAGGCCTGTATGGCCACTGAACTGTATAATATTTGTATATGAAGCAATAATATTTCCCCTGAATCTGACTAAATCCACAGACTCTGTCTCATGTAGAAAATTTTACTTTTAAAAAAAGGAAAAAAAGGCCGTGAACATAACACAGGTACTGTTTATCCATCCAAGCCATCTTATCCAGTCCAGGGTCTCTGGAGGACTAAAGGCTATCCCAGCTGTCATAGGGCAACAGGCAGGGTACACCTTAGGCTTAACCTGAGGGCTAACATAACAAGCCAGACAACCATCCACTCTCACAGTCAACTGTGAATCACCACTTAACCTAAACCTATGCATGTCTTTGGACTGTGGGAGGCACAGATTATGTTCCTCATTAAAAAATAATTAAGAAAACCACTCAATAGCGATGTACAGTCATGATAAAGGGAAACTACAGACTCTTTTAATTCTAAGGTAATAAAAAAATCTTATGAGGAACAAAACCTAAACCAAAGGAGGAGTGTGTAAAAAATTAAGTACACCCTATGATTCGATAGCATGTAGAACCATCTTCAGGAGCAATCCGGTTGTTCAGTGATGACACGACGAATCCTACTTCCGGGCCTAAAGTAGTCTGTGTTTAATATGGCTTTTGTGTTGTTAACATGTTTAATGTTTTGTATTTTCTCTTATTTGATCTCAAAAAGCTCCTAAAACAGTCAGTGATCACTGTTGACCTCCCTTGGCTTTTATTACTGCTAATCATTTATTTAAGCTCAGTTTTTAAAACCTTAGGATGTAACTACAGCCCAGCCCATGCAGCAGTATATGAATGACTAACCTCGTATTGTGGATGGATTATCTCAGTTGTTCTCCTGGCTGAAGTTTGGTCCTTTTACAGCATCCTGCCATGCGATTACAGTTCCTGACGACCGAGAACACTCACGTTAACTTTTATCGAGTGGAAAAAAGTTAGCTTGTTTATATTATGCTAACATAGCCGTGTCGCTAGCGGTCACGTAGCACATCATTATATACCAGCTAGCCCAACTTCAGTAACCCTACAAACGTCACTGCTGTTTAGTTTCCTGTCTTCATTTATGCTGGAAGTGATAGCAGAGCTGTACGTTTTAATTTGTTTCCAAAACCCCGCAGTCAGGACATGCTATATTGTATTTAGATAGAAGCTAGCGAGCTAACTTCCTGCTAACTTCTAACTCCGTTAAATGTCATAAATTCCGTTTTCATGGATGCCTGGATGTTAAACTCAATTGTTACACCTGGTAGAGCAGAACGCTGATCATTTTATTAAAGATGAAAGACTTTAGACAGTTTTTCAACTCTCAGTAATGCCATAGTGATCGTTTGATATATGGACCTGCAGCGGAGTTTAGGTCCAGACACGGCTAGTGACGTCAGACTGAACAACCGGATAACTTCTGTAATGGTTTTCTCTATATCTTTGTCAGTCTCTCACACCATTACGGAGGAATTTTGGACACTATTCTTTACAATGGCCTCATATGTGACTCTACTCTGGTATACAGAGGAGTTAATGGTTGACACGGTGACTACAAGGTGCCCAGGTAAAAAAAAAAAAAAAACCCAGTCCAAATCATCACTCCTCCTGGTAATCCTTTCAAACAAGCCATACCTGTTCAGTCTTTTTCTAACTGTTCTGTCATGAACTGGAACATTTAACATGATAACTCAGGTCTGTGGAGTCTGAGAAGTAGCTCTTGGGCTGATTTTCGCAATATTTCATTGCACCGTCTGACCTTGGGTTGGATTTGCTGGGACGTCCACTCCTGGGAAGATCGGTAACTGACTTGAATGTCCCACTTGTGAATAATCTTTCTCACTGTAGAATAATGGACTTTAAATGATTTGGAAATGACCAGATAACCCTTCTTTGACTGACAGACAGCAATGATTTCTTTTCTCAGATTATTCCAAATGTTCCTGCTTGGCATTTTCTTAACACACACATGAATACTCCAGACCAGGAAAGAAACAACACTGACGATCAGGTTATCGAGTACATTTGATTAGCAGCTACTTACCATCTCAACTCCTGTGGAAGCAGTAAGGGCGTTTTTTACACAATGCTTCCACGTTTTGACTTAATTTTTGTCCATGTAAGAACCAGATGATTCTTTTCTAATATGTTAAACCTTACGTATAATTGAAAGAGGATTTATGGCCTTGTTTATGATTTCAGTGTTGCCTAATTTTCGAGGTATTTTAAAATTAAGGGCCTTTAAATTACTGACGCTTAGAGGAGGAGCGCTTTATGGTCAGCATAAAATTAAAACTCACACACAGCTCAGAGTAATTGGTGAAAAAAAAAACACGATCTACTGCTTGCGGCTATGGATTCTTTTATTACAACATATATTACGATATAAAAAATGTACCGTGCTTTGGATCAGAGCCAAACCTGAATGTCTCAGGACCATATGGTAAGTTGCAAACCCCTGTGGTGGACACAGTGGGAAGCAGAGCGGTTTCGTCAACATCAACCTTGTTCCCACTGTTCTAAACAAGCCTAAAAATCTTTCTCATGTCTCATTTGGTATTAAGACAAATCAGTCTCAAAGGAAGAGTATGTGAAGCATTTCAATCCTCTTACACTAGTCTGATGTCTGAAAAGAAACAGACAGTTAAGAGGTTCCAATTAACAAAGTGCATGAGATTAAGGATCGCTCTTGGTAAAGTCTGTTATACAGACTCAGTGATGAAAGAGACATGGATAAATAACATCATAGGTTTATTTATTTTAGCTTATTAATGCAAGAGAAGATACCTGAAAAGAGAAAACGAATGTGGCTGTTTAGGCTTCATTTAGAACTTTCAGCCAGATTGATGAACTGCTAAGCGGGACCACTGGGAAAGGCCAAAGGACCAAAGTAGTCAAAACCCATTTGCAAAATCACACAGTAAGAGACTGCAAACAAAATTACCACAAAGAAATGTAAGACACAGATCCATCCATCCGTGGACAAGAAAAAGATAAATGGTAGCAATAGGCAGGCAATAAAGCCAGAGAGGACACAAAAAAGCCACATCTTTGTATCGGTTTTACACCAGTATGAGTCGTGCACAGCATCTTGCCTAGTTTAGGGGATGTTAGTGGGGTTCATGCAATACTGTACACACCATCCACTAATGGACGAGAAGTCACTGGGTCCGCCCCCCCCCCCCGGGAATGCAGGTATTGAGCACTTTCCTCCAAATGCCATCACTTTATTAAATGAACTTCTCTAAAAAGCCGCACTAACATTCTGATTAAGGTTGGACTGATGTTCCTCAGAAGTTAGTTCAAGCTCCCTCTTTTTTTCTTTTTTCTTTTTAAATACGTTTGACAACGCCTACCTCCTGAAAGAGGGGTGAGGAGCCCGGAGAAGCAAAGGAGAAGGAGACGACAGGAGCAGAATGTGAAGAGACATTAAAACATTTCAAATGAAAGGTGCGTCAGAAGAGCTTGTCAGTGCATTACCTCCAAGATTAAAGGGGTCTCGGTGTCTTCTGTCGGGTTCAAGGGAGACTGCATAAGGATTTGGCTCAGACTCTTAAATACCTCTGTCGACTAAGATTCAAACAAACACTTCCACAATAATTACATGTTGACTTTTCTTCGTTTCCAGCAGAGAAGGTAAAACATTTTAAAATGAAACTCCTACATTGTCAGCATAAGCACTCGCTGGTGTTTATTCAAGCTGAGAATTTTTAACGCTATTATTCACTGATTAGGGCACATGGCAGAGAAAATCGTAAAATAATGCCATCACAGTTAGAAGCCTTCTGAGAGTTCAGGAGGAATAAGTCATTTAGTTCAGGTATTAGTTAGGAAATGAATGTGCCATTGGTTGTCATCAGGAAACAGGCAGCCATGCCAAAACTCTTTCTTGACGGTATCCTCGAGGGTTGACATTTTGCGCTCATATTGCATTTTTTTTTTTAGCTCTTTTATGGTTTAATACATGCACAAATGTCCTAGAAGTTACTTATACTGAACTATACACCCGAAGAAGCTGTCACGCTGCTGTTTCTTGCCTCTTGTCTCAAACCAAAGCCTTCATCTGGCCATTACCTCCGACATTCAGCTGGAAATTAGTAAACGAACACTTTAAAATCTGTGGCATTTTAAAGCAAAACACATTCACCCTGTGTTCTCTAAACCAGTGAGGAGCCCGACTGGAAGCCGTGGACTGCTGGTGTTCTTAATAGCAGTAGCTGTCAACACAGACAGGGTGGCTGAACTCTAGATGTGCCTGTCAGACATTCAAGCAGCTGTGACCGGTGCTGCTGAATGCAAACATGAGTGGCCATTTGTATGAATTTGGTAGGCTGAGATGTGACTGTCAAAACTGTGTGTAGACACATGTGGTACCTGTCTTACCAGTGGAGGAAAGTTCTTTGTACAGAAATGCTAAGAAATCCTGATTGAATGTCAAAATATTTTGACAGTGTCTCGACCCTCGAAACGGGAGTTTGACAAAGCGGTATGAACCCGGTGTCCATTTGCTCGCTTGATCTAGAGCCTTCAACCACATTACATCCTGAGCAAACTGAATACAACTATGCGACGCCACTGAAGCTTCGAAACACGTTAATGAGCAGATGTTTGTTTCTGAGGCGAGCCTCTCTCGAAAATACATTTGTAGTGTTGTTATGCACAGCTAAATTCTTTCTCAGCTATGATTCCATAGTAAAATATTGACTTGCTGGATTTCTTTAACCGATTTTAGAGTGTCACATTTATGACAGTCAGTAAACAAAGCACAGAGCAAGGTTTACATCCAGAATCTGTGACTGTAACAGCACTTTAGGAAAGGTTCAAGAAACCTGGCTTTGAGTTGGTATTGAGTATTAAGTTCATGCATTGTGGACCGTATCCGACTAAACTGCACGATACTCTCCCTCCAACCATTCAGTTCAGTTTGAATCCATTTTATTTATATAGCACCCATTCATAACAACAACTAGCTCAAGGCGCTAAACATTGCAAGGTATAATCTCTGCAATATTAAAAGAAAAAAAAAAGAAAATCTGCAGATCCCCTTTGAGCAAGTGGTTGGCGATGGTAGTGAAGAAAAACTCCCTTTTACCAGGAGGTGGCCTCCAGCATCTCTCTGGAAATGGGAAAGAGAAAACAAGACGGAGGAGCAAACACAAACTATGTGAGATAAAGGGAAAATTTGCTGTTGTCATTATAAGCACATAGGGGAAGAAAAGAACATTTCATAGGAAGTCCTGCAGCAGACTGAGCTTATTCAGGGCCATCTGATCCAGCTGTAACTACAAGTTTTATCAAAAAGGAAAGCTTCTTAAAAGCAGAGACTGTCTCCCAATCTAAACTGGGAGCTGGTTTCACAGGAAAAAAGCTGAAGTCTTGTAAGCTACCAAACATCACCCAAAAAGCAAAACATGCAACATAGCCAACGCACAGCCTTTGCAGACAGTGGCGTCGATTAAGAAAAAACTGGTAGGAAAATGAATTCTTACGAATGTTAGTTCAGTATTTATTTGGAAAGCCAGACTTAAAAGAATGCAGTTCTGACTTGCAGTGACTTACATCTGATTTCAAAAACACGTTCCTCTTTCTTTGAGCAAATATCCACTGCCTAGATTGTTGCTATGGCAATCATAAAGTGCATATTGGGCAGCTTTTACCACTGCCTGCCACAACACAAAGTCTCCTCTTTCATGTAACTTTCTTGCACACAATAATTTGTTGTAATCTTACACTTCCAATACTATAATTCAAATTCTTCTGACACATCTGGAACAGAGCTGCTATGTGGCCTCGGCAGATCACTCACAGCCCATACAGGTTTAAAAACAATTACTCAACCTCTAATGCAGATGGCACATTGCTGCCTGCAATGCCTAGCTGTGAGAAGCCGTTGAATTATATTTGCTTTGACTTTCTTGTCAGCCACAAGTACAAACACACTCCTGTTGTGTTTGAGGTTAATAAAACAGAGTGCTCTATGCGAATAAAGCCCCAAAACAATTCACGGGAGACATTAATTTAAATGCTTTAATAAGAAAGACAACAGAATATTCCAAATGTCAAGGTTTTGGAAAAACCTTCCAGAACAAATGGACATATCTCTCCTACAGTAATGAAAAATGGCAGCATATAATAACCCAGAGTAAAGCTAAGCTACTTAATGTAAATTCTGCCCTGGAGAAGGAAACAGTGCTCTCTCTAGTTGACCGCTGCAAGGACGTACGTACACGCATCACAATGAAGACAAAGAGAAAGGCAGAATTAGTATGAAAAACTGTGAAGACTGAAAGAGAAATGGCTGAAAATTGATTTCAAGTTCTGTCAGTGACGGCGAAGAAAACCGTGCGCAGAAAAAACAACATCTCTCACCAACTGCCTTGAGAAAACAAAACTGTGCCATTAAAAATATAATAGGATTATCGTTTCTGTTTGTTTGTCACGGTGGATCAGGAAAATTAGAGTTAAGAGAAGAGCTTAGAGCCACATTGTTATCACCACTTCAGAAAACGAGGCGCAGACACAGACCATTTGCATATTCATTTACTGCTTTTGAAATTCACCTTTTTAATTAGTCTGTGTGTAACAATCACTTAATATCTGCAAACACCTTGACACGGAGAGCCACCGCAAACAACGTCCTCAGCTGCCGAGCGCTTAACGCGGGATCATCAAACAGCGGGCTGGTGTCTGTTCGAGTGATGCCTGAGTGGGAGGAAAAGAAATGAAAAAGAGAGGAAAAAATAAAAGTCAATGAGATGAAGGCTAACAGTCACTCTCAAGGTTGTGGGAGCTGTGCTTGTTTGTTTTGCTGTTTAACTTAAAAACAAAAAGAAGAAGAAGGAGTGAGAGAAAAAGCTTCTGAACAGAAAGTTGTACCGAGAGCACCGAGTCAAATCAGCCGAGTGTGTTGTCTTGTTGGTTGTTATTTTTGTTGGTTTTCCAGCAGGCAGGGTCTTCAGAGGATGACACAGAGGACCTTCTTATGCGTGCGCCTGCCACACCGCTGCTGTCTTTGGTTCCCTCTTGTCATAATTACCTGGAGAACAATGAGGGTGCGACTCTGAGAACTGACCATTGTGTGCAGATATTTCTAATTATGTGAAGATGACATGAAGAATTTTTTATTTTATTTTTTTCCATCACAATGCTCGATCACAGCTAAAGGAAAAAACAAGCAAGAAAAATGTGTGAGACTGAACAATCGTATGATGCCTTCAAATGGCAAAGTGAAAATGTAAAAGAAGTTAGTTTTTTAAAGATCTGAGCTTTCAAATATCTCTTAAGTAATGCTAAGAGGTATGAGAGGGTCAAGTTTCCCTTTAAGAAGCATATTAATGTCTGCATGCATTCATGTATTCTTCCCCTTGCTTCTTGAATGTGTCTGTTGGATTAAAGCAGACACATTAACTCTTCACTCTGCACCTGTTCTTCTTATAGAAAATTCAGTCACACTTTGATTTTTATGCAAAAGCCCAACGCAAACACTTAAACAAATCTACTTACATTAAAAGAAAACTTGAATAGCAAACTCATTATTCCTATTTGCTTCCATTTGTTCTCATTTACTTTTAAAACTGTTAACCTCTGCATAAAATTTACTCTCTATTTAATTTCACTTTTATCCTTCATTGAATGAAGACTTGGAAGAAGAGGCAGAGGTCAAAAGAGATACTATAATAACATTTAAATCTATAAAAAGATCAAAAACTGTAAGATTATTGAAGCCTTCATAGTTATTGAACTTTATTAGCAACAAAGATCAGGTGAGAATGTGAGCATAAATGGTTGTTTGTCTCAATGTGTTAGCAACAGATTGGTGATCTGTCCAGGTATCCTTCCTCTCACCCGATGACTGTTGGGGTAGGCTTCAACCCCAATGAGACCCTGAATTGGATAAGTGGAAGACGATGATCGATGTTGTAATCGTATCATCAGATCCGTCTTCTGGACAGTTGGGTGAAAAGAGGTACTGAGCTGTCAACTGATCACCACCTGGTGGAACGCCTGGCAGAGGCCCCAGTCCGCAAGATCTTCAGCTCCTACCGTCAGCAGAGTTTCAACAGCATTTCGAAGGAAACTTGGACATTGTTGCATGGATATCAGGACCTCTGGATTGGCAGACCGTGGTGGTGGTTCCCATCTTCAAGAAGAGGGACCGGAGGGTGTTCTTTCTAATATCCCACTATATATAGTGGGATATTATAATATTTATTGGGTTTTTTTTCCCACATTTACCCAAACCCTAAGTGCTTACTCAGCAAGCTTATGAGCACACAGTGTCCTCACTTGTTCAAAATTCTGTTGTATTTAAAGGAGACAGCTGTTCAGTGTTTCTGCTAAGGCCTTAGCCTTTAGTTTGCACAAAAGACCAAATAGCTTTGAGAAAAATGAGACAAACCAGAGAATGTAAAAGCCGTGTAATGTGAATTGTGTTTGTTGTGGGAGTAAGTCACAACTTTAACGCTGAAGATGAACACTCGATGTTTCTTGTTTGCATTTTTTCACATTTCACCATCACTCGGTGAGCAGTTGGTTAATGCGGCAGACAAGTTGGTCAAGTTGGTGTCGTCCATACAAACTGCAGGCGGCCACACAAAACTGGTGGTGACCTAAACAATCACAGAGGTTTCTGGAGCAGAATAGAGTCTCCAGGAGGGTGGCTGACAAGTCTCAGGACCTGCCACATTTAGTTTTGAGTCTGTTTTTAACCAGTCAGAAGTAGCATCAGTAATAGATGCACTTTGGAGATAAGATAAACTAACTTATCTGCTCTACCCTTGTGTCCAAATACGGTCATGTGTGAGTAAAAAAAAGTGAAAAACAACAGCTGATATCCAGGTGAATACACATGTAATTTAGCAACATAATCAATTTGACTGTTGGCTCAATCAATGAATAAATAAAACTATAAAGGTAAAAGATTTACACACTAAATCTAGTGCATCATCATCATCAGTGAATCCACTGCACTGTAGAAGAAGCTGGCGTTAACATTTACTTTCAGTCATTGTGAAGCTGACAGCTGCCAGTCAAGCCTCTCTGATGTCTCTCAGTACTGCAGCTTTAGTGGCTGTTGGCGTTCTGCTGATCATAAGCAGTAACAGATGTACAGCTAATGAATGGGGTGTTCGGACAGACTCTCTCTTGATGTTAAACAAAGCTCTGTAATGTGATGCCGGACTCGTCGCAAATTGATACCCGCCGCTAAACTGGCAAAGAAAGGCAAGTTAGGCAGGCTCACAGCCAAATGCAGCTGGGCAGCGACTGTGTTCAAAACGAATCTTTAAGGCACTTCCTTCATTCTCAGTTGCGGCAAACTTTCCTCCCAAAGGCAAAAAACCTTTTTGATCTTCAAGAAACAACATATAATCAAGAGTAGCTCCCATGCTGTATATGCACTATTACACCTCTTAGCATGATTGTGGTTAGCTCATATTTCAGTCTGCGTTCTGCATTTTTCAGAGAGGTTTAGGAACAAATAAGTAAGAATCCAGTTAGATTGTCTTTTGGTCCACATTTAATTCTTTACAAACAAAAACACATTACATTCGTATTAAATATTTGAAATCTTAGATAAAACGATCTCTGACTAAAACTTAAAAATATATCTGGGACAACAGTGAACAGAAATCCAAAATCACATTTCCTTAAAACAAGTGAGACATTGTCCTCTCACTTTGTGTCTTTAAATAATTCAAAATGAAAAATGAAAAACGATTTGAGATCACTTTCCTTTCCCATCACTCACACAGATGGCAGCCTGGCTTCCCTGACTGGCAGATGACATGACAGATGTTATTTCATTTCTCTGCTTCTGTTTGGACAGAGAATAATAATTGGATCTGTTTAATGGCACTCTCTCAATTTTTCTCCGTTATAGCTCCATTTTGTTTTCAAACTGCTGCCGATTTCTTGCTTTTTAGCAGTAAACACTACGCCGCTGGCAGGAGGCGGACTACTTTAACAAGCGACTTAAATGTTTCAATGTAATTTACTCTCACTTTAATATTTCTACAGCAGGACGACGCAGCTAAAAAGATGGATAGGGCCCGAGTGTTTGTCAGAACTTTACCTGTGCGCCGTTCAGTGCTGAAATTATTTAACTAGCTGAGGAAGGAAAAAAAAGGCAACAAAAAAAACTTTTCCTTCCCCAGCTGTCACTGTGGAAAGACACAGTGTGGCATCACGTTGGGTTTTCTGGACATCCCTGCGGCACTGGCAGAGCGCAGCCACTTCACTCTACGCTCGGTAACCAAACCTGTTTTATTCTTAGGGTACCTAGCACTTTCTGACACATTTGATGTGTTTGCATATCTCTGTATGATGTGTGTGTACATAAATAACACAACTCTGAATATCTGTGTGCAGTAAGGAGGGCTGTGGGGAGGAGGTGGGGTGGTGGGGGGCATGTGGATGTTCCTTCTGCAGTGCTGTCTTGTTGCCGCATTTCTTGCTGACAGGTCTGATCAGAACGTGATGACAGCCTATGATTGTCAAAACGCCTGTCGCTGAGTGGCAGATCGGCTTTGGCTCTGCCTTATTTCCCACTTCCCTTCCCCCTGGTTTTGTCACATCTCTTTCCCAGCACTGGGGTTGGCTTAACTCAGAGTGAAGGTAAGAAGAGTTGCGTACAGGCAGCATGAGGAACTCAATCTCTGCGTGTTGTGTTAGGGCCATTGTAGATGTCATACGTTAATACTCCCACGGCGGTGGAGAAGGAAGCCAGATACCTGACAGTGTGGGAGTTAAACCAGGAGTTGGAGAGCAGAGTTTGGTGAGTATCTTGACAAACAAAGCAGAGCTGCTCCGTGCATTGTGTCTTGGACAGGTGTGACAAGAGCAATAACTGTAGTTTCCCCAAGAAGAATGCTTGAAACCGCACTCTTCAAATTATGCACCAGCAGATACAATTTTTAATAACCTTCATATTTTAGTTAGAAGATAAGACAAGATGAATCTCCAAAATGAAAACCCACAAAAGTAACAGGACTTTATCTTGCATGCAGCAAGACTTTGGTTTCGTTTTAAGAACAAGAATTTGTTTGTCTGTGTTACACAGAGCGTAATTCCTGAACACTGAATTGAAATAATGTTTGCATTATGCATAAAGGCAAAGTTCAAGTGAGAATCGATCAGTTTCAAAACAGTGTGGGTCTCGTATTAGATCAAAAAGCTTTGAATTAAGCTTTTTGGTAAATCTAAGGTTAATAATTTTCATTCAGCAAAATAACATTTTCCACAGTGCATGAGGCTGAGCAGGAGTCATGTTTGAGAAGCTGAGTGAAATAAAAAAGAACGGCTCATGACTGCAGCTGACTTGACTGGAAGCAACAACACACAATAGTCCTATTATACCAACAAATTATTAAAAAAAAAAAAAAAAAAGATTTATTCACAGGTAAGTATACAGATAGCGTATCAGTTACACCTGCATTCATTTTGATAAAAGTGCAAGATTCACTTTTTATTGTATTAACTGAGCACTGATCATTAAATGTGTTAAAATTATAATTATATATATATATATATATATATATATATATATATATATATATATATATATATATATATATATATTCTGTATCAGGAGCAGTGTTGGTCAAGTTACTTGAAAAAAGTAATCAGTAACTAATTACTGATTACTTCCCCCCAAATGTAATCCCGTTACTTTACTGATTACTTATTTTCAGAAGTAATTAGTTACTTAGTTACTTTTTAAAGCATGATTTATCCCCTAAATTTGTTTAACATTTAAACCTATTTTCTGCACATTCCAGCACATAAAATAAAACAGCTTTTTGTGTTTACACTCAGTCTTTCAAATAAATGCAAGTGAAACACAGCAGAAAATAAATAAAATCAAAGATTCAGCGGTCCTGTTGCTCTATTTTCACCTGTATAGCAGGAGTGTGGCAGGCGGAGGTGTACCCTGGTGCAGGTGTGCCGTGGTCAGTGGAAGAATCCGCGAGTTTCTCTGTGAATTTTTCCCATTATGTGGCAGCGCACTCTGTGCTTGCTCGGAAGTTTTGGGGGGGTTTTCGCTGTAAAAAGAAGTTTTCTTCCCACGCAGTGAACAGCGGACGCTAATGTTTTTGTCACTTTTTACGAAATCAAACTCAAAGTAAGGTCAGGTACTTCCAGGCATTAAACGCTGCACAGTCATATGCTCTCCCGCACTCGATATATTATCCATTGTTAATCTGCACACAGCTGTTGCCATGAACGTCGCACTCGCTTACGTCACAGTAACGCAGTAACGCAGCGTGCTTACGGGAAAGTAACAGTAATCTAATTACCTTTTTTGCAATAGTAATCCCTTACTTTACTCTTTACTTGAAAAAAGTAATTGGCCCATCTCTGATCAGGAGTGGTTGAAGGCAATGTGGATCTTCCACTTACTGCAAATGCCTCTTAAGGTTCCACAGTCCTCTGTTAATGTGGCTAACTCTGGAGTATTAATAAAAAAAGAGATCTGATCCACAAAACTGTATTATGTTATGCATCATTACATGAAATCTGTAGTAATTTGGCAATTATTTGTGATGAAAAAATTGCAAATGTGCTGATGTGTACGTGCACACAAATTCACATTTATACTTACATTCAGAGTCCGGCCAGAACCTCATAGAAATTACTCCACAAATAGTGACGTAGTTGCTGCAAAATGGCATTGACTACGACTTTTCTACTATAACTGACCACTCAGGGGACTTTTTAACTACAAGCCTCATTCCTCATTCACACACACTTTTGTGCGAGCACTTTATTCTACATATAAACACTTTGACTAACATTCGCTCGCTTGCACTCTGATGGATGCTTTGGGAGGAACTCGGGGTTCAGTATCTTACCTCCGTTCAGTATCTGACCTTCCGATTGGTGGATGACCCACTCTACCACCTGAGCCACAGCTTCCCCAAATAAAGCAGAAAACAACAAGTTGAGAGGAGTCCGCTATTGCAAAGACACGCACTGTAGAAGATTGGTGCTCTGAATGTGATGTGTTGGCTGTCTGTCTCCATTTATAATTGGAAGTTTTTGCAATAATTTGCAAACCTTCGCCAATCTGTCTGATTGTGATTACAGTCAATCAGAGCACGATTGTGTGGAGACATCCCGCCAGATGACCAGTGCAAGCACCTTGTGGTCACCTAGTGGTGACAAAAAGGTTGAGGGCGAGGCAAGCTCAACCTCAACCAACTAGTTAGTTACCTCGACCACTTGTAGCTGGTCCCTGAATGCAAGAAATTGAATAAAATCGCAGAGCAACCACTGATTTGTGATAGCTGTGAGGAGGTTGCCATCCTGTTCATTTTCTATTGTGACAACTCCACAGATCTGATTATATTATTTATCTCTGTCTCTCTTCTACAGCGTGTCTTTCGTTCTGTCTTCCTTCTCTCACACCCAACTGGCCGCAGCAGATGGCTGCCCCTCCCTAAGCCCGGTTTCTTCCTGTTATAAGAAAGTTTTTCCTTCCCACTGTTGCCAAGTGCTTGCTCAAAGGGGTCTGTCTGATTGTTGGGGTTTTCTCTGTAGTGTTGTAGGACATTTACCTTAAATTATAAAGGCCTTGAGGTGACTGCTGTTATGATTAGGTGCTATATAAATAAAGCAGAATTAAACCAAATGTAGAATGAAATAGCGAGGCATTTATATTGTCCTTCTCTACTAACTACTTAAAGTGCTTCCCTCTCCAGGCCAAATTCAACCACTCACAAAAAATAGAAAAAACAAGGTGGTGACGGCTGAAATGCCAAACACACGTCTTTAGTCCACAAACCAATAGGTGATGTTACAATGGTTACATCTTGTGGAGGCTATTGTTGCATAGAAACCACTAAAAAATAAGAAGCAAAAATAAATGGTGTGAGAGTCAAACACATCAACAGTTAAGCTAATCACTTAATTTGATTTAAACGAGGTAAAAGCAAGCCATGAGACTGCAAACTCGCTTAAAAATGGAAACCACACTGATATGTTTACAGTCACAGTGTCCCCAGATTGCAGCAGTGCTGTTTATAGAGTTCATATCACATGATAGACATCTCAAATTCGATCTCTCGTTTGACTTATAATGGCCTCAGATTAAATCTGCCCTTATGCAGCCAGTCCTCTTTGCTAAAACAGCTATGTGGGTGTGCTCAGCTCCCCAAACTAGCTCATCGTATAATTCAGTTTAGTGCAATGTCCACGCTCGTCACCGCTCTTCCACCGCCCACCCCCTCCCTTCAGTTCCCTGTCACTCTCATTT
This sequence comes from Diplotaxodon limnothrissa, assembly GCF_057381915.1. Taxonomy (NCBI): domain Eukaryota; kingdom Metazoa; phylum Chordata; class Actinopteri; order Cichliformes; family Cichlidae; genus Diplotaxodon; species Diplotaxodon limnothrissa. Next base: position 16,204,605 of record NC_140616.1, on the reverse strand, counting down.
CTGCTGCGATCATGGTTGTTGGATAACTGTTAATTAAAGAGATGTCAAACACTTGCCAGTGATAGCAACTTAATTTGGGGCTAGAAAATAAAAACAGAGATATAACATATGTAGTGCCTTTAAAAGAGTAAAAGAGAGAATGGGGGAGGCCTGGTTTGACTTTGCAGGAAGTTGGTTGTGTTGCGGATCCAGGACATGAGTTACCCTCGGTGGAGATGTTAGGCAAGGCAAAAGTGACAGGCCAACATCCATCCGCCTCCTCAACTTGTCTATTTATATGTATATTCATATTCATGAGCTATTGGACCATGCGCTGTTGGCGATGCATTTAGCTTTATTGGAAAAACTGAATCTCAGTCCTTCCCCCTGGCAACTGACAGAGAAAGATTGCAGTGCCCAAGTGACAAAGGACTGGCAGGGCCTGGTACTAAATCATGATATTGACGTGGGCAATGAAAGCAGAATCTCAACTGTGGACTTGCAAAAATGCCTCAATATCACTTTGGGCATTAAGTGGATTGTTACTTATTCTATTAACACATCTTCTAAAGACTTGTAAGTCTTTGGGCAGCGTTTTGAAGACAGGGGAGAGGAACACAGATGACATGATAATTTATTATGACCCCTGTGCTTCAAGACTCTTTCAAACTTTTACCTCTGTGTCGCTACAGACAGGAGCAGTCTGTCTTGAGAACAGAGTGCATATTCATCTGATGAGATGACTGTTAACCTTTAAGTCAGCCAATAATTTTAAAACACAGCAAAACTAAGACTTTCAAATTATCAGTGTCTGCTGGAATAAAAGGCAGCCTGACATCTGTAACACAGAGGAAATGCTAAAGCTGCGTTTGAAGCACCAACTCAGCTGTACCCAGTCAAGAGGAAGATAGGAAGAAAAAAAACTAAATATAGTTGTTGCTTTTAAAATAGAAAGGACTATTAGGAGAAAAAGACTGCAGTAACATTTGAAAAATACAAAAAATAAATATATATGTATATTCAGCTCAGTGTTATAAGGTTTATGTGTCAAGACGTGATAAATAAAAATCCTCTGGTCACCCCATAATTCAGTAGCTTGCACCACCTTTAGCAGCAATAACTTGAACTAAAGTTTTCTGTATGACTTGAATGAAATGTTGACCAACTCTTCTTTACAACTTTGCTTTGGTTCATTCAGGTTTGTGGGGATTCGTTAATGCATATCTGACTTTCAATCAGGTTGAGGTCTGGACTTTGACTGGGTCACTGGAAAACCTCAAATCGCTTTTTTTCAGCGTTTCTGTTGTAGATTTGCTGCTGTCCTTGGGATCACTGTCGTGTGTCACGACTTTGCTTTAGCCCTCAGAAAGAATGCCTCACATTTGATTCCAGACTCAATGATGGGAAGGTGCCCAGGTCGGGTGGCAACAAAAAAACCCAAGAAAAAAAACAACATAAAATGCCCAAATTTTTGTCTGAGAAAGATGACTTTGAAGCTCATAATCATTACTTGAAGCTGATTCTTGCACTTCTCTTATTGATTTGTGGCTTCTCTCTCTCCCCAGATCTGCGCCTCCCCTCTCTCTTCCCCCAGTTTCCTGCACTTCCTCCCTCAGTTCTTCAAGCCTCTGACAGTAGCGCTGCACATATAGACACTGCTGCCTTTGCATAATGTGGATGCATCGTCTGTAGGTCGAATGAAGCTCCTTCGACATGTGTCAGAAGCTTACCGTGTACGCTTGGACTAATGATGGCACAACGGCCAGCCCACTGCCCCTCAGCATATGCCCACTCTCACTTGTGTGTTTGAGTGTGCGTGCGCGCAGGGGGTGGCAGGGTTCGTCATGCTGATTAAAAGCAACCCCCCCCTCACAAAGCTCCTCAGAAAAAGACAGCAGGGAACATGAACCACTGTCAGGTTGGCCCAGATGAGGACACAGGATCCATGTCACCTGAATTTACCGGCCTAATATGACAGCCAAGTTGTGATCCCTTGTCTGGGACATGTCACGTTTGCAGAGTTTGCTCTTATTCTCATGCAAATGATGTCAGGTTTGGACAGAATGTGAATGAGACTCGTCACACTGTCCAAGGGTCTAAACCCAACCGCATGACAGTGGTTTCCCGCTCAACTCAAGATGAAATAAATACGACATTTGACATTCAAACCTGGCAACCCAACCCAGGAATAGTTCAAAATAATGAGGAATTTGTGAGAGCAACCACAGCACCGCGAGTGTAACCTATTTACTTTTTCTGAGGTGCTAAATGGCACATATTTAAATTCCAGCACAAACACGTGCACAATCTGCTGCCTCGAGATTTCTCTGAGAAAAACACTTACACAGATTCACCCTTTATTCACATACGTTGGCACAGACTCAGGTCTTTAATTACATAATATAAAGTAATTTTTAATATGCTGAAAGAACTGACACTGTAATAAATATAAAGCAGGTAGACGTGCACTATCTCTGGTCACAAAGACATCTCAAAAACTGGAAAGTTCCTGTGGAGCACTCGCTCAAAAATTAAACTATGGAGTGGAGAAATGATAGGATTCCCCCTTAGTGACACACCTATATATAAATATCTTTAGCGATGGTGCGGTGCATCACACCTGTGGGCTTTACATCACTGGAAAAAAAGCTTTGATAGATCCTAAAAGACACTCCATCCATTCAGAACGCTGGCAGCCGTCATTATTCTCAAAAGAATCGACTTTGTCACTTCTCCATTCTTCAAGAGCCTCTCGCTCGGCCTGATGAATTATGTCGTCTGTATCTTCCAAAACAAGGCTCATTCCTGACAGGTACACAACACTTTACAAGATGCTTTTGACTGCCTGCAGATCTCAGCGGGGACAAACTTGTCAACAAGCAATCAAGATTCAACTCTCTGTCCATGATGAGATGTCTCTGGTGATTTTAAACCTTCAGCTTCACTTCAAATTTGGCATCGAGACTTAATGTTTTTACAAAAATTTAAGGTGCTATATTGTTCTGCTGTCAGGATAGCTGCGGCGGAAAGAAATAAGTCTGACACCTCAGGTGTATGTATTTGTTACTTGAGAAAAATAGTTTGGTTTTGATTGACATCTTACAACTTTCAAGTTGAGTTTGGTTCATCGCTTAGGCTGTAAGTAATACATTTTTAGGCTACTAAGATAGAGTGCAACACCTGAAACGACTTTAACAAACAATATTTTTAAGGGACACTCTGCAATTTAAAGGGTGGCTCAGTGTGTATTTATGAGTACAGTTTTTTAGGGGTTGGATTGACAGGAATGATCAAATACTTATTGATCCATTACCAATATTTATCATTTTTACCAACGAGAAGGAAAAACTATAAGAAAAAAACATACTTAGCTGCAAGGTAACCAAATTGTTTTCTGTATTTAATAAATATATTAGTAATGAATTATAAAAAGTTACATGAACTGTTTCAACTTCTCATTAAAAACTCTTTAAACACGGTCACCCTCAAATGTTATCCAAAAATGGGACATGCTAGTATAGGTCTCCTTTAATTATTACAGCATTTAGGAGCACAGGCAGAATAAACTTGATGGATTTTCTCTCCTCTTTGTGTGCTTTTAATTAAGATATTATAAGTTGTTATATATATATGTAATGAATGAATGAATATATATATATATATATATATATATATATATATATATATATATATATATATATATATATATATATAAAACACCCAGCACGCCCCTGCGGGCGGTTTATCCTTCAAGCTCGGGTCCTCTACCAGAGGCCTGGGAGCTTGAGGGTCCTGCGCAGTATCTTAGCTGTTCCCAGGACTGCGCTCTTCTGGACAGAGATCTCCGATGTTGTCCCCGGGATCTGCTGGAGCCACTCGCCTAGCTTGGGAGTCACCGCACCTAGTGCTCCGATTACCACGGGGACCACCGTTACCTTCACCCTCCACATCCTCTCGAGCTCTTCTCTGAGCCCTTGGTATTTCTCCAGCTTCTCGTGTTCCTTCTTCCTGATATTGCTGTCATTCGGAACCGCTACATCGATCACTACGGCCGTCTTCTTCTGTTTGTCTACCACCACTATGTCCGGTTGGTTAGCCACCACCATTTTGTCCGTCTGTATCTGGAATATATATATATATATATATATATATATATATATATATATATATATATATATATATATATATATATATATATATATATATATATGAAATAAAACAAAACTACTGCTGTTTATAATCCTAAAATTAAAGAAAATAAAAAATCATGTGGTTTTACTAACTGTAGCCTCACAGCAGAAACTGCTTAAATGAAAGCACATTGTCCGCTTTGCCACGGTGCTGTAGCAGAGAGATTTTCACCCCTATGTTTCATTATAGCGAGCGTGCATTTTGAAAGCGAGGTGCTGCTGTACAGGTTGCTCAGGGAGCACCGAGAGGGGATGGAAGAGGACGAGGTTAATTCGCCAAACCCTCGCTGTCGGCACGAGTACACATGTATGCGTGTCACAAGGATTCAAAGGCCGCCCGCGCCGTCGCTCCCTGACATGTAATTCTTCATGGATGTACAGATGTTGCGACTCAGTACCAGAACAGCTTACTGCGACTTGAAGCGTTCTGTTTCGATTATTATAAATGGATAACAGCCTGCATCATGACGCCTGTTGTCATAAACAGCCTTTTGTTTAACATCAGATTTGCGCTGCTGTCTTGTGAGCCTCTGTTCGTCTGATAATGGTGATGACACGGAGCCAATTTATTTTGTGTCTTTTTTTTTTTTAAGCAAACAAGAGTCATGCAAGAACAAACAGAACACTGACTGCCTGACAAAGTCATACGTGGAGCTTTTGTATAAGTTGTGACAAGAGAAAGACGGTTTGTGTGAGAGGACATATACGAAGCGACATGTCAGAGCTGTATGTTGACAACATAATAATGAATGTACCGAGTGAGTGATGCTGGAGAGGACAGTTTTCACAAGTTGCTCTACTACTGATCTCCTAAGGAAGTTTAGATTAAAATTATGGAAGCATAGTGTGTATTTTATTTATAATTATACAATCTAACTATCATTTCACAAATCTCTTAATGAGTTATATATGCATATGTAGCTTTAAAAGGATTTCATTCTCTGAGTTACATAAAAGAAGAGAGATTTTTTTTACACCTATTCATCTGCTTTTATTTATTATAATTATTCTGTGGCGTTCAATAATACAATATTTGTGATTGAAGTTCATCAGGCATCACATCAGCTCTCTGTAGGTCCATCTGTTGTAAACTATCAAATGTATTATGTACAGATATACAGATATAACTAATCATTCTGACACGGTGATCTCCCTTTAAAAAAAATGCAGTGTTTGATTGACTCATCCATCCACCCCAACCTCCTCCTCTTCTTAAACTTAATTTAGACTTCCCTGTTGAATCTAGAGTTCACAATGTAGCTTATGCAAGTGGTCGACACTGTTGCCAGCATTTAAACCTGTGCAAGCTGTAATGACATTTCAAGGGTAGGACATGTCAGGTAATAGCATTTCAGAGTGTTTGTGTTTATGATGCAACTATGGCACAGATTGAACGCAGAAGCATAAATTCACTGTTATGCAGACTTTTTTGCTTTAAATGTCGTCACTACAAACAGAAGACATCTTTGTCACTGGTAACAGTTCACGTTACAATTAAACATTAAGCTATTATTTGATATAAGCTGCTTGAACAAATGACACATGGGATTGTTTCTTGTGTTGCAGGATTTGTCAAATAGTAACAGTGAAATATTTAACAAGTAATTTTTTCTCTTTTTTGAAATATTTACTTTTTTTTTTTTTTAACCCAGAGGAAACTTCAGTGCATAAAGTTTCCTGGACATTTCTGTCGAGTCAGTCGTATCTACGCACATTAGCTGATCTTTTGAGAATTGTACTTCAGCACATTGCTGTTACGTGAGACTTTATTGCTTGTGACTCTGCTCCGTATTTATCACTGCTGCGTCTTATGTTTCCTTGCCACACAGAACACGCTGCAAGGCACTGGAACGCTATTGTTTCTTGGGAGAAATGCCTCGGGCTAGTGTTCAAGAGCAGCGCAGGGTGGGAGCGTGTCGACTTAAATACCTTCAGTGAAGACATGTCATGGCCTCTTTTATCAGGTGTCTCACTAGCTGAACTATAAAGCTCGGCTCTGTGTTAAACCATTAAGTTAAATCCTGTTTTCTATGACAATGTTTTGTTCACTTGCTTGTGAAAAGGATTATTCTGTTTGAAATTGCTCATAGACATTTACTGACTAGAATTGAAAAACCTTACATCAATTTAATCCTATATGAAGTATACCATCGTAACAAGGCATGTATTAAATTTGTATGCAAGTTTTTATTCAGTGGCTTTTTGGACCAACAGTGTGTAAAGTGGTAAACAATATATTTTTCTTCAGTGACAAACAAGATTTTCATTTACATTTGGTTTAATTCTCTGAACAGCTGCTTGTATATACGGTAATGGATGGGCTCAACAAGAATATGAAACGTTACGTTAGAGGAGAAGTTCGGTCATTATTGACACAGAATGTTAGAAACCTGTTTTTTTGTTGTTATAGTAGTTCTAAGTTAACCGAAACAATGCCCAAAGGTTACAAAAAACTAACTTAAACACACTTTTGAAGATTTGTCAAAAAATGTATCACTGGAAAAAAAAAATGTGGCTCACTTTCTTCAGTTTGAATCAGCAGCGGACAAAACCTACACTGCTTACCCAATTCAGTCTGGCCCCATCTTTAAAAATCAGGAACTGAGCATAAAAAAAATATTGACCCTGCAACATGACTGATAACACTGCATCCTTGAAACCTGTTGTAGAGAGCTTAAGATGTCTGGAGCAAGATTTCAGAAGTCTTATAAGTTTATTGTAAGCCACACTGTGCGACACAGCCCTACGACATGTCTAACTTATCTCCTCCTTAACAGGAGAGCCAATCTGAATAAAACGTATAGACATATAGATGTTAATAATTCCTGTATGTGTGACAGTGCATGTATAAAACAGATTTATTATAAATTCCACTTTTTTCAATTCTCATTTTCATTCCCCGGGGATCATGTTTAAGTGTCAATGTGAAAAAAAAATGGTGGGTTTTTATTAGTTTTTTCAATAAAAGAAATGAACCAGACTACAGGACACTGTAGTTTGGTTCATTTGGTTCATTTCACTGAGCTTCTTTCACTGACAAAAAATGAAAATGCAATTCTGTGCAACTGGAAAGAAGTATAAATAATTAAATGAAAATGAGTTGCTGTACACCCGCCTTTACTATAGGTGACATATTTTACCCTTACAAACAAAAACCAGATGGAAAATATTTATATAACAAAACAACTGGTTTGATCAGTGGCTCATTCCAAACAGCTGGCTCTGAGCTCTGTACAGCTTCAGCCTTGGTTAGCATCTTTAAAATGTCCACGTTTAGCTTAGTTAAGTATATGAGTAGGTCTGTTGTTACAAATATTCCCTACATTTTACATTGATGAACTATTTGTTAACATAATTATTAGCTTTCGCCACTGTTTCCAGCTTGTAACAGGAAATGATCCGGGCCTAAATACTAAAAATGACCCATTTCCAGTCCCTGGACTTTACTTTAGCTTTTGCTAACTCACCACAACTAGATTTTCATTTTTGTTGGAATCACCAATATTTTTTTAATTTCCATCTATTCATCTATTTCGATTTTAAACAATTGCTGTTTTTGAGCTGCTTTGCTGCATTTGTATTGGTTGGTGAGAATATGTAAGCCATAACACCAGTCGTACTACTTTTAGACACCGCGGTTAGAATTTTGTTCCTGGCTATCTTTGGTTGCAAGTCTGTCCTGCTCGAAATTCCCTGGACAAACACGGATGTGTTTTGATGAGCATATTAGGTTTAAAAATTAAATTGATGGAACTTCAATGTATAAGTTCAGCAAAAATAGTGAAAAAATGTTTGTAGAGTCATGTTTATCTGTGTTATACTCTTCTGAAAATCACTCAGACAACACTGCATCTTATTCCAGGACATGGAATTTATTTTACAACTGAGAATAAAAGAATGCCATTCTGAATAACTGGGTTGATGACAAAACCTGGAAATTAGTCACTGAAGAATGTTTTTTTTAAATGTTATATACATTTCCAAGCATCAGAACAGATGCCAGTAAGTTCTGTCACGTTATGTAGACCACACCTAGGGACTTACTGGTTACTGAAAAAAGGACGTCGTGGTCCAACACGATCCTGTAGCTTTATACAGCCTCCCTCCCTCACATTTGTGTAGAAAATAACATTGTAAAAATGCACACAGTACAAATAATGCAGAACTTTAAAGAGCAAGATATGCTGACATACATGTATACATACTTGCTGATTATTTATACAGTAAGTTTTAAACTTCATTAACTTTACAACTGTAGCTTCACAATGATAAAATTGGTAGCCTTCAAAAGCAAATACTGTACACGTTGAAACAACCAGGAAATGATATTTTACTAGATAAACAAATATCCTAAATATTTTGCAAAACTTACTGTGATTTGATGGCAAACCGAACAATTTTATGATCAGCTCCCCAAAATGTTTGTCGAGGGCATAAAAACTAAAAAGAGTAATGTGTTGTCCTTTTTACTCGTACAATTCTTCATCAGTTGACACTTAAAGTGCTGAAATCACCTTAACATTTTAAAACACTCTTATTCTTTCCCAATATACCTTTACATAAACAGCTGTATCCAAAATTTGCTAAACGGGTATTTCAGTTTTGTTGTCATGACTGAAATTTTCATAAGACATAATACACTCACTGGTTTACATGAAAACATGCACAAACTGTCTCATAAATAATATGCAAGTCGTGTTGAAATATATTTATCTTAGAAAATGATTCTGAAACAGTGATCGAAATAAGAGCATGGTTTAGTTGTAAAACAACAGGTGGACCATTTTTAAAGGCTCAGATAAGATGCAGTGCATTAGGAAAGCAACAATCTGTCAGTGACTATGTAGTGCCATTGCTACTTTAATTTGTCACCCAAAAAATTCACTGTTTACTGTATGGCCTAGAGCCTCTGTAGTGCAGGCTCCTGCCATGTTTTATTAGCTGAAAAATTACCGTGTGCGGTATTAAAGCTCCTGCGATTTTCATGTGTTGTAAAAATACAGCTTTGGCACTATCTGTTACGACAGATTGTAGCTTAGAGTCATAGTGCAACAGTTATCTATCATGCTATCGGCTTTATTTGACTTCATTGTTTATCGAACTTTTCCAGCTCTTTCACGAAGATGAGATGAGCCTCTGGTGATTTTCCGTGTGTTTTGCAAAGATGCAATTTGATTGCATGTTTGCTCACAAATGTCCGATTGCAAAGTTTGCACTGATATATTGAGGCAGTGTCCTCTTCTGTGAGTCCAGGTGAACTAAAAGTCTTGTCCTCTATTCTGCTGACGGCCTGCTGCTCTATTAAGTCTATGGAGAGCTTCGAAAGGTCTTTTAGGGTAAAACCAAGGTGGGACTCCAAATGGTGAATATAGGACGAAGGAGTCCTGAATTGGGAAGCACAGTCACTGCACAAAAACAGAGGCTGGCCAGAGTCCATGTTTTTTAGGAACTTTGTTCCCCCTGTCCGCTTTAACTGGTATTTTACATTGGCCAGCCAATGTGAGATAGTAGTCATTGAGAGACCAGTGAATTTACAGATGTGGACCCGTTCCTGGGGTCCTAAGTCACTAATTACAAACTTTCCTTCCGGGGTTTCTCTAAGACTGGAGGCAAACTGGGCCTGAAGAATCAGGAGGTGTTGGGGATTCCAGTTTGACTGTCTGCCTTTCCGTCTTTGAATGGGAGATAGCTCTTCCATGCCATCCTCCAAAGTACAGCCATCGATATCGGATTTATCTGAGATGGAAGATGGGGTTGTAGACTTTGGTGTTAAACGACCCGTCAGATTTTTCACCATGTCTGAAATGTCCATCAAAGCATTTTCTCTTAGAGGTGGCGATGATGTCTGAGAGAAATCTTTGAAGACCGGCCTGGTGTTGTTTACATTGCTGTTAGGTGTCGCAAGAGTCCCCTTAGCTGTGCTTCCATTGCTGTTTTTGGATTTTGTCAAGTCGATGGGCTGATCATCATTGACGTCGTCATCATTGTGGTAGTGACTCATAGGATCTGTTTGCTTAATCTGGGCAGAGTTGTTGATCTGATAAAGCATTGCAAATGGGTCTACAAAGGGTGTGGACACTTTTGCCGCTTTCCCCAAGTGGTTGTTCATGACGGACTGCAAAGCACTAAGAGGGTTAACAAGGGATTGTTCTGGTGAATGATCAGTGATGATGCTCAGGTTACTGCAGCCATTGCTTACTGTCTTTTTGGGCGAATCCGCTTCAGTTTTTATTTTTATATTTATTTTACTCTCTGTTTGCTCTCTTTCTTTGCCCTTTAGCTCATTCCGATCCTCCAATTCACTGTCCTTCAGTATCTTTGAGAGGTTTTCAGGATATGGTGAAGCCTGTTTGTCCTTAGGATTTAGCACTGGTGACTTTGCAGATCTACACTTATTCTCTACAGGTTTTTCCTCTTTCTCATTCTTCACTAAGCTTTTCCCTGTAACTTTTTCCACTAGCTCTTCCATGGCCAGCACATTGCTCTTGTGACTTGGGGGTGGAGAGGGGCTATTTGGGGAATGGATCAGAGAGCCTAACTCAGAGGACATTACCTTCAAACTAGTGCTACTGAACAAAGGTTGAACCTGTGCACATGAGGGCAAAGGCTTCAGAGATCCATGGAGCTGATAGGCAGCGTGAATGCTGGGGTATCCACCCCAGGTTGGTGTACCTGTTTGGGCCTTACTGATAGCACTTGAAACTGTGTTCTCTAAAGACTTCAGGATGTCCAGCCCACCTTTAGGTGTTTCTTCTAAATCTTCTTCTGTAAGGTACTGGTATGACCTGGCCCTTTCAGGTTTGTCTGTTTTTTCAGGGAGGTCTTCTTTTTCTTCTTTTATTTGTCTCTCTGGTTCCCTAACTTCAGTTTTCTCGTCCTCTGTATCTTCATCTTTCTTTTCTTCGTGTTTCTCCTCAGGGCTGGAGGGCTGCAATGGGGAGTCAGGGTGTGGCTTACCATTGGGCGGCGGGAGCCGTGTGGTAGTGGGAGGCAAGGGAATCGACTGTATTTTCTCTTCAATCACAGGATCAAAAACTAGCTGCTTCCCCTTTTTAGATGCTGTATTTGTGACTTTAAGAAAGTGTCCCGTGACCATCATGTGGGCTGTCAGTTGTTGCAAGGTGTCATGCGAACTGCCACATTCCATGCATTTGAGAATTTGTGCCTTTCGTGCCTCAAACTGCCAAGTATAACTAGCACCATTTTGGTAACCGTATCGATTATTAGGAGTGACATAAGGATTGGCCAGTTTTTGGTCTTTTGGAGATTCTCCCAGGTGTATGCCAGATGAGACGGACTCTGGTGAGCTCGGCGACATCAAGTCTTGAAACGCTCTTTTTTTGGTTGGGGGGACCAGTTTTGAGGTGAGGGCTGGCATTGGTTCTTTTAGAGGCACTTTTTGATAGTGTTTTGTTTTGATCATGTGAACACTAAGGTCTTGCAGTGATTCAAAAGAGTGGCCACAGTACATGCATTTCAGAACTTTCTGGGCATCTTCTTTGCCTTCCATCTCCAGCAAGGAACGTTTTCGTGGCTTGGACCACTTCTTGCTTCGATCATCCTCTGCATCTTTGTTGTCATCTCGGTAGTGGCCAGTCTCGTTCATATGTACAGTTAGGCCTACCAAAGTATCATAGGCAGCACTACAGTCCTTACACCTAAACTTGCTAGCTCCAGTAAACACTGGGCCATACAGCTTGTTGTTTTGCCTATAAAGCTGCACGGTGCTGAAAAGGCTGGGCTCAGGAAGGAGTTGATACGGATTATACTGCAAAGTTTTAGCCAAGGCTGCTTGATGCCAATCATATGCTACTCCTGTACTGCCAGAGCTTACACTGATGCCACTGTTGCCGTTACTCGACACTGTTCTTGCACTGGTACTGCTGGTGGTAATATTTGTTGTTACTGAAGTGTTGTTACTGCTACATCTGTTCTTTACATGGACATTTCCCGGGCTATGACTGTTCAGGAATCCATTGCTCCCTTTGTGATTGCTCCCACTGCCATTGCTTGCTGAAATACTGTTTCCTTGTTTATTTTTAAGCATGTCCAGAGCAACATTGGACCAAGAGGCATCCGAGATCAGGTTTGCATAGACGGCTTTCATCTTTTCCAGACTGTCCTGTAGTGAAAGGCCATTGATGGATTCACTACCTTCCCCCAGCTTCTCCTCCACCCTGTCCGGATCACCTAAGGAGGGGGTAGTCTTAAGGTCCACCAGCTGATCACTGGTAGTGCTGAGGGGAGAAGCATACCCAGCATCTGGGTTAGTGCCATTGCTGAGTGGAGAGTTCTGGCAGCTATAACGATCTCTTGCGTCTTCCTCATCATTGAAAAAATAGTCTGCATCTTGACCATCCAGGGAAAGGCCATCATCCAGAAGATGTTCCTCTTCATCGGCTTTGCCACCCTTGAATTCATCTTCAGGTCCATAAGCTGGAAAACAAAGCAAGGAGGAAAACCGAGATTAGATACAAATGTCTTAGCAAATCAATACACTTGAACACAAGAATACACCTCTGGCCCTCCCTATATGCAGGTGGTGAATGCAATAATCCTTAAGAGATTTTTGTCAATAGTCCCTGTAGAGGACAAAGATATAATAAAGTGGCAAACATCCATGTCTTGACAATGACAGATAGTCCTCTTCACTGCACTGCCAAATGGAACTGTTGAACACTACAACCTATCTTGGGCAAGGAGCAGACATGACTCAAGAAATTTATCCACCAAGTTTAAAAAAAGCAAAAACATAGAAAAGAAATTGAATTAGGCAGAGAAGATTATATATATTCTGTGGTAGTACTCCACAATGGAAAAGACACGCTTTTGCTAATCATATAACAAACGAAAGGAAAAAGTGTGCAAGGCCTCACAGTTTAAGATTTAAAGTATTCTGTTCTTTTCTTTATTATATGTCTTACATAAACACACACTGGAACAATGGTGGCTAATCATACCAAACATGAACAAAGTTTACAATGACGAGGTGCATATAATAAGAAGTAACACCTGAGAGCTGAAGCTTCAGAGGGCTTTAAATGCTCTGCTGCAGACAGCTTTTATACTCCTAGCTCTGCATGACATCAAAAAGGGGGTGTATCCCTAATAAGGTCATCTCAGCCACACAGTTGATTTTGAGTAATAGTACCGAGTCATAGTAACATAGAACCTTGAGGTGACTCTTGTGATTTGGCACTATATAAATACATATATATACACTTCTGTTTGTGAGTGGCAGCCAATAATAAGAAAGCTTGCTTAAAGAGGGTGGGGAAAGGAGCCAATATCACTTATTTTAGAGAGCGAATCAAAACAGGGTGTGCACCAAAGTTAGTCTAGCACGGTTAAAAGAAAATATGTGAGGGAAAAACTGAGCAAAGAGGCGGAGAATCTCGACTGTGCATAAAAACAGCCAAGCAACGATGCAATCAAAAACAATCAGAAATTCCAATATTTCCAATGTTTTGATCTGATTTTTATTTATAAAAGTCCACAACAAATTATTTTTGATCCTTTTCCAGTAAACCTCTCCGTTTGAGAGGGGAATACTCCAGGTCAGTGCAGTCACACGAGTAGGGGAACAACCTGGTCCATCATTTATTTGCTACAATGACAATGAATTATGGAAATGATCTATTTCCATAATTACAAAACCACAGTAATCCAATGAATGGAGAGAGTCTGACATATTCAAGTTTAAAACAAAACAAAACAGGGAAAATAAACTAAGATAGATAAATGACTTTTTAGTGAATGTTCATTTAGAAGTTCTTTTTAAAAAACATTACAGCATTCGTGCAAATATTACAGCTTATCCACTTAATTTAGATGCCAAACAGCACAAAGCCCACAGCAACATAGTCTTCATTGTCTATTTTGTTGCTGTTCAGCAACCACAGATCTATTCCTGACTTTAATTTGTTCAGTTCTTCCAACATGCCGCACATACTATGGATTCACAAGTAAGAGATAGTGGAGTAAAATGCCAGCTGCATCAGCCTTGCCAAGCCATGGTTGGCTGAAGTCAACTTGGCATCGGCTGTGGAAGTCCTCACAGCGTGATGCTAGGAAATGGCCAGTGGACATGACAAGCCGTGTTGTTACTGCCTGTGCTCCCTGAGTACTCACAGCATCAAGTGTGCCATTTTAAAAGAGGAAAGAAAAAATTATAGTATCAATGGAAATGGCTGCCTTCTCCCGCCAAATAACTGCCCATAACTCAGCTTGGAGGGAAAAAAGTGATATGTGAATTAAAATTCACTTTTTATTGTCTTTGTCTAAAAAAATAATAAGGAAAAACAGGGAGGTAGATTAAAAGGGGAACATTACACCGAGGCAGGGAAGAATCTAGGGTTAAATATGCTAAGGCACCTTTTCCAATCCATCCCTCGTAAGATGCTTGTCTGAGATGCCAGAATCAGTCTCCAGTGAGGAGGCAGATGTGCTGTCAGCTTCAAACAGCGTGTAGCTCTCTATCCCATAATCGGAATGGACATAATACCTGATGTTTGTGAGGTGCCAGTTACTGCTGTCTGGGAAAAGCTGGAGGTCCTACAGCTGCCCGGTGTGTGTGTGTGTGTGTGAGAAACAGTGCATGATCAAAATACATTCTTCCTCTTGCTCCCAACTGTGTGCTCTTAATTGTCCACAGGATATACTGAAGTATTTTTTTCATTTAATCACTAAAAGAAGAATTAAACATTTTCCCAAAGCAGCTGCACAGACTTCTTTGAACTCTTCCTTTTCTCCCTAACAAGCTGCAGCCTGCTGCATTGAAATAAATGCAAAAGTGAACCCATTCAAAGTTGTGAAAGTAGTTAAAGACAAATCAGCAGACCAAGTGAGAGAAACCTGACAGCAGTACACACACACACACACACACACACACACACACACACACACACACACACACACACACACACACAGAAGGCACACCACCACTAAATTCTTCCCTTTCCCTGCTATCCTCCGTATGTTGCCTTGACAGGCATCAGTGTCAGGAGTGTGTCAGTGTCAGCCTGAGGTGTCAGTGTCCACACAAACAAGCCTGAGAAGAGGTGGGAGGGGAAAGTAACAACAACAAACACAAGTCAGCCATTTTTTTTCTCCCCCCCCCTTTGCTCAAGCCTGCTCCTTCACCATCTGTGTCAGTAAAGCTGCGGGTGCCACCGCCGGCTAATAAGGCAATCAGAGATGGAAAAGATGCTGACATGGCGGCTTTCGAGCGTCACTCAGAACAAAAGAGGAAACGGGGAGGGAGGGAGGGAGAGAGGGATAGGGAGGGGATTAAAACGGGGGGGTGGGGGGGAGGGGAGGGGAAGGGGGGGGGGAGTGTCTGTTGTGGTTGTCAGTCAAAAACGTAAGCCCACTTTGTGCTGTCAGTGAGGATAGGGAAAAGAGGGGAAGTTTTGAAAAGAGAGGAGAAAAAAAAAGATGTGTTTAGGCCAGCGAACAAGAGGTGTGTGTGTTTGTGTGTGTGTATGTGTACGTGCATTTATGCGTGTGCATATCTGACAGGGGAAAAAAATGACAGCGAAACAAGTTAACAGCAAAGCAGATAGGTGAGAGAGGTGTGAGAAATCAGCTTCTGCCATTTCTGTCATTGTGTGTGCGTGTTTGCCTAAGCTAGGTGTGGCTGATCAGTTTTATGTGTGCACGCGTGTTTGTGTGTGTCACAAGTGTCACAGTGTGTCAGGTGCAAGCAGAGATGCAATGTGGCTAGTGGGGGGAAAGCGAAGCCATCTGTGTCTGGAGAGGAGCCTGTCACTATTGTTGTGCCCGAAGTCCAGGATTTCCTGCTGTAGACAGGTGACACCACAGTAGGACATCCCCCAGTCTCACAAACACACACACACACACACACAATGCAAACCTGCACTCCTCTGCCAAAACTACATGCCTGCCTAAAGCCAATACGCTCATGTGAGGTCCACAATTGAAAAACCTCATATTTTTTAATGCAAGTTTGAAACACAAAGTTATAACAAGGCTGAATAAACACTTAAGTATAGTTTTGGTGACCGTTGCCATGTTTGGATACATCACTCAAATATATCTAAAACCCAAGACTGTGCACACATAAGCATTACAGCTATGGCTAAAGAAGCTTCATGCTAAAAGTTAAACAATTTTGATATTACACTTAACGTAGTCTTACTTTTTACTCTTCTTTAACTTAACCTCATAGTTTAAAAACATCTTTTTATCTTTTTATCAATCTATAATAAAACTAACTCCCTAACCGGCTGTTAAGTAACTTGAGTGCGACACAACACTGCCACAGCCAGCGTAGCTCTTCTTTCCCTCCTCAGTCAGTTGTACATACACACAACACACGCTGCACACACTTTCCCTTTAAACCTTCTTCATTTATTCATGTTGTCTCAGAGAAGAGGGCAATCCCGGCTCTCATTTGCAGTGCTAATGTCCAATTCCGCCAGCTTTCAGCCTCCTGATTTACCCTACGTGGCGGAGTGCTGCACCTGCAGCAGGGCGGCCGCCGAGGCTCCCTCACAGCGTCTAGCGGCCCTTCAAAACAGGAGCTCTGGCGTGGCAGTCTTATTTCTCTCTCCCGTTTCGCTTTGTCACCGGCCCCTCCATTCCCTGCCACTCACCTCTGATGGCTTTGGACAGGCCTGATCAGTGTGTGTCATTGACCTGTACGTTGTGCATGAGTGTGTGCGTGTTTCAGCAGAGAGAAGGCTGTAAATAAAATGACATTATTATTTCCTCTGTCCTATCATGTAGAAAAGCCAATTATGGTAATGCTTAGTATGTCAGGCAATCTCTGTCTCTCTCTCGGCTCTCTCCCATCCTTGTTCATTCCTGAGATTTTTTTTCTGTCTGGGGTAGCTGCCGCTGTGGTTTCATAGGACCTGACACTCTCTGTGGACTAGCCTGCGGACAATGCTGTGGTAAACTCGCACAGACCAAAAGTCTCTCTCAGCCCAACTTGGTTTCTGTCAACGTACTTAAATTTCTTTATACAATTTTCACAAAAAGGTGGAACCCAAAAACGAGTTGATCGTCACTACATTAACTTTCTGCGTAGTAACCTGTTTCTCTCTGATTATTATATCTCCTTTGTACATGTGATAAAGGAAACTTCACTGGGTTAAACTCAAGGGCATGTTTGACATTACAGCCAGTTCGTGACACCAGGTCCAGGCGCGAGCTGTAATATAACCCACAGCTTCCTCGGCCAGGCACGTAAAAAGCTTACCTAACAGCACCCCTCGGTTCCACCCTCCCCTAACCCACATAGAATAGTCCACCATATGGCACAGTAGCTCAGGGGCTTCTAATAGCTCATGTGTTGTACAAATCCACCTTCTCAGCTTCCACAGCTCTGCTGGTTGGGGAAAACAAAGCAACCCATCCGGTCTGCTCTTCACGCTGATGGCCGTATGGGCAAACGGCAATTGTTGTGGTTGTCAGCCACAGCAATATCAGATGAGCTACAGTCCTGAAAAAATAAATGAACACTTCTGGCTTGGCTTTCACATGTCTCAAAAGATTTAAGCCTGAATGGATGCTTTCAAAAATGATGCCCCGCGTATTTTTCTTGGCCACTAACTTTCCCAAAAAAGGTAATAACTAAATTAAATCAGTGCTTGGTTTTCAGGGTATGCTGAACCCAGGATCACAAAGAACTTGCCACTTTGCTTCTGTAGATACAGGCGAGCTTCTGTCTTCTGTTTCTCTTAATGTAATCTGAGACCAACACAGTGATGTTGAGATCAGCTTCTACAGGGGCCAGACCATCTGTTGCAGGTGTCTGCGCTCTTCTTGCAGTTATGGATGTTTTTGGGGGGGTCGCCACTTCTGCAGCATGACTAGTCGACTGATAAGACGGCTGCCTGACCCTGCATGATGAACCTAACCCTTTCCAAACAGTTTGCAGTTACTCACGATGCTAAAAGCCTTTTTAAATCATAGCCAGTGCCTTTTAACTAGAGTTTTACTCATTTGACATAATAGATCAGTGATGGATTAAAAGAAAAAAAAAAAGAAACAAATGTGAAGAACAACATTGCCAGTTTTCTTGAATTTCTACACCCGTCTTTGTTTTCATTTTGTGCTCCTTATTTGTTCAGCTTTTCCGAGAGCCAGTTTTTTGACGTGCCGCGACACCGACTGTGGTCTATAAATCACCTTTTCCTCGGACTGTCAGTGCCTGCTTGTTCTAAGAGGAAACAACAGCCATTAGATCATTGCCGCCCTCTGTGCTCAAGTTTTCTGCCAACCCCCTCCCTCCAAACCCTACACACACCTAACCATCGAACACTGCTCCGGTGCTACACACACATTTCGAACCATCTGGTTTGTTTTCAGGCAAAGTACGGATAAAGCATTACTAATGCTAATTAAAGATGATGTGAGTGAGATTTACTCCACGTATGCCAAGAACCGTTTTAATGTAGGCTGTATCAGACAGATGCCGTTTGCTAAACAGACTCTTTTTGAGAAAACATTATCAATTCCTCTACCGTTTTTTTCCCCTCTGCCATTTTTATTCTCTTCACATAAACAAGCTTCATTTTAAATTGTAACCTCGTGAAAATGAAAATACCTGTATTGTCTTAATCTTCTGTTGCAGTGCACACCTCTGGGGAACGCGCAATATCTTTAATCTCCTGCAGTTGTTCAATTTTTGTTTAATCGGGGGTGGCCGCTGCTTTGACAAAGAGGCGTTCTGTTTAAATCTAAAACGAAGGAATGAAGCACAAAACCAACAGGCTCGTGAAATAACAGAGCTCCGTCTTTTCCTCATAGATGCCGTCTTTTGAATTCACCTGCATTGCCCCTGACAGCAAAGCTTCCCCCGACTAAACAACAGCTGCTACCATTGCCTAGCAACAACCAGTTGATGGATGACCCCAAAGATGGATAATTACCATAAATCACTATGGTTGTGTGGAGAACAGAGGCAGAAAATCACTGCAGGAAAAAAACAGGATGAAACACAGTTTAAAGTAGTGTGCCCAGTGTTTAGGTTAACTCTCCTAAATTTGTCAAACAAGGTTGTTGATGAGCTCTTCTGCGGGCAAGAACTGGTTGGCGACTGGGAAGTTTCACCAAATCAGAGGCAGCACTGGCTCCGGTGTGCTTCTTAAAAGTTTTTTTTTTTTGACAGAGAATATATGAATAAGGGCTGTAAAATGAACCCTGACGATATGACTCATGGGACAAAACCTGTCCTGAAAGAGCGCTGACAAACAAAGTGGGCTGAGGAAGGAAGAAAGGAAACAGCAGACAAAGAATGATAGCAACGGCGAGTTTAAGTGCAACAATGAAGATGAGGGGAGCTCGAGGAGAAGAAGCAAGAGGAAGAAGTCTTTATTTATGTATTCTGTATATCTGAGTGTGTGTGCAAGTGACAGAGGTAGACAGTGAGGCACAGGGAGAGGGAGAAAAACAGCTAGAATTTAAAAAAAAAATGAAAGAAACCAAAAGGGCACAGGGCCAAAACAGGGTCACCACCTAACCAGTTTGGTCTAGCTGAGTCCGGTTGCACAATATGCCATCAATCAACCTTCGCTGTGCTGTCAGCCCTCCCCTCAATTTACAGAGGCCATCCACTTTGTACACTGCTAAGAAACAAAACACGAAGAAGGAACAGAAACACAGAGGAAAAAAATGCACACACACTTCCATGAATCTGATCTTTCAGTCTCTGCAGAGAATAAAGGAGAAGAAGCACCCTAATGGCTCAGTAACACAAAAACATGTTCTCAAAGATATGTAGGGAAGTGACAAACCTGCAGGGGTAGTTGGTGATTTAATGTAGCCAATAAGCTAACCTTACACAGGTAGCACACTGCTAACATGCTAGCACTTATTTCACAATTACTCTAGCCTCTGTACTGGGCTACTTTACTGCATCCCTTGCATTTTATTTGCTAAAATGTTCGCAATTTCATTAAAACAAGACACTCTTGCTAAAGAGACAAAATGCCCAAGCAGTTTATTTGAAATATAAAGTATCTGTACCATTGACGGGTGTCTAACAGTGCATTCATTTACTCTTTGGATGGTTCTGAGTTGGGATGTTATGGATTCAAGAAAGAAGATCAACACATAAAAGCTATAATGGGTACATGATAAACAAACATATTTTGTATAATCTATGTAAAGGTGCGTGAACAGCAGAAAAGGGGCTAAGCTAAGGCCAGTAGATTAGAATTGATTAGAAATTAAATGTTAGCAAAAGAACGCACGTGCTGTATGTGAATTTGCACAATTAATCTAAAGCTTGTAATTTATAAGTGAGATCCTAGCAAGTCATGCACCAATTTTTTATTTGTTTAACTACATGACTTAACAGAGAATTCACATGAAATTTCCTAATTGGGAACTTTTTAGCATTATTTGAATTCCAAATGAATGCATTTAAAGATGCACCACTTGATTGGTCAGTGACTTCTCAGCCAGGACCGGTGATAACCTTTCATATGTCCGATTATGAGCTGGTCTGATTCATGCTGGTTGACATGGGTTTTGTTCTATAAATGTGTTGCACCTGCTTTGGTTTGATAAGGTGAAATGTGTCAGATAAAGGTGGCGCACAGCGACAAATTTTCAGTTAATCGTCTGTACCTCTTTCCAGCTGCAGAGCACTTTTTTTCCCAGTTTCCCTAACAGGAGATCCTGCACCTTAGTGTAGTTTAGGGCGATTTGTAAAGTTTATTAATTTAGTTGATTTTTGATTGTGTATGCTGTTTATATCTGAGAAAGAAAATCTAGTTGAGCAAAAATCAATAATAGCAATTCAGATAAAACAGAATCTGTACATCTCTAAAATCTAAAATTCTCATTGTGTTTGATGCATAAAGTAAAATTGGACACAGAAATAGTAGAAAGAAAACCCCCCTAATTGTGACCAATATATTGAAAATAACTCAATTTGTCTTTTATAGTGCTGTGTGAGCTGAGCTTGAAACTTTTTAACAGTCTAGTATAAGACAGTGAGGCGACTCACACAGATTTTATTTTGTCTGCCTGCATCACAATATTTCATCAGCTCTTTTCTGCCCTTGTCTACGTCTCTGCAACGCGCTCAGAACACAATAATGCAGAGGGCTTTGTAAGAACCAGACCTAAGAGACCTACATATAGACTTACATATCCCTTCCCAACATGCGAACAGACAGACAAAGAAATTATAACTTTAAAAACCCCTAAAGTCACTTTAGGGAATTTAATTAGGACGGCAAACCCTCAGGGCAGGAGGCTGCTCAGGACAGCCAAATGTCCCCAAACATTTTAGTGCTTTTAACTGCATGTGTCACCAGGGAAATTCCAGCAATTGTGCACCATCAAAACCGTTATCCTTTATGCATCGCCACATTTTTTTCTTCGTTCTGTCTGCTCGAGTGACGAGTTCTTAGCTGAAGTCTGGCGCTCCACTAAACAAAGTTCCACTGTTTCATTTCAACACTAGTTTAGGACTTAAGCATGATGAATAGCATAGACGCGTAACAAAAAATATATAACAAAAGAAAAGGCTGAAGCACACAGCAGTTTACAGGGTGTATGTGTGGACCCCCCCCACTTCCTGATGACCATAGCAATAAAGCGAGAAAAGACAAAATGATATGGGGGGGGGGGGGGGGGGCATTAGGGGTAGAGAAAGGGTCCCTGGAGAAAGTCAGTAAATTATGTAGTGGGCTTTCAAAGTGGACTAGTATTAGTGGCCATCTCACCCTAATTGTGCCTGTGCGAGTATGCATGCATGCCCGTGTGTGTGTGTATGTGTGTGTGTACAATGGTTATGAACGGCTTCACAGTCAGAGAGAGAGAGAAGCAGGAAGAGAGGAAGCAATCCTTCAACAGAGCACAATATCAGACTGCGGACAGACAACGAACGGCTGGAAGGTTCTGGAAAGGAGAGAAAAGCCTGCCTCCCTCGCATTTCAGCTCCCAGCGCCGCCTCCCAAAGTGCCCTCCATCTAACACTAACACACTCATACACACACACATAAATGGCACCATAACTCTATATCCGCAATCAATCTCCGCTATGAAGACGCATCCATCTTCAGTAATGTTAATGGGAGGGTTTTGGGGGTTGGAGGGGGTGGAGGACAGGGGTAAAACAGAGGGTATGTGACTGCAGAGCTTACCTCAGAGCAGCGTGAGGTAATATGGCCTGTGTTTGTGTGTCTGTATGTGTGTGTGTGTAATAGAGACAGGGCAAATGAAAAAAAAGTGAGAAAAGAGCTGTGCATTTGCGCATAGTGTATTTGTCTGCGTGTCAGGAGGTCAGGTGTGTGCGTCAGTATGTGTGGGAGAGTGACTGATGGCTGTCAGCTTGCATCTGGCAGAGAAAATAAATTAGGCTTATGAAGACAAATGAACAGGCTATGGAAAGAGTAAAAGGAGGTGGAGGGGGGATCAGGACAGATAGAGAGAGAGAGAGGGAAGGGAAAAGGGAAGGAGTGGAGAGGGAGACATAATGAAGGAGAAAAAATGGGTTATTGTGTGTATGCGGTGGCACAGATATGAAAGGAAGGAGATGAAGCTGCATTGCCAGCTAAGAGAGTTCCTTTCGGCAGCCAATGAGCGTTCATTAAGAAGAACGGGTCTGCTGCTGGCAACAGGAGAAGCTTTGGCTGGGGCTTCTTTGGCTGCGAGGAAAACATATATGTGGGTGTATGTGTGGGTATGTGTGTTTGTACATTCGCTTCCAAACACGTTATAAAATATAGATTCCCCCCCCCCCCCCCCCCCCTTTTAGTTGTGTTTTCAAAGTCTTGTCGTTCTTTAAACACGACCAAACAATGTGTTTAAAATCCACAAAGCAGCTTGAGTATAATATGCGATCAGTGGGTTTGCATCTGAGCTGGAAGTGCCTCTCAGTGTGCGTTTCCTCCGCTTGCGTGTTGGTGTCAGCATGCATCCATGTGTGTTCTATCTCCGTAGATTTGTCAGTGTCTACCCCATGACACACTCCCCTCGTTGCGAGTGGAGGAGAGCTCTTGGGGGGGCTTTGTCATGAGGCGGTCTGTTCTTTTCCTGAGGTCTGGCGCCCCTCGTTTGATAAATGACACATGTCATTCTGTCAGCCCCTGCCATCCGGGCTGGGAGGCCCCAAGCTGATGTATGGCCGCCTAGGCTAAAGGAAATCAGAGTGTTTTGGCAGCACCCTGAGAACACAGCCTCTTATACTGAGTCTACTTTTGTGTCTGTGCGAGTGTGTTTATGTGTGTTTGTGCCTGTCTGTCTGTGATACTGAAAGCATGTTTAATTGTATGTGTGTGTGTGCACGCCTAATAGTGTGTGCATGCTCTCAACCTGTCAGGAGGACGGGTAGAAGGAGACAAATCATCGGCATGGCCGCCCCAGCTGTTCCCCAAATTTGGTGTGAGGAGGAGAGCGAGGGGAGAGGGGGAAAAAAAATCCTGCCATTTGAGTTTTAAACGGCTGATGCTTCCCAGAAACGGGAATGAGTGAGAGGACAAGTGGAGCTAAGCGCACATACACACACACACGCCCAACACACAAACTGAATCAAAACTCAAGCCGGTCCCAGCAGGAAGCGGCAGACAGTCAAGAGAGGCTTCTGGTGCAAACAAACATGCCCATATACACACATATAAACACACGAAGACAAACTTTGCACAAGGCATTTGCGACTGTCGGGCAAGCAAAAAATCGGAATTTCACTCCAGTTCTCGGTTTTTAATGTAAAGCATCCTTAACTTTCACTGTAATTCCCCGTCCGTCTAGATTTTATCCTCAAAATGTCTTCGGATCCAGAGATAATCTTCGAAACTACGCACTAGGCGGTCACACAGGCACGCAAACGTTTCCCTGGAGGAGGAGGACGGTCCCACCTGGAGGTTGTGAACTCTGTATGACCCTGTTTGATAGGGTGCGGGCCAAACTCTGTCCTCCCCCTCTCTCCCACAGAAAAGAAGCGGGAGGAGAAGAAGAAGGAGAAGAGAAAAAAAAAACTGCGTCATTAAGCAGTGAGTGATGAGTGGCAGCCATGGGTGACATCCTCCCCTCTTTCTCTCCCCTCCGCTACCCAACTGCTTTCACTGTCTCTCCGACTCTGTTTTTTCTTCTTCATTGCCTTGATACTTTTCTCTCTCGCTTTATTCACCTCTCTCCATCCCTCAACCCCTCAAGTCATTTCTCTT
Organism: Diplotaxodon limnothrissa; assembly: GCF_057381915.1. NCBI lineage: Eukaryota > Metazoa > Chordata > Actinopteri > Cichliformes > Cichlidae > Diplotaxodon > Diplotaxodon limnothrissa. The sequence goes on along the minus strand of NC_140616.1, from coordinate 16,180,286 downwards.
TCACTCCTCTGTTGCTTTGCCTCCTCTTTTTCCACTCCCTCATATCCCTCCCCCCTCTTTCCTCTCTGGTTCTTTTTTGTCTACTGTCAGTCTCCTTTTCTCCTCTTTTTTTTTCACCCCTTTATGCCCCTCCTGCTATTGCTTCTTTTTCTGTCCCCCCTCCCTTTCCCTTCACACACACAGACACACAAGCACATGCACAATAGTGCCTCGCTCTGTCCTGTCTAGCTCTCTGGCCATGGTCTTGTAGACACTCAGCTCCTCCATACATAATAGATCCCAAATATCCAGAGGAGGGGTGCACATTTCCACCCGCTCAGGATTGTGCCATCAGAAGTGCTTCAAAAGTAGGTCTACTGTGTGGCATTGTAAAGCTAATGCTATCTTTTTAAAGCACAGTTTAAAGCATGAATACAAATATCGTTTTAAGCTAACTTCTCCAAAGACAGGCTTCCCTCTCAAAGTGAAAGTTTAGACATACGATAACCAGCACGAGCGTCACGTCATGTATTGTTGCTATGATGCCAGGTCTCTCTTGGAAATGAGATTTTTAATCTCAATGAGATTTTTTACCTGGATAAATAAAGGATTAATAAAATTAAATGCGCTCCTGCAACTGCTGTGATGTTTTAACAGTAGATTTCACTCCGAAATAGACATGGACACATGCTACCTCGACATGACTTTCACCTTTTTATTTTGTTTTTATGAAATCAGCAGAGACTGGTGTGTTGCTCAGTAAAAGTCTGAGCTCACTGAAGATCAGTGAAAATGGGTTTCACAAATGCACTATTTTCTCTTTAAAACAAAACAAAACAGGGAGTCAGTATCCAAGTACAAATCTCCTTAACTGAAATTCAGTGGTTTCCCCAACAGCCAGCTAATCACGTCTGTCTGTCTGGCTGGCTGACTATATAAATACTGAGGGGAGGGGAGAGTCTAATGAGGTAACAGGGTAATTGACTGACCTTGATGTACGTGATGTTAATCAGCTCAGGCCATTCTGCTCCATGATCCTGTTTAGTTTGAGGAAGTTTAATTAAACATCCCGGACACGCACAGTACCGCACTCTACTAAGAAGAGAGGTTTCTATTCTCTCGACTGGCACAAAAAAAAGCATCTAATGTTTAAGTTTTACACCAACTGCACTGTGGTCATTTCACCTTTGCAGTCTTGAGTAACGTATTTCAGACTCATACAACCAAAAGAAGTACACATTTGCTCCAGCATTGCTGTTTTAGTGCTTTTTATGCAGTGATAAGAGATTTTAAAAATTCATCCCTTTTTCCTTTTTGGACTTGGAAAGGACATTTTTGCGCCGACTGACAAAGAAACTAAAGGCCAAATTAATCAATACTGAAAATCTGAGTGTGCAGCGTACTGAATCCAAATTTTCCATTTCTCAACCCAAATTCAATTTAGCTTCTAGTATTAGATTTACAATGTGCTACATTTTCAGCAATCAAGTATTCTGGTTTGTGAAGTATATTTAAGCTGATGGCTGCCGTCCACTCAGATGTCTTATTGTTGGGACTTTGATCCCAGTTAATACGACGGTATTTTCTTACAGCGCTCGGTCTATTTTCAGCTCAGTTCAGAAAAAAATGGAAGGTGCAAAATATGAGGAATGGAGTGATAGACTTAGAAGATGGAGAGGAAAAAAGTGTGTCACATTTACCTAGAAATGACTCACACTCACAGACACTATAAAACTGGGAATGTGGCCATTCTTGGACTTTTGGATTCGAGCGCCAAAAATACTGTAATTATTCAGGAAGATGACAGCTATATTACACAGACCTTCACAAAGGTGAAACAGCAGGCAGCAGCCAAATCATACGGTAAGACGGAAGACAGGATTTGATTCTGTTAAATCAAATTAACTTAGATATCAATTAAAAGGCAAAGAACAAACTTTAAATTGCCATGTGGCAAACATATTACACTTGTGTAAGCAGCTACTACGTCCAAAAAGCCTAAATATGCTTTTATGAAAATTTGAAATACTCAGGAAAAATCCCAGATAAATTTATTATGTTACCAAATTCCAGCAAATAAAAAACTTTCAGTCTGCACATTATTCACCTTGTAACTGACATCCAGGAGTTTTGAGTTTGCACCCAGGCTTATGGATATTAGCTAAAATGTTATGTTCAAACATTAAGTTAGCCCCCCTCTGTACTCACAGGTAACTTTGTAACACATCAGTAAACCCACAAAACACTGAGGAAAAAACATCCAGCATGCCACACACACACAGCTAACCAGATGTGTTACTCGAGGGTAAAAAAAAAAAAGTTAGTCGCGACATCGTTCCAGCCTAAAAGTTCTGAAGAGTTAGTCCAAATGTGTGTGAGGGGACATTTTGTGGTTGAGAGAAAGACTTTGACTTATTTTTAAAAAATTGGGAACAAAACTAACCTCACTTATAATTCAGTCTGTGTGTCTGCAACAAACGCACTAGCAAATAAACACGCAATATTTATTTATATAACACGATTTACAGGTTAATGCCAGAAAGAGCTTCACAGAAGGAATACACAGCCTGTAACAGTGGAAGCAAAAATAACAGCAATGATATTAAAATAAGAGTAAAATCAGAGTCATGCAAAAATTTAAGAGGCAAAAAAAATTTTTATTGAAACTTTTGTTGATGGAATCCAATAGTCTCTGTTATTTTTTATTTTCTCATAAGTTTCACAGTTTTTATATTTATGCACTCCTGGTGTGAGATTTATTTATTCCCCAGTCAAGAAAATATATATTTATATATATATTTATTAAAAAACAACAACAAAATGGGGTAAAGGGGAAGTCAGCCTGGCGTACCTGATAAAAAAAAAAAATGGAAACATCTTCCCATAACATTCAATAAAGTAACATTATATAATCCTCATGTTCGGCGCCTCGGGTTAGTACTTCATAAATAAGTTTCAGAAGCAACTCCAGCAGACAGCACGTCGGTCATTTTTCTGTGTTTATGCCAAAGTTCAGTGTCGGTGCAGACGCACCACGCAAGCGTTGCTCAATGTCAACATGTTCTCTGGCTTGTTACTCTGACATAGCGGCAAGTCCTGTCATCGTGCACCATCGTGACGAGAGAGACGAGAGGCAGATGGACCAGAGGCAGACAGGTAAACAGGTCAACGCTGGGATCATCGCTCGAGCAGGCTCGCGCGCGGAGACGGGTGATCAGAAACAGATGCTTGGGTGGACATCCAGCCAGTGAGCTAGACAGACAGTCGGTCTGGCGCGTGAGGGAGTGACTGACGAAAGAGACACAGTGACACGGGAGGCTGTGCGAGAGGCCTCCCGCTGTTCTTTTTGAGACAGACGACTTAGAGGGACAGCTTATACCCCCTGCGACTGTCACCGTCTGAGACAGCACAGCGGCACTGGGGAGGAATTTTCTGGAGGTAACATGTGGTGTTGTTGAATCGACCGGGATACTGAAACATTATATCCCCTTTCAACTGCCCGTCAAGTGTTGCGCTGAAGCTGATGACTGTTAAGTGATTACTTTGCGTGACCCCAAGCAATTTGTGGTCACTGGGATCCTTTTAAATGAAAGGAGCAGATAAAAACGAATCGTACCAAACCAACAAAATACGCTTTGATTTTTTTTCCCCTTCTTCCCTGAACAACATGCTTTATGGAAAGACTGTCTGCTTAATAGGAACTGCTCTTGGAAAATATGTGATAGTCATGTGTTTAGACTTCAAAGAACATGACACAAGTCTTCACTGCCCTGTGACTTTTGGATTTTTGTAACTCACAAGTGTGACTGCAGGATGTTGCTGAAATTAGAATATTGAGAAGAAGACGTATAAAAAAAACAGCCTCTTGAAATATGAGAACAAGGCCAGCGGGCCTGAAAGAGGAAAGTATTACACTCTCCTTTTCAGATGTCGAGTTCATGTTCTTGTAACCAGTTCACTGACTCTTGAGCATCCGGTGAGAGAGAGCGATAGATGAGGGCGAGAGACAGGGAGGAAGATGAAAGAAAATATGAGCGGGGTAGAGGAGAATTGAGTCAGTAAGATAGAGATTGATGACAGATAGGAAGATGAGAAAAGGCTTATAGGGAGAGAGAGAAGAGGGCCAGGAACCCCCCCCCCCCCCCCCTTCCCCCCCAAAAAACCAAAAAAAAAGTCCCACACGGCAGATAGACGGAAAGACGGAGGGAGTAGCTGAGATAAAGATGAAGGGGTAAAGGGGAGGAAAGAGGGATGGCAGTGACACCACACAAGGCTACGGCGTGACCTTCCTCAGCGCCCGCTCTCAAGGACAAAGTGTCATCTGTTAACTGTATCCTTACCCAGATAGCTTATCTGCAGTAAACTAGTGTCCAAAAAAAAAAAATCATATTCATTGCTTCTCAACCCACGTTATCAGTTACATAAACTCTCCTTGGGGGGATAGAAATTTCCACCCCCTGACTGTTGTCCACTTGCACTGGCTGCCGCTTGGACATGCTGAGGCCAGCGTTTATCAACTGCTATAAAAACAAGTAACCTGCCTTCTGGTGATATACAGCACTGGGTCTTGCCAGCTTTACTCTACCTGACAGAGGAAACGAGAAACCTAACCACAAGCTTGTGCGCATATGTTTATTTGATGTAGTGATTTTTACAGGGGGGTCTGATTATGCTCCCACTCCTGACCAATCTTCTGCCGGCCTTTATTGTTCGCTTTGAAGAACTGATTCCACTACGCTTTGCAGCTGTGGTTGCATTTTTGCTTTACAGACTCACATGGAGTTTTCTTTGCCTTTCCTGGAATGGCTAACACCTTGAAACATACTGATATAGCCGGTGCTAACAGCACCCTCTGAAACAGCAGCACACTGCTGTGTGGCAAAGTTAAACAGCAAGATGGAAATATAACTCACTATTATTATTTTTGTTGGCTTCAAATGTCTGTAAATACCACAATGTATTTACTTTACAGTTATATATCAAAGAGAGGAGGCACAAGTGCTCCCACTGTGCCGGAGCAGGATATGTTTAGTATTTTTACTACACCCTGGGGTATCTGAGAACAAAGCAGTTTTCTATCATTCTCATATTAGGACTCTTGAAATACTTTTAGACTAAAAACAGCTTCACCAGAGAGAAAGTCATTTATGAAAAGAACAGTGAATTACGTTTGCAGTAAGGTTTTATTCATGTGCTTTCTTTCCAAATTGAGCTAGAATGATGGAAAAGCCATGCAGCCAACTTCATGCAACTATTGCAAAGGCAGGACTGCCACTTGCATTACGCTAATAAATTGATATATTTTGTTATTTCCAACTGAATGTTGCTTTTGAACCTTCTCATGTCCCAGAGCTCTCTTTAGTTAGTAAATGCCCGTCTGAGGTTCAGTCTTTTCTGTGTTTAGCTTCTGCTTATTGTCCCTGTCCCTTTTCACCTCCGTCGCTTCCCTGCCAAAAAGACTCTTTTTCCCCGTTTTAGCTGTAGAGTCAAGCCCCTAAGTTGTTTCATATGCAGTGAAAGACATTGAGACTGATGAGCAACCAACCAAAGTGCCGATGGTGTCATCGCTCTATCAGCCATAAACCAAAACCGTGCTCATTGCCCATCCATAAGAAGGCAACGCAAGCACAGTTATACTGACCTGCTAAATTATCTTGAAATACGTGAAGGGAGTAAAAGCATTCGTTTGTCTATTTTATTCTTAAACGCGTACTTGCCTCTAAGGTTAAAATGCATCTGCCTAACAGCAGCAGAGAACGCGTATGTGCTGACGTGCATGTCTTGCAGTATAGTGGAGGCACATATAATCAGCAGCTAATAACAACACATTGGGAGTCGCTGCCCCAACATAAATCAATGTGCAAAATAATTGCTAATACACTGGGTATTGATTAGAGTGCCAGCCAATGCATTCATTTTCTGGGGCGACTGTGGCTAAGCGCTAACGCAGTGACAAGGGTAAAGCGCTATTTCTCAAAAAGGCGCACAGACGGACAGCCGGGCAGGAAAAAAATGACTACAGGGCCTCTGCAGTAATTCTTAATTGACACCTGTCAGAGCGATGGCAGCAGTCACAGCTGCTGCTGCAGGAGAGCGTCTCCCCAAGTCTTGTTCATCTGTCACTTTTAATACCTTTTCTTCAGACCCTCTGTTGTCTTCTTCCCCTCTCCCACCCGCCCCTCTTAAACCCAGATGTTCAAGGCTGCTTAACAGGAGCAACTCTACTTCAAGGCCACACAGCGCAGCCGTCCGGTGGTCGCTCTCTCACCTAAACACTGTTGTTTTTATTGAATGTTGCGACTCAGACAAAGCCCTTACAGAAGCTAGCCTTGGCAGTAGGGCTGCACGATTTTGCATAAAATGAGAATCACGATTTTTTTTGGCTTAGAATTGAGATCACGATTCTCTCACGGTTTTCTTTTCCAGTATAAATATTTATTGCACTTATTAACTGCACATCAACTTCGTAACAGTTGAGACTGAACATAAAAACAATAAATAAACATAAAAACAACAAATGTCTCACGTTTTGTGGTTGCCGCAAAATGTTGTACTGCTTGAAAACTGCTTGAAATTCCGTCTCCACCGTTGCTCGACACTGCGTGTATAGAGCAGGTAGTGCAACAATAGGAAAATAGTTGCAGGACGGCACTGTGTAGCGTTTGTCTAGGGTGTTGATCATTTCCCTAAATCCCTCTTTTTGCACAGTGTTGATGGGACCATATCTTTGGTCAGGTGATAAGTGATAGCCTCCGTAATTTCTTTGTGCCTGTGGGAGTTCGATGGGTATAGGGAAGCGCTGTATAAGGTTCCCGTTATTGATGTTTGGGTGGTTGACCGGGACGGATTTTCTCCTGTCACTTTCTCGTCATCCCTGACGTGCTCTCCGTTGTTTTTTCCCCTGCTAATGTTAGCATCACACGGCACAGCTTCTGTATCACGTGGTATAAGGCTCCGCCCTTGTCATTTGTCAAGCAGGAAGAGTGAGCGCTTGTTTTCATGCAGATTACGTCCCGGATCAAAATGCGGTGCAATCGTCGTCGTCTTTTGGAAATGAGATCGCACATAAATATGAATCGAGATCGCGATTTTCTAACGATTAATCGTGCAGCCCTACTTGGCAGCCATATTGAAACTCTTCGGGACAGTTATTTTGATTACCTTTCATTTTAGTGGTTACAGAGACATAAAACTGCCTGCATAGAATCACCCCCAAAACATCTTGTACTGTGCTATTGTCAAATTCTCTTATAAGATCTCTGGATCACATCAGTTTTTCACTCTTACCACAGCTGACTGAGTACTAAGAATAGTTTTCACTGCGGTCATGTATCTCCAGTTTTATCTCTCGCGCGATCGCCTAATTACAGCAACAGGCACCGCCATCGTGGCAATTTCCAGTATATTAAGGAGAGATGAAAGGAAAACGTTGTTGCAAAGCAATTTCCAAGATCGCCGTAGCAAAATGCAAAAGACGAATCAGATCTATAAAGCCTCGTCACTCCAGTGTTCCAGCAAGCATTATCAATCAATCACTGATGCAACATGCGTTCATGCTAAAGCAGTTCTGCTTTGAGCTAGAAAATATGAGGAAACAGAGAAACAGACACACAAAGCACACAAATCACAATGTGTATACTATAGTGGAGGCAGACAGGTGCTCCCCAGAGTCCACACTGACCTCTGAGTGTACCCTGGACCTCCCATCGTCCTGTATTTAGTCACGACTGGCCATTTTTCTTTCAGTTTTTTTGTTTCGCATCCATTTTGCGTCGTCTACGCTCGGCCTAATAATTCTTTTTGCCTGCTTCTTTAATTATCAGCGTTATCGGAGGTAGTGACAGAGCACAACTGAGTTTGGTGTTTGTGTAGAACAAAGTAAGTGCAGCTGGCCTCTCTCTGGGGGTTTGACAACCCACCAGTTCTTCAGTGCTGTGCTGTGGTTATTTTCAGTTGGCCTCAGTTACATTTACTAACTGGATCTCCTAGTTTCTTAAAGTAAATGTGCAAATAAAAGAACCGATTGTGTCAAATGAATAAATTAGGGAATGATTTTAATTTCAAACAAATGCAAAATAAAAAAGTTGTTTTCAGTCGCTGGTGGTGGATTTTCTTTCTGATACACGAGAGTTCACTGAATGTTCTGCATTGCTGATTGAATAAATGTACCAGAAGATGTAATCTTGAAATTATACTGACTATTTTCTGAGAGAAAATTAGTAACAGGGGAAAGAAAATAGTGGGCAATAAGAGCAATTCAAGTAAGTTGCAGCTCTGTCCATAAATCCTGATTGTCACAGTGAAGTAGAGGTTATGAACGGCCTGGAGATTTCTTGCGATGGTTTGAAAAAGCGGCTGTGAAGTCTCTGAACTGAAAGATGGCAGTGTCATCACTGTAATATTTAGCAGCCAATCATGTATAGACGGGATGGGAATGACACCCTGATAAACAAGAGTTAACTTGGTAAAAGGCTAGATTCATCCGGATAGGTTTGATTTCCTAAACCAAGCGACCAAAGGAAGAAAAATATTAATAGTCACACCTATTCTCTTGTGTGAAAGTCATATGTTTGATCTGTGCCTCCAGGACTCCCATCTTGCATCAGCTGTTTTTGGATTCACTGGTTGCTTCTGAGGATATACACAGACGTTATCTCTGCTTGTCCACTCGCTCAGCTTTTTTCCCTTTTTCTCAGTTAGCAGGAAAACGCTTCCTTCATATGTATGCTTCACAATAATTAGCAACCGGTGCCCTAAAACCCCCTCGGGTCCAGTCATGTGAACGGATTCCTTCTTATTATTCCTCTTCCTAATGTTTTATATCCCCACTGTAAATTGTGGCTTTTTGTTTTGCAGCTGTTTTGAATCGTAGCCAAGGTATCTTTACGAATCCAAAACAGGCGCCGAAACAACAAATAAGCGCAGGATGTGTTTCGGCGAGGCAGAGGGGGTTTCATTCTTGTAACGACGACCTTGTTTTCCTTTTATTTCTTTGTCACGGCTCCTCGTGTTTGCGCTTGAGCGAGAACCCAGGTTTTCCTGCTTCCTCTGAACCTCATTAAGCTCGGGGATAGTTTTACCTCGCGCCCGCGGCTCTGAATGCCTTTACGTCTTCACTCGGTTGGCGAGGCTAATTCCCACATATTTTCAATTCAACCCTCTTTTCCATAAGAGCAGTCATCGATCTTCATTTGTCACTTAACCTCCACGAAGATGAGGACAGAGAGCGGAGTTGTGTGAGTGTGCGTATTAGTGTGTGTCTTTGATTTCCTGACACCACATGCAAATGAAACTAGAGTGCGGGATAGCAAATATATCCAGCGACTCCTTCAGTCAATGTCACCTGTTAATGACACTTTACCTACACTGCATTATCACAGGATCTGAATATTTCACACACACACACACACACACACACACACACACACACACACACACACACAGGGCTGAGCAAACTCCTCATCTTGCCCAGTGATGCAGATTGGTTCACACACACATTCACAGCAAGAAACACACTTTTCACTCCACATATGTTTTTCCCCCTCTCAGCACTGCTTCAAACCCTGACAAATGTCATTAAATCCATTATCAGAAGCATCCCGATAAAACTAACATAAGGTTCTAATAGTCATCATTTTGTGCTTGTTTCTCAGCTGACAGACGCCGCGAGCTAAATTCCTGCAGAGGAATACAATGCCAAGTAGCAACAACAAAATGTATTAACGCTGCTCGGCTAGGAACTTTGTTCCTGCTCTGTCAAACAAACCAAAAGGCTGTTAGCAGAAAGATCAGAGGGAAAGGCAGAGCATTAAGAAAATCTTCTCACACTCGCGGAAAGCCGCATTCACGTTAAACTATTAAAAGGCCTCTAACGCCTACCGCATGGCTACTTGAGTCGAGTTACCCACGATCAGAGCAACGGCTTCTTTGTCACCGGCGCGTTTTTGATTGTCACGTGATGCTCCAGGCAAACTCGGAGCCACCTCAGCTGTTGTTGAGTTTACACTTGAACAACTGAGGTGGGCACATGAGAAGCGGGTGATTCCGAGTTGATTTTTATCAAGGCAGCTTGCAGACTTGACACCTTGCTGAATTTGTCAGCAGTAATCGGTGGACCTGTCACTGATCTGTCAGCTACCTGGATAATTAGGGACCACAGCTAACGATGCCGTCAAGGAGAAGAGAAGCCCCACCCCCCACCCCCCGAGTCATAATTAAGAGACTCCTTTTGAGGCAGAGATAGTGGCAGCATAGGGCAATCTATTTAGGAGAGAAGAAGGCAGCCGCTGATGTCAGTGAAGACGCTCACAGGGCTAGGCAATGTGTGTGCATCTTGGCTTGTTGTGGCTTCGGTGTAGCTGAATGCTGCACGGTGCTTTAATTAAACATGTGTAGAGCTAAGCTACAAAGAAATCATTAAAATGTAGCAGTGAAGTTAGTTTACAGCGCACGTCGAATGATGCATATTTAAAAAAAGGAAAGAAAAAAAAAAGAACAGCATCCACAGTCTGTGATTATAACCTGAGTGATTTATGTTTAGAGTGCTAAACTTCTAATTAGCTACACAGTCAAACCTACTCAGTTACCTTACAAATTTATCAGGAGAGCAAGAAAGGAAAACCAATTACTGTCTTCTGAAAGGGCCACGCAGCCATGTTTAACAGCGTAGCAGCATCTTTCTCTCTCATCGTGACCTGCACTAATTCTGTCAGCACAGGAACTGATCGCTCGGCTGTCAGAGGAGATGAGGATCAGGATCAGGATCAAATCTTTCGAAACTTGGGCTTTTAACTGCGAACAGGAACTGAAAACAGGGCACGCGTGAGTATATAGACATTTATGGAGCTGCATCCTGCTCAGCTCACAGTGGATTGGTCACTTCACAGTGTGCTCCCTCTTCCTCTTTCTCTTTTACTTCAGCCAGTAAAAGTGAGCGTGGTGCGGGGTACGTAATCAAGACGATCCTTTCGTCCTTATTTTTTTCTTTTCTTGAAGCTAGACCTTTTTAAATCCCGAGGAATACATCTAACACGGTGTCACACTGTAATCACGCTCACGTGTTGAATGATTAGTTGACAGATTCATTACTTAGAGTGACAGTGTTTGATTTAAGATATCGCGGTTGGCAAACTAGAAGCAGGATGAGACATGCGGCAATACCATTAATTTTCAAGCAGCAATCAAACCTGTGACCTCTGCATCGAGGCAAATCTGGAGTTATGGCTTCTCTGTAAATGTTATATAAAGTATCGCCTATCTGCTAATTAAACTAAACGCTGGTTATCTCGGTCTAGTATATAGAACGTGCTGTCATTTTTGAAGACAACCTTGCTACTAAACAGTCTAAGAGGTCCTTTTCTTTAAAGAGTGGCACGAGCTTAAGTTAATGTCAGAGTCTGTAGCATTGATTGTGTGCTTTTAAACCTTTTATGGTTTAGCTAACCATCTCGACTCATCGGTTAATCTGCAAAATGTCCAAAAATACAAAGGAAAATGCGACCAAACGAGGCAAAACCCAAAGATGTTGGATTTCCTGTGATAAACAAGAGTCAAGATCCGGTCAGTGTTGGATATTTTTCTTGTTTGATAAGCAACTAAACTCGCTGGTGACGTTTAAATTGTTGGGTAATGGTTTCAGGCCCGACTTTAATTGCACTTAAATTAAAGCAACACGGGCACAATGGCAACACATGCACTCTTTGCAGCTGTTTTACCTTAAGCTAGCATGGGCAAAGTCAGCAAACTGTTCGTATAAAGATTTAAAAAGAAAAACCACACAGGTTGCTCTTTTAGTGTGGTTTATTTTTACAAATCAATCTCTCACCACACTTGTTTATTCTCATCCTTGATTATTGTTACTTCACATCGCTGCATTGTTTAGCTTCCATTAATTACTCAAGGAATGCATGTACATAGCTGCACTTTGGTGAAGGGAGATGGAAAAAAGAAAAGGGAAAAAGAAAGAAAGAAAGAATGAAAATGACGACAAATGACTGCAGCAAAAGTCTCTACTGCTCAAATTGCTCTGCACTGAACTCAACTGCCAAAACTAACAGATGCAGTAATGCGGTTCCAAATGAAAGAACACTGATGTATTGTCACTGGTCATAAACTAGATAGGGTACAGCGCCATTACAGGGTCTAAAATCATCACTGTGACTGATGAAACAGAGCCCATTTGAAATGGCATACAAAGAGCTATTGAAACCCTGTCTCCCGCTCTCGCTCTCTGAGGAGCATATGCAACATTTTGTTTCAGTGCAACTCTAAAGTGACAAATCTGGGTTGTGGAAATATCTGGTAATGCATTATAAAAATAGCCTGTGTTTATAGGTGTGTACACCGTTTTACTGAGGAAACAGTCTCACGCAGGCACACGCACATCAGCGGAGGTGTTAAAAGTTTTTGGATTGACCATATGTCAAGTACTGGAAATAATGTCGAGACAAAGCCTGCCAAGTTAGGATTGACCATTACTGCCTGTGATGTATGTGTCTGTCAGAAAAAGCAGACAATCGAATCAATATTCAAAAGCTGAGCAGGAATGGGGCCACTTCAGAGCTCAGCCAAATGACCAGAAGAGTCTGGAAAAGACAAAACATAACCCCCCCCCCCCATGTTTTCTGCTCTCCTATGGGGGGTTTTCGCTAGCAAAGCTGTGGCAGAGGTATATAAACCGCCACTATTCATTTTCACCATGCAGGCTTGTTCTTCAAACACATTTCTCTCTATCATCACTAAAGCCTCGCGTCAATTAGAAATTACAGCCCCACCGAGTTCAAAGTCTTCCCGTCACAACCTTGATTAAGTCTGCTTAACCTCACATTTCCACTGCCTGCTTAACATTCTACAGCTGTTTTATTCGGCTTTGGTCATTACTGCATGAACTTCAAAGGCTCCTCTTTCCCCCGTCATTTGGAAATGCATGTCAATCACAGCCGTCTCTCGCAGGGACATCAAATGGAATCAGGCAAACATGCGACTCTCTCGCAGAGCAGCTCACGTCTGGTCAACTTAATGACAACACGTAGGCCGGACTGTCAAAAGTCAGGCTGTTAAAGTGGAATTTACTTCACTGATCTTTCCCTTTTCTCAAATGAAAACAGGACTTTTGGCACTTCACAGTACACCTTCCTCTAAATCACATTAAGCTATGTTTATAGAGTGCGATTACAGTTTTCCATCTCATATTTAGGAAGCTAATACACAGCCTGCCAAAACTGGAAAAGTTAATTAGCAATTGTTAGTTTGATTATACTAAACTTGCATTTTTATACCACACTGAATCAATCAGATTCCTCTGATGACTTCCAGAACAACTTCTCCTCACTTTTCTATCCATGCTTAATATCAGATGCACTCAAGTTAAACAGCATTTCCTGTTTCTGCAGGATGAACACGAGGTCAGGTCTGAAGTGACCATAGGAGTTCACCCTGTGATCTTGCTACGCCCCAGCACCCCTCCTCCCTTGTTCCCTCCCCCTTGGGGTATTAAACGCAAAGTATTTATCCCGCTTGAGAACTTTTCTTTCAATTTGTCTTTTCTTTGCTCCTCTGTGGGGGCCAAAAAGTTATCCTTTGAGGGAGTCCAGCTGCCGGGCGCATGCGTGTCTCTATGGTGAATGATTTACTGATGTTTATCAGGAATGAATAGATCAAAGGCAGTCGCATGACAGGCGATCAATCAAGCATCAAATCAAGGATGGCAATCCCAGAGCGGAACACAAGCTGAAAATACGCTACTTTCCCTTTCCCCCCTCTTTCTTTCTTTTTCTTTTCTTTCTTGTTTTTTTTTTCTGACACTAACGCATCAAGCACGTAAGCCTGTAAAAATGAGATAAGATGAGCTTTTGTTTGGAGAACTTGGATGCTGGCAACCTAGTGGAGGATCAGATTTAAAGCTTGAAACTAAAGTGCAGCTCAGCGCATTTGCTTCGAACGGGAAAAGTTGGCACTGAATAATGGCTGCTTAAACTAAGGACACGCTACCGTTCCCAATAGAGATCGGAGATTACGCTCTAGGTTATTTAAATAAACTTTATTTTGGGTTGAGTGTTGAAAACTGCGCAGATTAAACTTCACATTTGTTTTGCTTCACTCTGAGCTACAATTCACCGATAAGCCACGGACGTCAGGTCTTTGAGCGCTTATATCGTGTCCTGCATCAGGCCTTTGGAGCTACTGCGTGAACTTGTCCGGGGTACACACATCTGTGCCGATCCCTGGCTTTGTATCCTACCCGGGGAGGGAGCGAAGTGTGCGTGCTGGAGCCTTTCTGATGTGGGGGGTGGGAGTGTTCGGTTGCAGAGCCGGGGCTTACCTGCTGACCGCCGCGGTGCTTGCTGCTTTCTCCTCGGCATGCTGCTGCGAGACTTTCCGCTGGACTTTTCATGCAGAGATCAAAATAGCGGACGAGCTGGAGAGGAAACCGGCGCAAGGCGACGAAATCAGAGCCAGCAGCGGTTCATTGGGCTCTTCGGCTGGGGACGATGCTGAAGAAATGTTTCTGAGATTTATTTTGATCGTTGTTATTATCGGGCTGTCCGGCGAGGAAAACGATGCGGATCGTTTAGAGAAGAAAAAAGAAAAAAGAAAGAAAATCAAAAGGAAAAAATGGGGGCTCGTCCTTTAACTTCTGCCAGAAGAACTCATCGCAGGCTGGCGTGCTGAAAACTAGCAGAAAGCTCCGTGCGGATCTCAGTCTGTCGGGCAGGGATTATATGGGAGAGCTGCCTGAAGCCAGTCGCCTCGTTTCCATCAAAAATACGTTCGCCCCGCTGGCTGAACAATTTCATCCCCCCGTAAACAGCAAGAGTGAAGAAAACGGAGATCCGGCTCGTGCGTATTAACTCACACTCCGCGGTGAAGATGAGTCCAAAACTGCGATCTCTCCCTCCGTCCAGGTGCCACAGCTCCGGTCTCCTCCAGCTACAGGAGGAAATCAGGAGGGGAGAAAAAAGGAGAGGAAAGAGTGACACGTTAGGCGGGCTGGGTGTATGTCAATCAGTCAAGTGTGAGCGTGTGGAAACCCCGGAGCAATCAACTCACATCCCATCTCCCTGAAAGCACCCACTGGATAAAGAAACAGGCTACTCACATACGCTTACCGCCCGACTGTCAACACGGACACTTGACGAATTTGTCACAAAGTCATCACAGAAAAAAAAAAGATAGAAAGAGGAAAAAAGCGAGCAGATTCCGGGTCTCAGCTGTTATTATTCCCTGATTTTTTATTTATTGTTATTATTTATTTTAAAGGCGCAAGGAGGAGCGTCCCCGGATATTTCTCCGCAGTGAAATGTGCGCACATTGGTGATGCGTGGTGCGTTCCGACAGCTCCCACTGATAGACAGACACATCCAGCTGCCTTTCCGGCCTCTCCTTTACTCCACCCCTCCACAAGCGTCACCCTGACAGTCAGAGCCCACCTGTCAATCTGCGGCTGTTAATTGTTCACTGGGACGGCTTTCATTTCAACGCCCTGCTGTCCCCAAGAAAGGTGCGTCCTGTTCCTGGACACACGAGGAGGCGATGTGCAACCTCGTTTCCAGACAATAGAAATGAGAGGTGCCTGGAAAAGTAAGAAAAGTGTGTGTGTGTGTGTGTGTGTATGTTTGTGTGAGAGAGATATTTGATGTAACAGTCACTGCTACACAAACTTACAGCCAAATAAAGTTTTAAGTGAAATGAGGACTCGGGGCATATCTTTTACCTACAGAAAATACATTTGTTGATTATTTTTGAAGCACCAGGCAGATGTTATTGATCCTACATAATAAAGAAGATATTTGCCAGGCCAGGCTAACCGTTAGATTTGCAACTTCAAGCATCAAACACACAATAATTCAACTACAAGCTGCTTGGAATCTGGAGGGTTTTTTTTTTCTAATAATGTATAAGAATATAAATTTCTTTCAACGTTTTACTTGGAGAACAGGAAAAAATAATGTTTGCACTTGAGTTTTCAGCTAGATAAGATGCTGCTGCAGCATTTCCTTTGTCAGTTTTTGGTCTCAAAGTTTTGCAAAAACAAAACCAAAAAAATGTGGATATTTTTGGTGACCTCTTTAGGGGGACAAAGAAGGCTGAAGATCGATTCGTTACACCTTTTTAAAGTGGGGCTTCTGGTGAGGGAAGGGGAGGGGCTCTGAATCCGCAAGAGGCTCCATTAATAGCCTACACTCCATCCTAACTATTATCCACCATAAAGTGTTTATAAAGAGCACACAATCTCGGCTAGTGTTATTTCTAATGAGGCATCATGGTATAGCCGACTGATGCGGCAAGCGCCGAGGAGCACGGTGAAGGAGAGGAGGAAAAGTCTGAAATTTGCTTTACACTGAGCCCGATAGAGGGTGCGGTGATAATCACAGCATAACTTGGATGCCATGAAATCTGGCACAGACTGTGTGCGCTCCGTCTGCAGCCAGGCGTCGGACTTATTATTCATCCAGCTACACCGGCTTCAGTTCAGGCTGTAAAGCAGAGGGTTTGGACCGGATCAAGGAAGAAACTGGATTTAAAAAAAACCCCAAAACAAATCTCCCAGCCGTTCCACTCCCGCTTTGACTAATTCCGGGTGAGTTTCCTAATTTATCCTTCAGGTAATTTGGCGTTTTCACAGTGACCGGGTAGTAAGTATGGATCACGAACAGCAGAGAAGTTTTCTGCTTCTCGACTGACGAGTTTATTTTGGAGCAAGCCTCCTATCTGTCTGCAGAACTCCTAATCTGCGCAGGGAACACGTCTGAGGTGGCTTATTATATGGTAAAAGAAATACCAAGTACCGCCCCAACATCTGTCTGTCCCTGCCTGGCTGCTGATTGATGGAACAGACTTACGTCACTAATATTTCCATCTCAGAGTCTGCGGACAGACAGGAGAGCTGCTTTTCTCCATCTTATGGTGCTTTTCATATAAAGCTAACACAGCTGTGGAATATAAATACACACACACACACACACACACATTTCTGTTTATTTAGACTGATTAGTAGGTTTCATTTCCTACATTTTTGAACGTGAACACACATTTACTGGAAAACAAATGTAATGATTTAATATCTATTGTTTTGTAGTATATGTTATCCTCATTATAATAATTCTGATTGTTGCCATTAACTAACTAGTAAACATCTTACCTTTGCTTATTCTTATATATGTTTATGCTGCATTGCTGTGTTTTGTGATGAAGCTATTAATGCAGTAATATAGAACCAGTTTGGCTGCATAGCCACCGCCACAAACTAATCCACTGCTAAAAAACAGTAATAAGCATCAATACTAGTATAATGAAAAACAAAAGTTTGATCAGTTTTACATTTTCAGATATATGCTGAACTTTAAAATGCTACAAAGAGGTCACGGAAATCTAATCTGAATTGAGTCAATAATGATGAAATATGAAATAGAAAGAATGTAATAGTTGTTTAAAAATTTTTTTTAATAGATTAATTGACATTAACTTTTGATCTTTTGCATCTGTAAGAATTTTGCGGAGGGGCAGCAAAAGGCTTAGAGAGGAGACGGCCGTGCAAGAGCTGATCTGAGGCCGGGGTGGGGACGTGTGGTTCAGGGAAAAGGGCACAGAGCCATCTCAGCACTTAAAACATCCCTGCACATGCACTGAGACGCTGCAGTATTGTTTCTTTTCCCATCTTTTTCTCTTATTCCCTCATCTTGTTTGAGGACGCGTATACGTTAGTGACCTTGGAGCTGAATTTCAACAGCCTGTTGAAACACACACACGCGCGTTTTAATAAATGCCCCTCTCCGTGTAACCTCTCACCTAACATATAGGGTGTTAGGTGTACAAGTGAAAGTCGGTGTCTTGCGATTTGGAGATTGTGATCCAAACTGCTCGCTATAGTAGATCCTCTAACTGTGATTCAGCCACTCGTGTCCATGTGTGCGAACGAGAATTGCCAAACACAGAAACAGTTGTTTCCCGCCTCCCACCCCCAACTTGTACACACAAAGCACCTTCCTCCACTTAACTACAGCTCACTGACAGCACGATGACATGTCACGCGTTTTCTGCATGGAGATAGCCTCTCAGAGCTGTGAGAACATCCATGCAGCCTCTGTGTATATCTACATACGTTATAGTTTTTGCTTCCTTTTGTCTCCTTCCTTTTCCTCTTTCTAGGTCTGACATGATGATGCAAAGCAAAGCTGTTTATACAGTCTAGCGGATCACAATGCAAACAAGTCCTGCGGGTTGTCAAATCAGGTGAGGCACTTTGAAAACACTGATAGTCTCAGATGACCAAATAATGCCAAACGCAATTATTTTGCCGAGCGAATGCTGTTACTTTTAATAACGACTGTGTTGTTGCTCTAGCTGCAGTCAAAAGTAATCTGTGAATTATATGCCGGACTGGCGTATACATAAAGAACACTGAGGAAAAAGTAGGAAATTATATGTGTATTTGTTTACTGTTTCCAGGCAGTGTAATGGTCATTTTTAAATTCAGTTTATACTATTGATAAGAGAGCTCAACAGCAGGGCTCTGTTACTATTTAGACCTAGTTTTGTACGCTGTCTAATACATTTTTGTAGAATCTAAAGTTGTTAAAAAAGTGAATAAATCCACTTATGCCTTGAGGTTTGTTCTTTCACATTTTGATCAAATTTGTGCACAGTACCCTCGTACTTGGCACTCAAACACACAACACAGTAAACATCCATTCATCCATCCATTGTCTTCCACTTATCCTCTTAGTTTCTTCCTCTTTTATCTTTTCCTTCAGTACTATTTCAACTCTTGTGCTCCATTTGTTATCATCTTTGTCATCGTAGTCAGCATCTTAGAGAGCATTGTTGGGGGAAAAAAATCGAAATAAAATAAATAAATAAAAATATGTGTTTAGGCCACACACGGTTTGTTTACTTTTACTTTGGGGAGGGTGGGCAGTGTCAGTTTGTATTGAGGCTACGCAAACTGTGACGTTCTGTTAATTCTGCCACTTTAGTTTACAGTTTGTTTGATTTTTGTTTTAAATGGGAAACTTTATACAAAAAAAAAAACTTTATACAAAAAGTATAACTTTTATATATCTGAGAGATAAAAAATTTTTTTGTAAATGTCTTTAGTACTTCAAGAAGGAATTGTTGTAATTTTTTCCCATTTGATGAATTACACAATGGACCACACCAACCGTTAGTTTAATAATAAGCTAAATGATAGTTAACACACCAGAACTATAAATGTATATCAGCGGATAAATTATTAATACTAAAAAGGTTTTGAGACTAACATAATCTGCAGGATTGCTTTATTCACATTTTAGAAACATATCTGTTACCCTTGGGCATTCATTTGTGCTTTTATTCTGAAAAATCTATGCTTATCATTTCAGTTTAAGGATCTATTTTATGTAATCATGCTAATGGCAAAGATTATTGGAAAAAAAAAATCCTGCTGGAAAAAAGCATGAATTTAATGCCTTCCTCTTAATATTTATAAATAATTAATGTGGCGTTGCAAATTTTTGGCCTGTGGCTAACCGTTCAAGCTTTTTGCAGCCAAAGACCTCTGATGTCAAAAGGTTTGGGCTCTGCTGGCATACAAGTATGATAAGTGCACTGCAGATTTGCTGTTGGGGGTGTTGTTACTGTCTGCAGGGCACACTGCTGGACTCATAAACGCATTTATAGTGGACTGAAATAGGGTGTAATCTTTGCTTTTAGAATCGTTCAAATAAGTTAAGATTTCGAATGTTGAAAGCTCACGGCTTATGATAATACCTCTCCTCATAATCTTGAATAATCTTCAATCAATGAAGGGTCCTATCAGATTCCCGACAATCATTGACAGCCCGAATATAAGAATATATAATAAAAAATTAATAAAGAACAGGCTCTAACTTTGACATGAGATATATCTCCACATCTATCAGATAAGACTGCATAATTAAAATGCCAAGTGTGAGTATGGAGTGAAGGAGAGGGTTTTTTTTTTTTATATTTTTGATATAGAGATTTACTTTTTCCATGACTTGTTTAAAGTGAAGAGTTTAAAAAAATGTGTTGCTGTAGTTTTGACAATGCAATTAAAGGTTTGTAATCCCCACCTGGGCTTTTTTTTTTTTGATTCTGTCAGTTTGGACGAAGAACGTGATGAAGTGCGGTGCAGCGGTGACAGATGCAAGTTTATTAAAGGATTGGAGTCTCGGAGGGATTCGAGGTGTTATTTTACAGCACGCAGAACCTGAACTGAGCCGCTTCAGGGTGTTTACATTAGCTGTGGCGGAAACAAAGTATGAGCAAAGTAAATGCAGAGCATCAGGATGCCCCCCCCCCCAAAAAAAAGAAAAAAAAAAACCCTATTTAAACGCTACACACCACCACGGGTCAAACGTTACTCACGCAAACGGTGTAAACGACGAGATTTCCCACTTCCTCAAACAACCTTGCTAAAAATCCGTCCCAACTTGGCTGAATAAAGTGACATATTTCACATTTCAAAATACCAGCCTCTCTGACACGCACATTCCTTCCCTCTCCTCCTCCCTTGCCTTTTGTTTTCCTTGACACGTGCGCGCCAATTAGCATTTTTCAGCCATTAAGGAGGAAAGAGAAGCAGCCAAATGTTTGTCTCTCCCAGCTCTTTTTCTGACAAGAGTTTTCGAATGTCAGTGAGGGAGGGGGGAGAAAAAAGAACATTCAGACAGAATGTGGAATATTATCCTCAGTGTTAACATTATCTTCTTCACATAACAATTACCAGTAGCTTTGTCTGGGAAACTGGTGTGACAACGCAACCAATTGGGTTTACGAGAGCAGTCGTCAGTCCACATTTAGAGCAATTTAAAATGATTTTCAGCGAGAGTACACAAGCAGTCGGGATTACTTTCATCTCCAGTGACGTCATGTAAACCTGTATAACATTTCGTTTTGTGAATTTTTTTATATTTTGACTTCTAAGCACAATGAGCTCCTTTCAACCGCGTGCGGTAAAACGTAAAGCAGTCTGCAAGAACTACATCTTAATGCTAACTCGGGCAGTAAGACGATAGATAGATAGAAATCGAGCATTTTTGTCATCAGGTCCTCTCGTGTGTCAAATTAGGGCGTCCTAATCTTTTCCTTTTACTCTTGAATTTAAATCTGCAAATCTCATATTGCACACATCCCTCGCTGCGGGGCTTTCGGCTGCTAAAATCTGTCACCGCAGCTGGTGTGTCGTACATTAAGGGAGAAAATGCTCTTTAAAAGGTGCTTTTCTGACATTAACATGACTTGTGTGCATAGCGCCGGTCGATCTGTGTAGTTTGAGGCATATATTTATGAATAGGAACCTTTAATTAGGGCTTGTGTTTCCTCCCTAGTCACATTGAGGGATGGTCCTCGCCGACATTCATTAATGATAATCACCAAGAGCGATGGCATAGCTACAGGCCAAGTCTCAGGGGAGCCGACACTTGAAAAGAAGCATTAAATTACACAGAGGGACTCTTTAATTGCAAAAAGGAAAATATATAGCCATCATTGTTAAATATGATCTTTTGTAAGCCTTTACTGGTTCAAGGATTTGTCCCAGGGTTTTCTTATCCTCACATTCGTTTAAACGAATCTAGGGCCACAGTTTAGCCGTAATACGTCACAGAACCTTCGCGCATCGAGATGTTTGCCTCGGTTTTATGTATCGCAAACAAAGCACCAGCTGTAAATAAATCTACAGCAAAACCTGAAATCTCAGCAAACCTGCACGTGGAGACGTACAAATCTCAAAGATGATTAATGCAAAAACATCTACGTTGTGTTTTTGAAAGTGCCTGAAATTGTACATGGGCTTTCGCTACTTAAACGTGTCTGCGATTCAAGCGGAGCGTGTGAGCAGTGGAAACAGGCTGTCGGGGAGGCAAATAAAGGAGAAAAAGTGTTTCTGTTCCCAGATTCTGTCGTTTGGCAATAAAATGGTCTTGATATAAATAAATAAATAAAAGTTATGCATGAACACACACACACACACACACACGCATACTCATACACACCCAAACTCCTGACCTAATTGCTCAGTCTCATTCAACTAATTAATCACAGCTGACTTAACATGGTGACAAGGTTAGGTAGGTGACATTCTCCAAAAAATCCTGTCTTTCTGTCTCCTCTGTTGCTTCTTTCCTTTTTACCCTTATTTATTAACCATTTCACCCCTTCTCTCAGATTTTTTTAAACAGGTCCATCTTTTTAAATTTTTTTGTCCTTTTCACTTCTATCCTTCTTTCCATCTTCCTGCCCTTTGTGTAGTTTTTGTCTCTTTCTGTCCTTCCTATCTCTGCCCCCCCTCACCATCAAATCATGTCTAGTAAAGGAGTAAATGGGAGAGCATAACTTGGCCCACATCTATTTTTACCTGTTATTGAAGGTGGATGTGTGGGGGGCCCTAGCAGAGGTGAGAGTGGGCATGCTCGGGAAAGAGGCGTGTGTGAGTGTGTGTGTGTTGGTGGTGGTGGGGGGTTAGGGGCGGGGTCACAATGCTCCATTAATCAAAAAGAATGACACTCATGTCGTCCGTGACAACCATCCTGCCACCCGTACGTCTCTTCCCCTCCTCCTCCATCCCACTCAAACAGGACAACTTTAGTAATGGGGAGGGCGAGAAAGAAGTAGTAGAAGAAGAAGAGAATGAGAAGGGGGGCTGGGGTGGGCAAACTTTATTAATCAAGCATCTCAGATTAATTGTTATGAAGTGTCACCCATAAATTCTCCATTTGGATTTAATAATCTTGGAGGTAGACTTAACAATCTCTGTCGTGATTTGAGTTTTATTGAAGAGGCTGCAGAGAGAGAGAGGGGGAGAGACAGAGCGAGAGAGAGATGCAGTGACACAAATAGCTTCTCAGCGGACAGTCCCTCTCCACATGACAGTTATGAAATACAATTATCAGCAAGATCTGCTTAAGAATTCATCAACTGCACCCTGCCTTCCAAGGAGAGAAGGGGAAAAAATATCCTACATACAAAGCAAGTCTTAACTGATAAGTCTTCTCTTTTCCCTGCAGCCCTTAAACTATCATTTCAATTCCTCTGTCTCAGACATGTTAAGTCACTGTAAAGGTATGGTACACGTGTGTCTTTGAAAGCTCCCCGAGCCTTATATAAAGCATAAATCACCAGGTAATCAGGGACTACGGTAAATGACACACCGCACGCAAACCGGCATGATAGCGAGCATCTCGTTTGAAATGTACAACCCGTTGGTTTGCGTCAGGGTCAATATTAGCAGTTAATCTGTGCGTGCGGTGAAAACATACTGTCAGTGAATTGTACAACACACTGTCAGCTCTCAAAAGTAACGGAATCATAAAAAGGCAAATGATTTCAATCAGCTGTCGTCTAATTGCAGTCGCATCTTTTGAAACGGATGAAGAACGGCCACTATGTAGGTTGACAGTATGCATAAAATTAGCATAGCTTTGCATATTGCAATTCCATTAGTGGTAGTGTTATTGGAGGCTTGGGCTTTCCTTCTTATTGCACAGTGGCATTGTCTTAAAGGGACACGGGCAGGATGATAGTAAAAGATAAGAATCATTAGGACTCAAAGCGGAGCTAATTTCTACATCAAAGAGCAGAATCTCGCATGATAACGTCGTCCGATACGAGGAAGGTGTTTTATAAGAAAAGCGCTCTGACAAAAGACAGATCTGAGAAATGGAAAGGGGCTCTGTCTTTGCTCAGAATATTAATGGTAAGTCTTTCTGTGACCGTTTTTGGAAAATGCCGGTGAAGCTTGTTAAACATGTGCCTTTAACTACACTTTCCCCTGCGCGAGATATCGTCCTGATCAATGATGCCTCGCCCGTGTGAAAAATGACTATAGCTGGATTCACGGTAAATGTTTTAGCTATCAACACTCCTTCATGGCCAATCCCTCACTGACACTACATCCTGGCGGCAGCCTGGTTAAATCCAAGCCCGTCTTCTCCCATCAGTGATTGCAGTCGTCAGCCGGTGATGTGTGGCTCCTGAGCGATGGCGTCGCTTCTGGCTCATCGGTTTCGGTGAGTTGCGAGCGCTAATTCAGCGAGGTGGCGGAGAAATTTTCTAATAATTTTGTGACACTGGAGCACCGCAAGAGGCCAGACCACAGACAGTTTGTTTACACTCACTTCGATAATGTAATTAAGACCAGAGTAAAGCAACACAAATTACTACAACTACCATGTGAACTTTTTTTAATTATATGAATTAAAGTCATAATCAGGGAGCATCAAACTCAATTAAGAGCTCGATTGCATGTCAGTCTCTTCCATCACTCATGTCAGTTTAAGTCTTTATTAAGCCAAGGAAAGCAGTTTGTTTAAAGCGATGCAAGGATTCTTGAGGAAAGAGCCAACATTTTGCTTCTTGAGCTTAGCAATCTGACAATTCACAGACTAGCCATATTGTTCTGCAGAGACGTACAGTGGCCGTGCATTAGTCACTGATATATGTGTAAATATACTGCTTGTTTAAAACTGCAGCTACTGTAGGCACAACCAGGTGGGTACCATTAAGCACACCCAGCTCTTTAATGTGCATTTAACCCTAAAAGAAAGGAAATGCCACAAATGCACACCAAGAAAACAAATACTGTCACGGCTGGCGGAGTGAGCCGTGTGGTGTGGAGGAAAGGGAGGACCCAAAATGCAGCAGTGACTGATGATACGAGTGATGTTTATTTACAAAGTGACAATGGCAGAAACAGGCAGTGAGGCATGACAAAACAACTGAAGAAACCTAAACTGGGAGAACTAAATGACAAACCTGAGACCATACAAAAGGGGTGCGGGGCAGAGAGACGCAGAGACAGGAACACCATAGAACGCAGACGAGCCGACAATGAACACAGACCGACACCCACTAAATATACACACACACAAGGTAATCAGGTAATCACACACAGGAGGGAAGAACAGCTGAACCTAATACACATGAGGACCGGAGGACACAAGCTGAACACAATGACAACAGACACAGACCTTCAAAATAGAATAGGAAATCCAGAACATGAGCCTTCAAAGTAAAGCAGGAACACACAGACTGATTTACAACACAACACGGGGACATGAACAGAGCACCAAGGACAGACACAGGTAGGGCTGAATACACACACACACACCAAACTACAGGTTCAACCCTAAACCAATACAAAATCAGAATAAACACAAAGCACAAAAATGAACTTCAAGGAAACACAAAACGCTGGGCCAAAATGACCCAGGACCATGACAAATACAATGTGTCTTTTATACAATTAAATGATTGAATACAATTTTTCTGCATGCAAAACCTTAATGCTGTTCATGTCCATGCAGTTCATGCGTCTTCCACTCAAGCAGAAAGCCCCAAACATGCCATTAGGGCTGGGCCATATCATACCATTCACGGTAATACCGGTATAATGTTGGGCAATGGTAAGAAAATGAAATATCGCAATAGAATATGGGTAAAACACGCATGCGCAGTGCCTTTGTTTTCATACGCACATGGCGGAAAAAGCATGGCGGTGACAGAGAATGAGAAGGGCGAAAGCGGATCGTTGGATGAACCAGAATTGGTTTGTAAAAATGCTGCAAGTTCAGTGGTGTGGAGCTGGTTTAGCTATCGTCCGTATGATACACAATAAAGCAATATTTTTGGTAGAGCATGCTAGCAGGCCGTCATTATTACCGTGTTTTTTGGAAAATACGGCACACTTAAAATCAATCTTTTGATTTTTCTGAAAATCAACAATGCCCCTTATAAATCAGGGGTGCACATAAGTGGTCGCTGTCAAAAAAAAAAAGACGCGCACCAGATAAGAAGGTACAATGCGCGTTTGCGTACATAAGATTTTCTGGAGGAGGACAGACATTTGTTTAGAACTCTTAAAGATGTCGAAGAAGCTCCTTTAAGCAATTACTTTGGTGTTCCTCCACCTCCAAAGAAATGTCAGAAGGAGTCCGAACCGCGAAAGAAGTGCGTATTCTCGGAAAAGTGGTTGCAGCATGTGAGCTGGCTTCAAACAAATGATGAACGCACAGAGATGTGGTGCAGAATATGCTGTGAAAATCCCACTCTAGCGGACAACAACAGTGCCTTTTATATGTACGGAAACGCGCATTGCAACTTCTTATCTGGTGCGCGTCTTTTATTTTGACAGCGAATGCGCACCTGCGGACCACTTATGTGCAGCCCTGCTTATAATCCCGTGTTGTTTATGTATGAATTCTGGTTGTGTTTACTGACCTCGAAACGATTTTATGTGGTACACGGCGCTCAAAAATCTGTCAAATGTTTCAGTACGACTTTGCTAAGCTACGAACCCGCACCGCTTGATGGATTGTCGGAGCATTACAGCTATCGTAGGCAGGAGTCTCGCGGAGTGATACGTACTGTGCGTCAACATAATATTACTGTATTGTGTGTGTATAACCTCTTTTTAAGTTTTGTGGATATTATACATGGTTATGCTGAGGATATGTCAGCCGATTTCCACCGGAAATGCCTTTTGGTTAAACTGTCAGCGAGAAATTTGCATTTGCACTGTTAAATTTTTATATAACTTTAATCCACATAAAAACAGCTGCTTGTTTAAGTGAAAATACATTGATGGGTTTTTTTGCACTAATAAAGTTGAGGAGTTGTAAAGTATTTTGTCTAGTGTCAATTATATCATCAGTTATATCGTTATCGCAAATTTTCAAATGTATATCGTGATAAATATTTTTGGTCATATTGCCCTGCTCTAGATGCCATGGTGGTATTTTTTTCACTTAAAACAAACATTTTGAGAAATTAATATATAACAAGCTTTGTTTTCATTTACAAATACCTTTTTTTGGTCAAATTTGAGATTTCTAAGACAGCGGTCCCCAATCTGTTTTGCGCCACGGACTGGTTTATGTCATTTAAGCATTTAAGGTGTTGCGGATAAATACAAAAAAATAAAACCAGTACCCGTACCAAAAAAAAATAAGATTTATTCAGAAAACGGGAAAAGATCCAGGGAAACTGAGTTAATGATAAAAAATAATAAATAAATAAAGATAAAAACTGATAAAAATCCCAAAAACCATAAATTTCACACCCGAGCCTCAACTCTCGCGGCCCGGTACCAAACGAATCACAGATCAGTACCTGTCCGTGGCCCGGGGGTTGGGGACCACTGTTCTAAGATCTTGATTGGCTGGTGCTTTGACTCATTGTGTGCTGGAGCATACTGTATACTGGTTTCACATGTGCTCGTGTGGTGTGACGTCGTAGGTGCTGGCCCTGGCACTTCATGCATGCAGTATGCAGGTCTCCCAAGACAAATAGCAGGATCCTGTGATGTTGGCATGGGCCCAAACTTTATTAAATATATACATTAATATATTATATAATAATATATTCCTTTTCTGAGCAAAGCATAAACCTGGTTTATGTTATAGAAAAGGTGTGCGGCAATCCGTTTCACCATCTTTTCCTAAAACTGTAAAAACTGCAAATACAATCAAAGGCTTTGCTTGCTACCATTAGCATTTGTGTTTCTGATTAAAATAACAATGTCTGTGAATGCTTACTGAAGTAGTCATGCTAATCCAAAACAGCGCTTTTCCCGTTTCACTACATGCTCTTTTTGTTTTGTTTTAACCCAAACCCCGAATTCCAGGTTGTTTTTGTGTACAAACTGTAAACCAAACCTCAGCTACTGCACTGCCAAAGGAAAAGGGCTGTCATCAGATCAGAAAATGCTTTGATGTGTGATTTGTTCTGTATTTTCTGTGTGTTTTCCACCATTTCCTCTTTGGTATGTTTACCAATCAGCTATTAAAGCGTTGAACTTTGTCACGTTTTGTGTTTTGCCCACAGTTTTTGAAATCATTTAATGTTTTCTCCCACCTGGAAATCACTCATAAAATCGGATCGTGAGATACACTTCCTAGTGAATAAAAAATTAAATAAAGGATCAAGTCTCCTCTTCTATGCCTACTTTCTTCATTGCGTCTGCCCCGGTGGTCAAGGACACCCGTATCAGTGGACGCCAGGGTAGGCCCCATCCATCAGAGAGCTACGTGTAATGGAATCAACCGGTGACAATGATCATCAGCACTGCAAACAATGGCCCATAAACATCAACTGACAAGTGGTCAAATGTGAGAAAAGCGAGATGGGGGGGCTGGGCGAGTGTTTGAAGGTTTGTATATGTGTGCGCACCCACACATGTGAGTCTTTCAGACACACACACACAGACAAGGAGAGATGGAGAGGGACTGTAACATAAGGTGAGGCTACTGTAGAGTAGCAGAGAAATGGTGAGGAGGAGAATTCCCCCAGGGGATGATGTGGCGGACCAACCCACTACCTCTGAAAACAAGAGTCCCCCCTTGGGTGGGAGTTCAAACATTTCTCTACCTACTTCCTACTTTCTCTTTATTTTTCTTCTCTCTTCTTTAAGATTAGTTTTCCTGGGAGTTTTATCAGATTGCTTGCAGCGGTGAGGGTCAGGAGAAAAGAGATGGCTCTACTATACACGTTTTTTTGTTTTCTTTAATGACAATTCTCAAAAATACTTCCAGCCAAAGGCTTAAAAATCGCCTGTTCTTAATACGTGGCAAATCATTACTTTCCTTTCTCCCTCAGTCAGCGTTAAATAAAACCCAATTAGAGAGGCAGAGGATTTCAAAGAAAGCAGAATGATTTCTTTTTTTTTACTCTATTCATCTTAAGTTTCCATCACAAAAAAAAGTAGTTGCTTTTGTCAGACGGGGTGTTTCGTCACTCCTTTTTTTTTGTCAGCTGGTTTCTCACTCTGTAATACTCTCTCTCTCTCACACACACACACACACACACCACTTTAATTAGCCACCATTTGTCTCAGCTTTCCCTCTTTTTCTCTGTTTATTCAAACGTCAGGAATGACACTGGCCAATTAATGCAGTATGAAATAGTTTAGCCCTCTGCAACACTTGGAACAGTACAAACCAAGTGAGATATTTGCACCGAGCTCAAGGACCGGTGCGCTGTGAGAGCTGAGGTGTAAGGAGGGGGATCGCTACAGTAGCATTTGGCAAAGACATTTTTGTTGTTTTTCTTTTTATAATCTAGCAGGAGGGTCATTATTGTTTGTATAATTTTATTTCAGACTTTCAAAACAAAAGACGACTTTGTTATTGGCACAAAGCGCGTGCAAAGTTTGAAAGCGTGGATCATTATTTCGTGTTTTGTCATTAGCGGCAGGCTAAATTGACCCTGAGATTGCCTCACTCTTCAAAAAAAACCAACAAAATCCTGAAATCTAGAGCAACAGCTGGATAATGGGTGCTGCAGTGATTTACTAATTGTCTTCCGGACTCAGATTAATAATTGGCAAAGCTTTAGCTGAAGTGCACATCTAAGTAGTCTTTGTCGTGGACTTGTATCTTCAGAAAAAAAAAGAAGCACAAAAGGCAGCTGAGACGATATCATTACCGCTCTTTCCAAATTGAAACAGTCATCGAGAGCGTCTTTAAAATGTCTCCGGAAGCTTTCTTTTTCTTTTTTTTTGTCGAGTGCAAATGACATCTCGCTCATTTTGCTGTTGGCTACATGACTGATGTGTTGAATAAGACAGTCCGTTTTGATGCTTTTGAAGGATCCCGGTTTGAAGTATATGATTCTGAAGTGCCAGCATATGCTTAGCGAGATAAGTAATTTGACACACAGACATCACAGCCCGCAAATCTTTCGTCTGGCTGCCTTGAGTGTCCACGTCGGGGGCTTTTTCAAGAACACTTTACAACTGTCACAACTGACTGTCACCGTGCAAACGACACACGCAAACGAACTCATTTTGAACACAGATTAAGACAGCTGTCATATCAAAAAAAAAAGTATAAATCCGAGCTAAAAATAACATTAATTTGATCTCTAGCGGTTTTTAAAAATTAATTTGCTATTTAGGAACCAAAGCTTCCTCCTTTTTAGCATCAGTTTGTTCATTAAAGTAATTAAATTAACTACTTATCCTCGGGATTGATGCTAGATATAAGGCGGCAGTCATTGAAAGCAACACAGCAATAACACAGCCACTCAGAAAATCTTCCCCTGCTGCTTTTCCTTTCTCTCTCTCTCTTTTAGAATAAGACACATTTGACAGAGTCACCTACCCTATCATAAATAGACAAACACTGAATACTACTAGACACAGCACATAGCATGCATACACATAAACATGTGCACATTCATGCACACGCCAGCCGGTGGGGTCAGAGCTGCAAACGGAGTGGCTGACATTGTGGCACATCTTTGGCAGCGTTGTGCAGGTGTCGTCTGCACACAGGCTTCTGAATAAATGGATTTGAAATGATTTACCGAGGGTATCTGCCACCTGAGCACAGTCACACACACCCATGCACGGCTCCCCACATATACACCTGCTGCTACACACACACACAGCACAAACTTCTAGCCTCTCTCACTGTTCATATGGAGACGCTGACGCAAAGGCGCAAACCAAAACCAAGAGGGGAAACGAGAGAAATCTGGCACAGCGGCATCCTTTTGTATCCTTACTCACTGAATATCTGAGGCGTGTGGATATGTTAAGATGCAGTTTGAATTCTTATTTAGTGATTTACACCCATTTGCTTTCAGACGTGATGGAAACTGTTGCTGAGGTCACACTGACAATAGCCAATCCCCCGACCACTTGCTCAACTAGCACCATCAGCAAAATTAGCAGGTGAAACGCCCGCTTACATTCTAACAGGAAGAGACGCTCCTACAGAAGAAGCAGCGTGTAGGATGAATGGCTTAGGGCGAAACATCTGGATCACAACAGCTGTTCTCACCTACAAACCGCTTGCAGTCGCCCGGGAGAAAAGAACACCTCTTTGTTTTGGGGATAAAATGCAGTTCATGTAAGTTCATGAATACACGGTGTGAGCATCCTGTGGGCATGTAAAGTACTAAGCCTGTGCATGGCATAATGCAGTGGTTCCCAAACTATTGCTAGGCCCCCTTTGTTTTACAAGAAAAATGTTCGCGCCCCCCCCCCGTGCGCACACGCACGCACAAACACATCCTCCAACCACACACACCCATATTTTGCTCCACTGCAGTTTATTTCACACCTCAAACATTTAGTAAACAATTAAGTAAATAAGTAAATAGAAGTAATCTGCAATAAATTACAGGTAGTAAGAAAATAAACTACTAACTCTTTTACGCTACGTCTGCACCTACACGGGTGTTTTTGAAAACGCAGCTGTTTCGTCCACACGTAAACGCACACAACGTCAAAGGTACGTCACGCTGTGCGCCACGTTATTGTTTACATGAGATGAATTGCATAATGGCAGATATTCAGATTAACAGTGACAGTATTTTGTCTCTATCAACAAGTTTTACACGCACTCAGTTACTATTTAGAAAGGCAGAGAAGTCACGGTGTAATTATTTTACGTGTAGTTGTTCTTTTCCTGTGTAATAATATTTAACATTGCTATCAATACATTTCTTAAAAAATGCCTCTCTGTGCAAAATGGGTTCAAAAACATAAACAGCTGTCGGATACTGTTTGTCCGGGATTTGAACCGAGGGAACAAATCGTGGCAGGATCAGCCTGATGTTATTTGTATCCCGCTGTAACTTTACTGTATAAAGAGCTAACATCTCCAACATGTCAGGAGTAGTTAGTCTTTACGAGAAGTTTTTGTGAACTAAAAATCAAGAATGTGGGATACTGTTTGTCCGTGATTTGAACAGCCCAGTGCTGCTCCCGACACAGGGAAAACCAAATCTGCAGGGGAGACCTACCTTGGCACTTGTGCAGGTTAAGCCAAAGGGAAAATTTGCTTCACCATATTTTCTAGTCTTTGGCTTAGAATGAAGTTGGTTTGGAAACATATTCAGCGATGCTTCATCTCCTGCTTTGCGTTTGTGTGGGCACCCTGTCAAAAACCTGTCCATTATGCTAGCAGTGTCCAAGCGTTGTTTTTCTTTTTCTTCCCCCTTTTCATACCCCCCCCCTGCAATGGCTCTGTGCCCCCCCCTAGGCGGGCCCCACACTTTGGGAAGGTCTGGCATAATGGATAAACTATAACCACATACCTAGCTCCAAACCTGGCATTAAAAGATGAAAATCTTTGCGCTGCTGTATTCAGTCTATTCAGTATCCAGTCTATTCAATAAAAAATTAAATATAGCAATCAAAATTTTAATTCTCTACCCTGTGAAAATCAAAAAAATCCCTTTCCGATTGTGGATTACACATCTGTCATTTGGGGGTAAGCAGCAATCCAACACTAACGCCTACGTGACACAGTATTTGGTCTGCTGTGTGGAGGTGAGTGAGATTTGAACTGTGTCCTTGACCATTAAATTATAGACCTACATGTATATATTCATATAATTCTATCGTTTAAATTCTAAAAACGCGGCCTGTTTCTAATTCAGTGAATAAATAACGTGAATGAAAAGAGACAAAATACCTGTGCAAGCCCAACCACTGGGCTAGCATCCCAAACAGCCTTTCATTACCATGTGTAGACCAAGTTTTCTCCGGTAGAAAACTAATACAAAGGATGTTACATGTTAGAAAAAAAATGCAATTAGGTTATTTTAACATTTTGCTAAAACATTTTTTGACAATATGCAAAGAAAAGTCTGTCTAAGATATGTGAAAAATTATATCTCTATTTTCACATGAAACACGTGAGACATCTAGTAAGACATTAACCACATAGCAACGGTTAAGTGACTACTTTGTTTTTGTACAACTAGCCTCTGAAACATATGAAAAAAAAATGCTACAAGAACTATTGTGTGTCAGACAAACCAACAGGTGTAGTAGGTGAAGCAGGCGGAGAATCCACCAAGTCTCTTTTCGGTTTGTTACTTGCAGACGATACAAAGCAATGCTCTGTTGCAGGCACGCAGACGGTTAACATTCTAGATGTCCAGCTCTGATGGGAGACGCGTCCCCAACAGATGGGCAAAAAGAGTAAAGAGAAAAACAACAAAGTCAAGAGGGTAAAAACGGAGACATCAGAGAGATACATCATCATCCCACCTCTCTGACACTCTGTAGGGCTTGACCTTACCAGGCTGCTGGGTTGTCAGAGTGGCCTAATCAAGTAGTAGGCAGGGCCGCCAGACCTGCCCTGGTCGGAGAACACGCACAACCCTGACTTGATGAGTCCAGTCTGTGATACATGCGTGAGGGAGCATTTAAAAGTGGCATTTTTACCTTTTTTCATTTTCACACAAACATCACAGCTGAGATGTAGGTCAAACAGCAACAGCATACACATCCAGAGTGACAGTAAAGTACTACAGAGTATTAAATACAATACTTGATGTGCCAGAGAGCCACTTGATAAATAAAGAGTTCTGCCTTTACAGATTGTGTTATACTGTTTTTGCTACATTTCACTCTAACTGAGAAAAAAAACTGCAGGGCTGAGCGAAATCAAACTCTCTCTAACGCAAAAGTGCATGCAGTATTTTTTAACCCATAAGCCTTTATCTATCTATCCATATATATGTCTACTCAGTTATATCTTGATAATGGCAACGTATTTTACACAGACGCACATAACTTCAGATTTTTTTTAGACGGTGGAATTAATTCCATTGCTCCTCACAAAATCTAATTTAAAGGTGATGACTAAGAACATGAATATCATTAGAGGCGTATTAAAAAATATTATTGACCTTTCTGCGGCTGTGCGAGTGGACATCAAACCCAACTTTTTAACATCTCTCCCAAGCAGAGTGTTATTATCATATGCCGGTCTTAATAAATTATTTCTGTCACACTGTAAAATAAGTAAAAAAAAAAAAAATTAAGCACAACTCTACAGTTTTATGAGCCTGTAAAGGTGAAGGCCATGCATATTAAGTTTTTCATGCACCGTGAACTTTGGAGGTATGCTACAATAGGTTACATAATTAATTTCTGCAGGAAAGCTTGAGCCATATATTTCAACATTTTTTCCCCTTATGCTTAAAGGGTGATGCTGCCACAGACGGGGGATACTGTAAAACTGGGAGAATCACCGTGGTCGTCATGTATCGAGGTTCAAAGTTCAGTTTTGCTGACTCCTATGCAGAAAATTACCACAGAAAAAGACAAACGAACAGATATAAGATGAATAAGTTTACGATAAAGTATTTAAAGACGCTGTGAAAAACAAATGGTGCTAAAGTTTTCATTTCTTTTCATATCAAGAGCTTGTTTTCACCATGAGAGATTTTTAACGCATTCATAAACATCAAGTTACACTCACCATCCTTACAAATGTGCACCTGCACACACTATTTGTACTCAGTTGTAAACGGTACAACCACATGATGAATCCACCTCAGTCGGTGCAGAAGGTGATTGTTGGCTCTGAGCGCTTGTCACTTTGTGGTTGTGCGGTTGTACTAATGCAATCATCTGGTTTACTGATGGGGTAAATTTCCACCTTCGTGACATCCGCTGAAATCATTTTGCTTCATTTCTCGTGATAATTGCTTTGTGGTGCACTTTTTCTTATTAGCAGCACCTGCTTTTACTCATTTATTCCTCGCTAAGATTTCCACTTGAGGAATGACAATGTCAGGCTTTAAGAGCCATGCGAGGTGTTTAACAAGCTCTAAATATCAGTTAACATATGAAATGCTGAATATGACTATCGTTCTAGATTAGTTTGGTGCTACTATAATATATACACTCAGAAAAAGCCTTTGATGATGTGGCCAAACGCACAGTGCAACAAAGGCCATAAATACGACCTTTTATTGGCTAAATTTCACTGAACTAGGAAAGCCTAAGTAATCAGTTTTATATCGGTTCAATTTGAGGTTCGCAGCAGATGAGAAATTGCTTTAGACCAGCAAAGACTTTTATGAGAGCAAAGTAATTTATTTAAGAACTTCAACCTGAAAAAAAAAAATCACAATAATAAGTCAACGCTTTGGTCCAGTATACTTGTTACTTGCATATTTCAAACAATACCATTCTCACAGTTCGTAACCATCATGGTTTCCACACTGAATCACACAAAAGCGTCCAGTTTAGTTTCGCTGAACAGCGTACAGAGCCGAGGCTTTGGTGCTCTAAGCACCGGCATCCTGTTGTGATTTTCATTTGAGTCACAGTGTGGCAGATTGGTTAATTTGATAAGCTCACGCTCGCTCCCTCAATCACTCTCTCGCATATATTTCCCGTTTTAAACTTCATCAATGAATGCCACACTGATGCTTGTCTTATCTACATCATTAGTAAATTCTTTTAGATCCAGCTGTTTTGTGACTGCTTGTGTTCGACTTTTTTAATCTTGCCGTTTTTAAATTGATCAGTATAATTCAAAAGTGCAATTTATTATTTATTTAAAAGTAAAGTTCAGATGTTTTCGGTTGTTTGCTTTATTGAACCATATTGCTAAAATGAGACGCAGGTATTTTTCAGGCCTTTCACTCTTTGACTCTTAACCACTGGTTCCAAAATACTTTCTCTAAACTCCTGGTCCACTTGATCATGTAACAGCACTGTAGGTTCATCTCCAGGTCATTGCTTTTAATTATTGCACCCTTATTTCTTTTTTCTTTTTTTAAATTTCTCATACTTTTTATTGCCAGCTGTTGTGACAAACTGTTCTACATACTGCTATACCCATGAGCCTCTGCAGGCACTTCTATATGCCCGGGACACCTGTCATAGTAGCAAATCAAAGCAAATTCATACACTCTTTCATTGGTCCTGGGAACAAACCACCTGCACAAGCTCCAAAAAACCATCTTTAAGTAACCATCAGTCCACAGGAGAACTGTTGCAGGCTGCCTTGTATACAGTCAGGTTGCACAAACACAGCAACTTTTGATTTTGCAAAGAGGCAGGCTTAAAGTGTTGTCACAAAAAAGCTTGCTTTTACATATAAACAGGATAGTTGTCATTAAAGTTTGATTTTTATATAGTCAGGATTTCTCAAATTTATCAGAGGACCCACATACAGTGAATCTTCATTTCTTAAATTTAAGATGTCTCATCAACTCCCTCGACCACTCGAGTCCAACATGGTGAGATCTGCCAATTTAGGAGACTCAATCCCTGCGCTAAAAATGTGTTATTTTCAGCTTAATTCCAGTGATATTATAATTTTGTTTATTTTTCCAAATTATTCTTTCTGTATTTAGTGAGGAGTCAAACAAAATTCTGCTGCAGTGACTGTTAAGTGATGTATGGGTGACATACATTAAGTGTGATACAATGGAAATGGAAACCGTAAAAAACCGTTTAAAAAAAATCAAAAGAACTAGGATTTAAATTCTTTTTTAAAAAGATGCTAATAATTGCTGGACGGATGATGACGTTCCTGCACAGTTTCATGCAGACTGACCCGCCTGGAGGAGACAACATACCTATAGATATACAGTGGGGCAAAAAAGTATTTAGTCAGCCACCGATTGTGCAAGTTCCCCCACCTAAAATGATGACAGAGGTCAGTAATTTGCACCAGAGGTACACGTCAACTGTGAGAGACAGAATGTGAAAAAAAAAATCCATGAATCCACATGGTAGGATTTGTAAAGAATTTATTTGTAAATCAGGGTGGAAAATAAGTATTTGGTCAATAACAAAAATACAACTACTATATTACTATATTACTATATTACATTGTAACATAACCTTTGTTGGCAATAACAGAGGTCAAACGTTTACTATAGGTCTTTACCAGGTTTGCACACACAGTAGCTGGTATTTTGGCCCATTCCTCCATGCAGATCTTCTCGAGAGCAGTGATGTTTTGGGGCTGTCGCTGAGCAACACGGACTTTCAACTCCCGCCACAGATTTTCTATGGGGTTGAGGTCTGGAGACTGGCTAGGCCACTCCAGGACTTTCAAATGCTTCTTACGGAGCCACTCCTTTGTTGCCCGGGCGGTGTGTTTTGGATCATTGTCATGTTGGAAGACCCAGCCTCGTTTCATCTTCAAAGTTCTCACTGATGGAAGGAGGTTTTGGCTCAAAATCTCACGATACATGGCCCCATTCATTCTGTCCTTAACACGGATCAGTCGTCCTGTCCCCTTGGCAGAAAAACAGCCCCATAGCATGATGTTTCCACCCCCATGCTTCACAGTAGGTATGGTGTTCTTGGGATGCAACTCAGTATTCTTCTTCCTCCAAACACGACGAGTTGAGTTTATACCAAAAAGTTCTACTTTGGTTTCATCTGACCACATGACATTCTCCCAATCCTCTGCTGTATCATCCATGTGCTCTCTGGCAAACTTCAGACGGGCCTGGACATGCACTGGCTTCAGCAGCGGAACACGTCTGGCACTGCGGGATTTGATTCCCTGCCGTTGTAGTGTGTTACTGATGGTGACCTTTGTTACTTTGGTCCCAGCTCTCTGCAGGTCATTCACCAGGTCCCCCCGTGTGGTTCTGGGATCTTTGCTCACCGTTCTCATGATCATTTTGACCCCACGGGATGAGATCTTGCGTGGAGCCCCAGATCGAGGGAGATTATCAGTGGTCTTGTATGTCTTCCATTTTCTGATGATTGCTCCCACAGTTGATTTTTTTCACACCAAGCTGCTTGCCTATTGTAGATTCACTCTTCCCAGTCTGGTGCAGGTCTACAATACTTTTCCTGGTGTCCTTCGAGAGCTCTTTGGTCTTGGCCATGGCGGAGTTTGGAGTCTGACTGTTTGAGGCTGTGGACAGGTGTCTTTTATACAGATGATGAGTTCAAACAGGTGCCATTCATACAGGTAACGAGTGGGGGACAGAAAAGCGTCTTACAGAAGACGTTACAGGTCTGTGAGAGCCAGAGATTTTCCTTGTTTGAGGTGACCAAATACTTATTTTCCACCCTAATTTACGAATAAATTCTTTACAAATCCTACCATGTGAATTCATGGATTTTTTTTTCACATTCTGTCTCTCACAGTTGAAGTGTACCTCTGGTGCAAATTACTGACCTCTGTCATCATTTTAGGTGGGGGAACTTGCACAATCGGTGGCTGACTAAATACTTTTTTGCCCCACTGTACATGCATACATACACGGTGATCCTTATCATGAGGTAGGTGTTGTAAGAAGTCAGTTGACGGTTATACTGAATCCCAGTAAAACTGGCAAATCAGGGCAATGTCAGAAAGAATGAGGCTGGAGTCAGTTTGTATGTATCACACACTGGATCTTCACCTTTTAGAGACTTTACTGTTGGAAAACGTGAGAAGCTTCCAGAGATTCTTTCCATTGCTTTGTTGCAACGGTCATTTCCAAATCCCTTTCCTGAGTAGATTTTAGAAACAGATTGATTCTGCTTACTAAGTAACTGATTATTAAAAAAAGGAGATTAAGGAGATTCTCAAAGGCTTAGAATGAAACATACTTTGTAAAGAAAGGTGACTCTTCAGGTAAATTTTAAAGGAGGGTGTGTTGTGCTAAAGTCACACTAGAGAAGTGGTTGGAGACATCGGCCTAACCAAAATTATTGTGACCCTGTGCATTGAATTCTCACTGCTTTAAAGATGGAGAACAGGTCTACAAAATTCTTCTAAAATAATGACACAGTTGCTACAGGACAGTAAACTGCAATAAGAGCTCAGCAGCCTTACATTTATATAGGAAAATAACCACAATACAACCAGTTGAGTTCAGTCCCCTTTTGGAAAGAGGTGTCCTAGACAAGTTCAGCTTATTGGCGCATGCTGACTCAAAGTGATTGCAAAATGTTGGCAATGGAGAAAGACAACATGACTGCAGTCAGTCTTAATTGGATCATCCCATATGGAAAAGAAATAGTAAAAACTTATCAAAGACTTGCATAAGATGTGGCCTACTTCATATAGTGAATCATATACTGTAAGGCTTATATGATTTACTCATGGAAGTGGCCACTTTCTCATTACTTTCATATATTGTTTTAGTAAAGTATGCAAAACATACAAGTTTCATTTATATAACTTTTCAAGGATCTTATATCTGTTTTTACTCTTGTATGCTTTTCATACAAGTTTCACACAAGACAGATACAAACTTTATAAGATTTATATATATCTTTTCCATATGGGATGATTCGTTGAATCTGTTTGTTTGGAGACGGGTTGCCTCCCACCAGGCAACCTGTGTGCTCACAAAGAGAGTGTTGCATAATCAACCTCAGGGCAACTATTTGCAATTGTTTGCTGAATGCAAAAATGCTATTTTTACTATGTTATTTTACCCATTAGTTTTAGCAAAGCTACTAACCTGGAAAAATCAGGGGAAAAATGTGACTGTGGCAAATTCCCTTTATTTTATAGTAAAGGAAATATTTTATTCACAAAAAGAGCTTTTATGTTACTTATACAATTCTGTTTCTCAACATCAAAAGCACCATCCAAAATGGACTTAGGACTGAATGGTTGGGACAAACTGGAAAAAGAAGAACGGTTTCTTGCCATTAATGCCATTTCCTTTCAGAATTCCATGTTCTTCACAGACTTAGTCGCTCTTTAAAAGAGAACTGGTGCCTCTCATCACTAAATATTGCAGCAGCTAGTTCATGAAGACACCTTTTCCAAAGGACACCCTGTGTGCAGCTCTGTGATGACAGAGAAAATGGCAGCATTTGATGCTTCCATGGAAGAACTGCAAGCACACCGGCTACTGATCACCTAAAACTGTCTAAGGTATCAAATATCAGATATGACTGTGTGGACAAGACTGTAATCATAATGGAAATCTTATGGGTCCAGGTTTACTCGAGCGTCTTACAGAAGAACATTTATTTCAGAAAGCTCGACCACAGAGAAAGTCTGCACACACTGTCCGCTCTGAAAGCCATAACAAGCCATTCATGTGTATTGTACATTAATCTCCATTCAACTACAATCACTATAACAGGCAAAAACTGTTTTTAATATTATGTTGGACAAATAAGTAATCCCTGTTTGTTACAATGACACGTTTTCACTCGCTGGGCATTGAGAAAGCTAGTTATTCTCACCCACCTCTGAGTGTCCTCAGGTGTGAAGTTTTACAATAGTCGTATATTTCAAATGCCTCAGCCTACTATCATCAGCTCTGCAATACAGACAATGCTGGAAACAGGCACTGCTGCTCTATGGAATCAGCCTCGACAGCTGAATGACGTCAATACGAGAAGCCAGCATTTCTCTGTACTTGACCCCTTACCAGCTAGTGTGAGCCGACACCAATATTGCTCGCTGTTGCCACTCAACTCATGACAGCTGAATGGACACAGAGGGAAAGTTTGGTTCTGTTTCTCGCTCTTCCTTATCTGCCTCTTACAACAGAAAAAACAAGCAAATCCCATGCACTTGGGGAGAAAACGACACGCAACAATGGCATCCACCAATAGCGCTGTCAAACAACGCCATCTCTCTCGGATGTTAAAAGCTTTAAGAGCTGAGGCCTCTGTGACATCCATAGCCTCGGGATGTCAAAGATGGTTGAAGACTTGAGAGCAGGCCTCTTTTTTAAAAATACTGTGTGTGGGTGTGTGAGTGTGCACGTCTCCGAGCAGCAAAAGTGACATTTGAGGGGCACTTTACAGAAGCCAGCGGTTGCTAGGGATCTTCTGTATCACCTAAAGAGCCTTTGTCAGTCATTGGAAAGCTGTCACCTTTCGGGGGGCCGATACGGTAGGGGGAGCCGGCTGACAGGTAGGAATTAATGAGAGGTGTATGACAGCAGACCTCGGTGCTCTGGTGTATGTGTGTGTCTGTGTGTGTCCACATGTGTGTGACTGAGGTCCTTTGTCTCAAGAGGATGAACCACCGTCTTTGTCATCCTGATAGAGAAAGAGGGGAGAGAGGATGTTCAAGAGAGACAAAAAGAAGATTCAAAAGATGCTGTTGATATTTCCAGATGGATAAACATGTAATCCCGTTTCAATAGCCGCTCACTAACACACATACTGATGCGGGAGTCTCATAATAAACCCCTGTGTACAAGTTCAAACTGTGCATGGAAGGAGTGGCCCAGCACGTTGGCACCTTTGGTCACTTCTGCCTCCACGGCTACACGTACGACTACAAGTTCACATCCTCGCAGAACAATTTAAGATGCTCTTCAAACGTGGTGCCAAATTACATTCACTTTTACAACCATGTGTATCTGTCTGCTGTTGTGTGTGTGCGGGTTGATGTAATAATCTGTGTTCCTTTCCACATTACACAGTTCTCCATCGCAGTAAATGAGTTCTGTCAATGTTTCTGCATCTCAATTACACAACTGAAATAATAGGCAGCGGTGTGGCTAAGGAGGAGGAGGAGTGCAGGGGCAGCTCATCCACAGAGCTGAGAGATCAAACGCTCTCTTGATGACACTTGGTGACTTCCTCTTGCTTAGCAAGATGCAACATGGCCATTACTATTTATAAATCACTGGTATTTTTTAAAATCACAGAGAATAAATGTGTGTTGATACAGCGACTAGGCACAACTCAGTGATAAAGTGAGCAATGACAGATGCTGAAAGCCAGTGATAAGTCACTGTCCACGAGCTAGTGCATGTGTCTGGTTATGTGTTAAGATGTATCTTGAATGTATCTTGAATAAAAATCAACAACCCATGCAAATCACTGTATTTGAGTCAAATAACTATTTTAAATCAGAATATGAAGCGGTAATGGTAAGTATAGCAAAAATGCAGTTTTACACTCAGTGTAGACTATTTGATCACAGCCCACAAGCTATTCTTGAAAGCTGCTTGCAATAGCTTGTTTTACCTTTTAGAAGTTTTTTCTTTTTAATCTTTAATTTTGGTTGGCAAATAGCCTTTAAGTTTCATTCGTAGCACACATGAGTAAAATAACACAAACTGTTTCTTTTTTCATATGTTTTTATATCTGGATGGGAAAAAACATCACACACAGGTAATATTTCATTAGAGTCAATTTAGCTGTGGTGATGCCATGCATTTGCTGTGGCATCATTTTGATAAGCTTATGCAGCATCACAAACTTTAAGTTTCGCCAAAATCTCCCAGTGTTCATTTTGGACTGCTTCTCCAGCACATCCTAAAGATGCTCAGAGGGGTTAAGGTCTGGACCACAGGCAAATAAAACATCGACATCTTTTAGTAGGTCAGAAAGAATAAAGTCAATGCAGAAGAGCCTTAAACCTGCAGTCTTTCTGTAATGGCCGCCAGATGGCAATAGCTGTGGTTGCAAAAAAAAACCAAAAACCTCCTGGTCCTATGAAAGTGTATGGTAACATTTTTGTATATAGTGTCAGAATAAACTGAATTTTTATACCAAAGCTAGATGAAATCACGTTCTACAACAGCTGCTGTTGCTAGCACTGCTAAGGTTAGCCAGAATGAAAGCTAATGTGACGTCAGCATGTTTGCAGTGTTACGCATGATACAAAGTAGCGCACATTTCAGTAAGTAACATGTTTAACAGTTTTATATAACTCTTTAAAAACGCAAACAAAAATATTTGTTTGCCAGTCTGTAACTTGGTCCATTAGCATATGCTAAGTTAATGCTAAGTTGCTAAGTAATAATATGTTTTTAATGTTGTTTTTAGCGTTTTGGCTTAGCTCAGTGTATACATCTATTTCTTTTTTTTTTTTTACCAAAGCAAGTGTGTTATAGTCCCATCAGTTTTGAGTATTAAATACTTTTTGTATCTAATATTTAGTAAGATCACAACTGAACATCAGCAAAATACTAATGACAAGAAGCGTCCATGAGCTTGTCTGACTCAATCTTAAAAAATCCGCAAAACTAAAAACAGAACCTTTATTACACTGAAATTTGGGTTCATAATAATTTTCATTTGTGTTTTAAACTATTTTAACATTCTTTAGTGAT
Organism: Diplotaxodon limnothrissa; assembly: GCF_057381915.1. Classification (NCBI taxonomy): domain Eukaryota; kingdom Metazoa; phylum Chordata; class Actinopteri; order Cichliformes; family Cichlidae; genus Diplotaxodon; species Diplotaxodon limnothrissa. The sequence goes on along the minus strand of NC_140616.1, from coordinate 16,137,545 downwards.
GAAAGCAAAAGCCAGTCTGAAACATGTCAAGGACGGAGTATAATTATCTTGCTACAAGGCCCGACTGAACTTGAGCAGCTAAAGAAAACATCAAATTTATTTGAACTCTCAGACATTTGACTAAAGAAGAGGATGTGTGAAATCAACTGAGACTGAGAAATAAACATTTTGAGACCGATCTTTGTATTGGAAATCTGACAACCAAAGTCAGCAGGCCAGAGAGACGAGCCCAAGGACACCTGAAAGTGAATAAAAAGAAAGATATGTGTGTTAATGTGTATGTGTTTTCATGTGAGCCAGAAAATTCTGATAGGAAGATGTTGATTTAAATAACTGACTCTCTAAGGATCTGACATAAAACTGCAAAAAGAAGAAAGCAATGGGGAAAAAAGTGAAAAACATGGGGGGGGGGGCAGCCTTCACCAAGTGAGTTTATCAGCTTGGCACCTGCTACTGGAACATTCTTGATGAACCAAAGGTTGTCTTCATTAAGCACATTAATATTCATGACGCATGGTAATTTTGACACAGAAAAGGTCTTGGTAACCTTTTCGCGTGTGAAGAAATTTTTTTACTTCTCAAGGAAATTACAGTCCGGCAATGACTTAATTAACGCTCGCTTTCTTGGCCACGGTTTGAGGGCCTGTCAGTTTGGTGCAGCGCTGGCTGTCAGGGATGCCGAGGGCTCGGGGAGAGAAGGATTGAAGGAGAGGAAAAGACAGGGAAGGAGAAGAGAGAGGAGAAAAAGAGCAGACAGATGAAGTCAACATGCACTCATCTTGCCCACAGAACATGGTAATAGGTTTGCTTGTTGCCTTCAGATTTACTTTTTCCCCTCTCTTTATCTTGCCTATCCTGACTTTTGGACTTGCTGATATACGACAACCAGGACTTGACCAAAATAGATGAGACAAAAAAAGAAACACATACAAACGTGTGAACTATTTGAAACTGAGATTAAACAATCCGAAAACAGTAGTGCTGCCATTTGTAAATGAGATTAATCTATCACTCTTGATTTTTCCTTTAATTAAAACCAGCCGTGCAAGACTCGTGCGCCTCTTTGCTGTTATGACTGACACGACAATCAAACTATAGAACTGCCTAATGGCTGACAATTTTACAGCCATATTAATGCTCATTTTCTCTCTTTCTTTCCCACCCACCAATCCACCAACGCAGCGACACACACACACCTTACAAAGTACACAAACTACTTTCCAATATAGTGAATCATTGCATGTCCTGCTCTAACATCGGGGCAGTAAAAAATGTGAACATAAGGTAGCATTTCCTTTATCATGTCCCATAAAAACAGCAATTTGCCCAAGCCCTTGTAGCACAATATGGAAGGCGGTGTGTTTGGCTGATAATGTTGAGATGACAGATCGTTCCATACAGGGAGGTTTCTCTGCTGTCTGCCTGCCCTGCGCAATAAATCGCATGGCGGGACCAAAAGAGGGAGAGCGAGGGAGAGCGCATTTGGAAATGAAAGAAGAGCGCGGGAGGGGTGTGGAGGGTGGCGACAATGAGAGGCGATGAGCTGGGTCAGGGATGTTGCGGAGGGTAAACAGCAACAGTACAGAGACATTCTTTAAAAATTTAATGTTTGTGGGATTTTCCTCCTCCTTTCCCGTTATCTATCGCCAGCAACGTCATCGTCTGACCTTCCCGGTGCTGACTAACTAAAGACACTGATGTTCATTACTGGTTCATTGACCAGCAATTGAGATTGGAATGAAAAAATAAATAATTAAATCACACAAGCAAGCTTTACATGCATATTTTATAAGATCCACAGTCAAACACAGTAACAGCTTATCACATGCGTTGTTTAGATGACAATGAATCATCTCAACGATGAATTTATTGTCACTCTGCACATACTTCATGCATCACTTAATATATTAATCTATTTCAAATAAATGCCCAGGGCTCCTGTGTGCATTTGTGGATGTGACAGTTTGTTGAATATGTAAATGCTGTTGAGTCAGATCCTGGGACTGATAAAGTAGCTCTGTCAATGTGTGTGTGAGTTACACTTTTTTTTTTTTTTGCTCAAGATATGTGGATGTGTGTGTCTCTTCTGCTGTACTTTGTTGCTTTGATCATGCTCACTCAGCTCATTGCTCACAGCAGACGTTGCCTTAAGGTGTGTGTGCTTGTGTAAACAACTGTGTCCTAACTACGTCCTCTCCCCCCTTCCAAGTTCAGTTTATTTGTGTCAGCGCTAAAAAGTACATCTCCCTACCTAACCTGCTGCGGTCTCTACAAGACTGACACAGTGTTCATGTATATCATTTGATTTGTGCACATAGATTCAAAAGAATACAAACGTATTAAAAAAATGTATTCTGATGGATGTCATTTTTGCAGACTCTAATCAGTCAAACTGCCCAGTCAACAGACCTTAATTAAAATAAATGAATTTAATTCATGTTGTTATAGCTTCTTTTTCTGCTGCTTCAGTTTCCACTCAAACCGGATCAATCGAGGCCCAGGTTGACAATGACATGTTAGTCATTGTCAACCTGGGCCCCTATTGGTCTGGTATGGAAATCTCTTTGTTGATAATATTATATTTGGCAAAGAACACAGGATTCCCTTCCTGACGCAACCATTCATTCGGATCTTGGCTATGGCTGGTATGGGAAACAAGCAGTTAGCAGTAGCGGGTCCATTCCACTGCAGGGCAACCTGAACGTGGCAAATAAAGCTGATGACTGACTGATGACTTTATAGTCAGTTTACTTATTTATAGATATTAAATATATTTTAGCCAATTTTTGTTGTCTATGTTAAGTCTTCAGAAAACACTAAAGGTGCAGGATGGACAGCTAAGCAATGAGTTGAAACCGAGTACATTTCTGTCAGTGAGTCACGGGGGAACCACATATTCTGGTGGCAATACTGTCATTTGTTGCCTTCAAATTGCCAGTTGATAAATTGTTATTATCCAAATTATAGCTCTTTAGACATGACCATTAAGAATTGCATACAAAAAACAAACAAACAAAGCGATCCTTTATCTCATTGATATGAACTGTGTAAATCTTGTGGCATTAATATTTTGCCGCCAGGGAACAGCGATCTCATTTTCACTGCTCAGCACTAGTGTGAGCTGTTTGCATCACTTTTAATGGTTTAAGATTGGACTCAATGCTTTAACCTAGCAGCAACCTCTGGGGCAAAAAGTTAAGCCAGCAAAAATGCTCCATGCTAGAGTTTCAACTTGAAACTCACATTAAAAGCAAACCACTTCACACATATTCACATTTTGAATTTAACAGCAACAAAATGTTTCTTTGTCTCTCTAGGGATAAGTCCACACCCCTCCCTCTCAGAACTGGTATATGTGTAGATGTATTATGACTCATATATTTGGGTAATGTTCAGGCCTGATATGCTGAACCAAGGAGTTGTAGCTGATAGCTGTCTGCTAGGCCCCGCCTCCTGAAATTCAAGCAACTAAAATGAATCTCTCGACTGTGCTTGCTGGTTCCTTTTGGAGTCTTTTAATTGAATTATCTGACAAATAATGTGATTTGTTGTGTGGTACAGACAACCCAAGAAGTTTGTGCTTCAGTTTTTGTGAAAGAAATTCAAGTATTATTAGTCTGATAGCACAGGTAGTTACTAAGTAGCGGACTTAGCAACGATCTGTGGTTGTTTGCTATATGACAGGCGTGGGGTGAATGGTCAACATTTTAAACCACTAGACCATTTAGAATCACTAAAAACATTCATTTATTTTCCTTTTTGGAAACTAGCAACCTGTGTGTAGTAACATCCTCAAAGTTGACATGATGTAAAGTGCTCTAAGAAAAATTAGCCATCCATTGCTAGCTTATGTTGGTGTGCCGGATTTTGCAAAAAATTACTTGCAGGTAATTGAGGTAAAGCATCAGCCTCAACCGTGCACTCGAACATACAACATCAACTGCTACGGCTGTTCCTAAACAGAATGGTCTGCAGACATTTGCTGTTTGTGGGACGGATACAGTACATTAGTTTAAGGGTTACTAGCCTATGAAGACAAATAACACAGAACAACAAGTGCAGTATCTGCCTTTGTGCCTTTTTCAAATGTGATACTCAACCTTTCATCTGTCCTGCATGCTGTCTTCCTCCTTCTTCATCCCTCCTTCCCTCTCTCTCCGCCTTGTATCTGTCTGCCATTAGGCAGATAGTTGCCGGTCTCATCTGTATCATGTCTCCGACCGTCCCCATAGGAGTACCACACAGTTGCTTGCTTAAGGATTCAGGAGCACAGCCCCGTCCCACTCACCGATCCCATGGATCAAACTGACACTTGGTCAGCATCAGCACATTATGAACTATGGCCACCTGCCACCGCAGACACATTGTTCCCTCTGTAGTAATGTGAAGAATATAGAGGGGACTGGTGAACTCGGCCTGCTGACAGCTTATTCTCTCTCTTATCTCCTCTGCGGTGTGTGTCTGTGAAAAGTGGACGGTAGGACTGCATTGAAATGTGAGGGTGTGGATCATCCTGTAGGCATGAGTTACCTTTCTTGCATACTGACATTTAGCCAGAATTCAAATGTTTAAACTGGGGCGTAAGTGAGTTTTACTTGCGCTGCCTTTCAAAAAAACAAAGCAGATGATCTCTTAACATCATAGCTGGTCATTTTTAACAAAATCCAGGGTATTTAGATCTCTTCTGCAGAAACTAGGGCTTAAATTTGCACGGTTGACCCAGGTCAACAAAACACATAAAGCAAAGAAACTGAAGGTACAGATTTCTACTTCAGGTTCTTTGGATTTTGATCATAATGATGTTACACTGACACAGATCCAATGCTTTTCTTGTATTTATTATCTTTTTTTTTTTTTTTTTTTTTTTTAAAAGGCACACATAGTCGCCCAGCAAAACAAACGTATTCCTGCTTCTGCTGAAAATTAAAAAGGTTTCAGTGTACCAAACTCTCCATGGCTCCCTGTTAGGTATGTCTCACCCTTCTTCAGACTCCAGATCCCATTGACACCCTTCATGTATGACCAGGTGGCACCCATCCACTGAATAATGAAAAAGGTGATTAAAGTGACTGATGTCTGGCCATCCATTCTCCCAAGTCTCCTCTTTAATGCAGCCATTACGCCCTTGTGTCCAAACTTAGCTCATCAAATGGCCTCATTTATGGTGAACTGACAGTGTGCAGTATATTGAACCAAGACTGAGGAGCACTTGACATCATCTACACATGGTTTTACTTTACACTTTAGAATTAATCTGACAGTGACACTGCGAACATGCAGTCAGATGCTGGAGAATTACAAGGATCATATATTTTTGTGTAACACCTGAACTTAGACTTAATTTTTTAAATCACAGATACTGCATATACTCTCCTAGCATGTTGTTATCTGTTGCTGGTATTCATATTTGGCATCTTCTGACTTTTCCACTTCTTGCCATGAAGGTGTTAAAAATAACTAGATTTAGCATTTAATTTATTATGCCTATAACCTGTGCTAATGATAACAATAAGCACAGAAAACAGTTTCCATGGTTTATGTGCCAAGTGTACTGTTTAGTTCCCACTGAGGGTGATTTGAGGTTTTTTGCTCCTGATCTGCTCTGGTTTTCTCGTGCAGCACTCTCACTACTCTCTGCACGATTCTTGGGATGAATCCTGTTTTGAGTGATGGATCATCAGGTTGTGATCAGATGAAACCTTCACATATTGCCTGTTTGATGTTCAGACTCCCTCATTAGAGGGGAACAAACTGCTGCAGTGCCTGATCAAAATGTGCCTGTTTGGAATGGGCCAAATGAAGCTTGCAGCTGTGTGAAAGTCGCTAAAATAGACCAAATAAAATGATGGCCCAAACGCAGCCGGGTCTAGACTTAAAATGCCATCAGACCTGTGTAAATTTTGTCTTGAGTTATGGCCACAAACAGCTGCTTTACGAAGTCTTTAACCCCTATATTCTAATCACTTCATTTCTGAGTGCAAGTAAACAAAAAAGTCCAGTACTAAATAGTACTGTGCAAAAATCTAGTCACCCCAGATTTCTTTATATTGTGCTTCCAAGGAGTTGGAAGCCTGGCTGGGTGAGTGGTGTGGACACCTGATTTTATGAACATGATAACTGGAGAACTCTTGATGTGAAGCTCTATGAAAAGGGCTGCACATAAGTGGTCTGCAGGAGCGCATTCGCTGTCAAAATAAAAGACGCGCACCAGATAAGAAGTTGCAACGCGTGTTTGCATACATAAGATTTTCAGGAGGACAGACATTTGTTTAGAACTCTTAAAGATGTCGAAGAAGCAAGCTCCTTTAAGCAGTTACTTAGGTGTTCCTCCACCTCCAAAGAATTGTCAGAGGAGTCCAAACCGCAAAAGAAGCGCGTATTCTCGGAAAAGTGGTTGCAGGAGGTGAGCTGGCTTCAAACAAATGATGAACGCACAGAGATGTGGTGCAGAATATGCCATGAAAATCCCACTCTAGCGGACAAAACCAGTGCCTTTTATATGTATGCAAACGCGCGTTGCAACTTCTTATCTGGTGCGCGTCTTTTATTTTGACAGCGAATGCGCACCTGCGGACCACTTATGTGCACCCCTGTCTATAAACATCTTGTGACTTTAATAACTTAAGAAGGAAGTAGGGATTTTCAAATTTATCCCCTAGGTACATCTAGATGCTGAGGTGTAGCAATGGCAGCAATCGGTCCAGAGAAAGGAGTCCAGAGAACGCTTGAGCAAAAGTTCTCCAAGCTTTCTGAAGGTCTTAAAAAATGTTTTTCTTTGGATTTTTTTAGTCCTATTCTTATACCTGACCATTTACAAAGAATTTATTCATTTTTGTTATACCACAGACATTATTCAAGCAAAAAAAAAAACCAAACAGAACTCATCGGATGAACCAGTGTTGTGTCTACAGATAAAAGACAATTCAGCAGATAACCAATTTTAAATGACATCTTTAGCTACTTTATTTCCTGCTTGTAGATGCACTTGTCTGTTTAAGGCTTTGTCACATGTTAATAGTGAACATCTCAATTATCCATTTACACATTGCTTTCTCTATTAAGTATTCTGTACTAGTTCGAATATTTAATTTCATTCATTAATTTAGTTTTCTTCCTGCAGAGTCACTCAAGCCATGAGACGACCAGCAGTGTGATTGTAAGATTATATTATGTAATTTAATTATTTATCTAAAACTTTAACTGCTCTCAGTTTACTGCAGCTTTCTGTGTCAACAAGAGCTGAATATCATTGTTTTGGAGTGGATGGGTTTATGGGATAGATTTCAGATGTTACTTCAAAGCGGGGTTCCTTATGTTCTTTTGCAGGAATCTATTGTTTGTGTCCTCCTTGATTGCTTAGAGCTTCCTCTGTTTTCTCAACTTTTAGTATTTGCTTGCATCCCCTTTGTGTAGACTTGTGCACACCTGCCCTCACTTTCTCTTTTATCTCTCTTTAAAAAAAAAAAGTATTCTGTTGTGAAGTAAGGCACCTTTTTCTTCTTTTGGTGTGGATATTTCTTTTAACCGCATTGCCCAAGATTTGACTAAACTTGACGTCAGAGATCCCAGAAACATCCAGCTGGGTTTCTGGGATGGGATGTACATGCACGTCACCATTGCTGCTCAAAGGCTAGACAGCAGACTGCAGTTTGGGCCCAGTGTCTTCTGTCACCTCTTCTTTTTTTAATTCCATTAAGTTTTCTTTTTCATTTTTTTCACTATTCTGTGTTGTGAAGTAAGGCATTGGTGTAGATTTCTTTTTACCTTATACCCAAAGTTATAACAACAATCGAGCAGCTTGGGAAGGGGGACGTTGCCAGATCTGTTGGTGTCGTGGTGTGGCACAGGCTTTGGCTCTTGCCAAATTAATTTATCAAACTTATATGCACAAATGGCCTACATGCATTAATCATGACCATTATCAACATTACATTTAATGGTGACGTCCTCTGCATTTAATTATACCATGTTGTGTGCGTTTCCACTGTTTCCTTTAAGAATATCAGATTGCAGCATTAAATCTAGCTACAGTTTAACTTAACACGTGCTTAAATAAAGTGTGTCCTTGGAGTTGGTAGCTTAATAAACAAAAAAAGGAAGAAATTGTTTGTTCACAGGTCAATGTATAGTACTTCACACAGACGTCTAACATTTGGGCATTTACTGATTCATTACAGCAGCAGGATACAGTTAAAGTTTAGACTCAGACTACGTGCACACTAGTGCGTTTTTATTTGAAAATGCATCGCTTTCTCTCCGTTTTGGCCTCCCACCCACACTGAGACGGAGTTTTCGCTGAAGGAAAACGCAGCGTTTTGGAAACGCTCTCGAAAGCGCCTACATTTCAAAACGGTGCTTTCGCGTCGCAGTGTGGACAGCGAAAACGGAGACTTTCTAAAACGATGATACGTGTTAGTCATATGATGCAGTCATGTGACCAATTAAAATAAGATAGCAGAGGGCATGATACAGCAGTTGTTTTGTTTGCTTTGAATTTTGACAGCCATATTAAAGATTAATATCAGTACATGCTCCAGATAGCTTTCCTTCAAATTCTTTAACTCTCACTCGCTTTTGCAACTTTGTACTTTTGTGTTACTCGCAACAACAACTCCACCTCATTGTTAGTCCATTTATAAAACTCGGTCCTTTTCCTCAACATTTTGCCGCAACGTTTCAAAGAGCCGGAAAGTAAATAAGCGGCAAACAGAAATGAGGCAGATCAAATCTTCTTGCGTTTCACACATTCACAGGACTGGAACGTAAGCGTTTCGGCTGTTTCAATGTGGACGCGCAACTCTGTGAAAACGACTGAAAACGTTAGTGTGGACAATTTTGCAAAGAGGAGTGGGCCAAATATCACAAAAGCTTGATTGCACCTCTTATTGCCAAAGGTGGCACAACCAGTTTGGTTTAAGGACAATTACTTTTTCACACAGGGCCAGGCAGGTTTGGATAGACTGACTGAATGAAAAACTGAATTTTGTACATGCTCGGGTTATCTTTGTCTAATTATAATATTAGTGTGAAGATCTGAAACACGTGAATGTGACAAATATCCAAAAGATATAAAATCAGTAAGACAACTATTACTTTAGTCTTGTTCATGTAATTTCTCACACATCGTGCCTACTTACGTTTCTCAGTGCTATACTGTATGAATGCATTTTAACTTCCCATTTGCTCTTGTTGGAAACATAACTCACAAATATGTTTTTTACTTAAAAGATTTTTTACTAAACAGCAGCCAGTAGTGTCTTTTTAGGAATTATTTTTAGTGGCTAACGTTGCACTTTAGTAAATATTTTTATAGCAACAGAACGGTGTATAAGGAATTAGCTTAAAATATGCTCTAGAACCAATGTGCTTTGTAATCTGTGTGGCTCATTTGTTCATTTTTAACAGTTCTCGGTCAGTATAAATACACTACACAGGCTTTGGTCTTTTCATGGGATTTTATGTCAACAAGAAAAATGCTCGCTACCACACAGTAGTATTACTGTCATCTGGCATGTCAGTCCTGTCTGTCAAAAGTAGTGCCTAAGTGGAAGGGGGACCCAAACGTGTCACTAACACTCGGGCATTACAGACAGCTAAATGCGCTAATGGCCTAGCTAATGCAGTGGTATTCACCAGTGGGTTGACCACGTACACACTTCATGCATATACACAAGGAGACCATATGCATGAAGTGATCCCTCACTCACTCTCACCCCTTCTGTCATTCAGTCACAACGCAGGTACACGGATATTCACTCAGACATTAACACTCAAAAAGGAAAACGGTCAAAAGCACCCACATAGGGCATGTCCTCTCAGCAATTCTGTCACTCACAAAAAGCAGTATAAGGTGGGACATTAAGAGGTGAGTGAGTCTGCAGCATTTTGTCAAATAGTTATTCGGGCTTCTTCTTTAGTCGTCTTTTATGTTCTGAAAGATTTAAAGGAGAGAGAGAGAGGAGCTGCCCACTTACAGTATGTGAAGCTGGAGCTGTGTACCTGCTGTTTACACGCTTACTCAGATCTCACTTTGATTTGGAAACTGATTTTCAGAAAACCTGAAAGAAAAAATCAAAAGACTAATGAGGAAACAAATGATTGGGACTGTAGTTACTGAAGTATTGTTTACAATGAACTTTTCTAAATGTGTGACAGATCATTTTAGCGTCGTGTTAAAGATTAAGGTTTAAGTTTACATACAGCTTTTTTCCCCTCCCAACAAAAATAATTCAGGAACCAGAGTGATCCTAAAGCAGATGGTCTGAAATCTGTCTTTTAGTCCTGCTGCCACTGTAATGTTAGTGAACTTCAACTAGTTCAGTGGAGGAATTAATATACACAAAATCTCCCAGACTCTTCTGTGTAACTCTTTGGACACAGAAGAGTAAGGTCAAATCGTACCCTGTTGTTATGGCAGTGCAACAGCACAACTGACTGAACAGGTTTCCTGGTTTGGCTATTACATTGGAGATAACTGGTTTTTGGTGGACAGAAGTGGGGCACGTGTTATATAGCCACTATCTTTGGTGTTGCAGAATTCAAATGATGAATCTTTCCCTTACAATGTCTCTGACCCTTATCTGTTCTCTGCTTCCCCATAGGAAGCTCGTTACTGAGAGACTCGGTATTCCCTGTCATGCTTGTTAGCCCTACATTACGAGTGAAAGGAGCAGGGACAGGAAGCCTCTGCTATAACTGATACATATACCCGTGAATAAACACACACTCAAAATCACATTCAAAGCTAAGATTTATAACTTGCCCAAAATTAGGGGAAGCCTGCCACACATGCAGACGACTCAGTCGTAAGTTCTGCCATTTAACAGTTACCTGTCGCTGCTGCTGCTCTAAATACAGCTCGCTCTCGGTCAGCTTGCCTGGTTAAGTGAAGATGAAGAGAACTTCCCTGCCAGGTACTGCAGATCAAGACTTGACATCTATGTATTTGTAACAAGGTTCTACCTACATCATCTCTCTGTGGGACACTGTACACTCTCGTAGAAAGACGGTAACACTGATGCAAGGCTTTGAAAGCAGCAATTAGCACTCTTGGTGGTCCGCACTGTTTTTCTTTTTTCCCTTCTTACCCATTCTCTTCTTTAACTTCCCCTGGGAATTGCTGTTAAGGGATACAATTAATTTTTTGACACAAATATGAAAGTGTTAATTCACCTGTGATAATTAGAGCTATTCTTACCGCATGTTGATGAATGTAAAAATGCAGTGTTTATTTATTAATTAATTTCCGCCCCGCCGTCAGAATGAGAGCTCTCATAATTGTGTGATCTTGACTTAAGAAGGAAGTCTCAAAGGAAATAGATTATAGACCTGCCCAGCAGTAATGAAACATTGTCAAAAAAATGCTCAGAAAAGTTACAGCATCTTCACTTTGATGTTCCTTTTTTAATATCTGTCTGAAGAGCGTTTGATGGTAAGGCTTGTCTTGACGTATCGTGGCTCTCATGAATTCTGTGGAGCACAGCGGTGAGGTGTATGACTAACAGCTATAACATCTTTAGTTTTCTCCTCGAGAACATGTTACGGTATCAGTATGTTACCATTACCTCGTTAGGCGAGGTAGTCGTAAAATTACACATGCTTTCACGGTGTGCAAAGTGCATAAGACTTGCAAAAGAATGCTAATTACATTAATCAAATTAATCACATCACAAAGTATTTCTACTTTTATTCTCAAATCAAGGTCCAGGCAGCCTGTGGTGCAGTGACTCTTAAGGGTCAACAGAACAGAAATGAATCCTAAAACTGCATTAAGTGCAAATACACTCCGCTGATATTCTGTTAGACACACCTTGCTAGTCAGACACCATTTAACCTTCAGAACTGCTTTAATGTTATGTGGCACAGATTCAACAGGGTGCTGAAAACAATGTCATGATGGCATAATGCAGTTGCTGCAGATTTGCTGGAAGCAATCATCAGAAGATGGGTACACTGTGGTCATAAGAGGATGGACACAGTCAGCAACTATGCTCAGGTAGACTTTAGCATTGCTTCCTGTTACGCGAGTAAATTTATGGAATAACAACAGTAATGTTTTGAAGTTAAATGGAACTTTCATCATGTTCAAATGTTAATTAAGAAGTTTATTGATATTTCACTTATTTGAAATTAAAGTAATTATGAAATACTATGTTCTGTTGTATTGTCAATTTGTGGTTGGCGAAAAATATATTATTAGTATGAGAGGTAGGGGTGTATAAGCTGCCTACACCCTTTCTGCCTGAAATAAATCAACTGAATGTCGCAGTAGAAATCTTGACGCATCACACCAGGTAAGATTTGTCTGTTGTCCAACTTTGGTGAGTTGTAGCCTCAGTTTCCTGTTCATAGCTGACAGCTGAGTGGCACCCAGTGTGGTCCTCTGCTGCTGTAGGCCTTCTGGTTAGACGTGTTGGGCATTCAGAGATGCTCTTCTGCATATTTTCGTTGTAATAAGTGGTTTTTTTGACTTACTGTTGTCTTCCTATAAGCTTGAAGCAGTCTGGGTATTCTCCTCTTACCCTCCGACATTAACGAGGCATTTTTACTCACAGAACTGCAGGTCACTCACATTTTCTCTTTTCTCACTACTCTCTGATGGTTGTAGAGAAGCGGTCTCCAACCTTTTTTGCGCCACGGACCAGTTTATGCCCGACAATATTTTCACGGACCGGCCTTTAATGTGTCATGGATAAATACAACAAAATAAAACTAGTACCGGTACTGAAAAAAAGAAGATTTATTCATAACACACGTGAAAAGACCCAGGAAAACCGAGTTAACGATCAAAACGATAACAAAATAACACTGAAAACCGATAAAACCCCTGAAAACCATACATTTCACACCTGAGCCTCAATTCTCGCGGCCCGGTACCAAACGACTCACGGACTGGTACTGGTCCGAGGCCCGGGGTTGGCTTTGTAGCTGGTTAACTGGTGAGAAGGACAAAACATTCAGTCCACATCAGTGAGCGACACTGAGCCTTAACCTGCTGAATCAGTGTTGGGATTATGAGGTGGCTCCTGGAAATGTTTCTCCCTCACAAGGTTTGGTGTTCTGTTGCTATGTTTAGATTATTTTATTGAAAAAAAAATCATCATAAGTTGTCACTTGTGGTCACTCATGACCCGAATCTTCAACGGCAACGTGGCAAAAGTGTTTTATTTTGGTTTTCTCTCTTCATCAAATCAGTTTACTGTGGCAGCAATTTCCTTTGGTATTGCTTCTGGATTTTATTACTGATCCTCCTTCAAAACTTCGTTTTTTCTACACAGTTGACAGCTGTTAAGTTGATGCATCAAGTGTTCAACCAAAATAGCTCATCCTACAGCATCAGATGATTAAGTCAGCATCACTAATTAAGATTTTGTAAGCAAAACAGCACAAAATCACTCACTTTACAGTTTGATTCACATGAGCTTCAAGTTGAAAGTAGTTTGCAAACGCAGAAAAGATTTTGACTGAAGGAAAATCACAGATGTAGCTTAAAACCTTAATGATGGCTGAAATTCCACGAGATTTCCATTCGGCTGCGACTTTTGGGGACACGTCGACAGATGAGCTGTTTTAGTAGCATCCCTGCTTTTTCTGCTAAGAGAAATGGCAGTGAATGTAATGCCTGCATGATCTCACAAACTGAGCTAATCAATGTGTTGACCTAGCCCAGCTATGAGCAGGAACATCACAGTCTGGCTACTACCAGACCATAAGATTGCAGATCCAAGGGGTTAATCTATGCTTTGAGGGAGGAGTGGAAATCCATATAATTACTGGATTGTATGCTATAGCTAAAGCATGTCACACTGTGCTACTTTATTTATCCAAGTAAAAAAAAAAAAGAAATCTCACCGAGATTAAAAGTCTCTCCTTCAAGAGAGACCTGACTAACTGGATAAAGGATACTTTATCTGGCTGGCTGCTGGATAAAGAAAATGAATCTCCTCAACATATCAGCCCACATCGCTGTATCCCACTTGATATACGGTCATATTCACACGAAAAGAACACGCCATTTTTTTTTCTTGATCACATAATTTGGGCCTACAATTTGGGCCTACAAAAGGCTGGGAGAAAAACATACGCGGTAACTTATCACCCTCAACAAAGGGTGATCTTAAGCATTTTTGGCTCAGTCAGTCAAGACAATCACTGTCCAGCCGGGCCCGTCCCGCTCCATCTTGCCTGGCAGACACATAAAGGCAGCCATCTTAAATCACGTCTCACGGCGCACATCTAATGACTACTGAGCCCCTGCATATTTCAACATTAATTCATTAGAGGCGGGGATTGGGGGGGAGGGAGGGAGGAGGGGGTGGAATCAGCAGCAGCAGGGAGAATCCTCGGCGCACTCTGATTAAGGCCGTTATGTTTTATAGAAGCCATTTTTCAATGCCTCCTCTGACAGCACTTGAGGTTATTAAATTGTGGGCTTCAACGAAGGAGTGAGAGAGGGAAGGAGTAAGTGGGAAGGAGAAGGAGGAGAGCGAGAGAGATCATGGGAGGAAGAAAAGGGGGAAAGACAGATGGAGGCTGGAGAGAGAGAGAAAGAACGATTAACAATAGCACGGAGACAGGTTGCCAGGTCTCCTTTGGCTGCTGATAAAGTGAACTTCTCGTGATTTGTTTGTGTGTTACCTGTGGTTTCTGGGGTTATCTATATCTCATAGCGACTAGATTACCGAGTGTGTGTTGTACTGTACATAGAACGTGGCTATTTTCTCTCTGTCAGATGTGATACAGGGATTGGATGAAGATAAGCTACATATGGAGGAAGCTGTTATGTCCACTGAATGACCTTGAAACAGTTCTCAGTGGAGTCTATGATAGGTTTACATACTTTAGTGTTTTTTGCTTGGAGTCAATAATGTAGATGTACATACACTCACCTTATCAGTTATATTTAGCAGGTGCTGGGTTGGACTCTGCCTTCAGAAGTGCTTTGATTCTTCGTGGCATAGATTCGACAAGGTACCTGAAATATTCCTCAGAGATTTTGGTCCATGTTGACATGATAGCATCACCCAGTTGATACAGATTCCTTGGATGAAAATCCATGATATGAATCCCCCGTTTCACCACATCGCAAAGGTGCGCCATCGGATTGAGATCTGGTAACCGTGGAGACCATTTGAGTGCAGGGAACTCATTGACATGTTCATGGAACCAGTTTGAGATAATTTGTGCCAATGATGTGTTATCCAGCCATCAGATGATCGGTATAAAAAAGCATGGTCATGGTCAGCAACAATATTCAACTAGGCCATGGCATTTAAACAATGCTTGGTTGTTTCAAAGAAGCCCAAAGAGTGCCATGAAAACACATGTCACAAAAGCAGCAGCTCCATGCTTGCTCGTTCTTTACACCAAGTTCTGACGCTACCATCTGAAAGTCACAGCGGAAACAGACTCATTGAACCAGGCGATATTTTTCAAATCTTCTGTTGTCCAATTTCGGTGAACCCGTGCAAATTGTTTCCAATTCTTGGCAGATGTGAGTCTGCTGCTGAAGCCCATATGGATCGAAGTGCTGTACATTCATAGACGCTTTTCTGGATACTGTGGTAACAGGTAGTTATTTGAGATACTGTTGTCTTCCTATCAGCTGAAAGCAGCCAGACCATTCTCCTCTGACCTCAAACAAAGAATTTCCACCCAGACCATTCTCAATCATGCCATGCTCAAAGTAGAGTACTTATTTCCTTATTCTAAGCAGGTTGCCTTGACCGTGTTTACATACCTAAATGCATTGAGGTGCTGCCATGTGATTGGCTAAGTAGATATCTGTGTTAACAAACAGCTGAAGGACAGTGATATACATGACAGTGGGTACACCATTTCTGGAGAAGAACAATCTAAGGAGCTAGTCATTTGTTTTACACGTCACATTTTAACTAACAGAATTTGTTCCGCTGCCAAAAGTTTAAGATAATCAAGGAAGGCTGTAGGTGAAAATACTGCTGTGGGAAAACTGACAAACAAATGGTGCTTTTATTTAATTACCCCAAAAAACACCGTAGCAAAACAAAGAAACAATGGAGCAATAGAATATTATCTCTGTTAGATTTCTACATTCAAGCTAGCAAAGACTTTTTTTGTGCGACCTCTTCTTCCCACACGCCCTCCCCTTGCTCAAATTAATAGGCAGTTGCAGTTCCTCATCAGCCAGTATCTCCTTCAGTTTTTCCAAATAGCTGCTCAGTGCCAGGGTTGTCAAGAAATTGAGTCATCACATCCTGGCAGCTGCTGCTTTCCTCTCGCACACTCGCTTATACAAAGGACATGTATGAATGTATTACATAAGCACTGATATAAAACAAGATGTACAGGGACATAAAGTACGCCATTTTTATAGTATGATAAACAAATAGTCCTTTCTGGATGTTAGCAGTTTATTTTTAGTGATAATGGAACAGTGTTGTAGAAACACAGACCCAGAGACAAAGCACGTCATTAGACACAAAGTCTAATGAAGACATAGGCATCTGCTCAGAAGAGCCCACAAAGTTCCCCCTGAAAATTAAACGAGTAGCTTATGACTTACTCTATCATTTATGCCCTTCAAACGTTGAAAGTTAAGGTAAATTTGATGTGAATTCTCGATTAAAATGTCTCTAAATCCTCTTCAAACTACCTCCACACATCAATGCAATGGCATTTATTTGTGCTCTGCTCACTCTTAACTTACCAGACAATAATAATCCTTTTTCTCCCTTTTTCTTGTAAAAAAAAAAAAAATGTATTGGACAGTTGAGAAAGATTATTGTTCATATATTAAAAGAAAAATCCCCCAATTCAATTCACTCAGTCTTTGTGCACATAGTGTTCGGTGAGTACAGAAGCACAAACAGCAAGTGTGCTTGTTTAAATCTTTATTGTCCCTGTGCGCATTATTGTACAACTCTGGGACTGTGCAGTAAAAAGACAGTCTTATCTGCGGTACTCTATGCAGTCACTCTCATAAGTAGAGGCGTATAAACGCTTACAATGACACACATACGCACAGCGGCACCATGTTACAGTACTATGTCCTTATCCCTGCTTTATCCCTGTCATCTGTGACAGTTAAACAATGTATCTGCTTGGGGCCCACCAGCAAGGATATAAATGGTTTCATTCCCAAAACACAGGGCTGTGAATTGTAAAGGGAGCAAATGGTCCAATATGATCTCGAAATGAAAGTGCACTCACTCAGAAGCGTTTCATTACACCGCTAAAATCGAACTCAACAACTCCATCACTTCTAATTCTTAAAAAATAGTATCACTGTAAAATAAATGGGCTAGTGTTCCATTACTATAGCATTTAATCTGAAATCTTATTATGAAATCTGGCTAGAAAGCAGGGTGACACTTAAAGTTGGTCTTTTTTTGATTTCGATCCCTGTAAATGAGGACAGTGTAGTAAGAGAGATGGATATGAGTTTAGTGAGAAGGCTGAAGAGGATGAGGACAGTCAGGAAGGTAGGAAGTGTTATATGGTGCAATTAGAGGGAAGACGATTAAAGACGCGGCGTGAAGAAGCGGACAGAGATTATATTCAGATTTCTGCCTTCTCATAAAATAGATGCATTGCGAGCCGATTTTATAAAATTAAAAAAAACAGTGAAAATAAACACAGACAGAGCTGTATACTGTACATCAGCGTCCAGTAAAGCGCAAAAGATTAAAAACTCATCAAAAACAGTGGGCTGGAAAGTGAGGAGGCTGAGGGAAGAATGAATGAGACCACCTAATGAGATTGAATGTTTGTACAGCTGGGAGGCAGAGAGGATAGCGAGAGTAGAAGAGAGGGGGGGGAAATAAAAGGCAATACAGAGTGTCAGGGAAAGAAAAAGGCTCTTACAGGCTAAATGACGCCTGATTCCCTGGATATTTGGGCTCCCTCTGGGGAACATATAGTTGTTGCCTGGCACTGACAATTTGAGAGGCTTCAGAAGGAAACAAAAAAAGACACTGAATAAGGTAGATGAACATACAGGCTTTTCTCAGTGGTGCAGACTGAGTGACAGCCCTAAAAACCATCATTTAAACACAATCCCATAAAATCACCATTTTCAGTTTGCAGGCTGCTGATGCAGAAAGCAAACTGTTGCAGTCCTGAAATATATTAAATTCGCAAATATTCACACGGAAAAAAAAAAGTTTCTCAACACAGAGAAATATCGGTCCAACTCAAAAACCAACGCCGGGCACCCAAAAGCAGCAGAACAGGCAAAAATTGTTGGACAGGACCAATTTGAACACATGTAAGCTTTTAATAAACGACAATGCCAGATTTTCAACGGAGATAGCCAAAATTTATAAAGGACAGAATTTCAAATCTATCTTCAGTTTGGTGTTTGCCAGAAAGCCTGGTTGGAAATCTGCCTGTCACAATCCTGCTGGAATTGTCATCTGAAGTAAGAAAACAAATAAAAAAACCAATATGTACTACCTACTGTGCAGATTTTACTTTAGATTTCAGCAAATAAAAAGATGGAACGTGAAACTGGAGCTCTTTTTTTCTTCTTCTTTTTTTTTTTTCACAAAAGCCACAAACATCTAACATCTTCAAGTGATGTATTTCCAAGACACATTGGTGGCGATGAGGATCAAAAGAAAGAGTCGAACCGAGTGACATACACGTGCGGCATAATAAAAATTCATTGAATCTACTCCACAGGCCGAAATGGATGGTGGCAGCGAGGCCATATTGCATCTGTGCAGATGGGGTCAGGGGTCATGTAAAGTTGTTTGAGAAGGCACTGCGCTTTCATGCATCATGTAGCAGATAAAGATTTTGGGGGCTGAGAGCGAGCCAGTGGAGGGTGGGGCCGGCTCACTGCAAACAACAGCAAACACTCTGCTTCCCTGAATTCACTACCAGCCTGTGTTTATGCTCAGGTTTCCAAACAGTAATTTGAGAGTTTGATAGATTTCATTTTTTAAAATAGGAATTTTTGTTATTTTATCACAATTGTGAGAATCTCATATGCAGCATTAATCCGCCTGCTTGTGAAAAGAGCTTTAGCAAACAAGGCGGAACCCCAAATCTTCAGCATTAGGATTGCAGTCAAATCATGTTCTATAATTTAATCAGCCTTTTTTAAAATGATATGATATAATATTATATTTTATTTTAGCCATGGTAGCACTATAGCTCTATTTAAATTCAGTGTTTGCCTTGCAGTCACTTGGCTATCCTGGACCAAACTGAAATATCTATTTAAAGTGCTTCATATGAAAGTAGTGTATGGACTTACTTTCCCAGGTAAGTACCCAGGACCAAGACTTGTTGAGGTCCTGGGTATCATTCACCTGTCTCTCCTCTCATGGATGGACTCCAGCTTCACTGTTTACTTCAGCTCTGTAGTCTCTGTGAGCTCAGCAGTGGTACACAACCCAGCTGTCCGTGTGCAGGTTCTGGTTGTAGGTGATGCAAGGGGATCCTCCAGCTGTAGCCTGAGATGGGGAAGCTGAGTTCTATCCACGGGAAGAACCTGAGATAAGATGGAGAAACGAGTTAGCCACTGGTTTTAGCTAGTGGATCAGTCGTTCTTCACAAGTACAAAAAAAAAATAACAACTGTATTTCTATTTGATGGTTTCCCTGGGCATTCACGGTGCCCAAGGAATGAACCCCATTCGGTACATTTATGTTCCCCAAATGACTTCAGTAATTACAGTGAAAGCATTAATCACATTTTCACTTTGGTTTTTTGTACATATTGTCAAAATTAAGTACTTTCCCTCCAGTCTCTTAAGCCTTGACAGTAACAAAGATATATACAGTAAAATAAATACTATAACTGCTGAATAAAAAGCATATTGCTGTTCCAGACAAACCTCCACTGATGCTTTGATGCAAGGTTTCTGAAAGGCTTGAATATAGAAATACAAAAAATGGTAGCAGTTTATATGTTGACCAATTAAAGGACACAAATAATGTTTAATTAAAATATAACTTACATATACCAGTAATATATCAATATATATTTATATTTTGACTGAAGCTGTTCAGGGTAACTGCGAAAGAAAAACTATGCCACTGCTTTTTACTATTTTGAGAATGAAGCCTACTGCATTTACGCAGGAAAGGAGTGAGACAGAGAACCACTGGCATCTCAAGCTGCAAAGCCATTCGTTTGACTTCCTCACTTTTTTATTCAAATGGCCCTGACCTATTTGTTGTTTGATGCCAGCCCTTATTTCATATGATCAACCAACAAGCCGAGAGCGATTGTTCCAGCACAAATGGCATGGACTTGACATGGGCCCAAAAGCGTTCATATACCTCTCTGGCCTGAGGCCACAGTTTGTCATAACACAGGGAATTATGTATTATGCCTGCGCCTGGTGATGACATCACAATAGCAGGATGAAATATAAGCTCTGATATGGCCAGCTGATTGTGGAGAGCTGCGAGGGCTTTCATTAAAAACAGCATATCGCTCATAAAAAGATTAGAGCTGGACAGCTGTTTCCTGATAGTATGAGACTTCTGTAGTGGCTTCATCATAAGCAGGCACACCTGAAAAATATAAAATGCTCCAACGCTGTACGCACTATGTTGTTCTGCTGTGCAAACAAACAACAGCATAGACTAAGTAAGACGGAACATTTTTGAAATATCAATTATACTTTTAAGAAACATTTACCAGCACTGTCATGCTTGAAAATTACAGTATTAAATACAGAGTTCTGTCATTTAATAAGGATGTAAAATATAATCAGTGGCGAATGCAAACTACATTTATGTAAGTACTGAATGCCAAATTTATGTTCTATATGCATTTAGTCTTATATATCTAGGGGCCAATATTAAACCTTTTATTGTTTAATATTGTTTTGACAAGACTTAGAATACAAAAAAGACTATCATATATATTTCACTGAATATAAATATGATAATTATGTCATGTTATGAAAAAATTAAAGTTTCTCATTCCATAATGGCTAAACATTATAGTTCATATCTATATGAAATACTGAAAAGGGCTTAAGTTGACACATATTAGTTAAACTTTGGTATCATCGCTGTAATTTAAATGTATCCACTTGGTCAATTATATCATAATTAAGCTGGCCGTGTGATGGACAGTGGTCTGTCTACAGTGTGCCCGCCTCTCACACTGTGACAGCTGGTCATCGACACATCCACCCAGCACCCAGAGGTGGGTAAGTGGTTGACTCTTATATACTTAGAATGTTTCCTTAAAGCGACTCAAAACACACATAAATAAAAATATTGATGCTGCCCTATGTTGCAAGGTTGCCCACCACTGCTTTTAATAGACAGAGTGTTTAGCAATAACCCATTTTTATGTTTTGTGTTCTGAGTGCCAGCTAATATTAATGAATATTGATCACTATAGATCTCTGAAGCATTATTTGAGGATTAATCATCCTGTTATCAAAGTCAGACAGGCTGTTTATGCATGAATAGATCAGTGGTACCAAATTTGATAGTGAAACTTATTATAAGGGATTTTTGGGGGGCTAGAATTCCTGAGCTAAGATAAAGGTCAAATTTGACCCAGAATATTTCCCACTATTATTTATATTTAGCCAGAAGCTAAATATGAAAAGAAAAGAGAAGAAAAGAGACAGACGAATGTTTGTCCCATACTTGCTTTTAACGTGGTTCTCTTTTTGCCACTGCTTAATTCTGTACAACCTCCACGGTGAGCTGTACATAATAGAACAAATATGTTATGTGGCAATGCAGCAGACAAACAAGAGGAAAACAGCGAACGCTGATTGTTTAAGAATAAGGGAGGTGTACAGGTGCCATTTCTAATTTGGTGGGAGAAGTCGTAGGAGGACGGCCTTGAGGAGCACAAAGCAGCTGGAATCAGCCTCATAAACTCACACTACATCAAAGGCTTTTCTGCTTGCTTCATCAAAGGTGTCTTCATTGCTTGGCTCTCACTGTCTGCAAGCACACTGAGTGTGTCACTCTTGGTATGAGTTTCAGGAAATCTTGGCATGAAAGAAAAATTTACTCTTGCATCTTAGAAAAATGATATTCCTCTAACACAACAATGTTTACATAAGGAAATGAAAAATGAAAGAAGGCAGTCACATACTCATCCACGCTCCTGTGTTTTATTTTTCTTATGGATAAAGAAGAAATATCTCTGACTTTGTCAGGGGGAATGCAGTGGAATATGACATTTAAACATGAACGTGAGCAGTCAGTTCAGTCTCTGACAAGTGTGTTAGACATGAATGTAAATCACCTTCACATACGTTTTCCTTGTGCATGCAATAACAGGGTAACAAAAAGTACGCAGTGCGATAACAGCATCGCAGACACCACCTCAGATGAGCGCCGGTGGAGGTAAAGTACATTCTTTTACATTCTGGAGACAAAAATAAATCAGCTGGTTTCATCACAATGATCAAAACACTGTCCAGTTTAAAGTATGTCACAGTCAGCCAGCATTTTGAGTGGCTAAAGCACAACAGACATCTCAGCCAAATATATTACCGGTATATGCAAGCTTTGTTTCACAATTTCCCCACTCTGGATAATGTCAGAACAATCAGCCATTGTCTGAAATTAGCCTTTGTAACATACTGCAAACCATAGGGAGTAGTCTGGTTCAGTCATACTGCTGAAAATAATCAGTTTTGTGTAGATATGGGCAGAGCATGCAAGAGGCAGGACATCTATTTCAGTTAATTCTAACCAACATGCTAGAATTGATCAACTTGTAAATATGCTGTACTGTATGTACGATTTTTCAGAGTGAGCTCTATCTCGTGATAATTTCTTATCCCAAGTGTGTACACAACAAAACTACTGCACAATGAAGGTGTTAATAGATGCATTAACTTCCTGTTTTTAGGTAAACATTGACTATTAACACTTCAATCAGCGTTTGTAACCTTTTTGTCCTAGCAGGTTTGGGCATCAAACAACCACAATTACAAAGATAAACTGAGAAAATGCGTCGGAAGAGAAGAATAAATTGCCTGTGCAGATAGTAGGAGACTGACCAAAACTGAGAACAATGATAAGGCATACAAAGTCAGAAGCCAGAGATGTGGCCATTACAGGTGTGCTCATCAGTGAGGGTAGCACATGTCGAATAGAGAAAAGAAAGTTCCCTCTGGAAGACAATGGCTTTGGACAGGCACACAATAGCTTCATTAGAGGGTTCACATTATCAGGTCATGGGAGATAAAGGGGAAATATCAGAGCAGACACATTCGAATGATGCCCGCCGCCAAAGCCTGCCAACTTGGCGCGTGTGAGCCTCAGCTGTGACGAAGGCTGATTTTTTTGTTTGTAATTTGATGCTCCTGAAGTTGGCAGTGATGGGGAAATGGTCAAATGAGTAGAGTGTGAAGGGGGAAAAAGGGGAGCGGATTAATGGTTACTCTATGGCGTTGTTACATTCCATCGTAATACCATCCTCCTTCATTGTCCTTTTATCAACTTCCTCTCACAGCCCTGATGGAAGGTTACAGGTTGTAAACAGCATAGCTGAAAACAGACCAGTTTGCGAAGGGGACAAAAGTTGCATTAACAAAACCAATTCCCCAGAACAAACAACCTTTTTTTATGTAATTTAGGGGAAATTTTATCTCTCTGATGAGTCCAAGTGCCATTTTTTACCCATAAGCGACAAAAAAAGACAAACAGCGAAGGATTACCAGCTGTCAGTGCCTTCGAAAATAATTAGACCAGGTGGAAACCCGCAAACATCACCATTAGCAGCCAACGTGAACCTTTTCTGTATTTGCACTAACCGCTAGCTATCGATCCCACAGATCAATCACTGCTGCTGGTGACCAGGCTCTTTGTCAGACTTGTTCACCAGTATCAAGGGAGCTGTCATACAACGCTTACAATCAATTAACAAAATAAGCCTCTTGACCCCCAGGAAGCGCTCCGCGAGCAGTGTGAAGGAAAGCAATCTGACCCCTGCGGAGGAGGTGAGAGAGGAAACATCTCCAAAGATTGTCGCTTTTATTTTGTAGAAACCTGCGAGGGAGTAAAAAGAGTGGAAACGTGAAAGAGTGTGAAAAGATTTCCTGGCTCGGCTGCAAAAGAGTAGGTACGCAAAGCATGTCACCTCAAAATATATCGCCGTTATCTCTTACAGATCACTTCTCAAGGGAAAGATTTTACTACCTCGTAAACAATTTGCAGCAACTATACTTTGTCTTCTATTAGTATGATATGTTAAGTGCAACCTATGGGCATCATGACCAATGATGGACAACTCTCAGCCAGTTTTTGTGCATTAGTAGCTCAGCAATGCTACCACTTTAGCCCTTTCAGCACTTACTAATCAAAGGACAAAAAGACACTTTAGTAGTGAAATTCTTAAGATTGCTTTGGACTGATTTGTATGTCTAACCCAGGAACATTAAATCAAGCAAGGCTAGCGTATTAATGTTACTGCTACATTGCACTGGAAATTTAGTTTGCCAGGTTCTGAAGGTGACACCGTTAAGCAGATAAAACACCCCAACTGTGAATTCAGGCCAGTGGAGATACATCAGTGAAGTGTCCCCTAAACTCTGCCCAAGAATATCCCTAATTCCCCAGCTCACCTGCATTTCCACATTCTGACTTTTTCTCTTACGGGTTTTCGCTTCTTCTATATACTATATATGTCTGCATACAGTATCCTTCAGAGCACGCACACACACTCACAGGTGCCTTTCCCTTGAGCAGGAAACAGCCTACAAGGTTGCAGCCCCTCCATGGATGTGCCCATGTCATGGACAAAACGTATTCTAATTTCAGCCAAGTTCGCTGTCACCTGTGTGGTAGTAATAAATCTTGTCTGGTGACAAAAATAGATGCCCATTTTAAGTAGAAATTGACATTAAACAAAATCAGCAGATGAAGAAAGAATACCTTTTCTAAAAAGAATAGTGTGAGATGTTGAAAATTAGAATTAAGCCAATCAGGATCACAAGAAAAGGTGTGCCACAAGTCGTTAAGGAGGCAACAGTGCCTTTTAGGTTTGATGATTTTAACAGTGCCAGAGGTGGTTGGAGGTGGCAGGAATTTGCACAAAGCCTCTGCGCCAATGCCCTTAGAAAATCAGGCTCAATAAAAATAAACCGAGGCACGAGCGGTCTCCTGTGAAGTAACGGTCCTGAGATTGTCGGCAAAGTTTGACACATTACTTTCCAAACCGGTAATCTCCGATCGAGCAGGTCACGCTGCAGCTCTAAATTAGCTTTCACCTCAAACTGAGATCACACCAAAAGTCTCAACTCTGCAACATTTCTTTGTTTGAAGCTTTGTTATCATTCATGTGTATCCTTATTGGAGGTCATGTGCAACGGATAGCAGCGTTTTAGTGTGATAACAATACATAAATGGAGTCTGACAGTCCCATCTTCAAACTTTGCGAGACACACTCCATGCAAATGAGCCTTTAGCAGGAGTCATGTGTTATTTCAACTCTAAGTTTTCAAGACAAATCTAGTTCTTGTTTTACATCACGTTTGACTTGGATAAAAAAAATATGTTTAGCAGCTATTCCTAGTGTGTTTCATCATCAAAGACTCCTTGTTGGGCTTTCTTCTTACCTCTTACCATTTCTACTAGACTTGCAACTATTCATCATTCACTCATTATACTGTATTTTATTCTGTAACATCTGTAATTTTTGCTATCTGTGGTCTGAGCCCAATCCCAAATTTTTACAGCTGGTACAAATATAAAACTTAACAATTTGTCCGTTAAAAGGAAATCCTGGAAGGAAACCGCTCCTCCTGATTTATTTATTATTTATGATTATACCTCAGTGGTCCTAACCGTTGAGTTGCCAGATTGTATGACACATTTATATACATGTGGAGGAAATTCTGAACTTATTCAAGGCCAACATGTTATCTCAGTCCTTTGGCTTCTTTTAATTGATCTTCAACTGGCATGTTATGTTGTCTCGTTTATAGTTTCTGATAACGATCTGATAGTGAAGTTCTTATTTCAGGCTTTTCATGGAATTGATTTTTATACATTCGAAATGATGCCTTTACATTTTTACCTTATATGCAGACGAGTTTCCAGCAAACATGTTTGTCTCGTCCCGGTGTCGCTTTGAACTCCAAAGCCATCTTTTTGCCCTTTTACTAACAGCGAGACACAGGTCCTCTCGCGTTGACTGAGTTATTACACCGCGAGCTACTTAGGAGGCGTGTGTGAAACAGCTACAAGTCAGTCTTAAGTGAAACCCCTCGAATGGTTCAATCAGTCGAGTTTATCATTCAGACAGCCTAATGCAGCAAGCCTTTCGCCATTTACTGTATTTGTCATCTATGATATTCATCTGGTTATAAATGGAGCTGTCATGATAATGCTATGAAGGATCACGCTAACCCCCATTTACCAATCTCTTCGTCAAATCCCAAAGGGTGGAGCTTTGATTACTCCAGCAATTAGCGATGTCAGCCTCCTCTATGAATTAAGTATTCAGGTTTGTGTTTTCAAACCAATTAGCCTACTCTCTTGCTATGACTTGTTGATTAATTATAGATATTTAGTTAGGAAAGGAGACATTAATTATTAATCAAAATTGAATTATGTGGCATAATTAACCACAAAAACTTTTCTATTTTTTTCCCCCCCACCCATCTCCATATGCTTTTATTTATATAATCTCAGACTGTTTGTGACGCGTGACAAAACTGAAAAGGCTATGTGACCTTGGCTTATGTGAAAAGGCGCTGAAAGCATTAACAAGGTGCTAATAGCTTTTGTGGGAGTGTTTGCTGTACTGTCAGCAAGTTGGTGTAAGTGCTCAGCGTTAACGCTCACTTTCAAATCCAAAATCAATGGGCTCTTAGAAACCTGTTGTACTGATGCACTGGAAGACTCTATTCATCACCCGTTTATGGCTACATGCTATGAAGTGAGGTAATGGCATTTATGGGTATTTACAGGTGACATGTTGAGTCCTTAAATGTTATTTATTGTGTCTGTCACTCTGCTGCTATTGTAGCCCGTGTCCTTGCGCAGATGATATAACAAATATCTGCTCATATTGAAGTAAAGGTGTAATTTATTGCAAGGTCATCAGGGTCACTGCTGTGCTTTACTAGCAAACAACAGAATGTATCACAACCTTTTGTTGGAACAACAGGCCAGAGTTACTTCACCATGTAATTAGCACTGACTGACAGGCTATTAAATATGAAGTTTGTGACTGAAATGCTGTGAAATATTGATGTTGACCTGTTTGTTGCCGGGCAGATCTGCTGTTGTTGTCTTCATCACGCAATACCGGGAATGACCGACTCTGAACAAAGGGCTCCTTCGGTTGGTTAAACGTGACCTGCAAGTCTTTGTCAAATCTGATGCCGTATGGAAAGGTACGGCAACCAGCTGGTAAAACAAGTGTGAAACAAGGCTTCCACATTTCTTTTGCATCTGCGAAAAATAACTGCACCGGTAACTGCACTTTTAGCAGATTTCCAACTTTGTGATTGATGTAGTTGGTGTAGTTCCACACCATCAGCATAACGCTGTAAGGAGAACATAAGGAAGAAAGACTGTGGCATTAGTTGCAGTTTTGCTCAATTTCTGTGTGTATTGATGCATTTCATAGCACATTTCAGTAACCAAAGAGACTGTGATGAGATAAGGAGATTACTGCACTTATCATAATCACCACTGAACGCCTCTGAATTTGCATGAACATACAGTTTATTGCTTTGGGATAAGGCTTACAATAGCAGCAGCATATTTGTTCATAACCACAGGTAAATCTGAATGACAGCTGTAAAATGTAGCAGTTAATGGAATGCTAAATTCACTCACAATGCCTCAGGAAATGCAGATTCACCAAGCTTCTTTAGTTAATAAATTAAACGGATATCTGATAAAGCTTAGAGCACATGCACAAAAAACAACATTAAAGCACCTACATTCATATGGACCATAATGGAACAAAGCGATCGCTAATATGGATGTACTACATTTACATACACACACAGTCCTGTGATAGACTGTTGGCCTGTACAGGGTGGAGAACTTGAGACCCTGAATTGGATGAGCAGATGAAAATGGATGGATGGACATACTCAAGATAACCTACAGAAATGGAGAAGAAAGGTTATTTAAGTGATTTTGATTGTGACGTGGCTGTTTGGGACAGACAGTGGTCTGAGTATTTCCCAAACTGCTGATCTACTGGGATTTTCTCTCATAACCATCTCAAGGATTTACAGAGGTTGCTGTGTAAAGTTCCTACTGGAACATTCAGGAGTTGGAAACAGAATTTGGCATAAACAACATGAAAACTAACTCCATCATGACTTGCATCAATGGTTCAAGTTGCTGGTGGTGGTGTAATGGTGTGGCTGTTGTTCCTACCTCTTGTTGCTGACCATGTCCATCCTGTTCATGACCACAGTGTGCCCATCTTATGATGGTTGATCCCAGCAGAATAACACACTATGTCACAAAGCTCATTAAGAGGAGACCTTTAGTGCAATCTGCAGCTGCGATGCTACCAAAACCTCAGCTCGTTTATGAATGTGTGATCAAAAATTAAAGCAGTTTCTGTGTATATAAACTTTGTAGAAAAAGTGAGAACATTTGTGTTTGTTCAGGGATTTCTTTGTTGTAACAGTGCCTCTTGTAATAAATCTTAAACTGTTGGAAAGCCTGTTTATTTCCCCCTAAATGGTTCCACATTAGAAAGGAAAACGCATTTGTAGGTTGAGCAGGCAGGTAGGCAGAGTTGAATATATGGGCTGGAGCAATGAAAACCTTGACAAATCTGGTCTGGAACTGAAAACTATCCTCCAAGATGACAATGCTCGCCACACAGAGTCTGGTTTCACAGAGACTATCTGCAAAATCTGGGAGTGGAGAGGATGGACTGACTTCAACCACGCTGAACATTGTGGGATCAGTTTGCCAGGTGACCCACACATCCACATTGGCTAACTTGTGACGAATACTGTTTGAAGAATAGGATTCCATCCCACAACAGTCTACGACCAAGATGGTGACAAACATGAGGAGAAGGTGCTCTCTCTCCATATGCGTGTGTCTGTGTTGTCAGGCTAGAATACATTGAAATTAAAACTTCTTTTTTTTTACTATATAACATCAGACAGCTAAATTAACTGACTAGAAGCGCCTCCATTACTGCAAATCTTGGTAATGAAAGATATTGCATTTATCCATTCATATCTTTCTGTTTTTTATGCATAAAGTAGCTACAAATCACCCACGCTGCCATACTCCCATAAAGCACAATATTTCCTGAAAAGACCAAGTTTTGTCTTTGAAACTGTCTGAGATAGATATACCCTCTCTGTAATGAAAATGTTCGGTCAAGCCAATTAAAGCCAAGCCATTTTGTCTTTGTG
This sequence comes from Diplotaxodon limnothrissa, assembly GCF_057381915.1. Lineage (NCBI taxonomy): Eukaryota > Metazoa > Chordata > Actinopteri > Cichliformes > Cichlidae > Diplotaxodon > Diplotaxodon limnothrissa. Next base: position 16,108,207 of record NC_140616.1, on the reverse strand, counting down.
TCTTCCCTTCCTCCACAATTAATTAAACATGGTCATAAAAGGAATATTCTCGTGGTCTGAATAGCTGAAACAGGCCTCCAGTGGTCATGCACTAAGGTTGAATTACTATGTTGTCAATGGGCCTATTATGTGAGAATAAGGTTTGAGCTTGTTCCCTTTTGCAAATGTCTTTGTGCGATAAAATTATGAATGCTGCATGAAAATGACTGACTCCAGTGAATGTTACAAGACGTGGATATGAATAGTACTGAAACCTTTTCAGTGTTTTCCCATTTTAATAATCGGATCTTGCTGCACATTCTAACAGAGATGTGCCTTTTTCTCCGTCTCATTCATTAATCACATATTTCTGTTTAACTTTTTGTTCTTTTATTCTGTTGTATTTTGTTGTTACTGGACTGTGCAGGTAATGTGGGATAGCATATTATAGTTTACTTTTTTAATTGCCACAAGAAAAGGAGGTTAAAATACAAAAATTAATCTCCCACGTCAAATAACAGCATTTAACTAATACCATTATTTCTAGATTATTTACGCTGAAACTACATTGCAATATTCTGAATGTGCCAATAAAATAGGATGAGCTTTGTTATAAACTACATGACAGAACATAGCCCTATAAAGTATTATTGTGATATATCACTTAAACTACTCTGAATGTGAGCAATCTTATCAAAAACTCCTAAAGATGCACAATTAAGTGGTACTGTGTGCGTGTGTAAATCCAATATTTGGGATCTACAACAAAACTAGATGGAAACTCTGAACTTTTTTTAGGTGCCACCTATTTAGTATAGCTCATTGTTTAACACTATGACATGGGTTTAACTAATGGCAAACCCACATGAGATTTCAGGATACCCGAGTAATGCATTTTTCATGATTGAGGATATAAGAAGTGTCCTTGAATGTGGATGTGTCACACTAAGGGCTGAGTTAGTCATCCCGCCCAATGAGCCAGAGCATCTACTGATGGATCGTGATATTTTTGGCTTTTGTCACAAAGTCTGTCTTTTGAAATTGTACCCATCTTTAATTTAAACATCTGACACAACTCATATAACCTACAGTGGTACTTAGTTATAACAGTAATAGCATAATGCCTTGAAATGAAGTAGAAACATTAAAAAAAAAAAAGAGCATTCATCTTATGTAGGAACCCGAGTCCCATTGTTAAGCTTTTGATGCCTTTTGCATTTCTAGATAGAGCAGTGCAGACGCTAACTTATCACCTTTTAATTTTAATAATAAGCATCAGGTGCCCTACGTGGACAGCAGTGCAGACCTCCTAGTTTCACCACAGGGCTACTTATTATTATTAACATCATTTGTCTCGATCTCTTGCTGGTTCAACAGACACTGTGAGGATGACATGTTAATAAATGACCCTGGGTACCTCTTTGGCATAGGTCTGTTCCTCACCTGCCCCTTCAGCCTCATCAGCAATACACATGCGCACGTGCATAGACAGTAGACTCACAAACATTCAATCCCCAACGGGAAGAGCGGGTGGTGATTTGTTTTCCTGAAGGTCCCTACTCTGTCTATTGTTGTTTGTAGTGAAGGGGACAAATTCAATTCATTCTTATGACAAGAACGCTGTGATACACAAGGATAAAGAGAGAGAAGGGGGGTAAAGGTAGGAAGATGTGACTGTCCAGGTGGAAACAAAAAAAGAAAATGGGGAAAAACACAAATATTTCCAGCAAAACAAAGTAGAGCACAATAGTTGAGCAGTTGTACTTGTGAGATGTGATGTGAAAAAATGGTGCATCTGCTTTTTTTCTGCCTTTCTGATTTAAACTTTCAACAATCAATACCACCATTTAGATTAAACTTGATTGTCAACCTCTCCCGCAATTTCTAGCAATCGAGCATAGACTTTACTACTACGACTGACTTCAAAGCACAGAAATCTAAATTTGCCCTGACAATTGTTAAATGTGATACTTATATAGAACCTTTTCTACTCTAATTGAATAGTTTCTACTACAAACTTAAATATTTTCATGAGATTAATTTCTTGTTATTGCTTTTGTCTACAATCTTGCCTCAAAAGGCAGCAGTTGCTTTCAATGTAATGTTTATATCTGTAGCTAGCACTAGCTAGCTCTGCCAACTGCTAACTAAGCTCTCAATACCTCAAAAAGTTGAATCTGTTCATCCGGACGTAGCGTTTTCAATGGGAGAAACGTTTTGTCACTCATCCAAGTCCCCTCACAGCTATTGTTCATTCAGTGGGCTGGTTTCAGTTATTGTGCAACTGTATTGTTTATGAGGTCGGGGAAACCTGCAGTCCGCTGAGGCTGTAGAAGTGACTTGGATGAGTGACGAAACATTTCTCCCATTGAAAATGCTGTGACCAGATGAACAGAATCAACCTCTTAGGATTTACTTACCTGGACAATTGAGCATGCATCAAGACTGTCAGGGTCCTGGGTCTCCTGACCCAGCGTTTTAGTTCTTTGTGATTTTTGTATTATTGTACTTGGTGTGAGTTTCTAGTTTCGATCCCTTGCCCTTCATGGGTTTCTCTATGTCCCCTCTGTTCTGTGTAAGTCTGTGTCTGCATGTTTGAGTTCCCCTCTGTGCCTCTCGGTTCTTAGAGTCCTCTGCCTTATGGTTTATGTCTCTGTGTTTCTTAGTTGCTGTCTCCACTGTGTCAAGTTCGCGTCTCTGTGTGATCCTTCCTGTTTTACTTTGAAGGTCCGTGTCTTATGTGAATGTGTCCTGCCTTGCTTGTCTCGTCAGTTCTAATTTCCCCCAGCTGTGCCCTCCTTCTGTGTCTCATTCTCCTCGTTACTTCCCAGTGTATTTAGACCCTGTGTTTCTCTGTGTCAGTGTTGCGTCGTACCCTCAACAAGCTGTGTGTGTTTTGCCTCCGTGTTACCAGTGTTTTGTTTCCAGTTCCAGTTCAGTGTTTTCTGCTTCAGTGTTTTAGTCCACCAGCGTTTTTGTTTGTCTTTTGATGCCTTTAGTTAGTAAGAGGGTTTCCAGCAATAAAGCTGCGCTTTAAGTTGAACTTCTGTGTCTGAGTCCTGCATTTTGGATCCACCACTCCTGCTTGCACGCCTGCCACACAGCCAACCATGACAAAGACATAAGCTCTCAAGAATTTGAATGTTTCTGAATACGTTGTTTTACACCACAGGCAGCGGACATATTTTAAAACCATTAAATAGTTGGGGAAACATTCACTTTGTCTGAATAAAGGATGCCAAAAGTTAAAACAAAACAAAAAATAGAGCATCAAATTTTCAGTTGTACTTAAAGTAGATGTAAACGCTCAGGGTGGGTTTTGGATTGCGCAGCTTGAAATTTCCTGGACTAGTCTGGATGAGTAATCTTACATTAAAAGACAGATATACAACAAAATATTAAAGGTCTGCCATGGCAGAAAGTAAAAAACTTGGCCCTTGAAGTGGCTCATCATTCGCTGTTTAGACTTTGGATTTAATACATGTTCACTAAGAAGGAATCACATGCACTTATACAGACATCTGAAAACACATCACAAACTGCAATACAATGATTGCATGAAGGCCAGGAAAAACAGTGCAGTGGTTGCTAAGCTGAATCATCCAACAACAACTTAGATGTCCATAAAAACAAGCCTGTACAGCTGCTCACTGTATGCATGCAGTTCACAAAGACGCACTGAAGTTGCCAACACAATTGTATTCCACTTGGCCAAAGATAAATATAAAATAAACACACTGAGTAATGAAGGCCTGAAGAAACACACTGGACAAAAGATCTGGTCTACCCTTTTTATCTAAAGTGACAAAACCTGAGCTGTACACAAGACATTGCAGGGGAAAGGTAGGGGGTGATTCAGTACTTGGCTAAAGTTTTCATCACATCCATCATGCAGGTACAATGAATAATGTGAAAGACTTTTATTTAGCTGAAAAAACATATTTTTCTGCAAGTGAATTTTAATTAACAGAAATGAAGCACATTGCAAAGGTGAAAGCAGTCCCCTGTGAATTAAATTTTGTGTCACATTTTGGTGCAACTTTTCAATTAAAAATCTTTTCAGATTTTCCTAAATTAATTTATTACGGAGCACCTATTTTATTTCTCTACAAATATTTGTGCATTAGTGGGAATGGTACACAACATAGATGTGAATCCAGTGTTACGTATACGTAAAAGTGGGCCGACAACATTTTATCAGTACAACGAAAAAAATAATCGTGACAAAAAATTGGGATCTCAATACTGATTGAATTTTGGCCATGCAGCACTGTAAATGACGATGATTAAGCTGTATGCTCGTTTATATCATGTAAGTTGCCAAACCGAAGCGGTGTGGGCAGCTAATCTCTGCGCAGACACACTAGTTCGATGCTGAATTAGCTGATCTAACTTCAGCTCTCCTTTCTGCAAAGACACTATAAAGAGCAAAACCTTAAAAACACACAAGAATAAATAACAGATCGCAAACTCTTCAGTTGTGAATATTGGAGAGTCGTTGTCTTTGGTGGACATGATAGTTGTTTCAAATGGTCTGTGATTGGAAAGAGGTGCTGGAGAACAAATGTGCATGCACCATCTACAGAGTGCAAGAATGTAAAAACTAACCTAGTAAAAACACAAAGCAGTGTCACTAAAATCATTTCACACTTTACTGCTTTCATGTTGGTTATTATAAAAAGTTAGTTAAGAAAATAACTTTACTGTCATCAAACTTATTTCACACATCAGCATTGTGATGAATATACACTAATTAGACTGGGAAAAAGCACCTCACATCCCATCCCGCCCCCAAGTAACTAGATTAACAAATAAGTTATTAATTCTTTTAAAAAAAAAAAAAAAAACAGATTTTGAAAGCCAAGTGTTGGCAGGTGTGGAAGTCTTTCAAGTCGTACCTATGAAAAACTCTTCCGATGCCTTCCTTGTGAACTGTTACATTAATAACCCTGCACTCGTATTCAAATGTTCTGTCGAGACCTAAAGAAAGATTGAGTGCCTTTGCCATTGTGAGGCTAAGATTGAAGACATGTCCCACTGACATTGTTAAAAGTTTATGAAAATATATGAATCCTCAAATGTCACTGGCTGCTAGAGCTCCCAACTTCTACATAGTTTTAGTACAGAATCAGTCTTTTAATCAAAATGATGGAATACTAGTGGGGTGGATTCAGGGATGTGAATAAAACAAGTAGTCGAGGGTCGATGTAGAGTGTGTGCCTGTTTCTCTTGATAGCGGTGCGGGTCAAACAATAGATCTTACTACACACACACACACAATACAAAGAGATGTCTGATTCTGCTCGTGGCTTATGTGCATATGTAGGGACCAGATTTTCAAATTAGCATGATATGGTTCTGACAGAGCGTCAACCCTCTGTCAAATAAAGACATATGGTGTCACATCTGCATGCAAAGCCTTGCATATGCTGCACACATCACATCCCTTTAACCTGTGAGCATAAACATGAGGGTAACTAAATGGTAACGTCTACGGCGTTTGCATTCACAGTGAGTAAACACTTTGAATTCCTATTATTCAGCAAATCTCATCATAAAGGATTAAAATGAAAAATAAGGATTTAGGAGGTTTATCTAATTATTTAAAAAGATAAATTCCTATTAGTTATCAGCTCTGTGTTCTGACTTTTATAACGGATGCAGGCTTATCGAACTTTTGTGATAAATCCAGGTACAACCTAAGGGTGGGAAAGCAAATTGTACCATTTATACATAAATTATTTTTAAGGACCATTGATTTAATAAAGTCCCACAAACTGCTTTAGATACAGTGAGTTTAAATCTGCAGGATTACACCCTTTGTTTAAACGCTTTTGAGGTAAATGGCTAAGCTAAACTCTGTATCTTGTGTCTCACTGAGCGAACACACATTCTCTCCCTATAATAAGCAAAACACAGGAGAGCCTTTACCCACAGGATCCAAAGGAGTCTGATGCCAACCATCACCGGAGAGCCCAAAAGTTCGCCTGCTCTTTCCAAGCCTGAAGGGTGAGCTGCTTTGGCAGCACAAGGGCAACCTGCACAATATTGGGCAGGTGGTTTTAATGTTGATTAGCATAAGTACACAATTACATTGGGATGAAGTTTATGTTGTGTGTTGTATCCCAATGAGATCATATTCGAGCTTCACTGAGTTTTACAGATTTTTGATGGGGATATAGTGAGGAATGTAGCTTTAAGGCATCTTATTTTTAAATCCTATGACTTGCTGATGATACAACTAAAATAGTGAGGTTGTTTACACTAAGCATTGAGTGGGTACACAACTTCAATCTCTGGAGACATACAGAAGGAGTAGAAGTGAATCTAAAACCCAAAGTTACCAGGTGGACGTATTGTGGCTCGCAGTCTGTTGGGAGCTCGTGATATGGAGCTCTATTGTTGGACTGGGAGAATGATTGAGTGCCGCGGGCCTACAGCAGTTGTCCTGTCTGTTCTGTTGCCACTCTATTCCATCATAGGCACTTTTGGCCTTAAGGGAGTCTCCAGAGAAAATGGGTGCTGACCTTGTGCACCTGTGCTTTCCTCGATCCTGTGGGAGGCTCACTAACCCAGGAGTTTGCAGTTTCTGTCCTCTACTTGTTTCTTTTAATTCAGATTGTAATTGAGAGCAAGGACAAAGCGTTTTTATAGAGAGCTCGCTCCACTTTTAGAAATGAAGAGAGGGGGCTTTCCAGGGGGGATGCAAATCCAGGCACGTTAAAAAGCTGACGCGTCTTTCTTAAGCTTCATTGTGACTGCGAATAAATCTAGTGTTTCATCACATCCTTTTTCAAGCTTTCATTATAGTGTGGGTGTTCTTGATGAGTTGCAAACTGGAAATTATCCAGAGTCGGAGCATCACCATGAAATGTCAGTCCATTATGGCCTGTCACTCAGTGCAGACAGATAAATTACTTTGCTGTCAATCTGGCCATCAAATTAAACAAACTGTAAGTTTAATCAATCGCAAACCGGAAGATGGTAAATAAATAAATAAATAAAAATAATAAAAAGTCTTTGATTTTTTTTGCCAGGGTCTGAGAACATCAGATGTTTGATGCATTTTTTTTAACACTCAGCTCCTTTATAACTGCCCTCATTTGCATGCAATGGTACTCAACCATCCCAATTAGAGGGACAAAGAAGGGAGTAATTGCAGATTAAAAACTAGAATGCTATATGTAATCACATGGATCAAAACACAATTAGAACTTCATCTCAACCTGTTATAGCACGCTGACGAGCACCCCCCCCCCCATCCTTTGCTCATCTTAATACTTTAAATCATATAAGGGACGGTCGTTTGCCGACGGACAGATGAAAACACCTCTTGCGCCCCACAGTAAATTAATCGCACTAATTATTCACCACGAGGAGACATTTAATGCAAGCCTTTGGAGAAACGAAAGCTGGGCACTCAAATCCTCTCATTTGTAATTGGCTGTCTACTTCAATAATTGATTGGAACAAATGTGAAATGGATGAGAGGGTCTAAGTGTTCTCCATCACATGCTTTCTGGTTCAGCGAGTTCACAGGCGACTGCTTAAAAAGGAGTCCCACTGCACAGATTTACCTGATTTTTTTTTCCTTTTTGATTTTTTTATGATCTGATTCAGCATGTAAGTGGAGGTAGCAGCAACGAGTCCTTTGCTTAATAAAGGCTTTCAAAAGACAGTTTGCCCTGATGTACGCGGGTAATGCTGTAGGCACTGAAGTCAAATGCCATCAATACAGAGACAATAAAACAGTCTATTATTGTAGCGCTAGACTAGACATTAAGGCTCTCATTTTCACAAGCTTGTCGTAAGCTACTCTCCCACATCCCCACATACCTTATCAACTACAATTGACTCTGTGCACCTTTGAAGCAATAAAATCACCTTAAAATATGCAAATTACTCATCTTATTTCTTTTATTGTTTCTGGAAAACAGAGAAAGCAATTAGCAAGAATAACCTTGCTAATGTTTTGTATAATCAGTAGCATCCTGATGCTATTTTAGGGTACTATACAATCATAGGTGGTTAGCACTGTGGCCTCCCAGCAAGAATGTCCTGGGTTTGAAAGCACCAGTCCAGCTGGGGCTTCTCTGTATGGAGTTCTCCCCATGTGGGTGTGCTTTCAGAGTACTCCTGTTTCCTCCAGCAGTTCAAAGATTAGGTTAAAATTGGTGATTTATGGCCATAGATGTGAATGGTCGTCTGTCTCTTTCTGTTAGCCATGTGATATATCAACAATCTGTCCCTCGACAGTCTCGCCCTATGATAACTGAGATGGGCTCCAGCGCCCGCAAACCCTGAATTGCACAAGCGGATGGATGGATGGCAATCAAAAAAGGGTTACTCCCCCTTATTTAGAGGTGTTAATGCATAAATACTTTCAGCAGGAATAGCAGAGCTACCCTACACGAATGCTCGGCTGCGGAGCCTTGAATAAACTCTTAGTTGGTGAGATTAGATTCCTATTTGCTACACCCATTTTTGTGTGTATGTGCCTGCGTGTCTGTTTTTTCCATTTGTGTCAAGACGTCTTTACGACCATGGAAGATGAAGACATGAAATGAAATCCAACATGCCCAGTGGGGCCCTGAGGCAGAAAAATGAATCAATGACGCTAAGCAACAACGCTTAAGGGGGCATGTGGGATGTTGTTCTCCTTTCACTGTCTTGTTGAAGACAACAAAAACACATTGCTACAATGTGCAGCAAAAACACGAGCAGATTCGCATAATATGCATTCGCATAGTTTAATTGCAGTAATACGCAAAAAATATGGGGAGTTTGATATAATAATTTAACATTGTGAAATTAGGAAAAAAAGAAAACATGCTTTTATTTTGGGAGTAATATTTTTGGTAGGTAGGTGACATTTTTATTTATTAACAACATTGGGTCATAACTTTTCTGCTTCGTGTATCTTAAAAACAAAGCGGTATCTAGTATTAAACATTAGTCATTAGATTAATATGATTTATATTAATCAACTGTTAAATTTCTGATTAATCTTATAGGACATATATATATATATATATATATATATATATATATATATATATATATATATATATATATAATTTAGTTTTGTATTTTTTCATAATGCTCCTGTTTTCTTTACTGCAGTGGATTTTCATCCCTTTCGAGCTCAAACTCACTCCATATTCATGTCAATAATTAAAAGAGAGCCTGTGGTCAAAAAGATCCAGTTAGAGGAAGTAAAAGTTCTAAAAAGGCTTCTTTAGATGTACCTACAGGGAGTTTGCCCTCCGTCGTTCTCCCCATGGCTTTCATGATGGTTTATCCGAGGCACTTCACTTCACTGCCATCTACAACACCTCTTCCTGTCTGCACCCACAGACCTTCCGTGTTTGGGGCTGTTGCTTATCCTTGTAAGATGGTGAATTCATAGTGAAATAAACCCGTTCTGTGGCTTGACCCTTTCTTTCTCACCATATTGAAGAGTTCAGTAATTCACATACATCCAACGAATACATGATGTCTCCGAAGTTAACGAGTAATCATGTTATATAACTGTATTATTGCGATTAGGGCTTTTGCAATAACTGTGAATGATTACCATCTCCTATCAGTTGTCCCGTGACCTCAAATTATTTCTGTGACCTTTATGTAGTCCTTACTCGGTGTCCAAAAACACAGATTTAAATTTTGAATGACGCAGACTGACTTCTTCCGGGCCAAAGACTATCTTGCACATGTCGTCTTAGTTCTATTTCTGCTCTCGCTCGCCTCTCACTGTACAAGAGGACAAGATCCTGTCACAATAAAACCTGATGGGAAAGAGAAAGCAGGTGCTGAAATGATCCCCTTTCATGCTGAATAATTACACCAACACCCATCCACCTCCCACCACTAGTTCCTCAGCAAATCCTCCCCACAAACCTCTGCTGTTGCTTGCTGTAGTGGGTCCCATCCACCTGCCAAGGGCTAAACACTAGTCCATCCATCACTGCACCACTTGACAAATACATTCCATAATAGAAGTTTATTTTTTATGGGAGGCTGAATCAGAGGCCTTCCCATGCATACAAAAATGTGTCAAAGTTATTTATGGGACCTGCTGAGAGGCACAATATGTCATATCAAACTCCTATTTTCCCTTTCCTACCACCACAACGCCTGTCAATATCACTGCAGCTATCAATAATGTGGAACACCGGCAGAGATAAAGCCCCATGGAGCTGCGGGTCAGATGGAAGAACATCCTCCCCTGCTGCTTAAGGAACACACACATGCACGTGTTGTGGCAAAGTCGCACGAAGATGGCAGATTTCTTTGAACGTGCTAAATTCACTCATACAGAGCATGTGAACTGCACACACTGACTGCTATGATGTTACCAACTGAAACCAAAAAACTATAAAAGTGAGATAATCTGATTCGGTGTAATTAATGGATTAAAGGTTAAAGTCAGCACGCTAAACACGATTAGTGAGCAGGTTTGAATCACAAATAAGAGCAATAATTCTCCAGACTTTGGATTTGACAGCAGACTGGACCAAGGATTTAAAACAGGTAGATTTTAAATTTCGAAAGCGAGATTTATCATTAATGATGTAATGTGTACGTATAGAAAAGCAAAAGAAACAAAAAAATTAACATAATTATATTGCTTACACTACATTACTTCATCTTGAAGTTATATAAAAATATGTTTTTAATTAATTTAAAGAACATTTTATTGTAGTTTTGTATTTTCTAATACCTTTCTGTAGAATTTCTTGTTTCACTTTAGCATTTATCATTTGAAAACATTTAGTTTTAGTTTAATTTTTACTACTTTCACTGTTAGTTTTAGTCCTTTTTTTATTAATATTGTATGGAGGGCATATGAAAGAATAAGTAAAATCAGTACAGCTATTGCAAAAAAACACAGAACATTTTAAAAGCAGTTTACTCACAGTCCTGTAGACATTCAGAGTCTCAATAAATATACTCATCAATGCCTCATCAAAACAGTTGTAATGAAGATTTTACCAGTCTAACAAATACTAAATCTAATAAGTTTTTAGTTTTCATTTTTACTTTAGTTGGCGTTTTTTTTTTAATATCTAGTTTTAGTTGTTAGTTTAGTTTAATTAACTATAACAACCATGGTTCAGACTAAACTAACATCACTGCAGCATTTTAAAACTTTGTTTAACTCTCTGTCAGCATGCTCTGAATAAAATGTTTTTTTTATTTTTATTTACTGACAACAGACAATAATTTAAACTTTGGAGCATCTTTTACTTTTCATACAGTCGGGTGTAGTCATAGCATTTCCTGCAATCGCAAAGACAAATCCTTCCCTATTCCTTGTAAATGTGACCACAGGGCTTATAACAACCATAATAATTAATCACACGTGGACTAATCTTAACAAGGTAAAACTAACTATTTAGATCCAACGTGTGCAAGAATATTAGCCTTAGATCAAAAGTTACACAAATAATGGCAGCTGGCAGAGCTGCAAAGAGCCACATTTGCCAAGAACACAATGGAATTCAATGCATTGACAACCTCATCTGTCTCAAGGTGTCCAAGTAAATTCATCCGCTAATGCACGCTCCAATTGCATTCCCAATTCAAATTGAGCAACGTATTAATTGAAATCGAACACTGTGTACCATTTCACCTTGGACGCTTTATGTTAACAGCAAGGTCCAATAGTGTCACTATGTTAATGATACTACTAGATCACTAATGAACAGCTTTGCTGAGCTTGGTGGAACAGGGAACAGGCTTAAGGGAGTAAAACAGGAAACGGTGGGAGATCCATATGTTTTTGTTTACCGCCAAAACGTTAGCAGGAATAATAAATCGGTGTAGAAATCACAGAGTTAACTGGTGATGCTGCAATATCACAATATGTTGCCCTCGGTAACAACTACATCACAATGCTGTGATTCTTTCAACATAATGAACCATCACATCTTTATAACTGAGGTAACATTAACCAAGAAAGGCAATAAAGCAGGCATTATATATTTGTTTATTGCACTTTGGTGTCAGCGAGTGTGTGTACGTGTGTGTGTTAATTCATTAATTAATTCAATATTATTAACATGTCAATGCAGTTAATTAGATCTCTCATTTACTCTTTTTCTGAAATTTCAAAACGGTGGGGAAATCCATCGACAATGTAATTCATATTGACCATGTAGGAAGCTAAACGATATGCTGCCACATTCATTTTTTCCCCATCTTCAATATTGGATACACAGTGAGGGAAATCCTACCGATATTATGTGCTGCACATTCGCAGGTGTCTCTTCTTGTATTAAGCAGGACACATTTTCTCATATGGTGCTATGGAGTAATGAATTTAAAGATGATTAAATGATTTTAACATTGTCCTGAAATATTATTTAATTAATGTAACACTGTTATGGGTCCCTAAAGAAGATGATCAAGGAATAAGAGGTATGTGACTCATTCTCTAAGCTTTTACATGTTACATGTTGCTCTGCTTTGTTGCTGCAGAAAAATTCTTCTTTAAAAAAAATATAAAACTACAAAATACCGGGATGCTATATGTTAACACGGTATAAGCAAAAACAAAATGCAATTGTTGTTCCTTCTGATTTACTCAAATATTTTCCTAAATTCACATACAGCCCCTTTTGGCAAACAACTGTGCATCATTTGACATACGGTTGGGTTTGATTTTCACTCTATTCTAGTGGAAAGTTGCGGAGTGAGCTTCTGGGAATGACTGCTTTTCCACACAGGGCCTGAGGCCTGTCAGTCATCTTGACAGACATGTCCTTTCATTGTGGAAAAAAAACAAACCAAATAGGGTCCCCAGATAAAAGCTGACAAACCAATCAAAAACATACAGAAATCAGACTCTTCAACTTGAGAACTGTCAGTCACAGTGATTGGCAAGCTTTACAGGTGACTCCTTGCCAGCCAGCAAAAGGAATGTCTGCTTCAGATCATAATTCCTGAGAAAGAAAAAGCAACTGGTTTTCTCTTCTGATGTTTTTAATGACTCATTTTCAGTTAAAAGTTTAAGATGTGCAGAAGTCAAAATTTAAATTTGCGGACCCTACTGTGGTCATGAATAAAATCACGTGCATAATCACCTTAATTAATGCAACCACTGCGTCTTCACTCTAAAAAAAACTATGTAGATAAAAGCACTTAAGATGTGAAGGGAACTAAGGAGTTAGCCCTATGGGCAGTGAGCCAACATAATCCACTGTGAAAATGTTGAACTGCTAGTCAAAAGAAGATAACATTAGTTTCCAAATTAAAAGCTCACCCGAAGTTCAATTCTTACACCTTACAGAAGTGTGAATAAGCTATGGCCTTTGTGACGCTTTCTCTCTGTAATAACATCCGAGTGGCTTACATGGCATATTAATTAGATCACTGGGAGTTAAATGTAGATCTCTTTGTACATACTGCTTAAACATACTTCTTTAAACTGCCCGGACTAATTTCTTTCTGCACTTTGATCCCTAACAACTTGTAGGACGTGCCGAAGGATATCTAATAGGAGTGCAGAGATACTAGGTATGTTTCTGAATGTGGTTCCATGCTTCTGTGTCTCTATGATGAAAAATATGTGACGTAATTAAAGTTATGTTATTACAACCTAAAACCCAGCCTCACTGCAGAGCAGAAATATTGTAGATTACCCAATTAAAACATTGCTTTCATAATAGTAGTGTTTCTAAACACAAACCTATCTTTTCAGGCTAGACACAAGTAACTAAAGTGAGCTGCTTGAGGTACACATTTGAAAGAAAAGGTCACACAGCTTTTGAGGTATCAGATATACTGCAAAAGACCTTGGAATTTATCAGTCCACAGGAAGTAATTCTTCTTCAAATATAGGAAAATGCATGGCCATGCAAAAATCTCTGCGACTAATGAAATGTGTTATCCATGTTTTCAGATATGTTTTACAGATAAATGACACAAAATTTGAACTCTGGCAGATATCCAGAACATTACGTTTGTAGGAATAAAAGGCACCTCATACCAACACTGAAACTTCATCTAAACTGTGAAACGTGCAGGAGGGAGTGTCATGATCTGGTCTCCAGGACACATGGCAATGAAAAATGAATTCAAACTTGTATCAAGGAATTTTAGACGATGATGTCAGGGCTGCAGTTCGTGACTTGAAGCATAGGAAGGGCTGGGTGAGGCAGAGAGACGATGACCCAAAACTCACTAATTCAACAAATGGGTGGCTGAAAAAGAAGAAAATTCATCTTTTGGAATTGAAGAGTCCTAACCTTAACCCTGCAGAGATGCTGTGGCATCACATGCACTGTCTATTTTAATGTGGGTACAGATTTGGACTAGAAACCGAATATTTTCCAAACATTCCTATTATAGACATCAGCAGGCTAATGGGCAATTTTATATAGAAATAAAAAAATTCGCAAAGAATAAAAAAAAAAAAAAAACGACATTGCTGTTCTGTCCCCCTTTTTGCTGCATTTTCACTTTAAATAAGTTTAGATAACAGTCCCACTTAACAGTTAAGTGGGACTGTTAAGTAGTGTGCCCCAATGCAGGGAGGCTAAAGAGTTAAACAAGGCAGGCAAAATGGGGTGAATCAAAGAGTCACACTGTTAATGATAAAAGACGGCTGCTAACGATAAAATGTTAAACATCAGATGACAAAACTTTTTCAGCCCCCTGATGAAGTTCCCTGGTAGGGGGGCTCAGCTTTTTCCCTGAAGCCTCATGTTAGCAAGCAGCTCGTATAATGATCCACAAATCCCCCCACAGTGATCGTGACAGACCACGGCCTTCACTTGCTTTTATGTGCTAATCCTTAAAACATGCTTGAAATAAACAAAACATCTGATGATGGGGCCGAGTCAACTTTTCCACTGATTATCCGGGCAAGGATGTGTGCGGAGTTGGTCTGTAACAGCTTGACACGAGCTGGGTTGCAGCGAAGCTGGAGTCACAGTATAAAATGAAGTCATGCTGAAGGAAGAGAAGTGCACATCAAGCTCATTTTGCTCTCCGTCTAATGCTGTCTGGGCCTATGTAGTGTGCAGTGACACTCAAACAGCTTTAAATGAGCAGTGAAGCCTTGAGTGTTGATGTGTTATGCCATTTGCCGTTTGCTTCATTTATAACTTATGATATTACTCTTGGTAATGGCGCAGGCCCCTTTGCCAAACATAATGAAACGTGATCAGTAAAAAGAACCTCAAAGTTGGCTGTCGTTTCTGTCTCTGTAAATAAATTTAAGGAAGTTGCAGGAAATCAGATGCTTAAATTTCTTGATCTTACTGCAAATGTGTAACTTTTTCTGAGGCAAATTTCCAAACGGCTAAGTGGAATCTAGCTTTAAAACATTAATCAATAAACTTCAATTAGCATCAGCTGAACATTACAGTATCTGCTACTTTGCAGAGGGCAGACTGTCGGGTAACAGCTTGGTAAATAAAGCCTCTTCCGATAAGTTTCTCTCCTCGTGTTGTTGCGCATAAATCAACACCAAAAATACAGCCAGTTAAAGTGATGCGTTCGAGCCATTTAAGGAGGGGAAATTGATATATATTTTAAAAAAAAACATAATAGTGAGACAGACGTCTTAATAGCCACACAGATATGTTACTTTTTTTATTGTACATCTTTATATATATGATCAACTTTACACTATGAGGACAAATGGAAATGCAGGGTCACCTGCAGTTTGATCATGCTGTACACTGTACAAAAAAATGCAAATTTACTTTTTATTTACATTTTTTTGCTTTGGCCACTACTTCTTACGATGACACCGAATATATGTGGAAACTCTCCACTGTAAACTTGATCGGCAAAATAAAAACAAGCATCTGTCGCAGCAAGTAGAAATGTCCAACATTTTAATTTTCTGTTGAGATTGTATCTATTAAAAATGTATTTTCCAATAAATTGTACTTAAATGTGTCAAACTGTTGCCATTGCTTGAATTGCTGTTGTTTATTAATGATAAATACTCACTTGTAGCGCATTTGTAAACGAGTAAACCTCTGTAAGTTATCGCCACAGGTTAAAAGCAGATAAGTTGCCAGCATCACCAAGACTAACCAGGTCACATCCCTGTGTGTGGCTGCTGCTTTGCCCTCATAGCTGAGAGGTCAAAAACTTCAATACATTTTTTTTGACAAGGTTTTGAGAGATACTTACATAGAGTGAAGTTAAGATAACAAACACTGGAAACATTGGAAAGTGGTCGCTCCTGATCGTGCCATTACTGGGCTGTTTTTGGAGGGACAAGCAATGACATTAATATTTTGTCTGGCTTTTCTTTAGTGTTCAACTGTTTAAGGAAACAATGATTCATTGCTTGCTCCACTCTTCTGTGCTGCTTTGTGAGTGATCTTTGCAGTAATATGAAGCATCAGGCACAATTTGTGGGCCACTTTCAACAGTAAATGTTTGCGTAACTATTAAATCATGAAAACAGGGATTTAAGTAATGAACTGAATACCAAAGGCCTGCTAAGGTTCTGTGTAATTCCTCTGTTGTACTGCCACCACACATCTTTAAGTGGTACTGTACAGCAGCAGGTGCAATGCAAAGCTATTTTGTCCTGAAGCATTAAGCTGTATTTCATTGCTCATACAGCATTACAATTACTTTGATGTTGACCTCATTGCAGCTGTTTATGTTTACAAGCTTTTTCACGAACACAGTTTTACAACACACTTTATTTACTGCAGCTACAGCGGGTTTAATGTATGTTGTCTCATAAAAAACACACAATAAAAGTAGCAGCACATTTACTATTACTCTCTGGTGACTACTCAGTCTTGTCACACATACAGAAGCCCACACAACAAAGAGCTGTTTATATTAAGGCAATGTGTGTTTAGCGGTGATATGTGAATTTATTCTTCACTGCACCAGAGCGATGCAAATGGGGTTTTTGTACAATTTTGTGCGCTTTGAAATCAAAATAAAGAAGGACTTACAACAACCTGAGCAATTTTAGAAAACTGCATGCATTTTTTTGTTTTGCCGTTCTTTAGTTTTACTTGAAATACTTTGATACATAATTGTAGGATCGCAGCTTCGCCAAATAGAATACCTCACTCAAATCCATATGTGTTTTATCAGTTCAACTAATGCTCACAAAATCCCTAAAAAGACAATTGTCATCACTATTTTATCTGCCTGGAAAAAAAATGTCAAACATCAGCACTATTGGGAAAGCAAGCAGAGTGAAAATCCTGAGTCCTTTGCTAATCAGAATTTCCATTTCCTATCATTTGGGAGTTCTTGATGCAGGATAGCCTATGCTTTTATCCCAGGTGGAGGTTTAATTTGAAGTGAGGCATGGAAATTAAAAAGCCAGCTTATGTCTGCCTGTCAATCAATCGTTATTTCATATGGGAAGCTCTTTCGCTTAGGCGCTGACAAGAGTGAGCCTATTTGATCTGGGCTTTAAAGAGAGGAAAAAGCCCGGATAGCCATCAGAAATCATTTGCTTCTCAGCAGGACGTTCGAGTGCTATCTTGACAGGACACAATCATACTTGGCTTAATGCAGCATCTATCTTGTTAATCTTTTTTACCATTATAACTCATTTTTGATTTCAGATTTTTTTCAATCAAAACTTGTTAAAGAGCTTTAAGTTTTTGCTTAAATGAGAGAAGTTTAAGACTCTAGTAGTAGCCAAACCTAAATGTGCGACATAATTAAAGTTATAGCAGTTTTATATTCATTCAATCAGCCCTAAATGCATTGAAGATACACTTATAGGCATAGGTTAAAGTGAACCAGAATGATGTTTCAGCACTTTCAAAAAAGGAGTAATTAAATCCAACAGGCAGATTAATACTTTAAAATCAGCTAATTTTTCATGTGCTACAGACTGGCTCTGCTTCTAGCTCAATACATGGAGATACTTGGTCAGCGAAAAGTAAATGACATCCTGGACCCTCTTACATCCTCAACACATCCCTTTTTTCCATTCAAATCCTTTTGAACAAATGTAAAGCTGGAGTGCTAGCTAGTTAGCATTGCGTCTAGCATCTCGCTAGCTAGCTAGCTAATGAAAAAGATTTAAGATAAACAACTTGCCTGAAATTGTTATTAAAATGGAAAACAATTTCAAATACAACTATTCAAGTATCTAAAGTATCAACAAAGACAAAGTGGCTGTTTTCAGGAGAAGAAAAAAATGTTCTTTCAATTATATATAAAATGATTGAAAGAAAGACAGGACACACAAGGAAGATGAGAGATTATATTTAAGCGTAATGACTGCTTAAGCTTCTTTCCAAGTAGTGAAACATCTTGCAAAATAAACTGAAGTGTAATAATTTTGTGTTGTTCAAAGGGTTCAATTTAATACAGGTAAAACTGGTGAGTTTGCAATACTGTCCTAAAGTTTACAAAAAGTTGGTGCTGTTAGGGTATATCAGGAGTAGTGGGTATCAATGTATATTCAAGGTGATTGTAGAAAAGTAAATCTAGCTTTTATACTATCAAGGGATTGTAGACCAGCTGCTCTAATATCAGCTTGAATTCAATTGGCTAAATTCACAAAGAGCAGCGAACATTAGAGCAGCAGCATTACAGGTCAGCTGATCACAGCTTGTACACAAAGAAAAATCTACTGGAGCTCATACTGGTTTTTATGTGACTTCATTTTAAGTGATTCATCACCTCACGCTCCACCGCTACACCAGATCTTGGGTTCCCCCACCTGCCAAATACCAGAACCCTGCCAAATCCCACTTTATGCCTGGCTTATAGGTGTGCAGCCGTGTTATTCAAGCTTGTCTTATCCCAAAGCATGCCGCCTTGACACACTCAATATTGGACACACCACTAAGGACAGGCTCTGGGGGGCTGAGCTAGAGAAAGTGACTTTTACTTCATTGTGTTTCTAACGTGATATCGTTTCCACAGTTCTCCAAGGGTCAAATATTAAATTTGGTTTCATGATACAAATACAATGTACTTGATTTTTTTTTCCAGTCCTGGCATTTTAAAATAAAAATGACTTTAAATTTGTCTTAAAAGCCAGTCTTCAAACCCTGTTGTTAGGATCGTTTGTCTTTACAAGTCATCCTGTGACATCCGTCCATTCTTCCATTTTCTTAACCATTTACCCACTTCAGGGAAATGGGTCATGTGAGGCCATACAAGTCAAATTAAAACTCAAGTAACTGCTATATGTCATTATTAATATAAAATAAAAATATTCACCCTGCTCTGAATCTACATAGCTCATCTGTAGTGGTGAAAAAACCCCACACCGAAAACAGTCAAATATTTTAAATGTTCATCTGTACTTAAGTGTCATGCTGAGGTCAAGTCTGAAAAGATGGGAAGAAGTACACATCCTTTGAGATCACTAGCACACAACTGCCTCAGAAATGGAATTGCCATAATCGTCATCCACATAAAACATGCATTAAAGAGTATTTAAGAGTCAGCCTACGTCAGTATCATAAAGAGCAAATCCACTTTGAAATATTACTTTGGTCAAGTAAGTGCACTACATCTACAACCAAGAAGAGGATAGGAAATCATTTGAGCAAAAATTGCGACCCCCCCCCCCAACAAAAAAAAAAAAGAGACAGTTTTAAATCCAGTATTTGTACAGGAAAAGTTTTTCACTTGCAGAGCATAATATATGTACAGAGAAAGGATGAGCAAATTGTACTTGTAATTATTGTATACTACAATGCTCGAGCACATTTAGAGCTCTCATATGAACTAACAGGCGCCTGCATGATTGGGAATGATGTATGGCTCAAATTAATTATTCGGATTAGATTGTTAAGTCTATACCAGTGAACGTTCACTAACGTCTGTCGCATGAACAAACAAGAGACTGTCTTTCCCCTTAAATGTTCCTTGACATATGTCGCAGTCAAGTGAAGCAGCATGACTCAGGCTTGTAGACAGACTTTGTTTTATATCTAAACCAGATTCACAAAAGAGTAGAGGAAAAATATTTTGAGCTCATTTTCATATTAAATATTGAAGGCACGACACAGTTAGTCAAATAGCACTAAGTAGAAGAAAGAGTTAAACCGTGTCCGTTAAACCTTTTGTATTCTTATGTTTGATTAGCTCCCCTGCAGACTTCTGATTGGAAATATTAAGCATATTAATTTAATTAAAAATATGCTATAGTAGTCTTGTAAAAGCTGCAGTTAGTTAATAATACTCCTAATTTTTCAATAATAGTTCATAATTATCATATAATATCCCTGCTATTCTTTTCAGAAATCACACCCTGCACACAACCTGTAAGGCTGAACAACTTACTGTTTACAGAATTTCTACCTTTTAAGAAATCACAATACCTGTCTGCCTGTCTTTGCAGTATACACAGTCTTTACTTCACAGAAGCAGTGTCCAAACTCGTGGATGCATTTTTCACGCTCATCTATTTACATTAAAAATTCAGAAGATTAACATTGATTTAAAAGAGAAAAAAAATAATAAAGCAAACAGGACTTGCTATGGATCATTACATTGAAATAATTATAAATCTTCCTGGACTTTTTTCGTTCTAAACTACCCATGGTAGCACTACATTAGCTAATTCAGAACAGCTGTTTAGCTCTTCAGCAAGGACATCTTGTAACAATTTGTCATTTTTATTTCAGTCATTTCTTTATATTCTTTTATTCTTCTCTACAATGCAATGCATCATCTATTGCCAATCCTTTGTGTGTTGCCAAGGTTGCATCTTAATCCCAGGTTACAGACCAAGCGGTGGCCACACCTCTAAAAGGTATATGTCGGCTAAAAGATGACGCTCCATTTAAAAATCACAACAGCGTCATTCCATTTAAACTCAGTTTAATTGCTGGACAGGTACTTAAACGAGATTTAAATGAACGCAGACAGATTAACAGGGACGCTAATGATGTGATGAGGGCTTTTGTCCTTTCTACCCATGTTAAATTTTTCCTTGCATGGGAAGCGCGATGCACAGTTGCAACATGGGAAACTGACAGTACTCTCTGGTACCAGCTGCGATCTACTCCACAGTGCCCTGGGCTACAAAAATGTTAATTGGGCTTCTAATGTGCAATTTTGCAGGCCATAATCTGTAAATATCGCTTAACATCAGTGAAATAAATAAATCAAGCAGAATGACATCTACAACCTCTCTGCCCCAGTTGTCCTTAATAGGCATAGTACTGGTTGCTCCTTGTGCACATTTGCTAAAAAAAGGAATAAAAACTTCTGTTATTATCAAATCATAAAAACAGTTTTTCCTAAACCAATAAATAATATTCACAATGCAACTAAAATAACTACATGTATTTAACTTCTAAAAAACATACAAACTGTTTTAACCTAATTGCAAATACACTAAAGAAAACCCAGACAAATCAAACCAATGTTTGGAAAACCTACAGCTTTT
This sequence comes from Diplotaxodon limnothrissa, assembly GCF_057381915.1. NCBI lineage: Eukaryota > Metazoa > Chordata > Actinopteri > Cichliformes > Cichlidae > Diplotaxodon > Diplotaxodon limnothrissa. The sequence continues at coordinate 16,086,858 of NC_140616.1, read as the reverse complement.
CACAGTCGCTTAAGTGACATTAATGGTACACTCAATAATCATTATTTATTAGTTTAAAAGGAAAATCCATGCACACAAAAAACAGTCTTCTTGTAATTATCCAAAGTTAAGGGTAATAGAGCCTTGGAATATATGCAGACAGACATGCATTATTTTGACAGTAATGCACTAAAATGGCCTATCAACAGCAACAACTGTTCATCTCCCGGAGACAACCTATGCGGCTTATTGCTGTACATTAGGACCTTAAAACACTTCCAGAATCCCATTAATACATCTCATTGCATAAAATTTCCATTTGATTTGTATTCAGAATTTTAGATGACCAGTAGAGCACCAGAAAACCCTCATTATTTCATATTCAATCAATCACTCATCGGCGAGCGCCTGTATTATGCCAGTTTTGGCAGTGTGTGGTTTCATCTTGATTATGGAGATTGGCATTAAAATCAGAGGAACAATGCGGCCTCCTCGCGCATGGCCGTTCTTGAACATGTCACAATTTCATTACTATTGACAAGCTGCATTATAATGTACTTATGTGTCTTGTGCATCTTTATCGGGTTTGAGTCAAATGCTCGAGGCACTTTGAGTCTTCTCATATGTCACCTTATCATGAATGCTGAAGATTCTTCAGTGGCTTTCAAAAACATGCAAAAATAACTGGCAATAGAGAAAGACTTTTAAAAATGTATTAATTTAACCCTTGGAGGAACAATTTAAAATATGATTTTACTTTTTTTTTTTTTTTTCCTCTTCTTAATGCCGCCATTTATACCCTTGAATGTGGATGAAAAGTGAGAACAGTAACAAAGAATTAATATGAATATGACAGTTCTTCAGGTCCGGATTCGTCAGGTTCTTTGATGTCTTCTATAGGGAGAACCAACACTGTTGCTTGGGTTGCTCGGTAAAAAAAAGATAAAACTATATAGGCTATATAGCACTCTGTATCTACTGTGACTGTGTGACTAAGGTCTTAGAAACAACCATCTAAGTTATCGTCTCCTTCTTCAGATTGGTGCATTTCCTAGGTGCTTTAATTGTTGTTTGTAAAAAAGACATTCAGCGTCGCTCGAAAGACGTCATTTAAACTCTTTGCCATGTTACAGCTGTTCCCAAACAGCTGGATCCGCACTTGAACTTTGAATGGAGTGACTGATGAATCAGACGTGCGACAATAAAGGTTATCGTAGTGAACAGTGTCGGTACCGGAAACAACACATCACCATACCGAAAGCGCCGCTGTCACACCGCAGGAATCTTGGCGTGGAGGTGGTGGGGAATGGGTTGCCTTCGTGGTCACAAACTTTTTCAATTTCACTGTCAATTTCCTGGGTAATTACTGGTGCTTTTGATGGACTTTTTATGACACCGGCTCCCCTCCTGCGAGACGCTGTACGTGCTCAGCCGCAACAGGAAGAGGGGGGGAGAAATTTCCCACTTTTGACACCAATTTCCACCTCCCATAAGTGGACCTCGTCACCCCTGATGACCCCTGTAGCAGCAGAATGAATCTGGCCAGTGATGCCAGCTGCACTTTATCTGCACCACTAGGCTGAGCACGGGGTCGACCGGGTTGACCTCGGTGTGCATGCGTTGTTGTGTGTTGCTGTGTGTTTTTCAGTGCAAGGGCTAAGTTTGGGAACTCACACAGCAGTTTTATGTGAACTAAATGTTAAAGTGTTCCAAACTGTACGGCTGGTCAGTAAAAAAACAGAAAAAGAAAGTCCACTGATAATATCTATGATGTATAAATAACAGATAAAAAGGAGCACTTAAACGACTATTTCCTCTTAATCTTTCCAGATCAGCAAGCTTGACAAATCAGCCAACAAGAAAAGGGGGCCAGCACTGAGGGCTTATTGGCCGGCACTGTCTAGATGGCACTCCGTCTAAGGAGATCAGAACACCAAGCACATCTCCCGCGAGATCGACGGGCCGACAAACAGATGAGCCCACAGGCCGAGGGTCACAGATCATTAAAAGCCATCTATCAGCGGCTTTCAAGGCCCCTAATTCCCCCAAATCGAATATTTCCATGTAAATATGTCAAAACAGGAATGAAATTAGCGTGGTAGTTTATTGACTGTGATAAAATCTGAAAAGCACCACTGCACATAATTACATACTTGTCAGAGCCATAAAAATTAGCTTTATTATCAATGGAATGGTTTTGTACAACTTCATTTAGGTCCGATATCTTCCAGATGGGGCTGCTCTCTGCACTTCAGCAGTTTTAATGCACCCCACTCACACACACAGACACACAGTCCCACACACACTCGCTCACGCCATCGTCTTTTTCATCCTTTTATTCCCATGCCGAAGGAATGGGGAAAAAAAAGGAAGTGAAAGAGGAGCTAATGTCTGAGGCAGAGTTGAAGGCCACATCAGCTGTGTTTGATAGCACAAGTTTTTGATCTCATTAATGATACTGGCCTCCATTCTGAACCTAATCGCACGCAAATCAAAAAATTACTGATGTTTAAGATGCCGAGGGTAAAAGGGCGTCTCTTTCATTCCATTTGAGAGATGAAGGCCTTCAACAAGAGGGAGTATTTCAACATATTCTCTCATTGTGCAACTTGTGAATTGCACTGGTACTCCGAGTGTCTCGGGCAGTCTGTTTCTCCTGCGTTTTACTTCTTGCACCCCCACGGCTGGCTCAGTAAAGTTTCTCTAGCGTGTCAGTCGGCTCCACTAACAATTTTAACTAACAATTCTATTTAGCTTTTCATTATTATTTGTTGCCATTGTCCCGTCTTCTCCTAACTCCATTATCATATCAATTATCATCTCAGTCACACATCCCGATTTCCACTCATATCACATTTACATCAAGTCGATAATGCATCCCTCTTGCTAAATTATTTAGTTAACAACTTGAACTAGAAGCGGGTGATTTATATTTTAAACAGACACCTATTCTTAATGGCAGCTTCTGTTTAATCCTTTAGTAGAGTTGACTTGCTGCAATTTTGTCTCTCTCGACGTGCACATTTTTTCTCTCTCTCAGAGAGCGAACCATTTGCCATTTAGTCAGAAGGCACACACACAGCTACTCATCGAGGTCAAATATACAAAGCCTTTTTAAAAAAGTTTCCTATTTATTTACACATATTGTAGCAAATCAAAGGACGGAACTTGTCCACACCAAGTGAGTCATTGTCATTTAGAGAAAGAGTGTTTCGTGCAAAGTAGGGTAAACCTATACTCACTGGCTATGTTGCTAGGTACACCTGTTTAAATTGAGACCAAATGGAGCATCAGAATGGGGAATAAAGTTAATTTAAGCGACTCTGAATGTGGTATGGATGTGGTACGGGCTAATGGGAAGGCGACAGTAACTCAAATAACCACTCAATACAACCAACAGCCTAGTGCGTCATGTCGCTCAAATCTTCCTGAGCTGGTTTCTTGAACATGACCATGAGTTTAATATACTCAGTTAAGGGGATTTGGGATGTTTTAACAGGTGATTCACAGCCAAAAAAATCTGCAGCAACTGTGTGATGCTAACATATCAACACATATCAATCATGCTTTATCTGTGCCATGAAGAATTAAGACCGTTCTGTAGGTAAAAAGGGGCTCCAATCTCTTAACAGAAAAGTGTACGAATAAAGCAATCACTGAGTGCATGCGTCTGGTAAGGCTTCATGTTTTCATGTAATTGTAAGTCCAGTGTCAGAATTTTAAAAGCAAACAGGGAAAAATGTTATGTTTCGGATTTCAGACCCAAAAGCAAGACACAGAAAACAAGCTAGTGAGATAAAGAACAATTGAACACTAGCTGGTAAACCAACAGAAGAAAATCCAACAAGCAAACAAAGCAAAAAACCCCAAAAGGTAGCAAAAATATACAAACAAATACAGACACATGAGGAGGCAAGCTGTGAAGGAAGATGGAGCAAGTGTTGGTGAACAGGTAGGATGACAGAGTGACTGACAACTGACACTGGAGAAAGAAAGGACTATAAATACATGAGTTGCTGGTGATGAATCTGGACAGGTGAACATACTTTTCATCCATTTCTAACAATTTCTATTTTAATAATGTTCAATCTTCACCCAACATGTTCATAAAAAACATATAAAATGTTATATAAATATGTAAATATTATAAAATAAAGTATGCAAAGTTGTGTTTAAGCTCAAATAAGGAGCAACCGTGTACATCCTATAGGTACTTACTACTTGGTTGAATTACAGCTTCCTCTTTCTTAACTCCTCCGAAGCGCAAAGATGCATACAGCTTACATACAAACACAAGACACACTTGTCTTGTTTGTGCATGTTTCGCTGCTAAAAACAACCCCATCAGAATATCACCTCTCTGAGATATTAAGTGGCCCAAGTGCTGATACAACTGTTAAGGAAATCACCCTTATGTCGAGCTCCTTTGAGAAATAGCGCCTCTGCACGGGGAATTCGTTTGATGGAGGTATCTCATTACCTTTTTAAAAGATAGAAAAAAAGCCCAGCAACCTAGAAATAGTGATTATTAGACGTTAATGCGTCTCCCTGGTTGCGTATCCCTGGCATTCAAAATTCAATAGCTTAACCTCGTCCTAATGAATGTATTAATGATGTTTGTGCTCTTGAGAGTGACTTTCCAGGTTGTTTGCAGACACAAGAGTGTTTTAAAATGAATTCTCCATTCTAATATACTTTTGTTAATGCCTCTCCTGTGTGCTGTGATAACTTCTTTAAAGCCTCTCAAATTGCTACAAGTAATGTAGCAGAACTTTCACAGGAAGTGCGACATTTAAAGGTCAGGCTTTAAGTTTAAGAATCTAATGGTAATATAAATGCTCAGACTTTTATGATCAGCCTACTTAATATATTTAGGTTTTCGGAAAAGCTCTAGTCACATCTAAATTACACATCTAAATTAGGCATGCAAACTAATGTATTACAGCTGATGATCACAATTACATGATTAATAAAGTCATTTTTATTAATGGGGTTACTGTTGTTTTATTGCTCTCAGCCTGTATTTTCCTTACACGTCCAATAAATATCAGTGATCACGATCCTTTGCACAAAAACACCCTAACCCTGAGTGTAGAGCATTTTTGGTTTTTTTGCTTAGTGGTCCCCCAACAATCTGAAAACTGAAAATAATTAACTTTAAAATACTGCATCACTTGTCAGTGTCTCTTCCTCAAAATGTGGGCGTTACCATATCAATGGTATCAATAATGAAGGAGAACCAAACTCTGAAGAAGCTGGTTAATCTAACCTGGCGACAAAAAGCTTCTTAGCAGCACTTTAACAATGAGATGGTAAATGGCCTGTATTTGTATAGCGCTTTTACTTCGTCCCTAAGGACCCCAAAGCGCTTTACACTACATTCAGTCATCCACACACTGGTGATGGCAGCTACATTGTAGCCACAGCCACCCTGGGGCGCACTGACAGAGGCGAGGCTGCTGGACACTGGCGCCACCTCTGACCACAACCAGTAGGCAACGGGTGAAGTGACTTGCCCAAGGACACAACGACGAGACTGTCGGAGCCGAGGCTCGAACCGGCAACCTTCTGATTACAAGACGAACTGCCAACTCTTGAGCCACGATCGCCCATCAGATCAGACATTAATATTGAAGTCATGTGTATGTGGCTTTAGGATCCCTGAAGAGTTTCAGTTTTTGTCTCGTCTGGACACAAGGGTCTTTTACAATTTTTTAAAATATCATTTTTTAAGGATATCCTAACTAATTTATTAAAGAGGAATAGCCAATAAGAGTGTTGGCTAAAGGGAGGCCTTGGTCACAGAAGCCTAGAGACTGGCTGGAGACCCCCTGGCAACCTCTGGTCATTAGGGAATAAAGTGTATTGGCAGACTGGTTGGCTAGTAGTTGCTGGATAATGCTGGGCAAACTTGGGTAAAACTGGGTAAAGAGGGCGCTGCACCAAAAAAAAAAAAAAAAAACACCTTTGGAAACTTCCAGATTCTCATAGTTCTTTGTAGTTTGCATGATAGATGCCAACTGCTCTGCAAACAGCAGCCATTGTACTTGAGCACAGTGTGGATCAAACTGAAACTGAAGAATATTTGCTTGCAAAGTAAAAGCTGTTCCTTAATGCAATGCAGTCCAGTGCATTTTTCTGTTTGTACCACACTTTTCACAATTCGACCACTGCTTGGTGAGCAGTACGCAAATGTTTGCAGGCATGTCAGTATCTGCCATGCAAACTGTTGGACACCATAGCAACCTGCTAGCAACCAAAACAACGACATGGATGGGGTTTTTCCCGGGGATTGACTGGGGGTCTGTTCACTTTTCAGTCTTGAACTGAGGAGATACATCAATGACTAGTGCTAGATAAATATGACTTTTTTGAACTGTAAAGTTGCAGAAGAATGTCCCCCCTAAACTGTGCAATAATGCTATATATGTAGTAGTGCTTTTAGTATTATGCACTACCCTGCTTACTTTGCATAAAGCCCATAGAAAAGGTTATCATACGTGGAAACAGTTTTCAGAGTACAAAACTGGCTCATGATAATTGCAGGTGCCCAGTTATTTATACTCTACAGGATCTTCTTCACTGACCGAGGGGCCCCAGAGATTACGATTTGCATTCTCTTTGGGACAATGAAATATATTAAATCTAAACTTTAAAAATAAAAAGAGAGAGAAAGAGAACATTTAAATGTAAACCCAGTGTAAATATACCGCCTATCTCAGTCCTTGTTGCTGATAACAAGCACAACGTTGATGGTACAATAACAAGGCTTGACGTGAATGTCGAGCCTTTCATGGAACACATCTCTCCAGCTTCTGGGAATAACAGCGTGGAAGTAACCTCCTAATAAACCTCCCTTTCTCCTGTAGACAACAATCACAACAACATCTATCTCTAATTTATGCCACTTCTACGAGAGTCAAGTAACCAGAAACTATACGCATCAAAGTCATACAGTAGCAGAAATCATTAGACGAGGAAACACTGGAGATAATTTTAGTCTCTGCTTTATATAGTAAGCAATGAGAAGCCAGCATGCCTCTACAGTCATTAGTCACAGAGGAGGGGGATTACTAATACTATCACTTGATTTGACTAATGTTCCTATTTGAAAGGGTTCTTCCACTTGTTTGTCCTTCGCAACAGTGACAGAGAGCTGAAACAAACATCTATCCACTGCGCTGTTTCTGTAGTCACCCTCTATTTCAGATGACCATTTCCCCAGATCCTTCTGCTCCCACTTGTCTAATTACCATAGAAGTATTTTTTCAAACACCCCCTCCATCTTTCCCGAAGGAGACCACATGCAACTATAATTGCCTCCCTCATTAGTTATGTTTTCACAAGACGGGATAGGGGGCAATTAATTTTATCACTTAATTTTGTCACCGTTATTTCCACCGCCTTAGTACTGATGTGTCCACCGCGGCCGGAGCCATTTTTCAGGAAAATTAATTGACGAAGCAGTAAAATTTATCAACATATCACCAGATTAGGCGACAAATTGATGCAATGAGGGAATCAATTGTGTTTCTGTCATCGGGGTAAAACAGCACAACCCAGAGCAGAGCTGGACCAGCTAGACCACTGTGAGAGTGACTTCTGTGGCAGGTGCTGTGATTTATGTTTTTATTTAGACAGGGGGCATAAATCAGAATGAGTTACAAGTATGTGCTACCTCCCCCTGAGAATCGCACAACCCGCTGCACAAAGCACATGCAGCACATACAAAGTTGAGACGCAGACACCGACACGAGAGCGAACAAAGATAAAATCAAAGACATCCACAAAAAACAACAGAAAAAAATCAATAAGAAAGAATAAGGCAAAGAATGCTGAATAGATCAACAGCAGCAAAAACAAATACTAGTGAAGGATGAAAAATGTGTATTAGGGAACATTTTGGAATGAAGAATAAAGAATGGCTGCTATTAGCGTTGTCGCCACTCTGGAATTGTTAACTTAAAAAATATTGATGCCATTGGGTAAAAAAAAAAAAAAGAATTGCCACAACACCCGGGGGTATGAATTGTCCTCGATAAAAGATAAAGACAGTGCTGTAACATGACATGTGATGAGAAGCAGGCACACTGCGTGAGTGACCCACTGAATGAGAGGAGGCCGGGCTCTCTGGGCAGTGCGTTGTTCGAGTCAACTTGACAGAAAGCACGGCTTGTCACAGTAATGATGCAAGTTAAAAAGTTTCAAATACTCTAAGATCAATATGTTTGGATCAATGGACAACCCTGCCACAATTATTCTTCTTTGAAAACAGATGCATTATTGGCACTCGATCTAGGCTACAATTAATTCTTATTTTCTTCATTAATTAAGACAAATGGTGAAAGCACCCTTCGCGATGGCCAGGAAATGTAAGAAGTCATGTTTTAAAGGCTTGTTTTGTCTGATCAACAGTTCGAAACGTGGTTCATGTGTCCATCATCTGAATACAGAGAGTCACATGCACACCATTCCTAATGCCTCAGCTCTGTGCTTTGTCCTAAAAGAGAAAAGAGCATAAAAGCAGGTAGTAAGGAATATTTTTAAGGTAGATCAAGGTCATGAAACCTATGCTCATTAGGGTAAATAAAAGGAATAAAGAAGAATATCTGAAGCATTTAAACATTTTCGAGTCCACTGTGCGACCCTGTCTCTACATGTCTGTAAAACGCTTTTGGGGTTGTGACCCTCCAGTTGAGAAACAGTATCCTGCTGTAGCACGTGGCCCCACGGTGTGCTCTGTATTTAATCAGCGAAACATCAATGAAACTGTTTTTGTGACAGTTAGTCTATCAAAAACATTCAGCTGATCTCATTCAATACATCAGCATGCGGAGAGAACAATTTGAGGACAAAATGAGCAGAGCGGCATCACCTACTGTTCCGTCCTCTCAGGAGTGCACACATTTTGTCCTCAGCAGAGGAAAGAGCACGACACATGAGAGAGAGAGGAGAAGATAAAAAAAAAAAACAGTATAACACAGCGTCTAGAGGAGCAAGCATGAGAATTGCTTGGGCGCCGGGACTGTCATGTCTGTATAAACAGGCATTGATTTTTCTGTCCAGCCCTGGCACCTTAGCCATTTATTCTCAGCTTTGTGGCTGGGGCCCAGCGGGGGTGGAGAAATTCTGTTACAGTCCAGTTGGGCCCTTGAGGCCTGTGTGTGAGAATAGATTTCACCTGTAAACGAGGAGAGGGACTGGAGCCACTTAACAAGGGCAGCTTGTGTCACCAGAGGGCAGGATGGGTGAAGTCACACTGGGTGGATAATGCTGCAGAGAGACAGCGAGAATGAAAGGCAAAAAGAAAGCAGAAAGAAGGACGTGATTGATACTGCTGAAGACGAAGAAAGAGGAAAAGGTGTTTTTATAGAAGAAGAGAAAGAAAAAGGATAAATAAGTGAAGATATTTACAAAGGACAAACATGATTTTACATCAAATTTTCCACGTGACATGATAAATAAAAGCCATCTCTATCCTGCAGGGTGCAGTTCTCAATAATACTTCAGTGAGGGAATAAGACGCTTGTTATCCAAGTCAGCACAATTAGTAGCTCCATCTTAGACTTTAGCTAACCAGGAGCTCCAGCCCTCGGCGACAAACTGCACAAACTCAAGTGACGGTCAGAAGTCAAGGCCAGTCCAGTCTGTGCTGTCATCAGTCGAGAGGCGAGAAATAAACATGGAAAGAAAAGATTCAGTTTTCATAATATTGTTTTTTAATTATTCTATCTCATTATTAAATATATTGTTTCATTTGTATAGTATGGTAATACTTGCTTCTGGCTCTTTCTCTACTATCCAGACCAATTCAGTTCTATTTATAGCTGCAGCTCACCAAAACAATCATCTCTCAATGTAAAGGTTTTTATTAGTGCTGACTTTTCTTTTCTTTTTAGGGGTGATATTCAACAATAAAGAAGACGTCTTTGTTAGTTTCTTTTTGTAACTTACTGGAATGTTGACATTCATTGGGCTATAGATGAATTTCACAATGTTTTTTTGAGTTTTTACTACCCAGTCCAATTCACTTTGAAAAACTGCAGCCCTAGATACAGCATCATACCCTGATTGCATACATCCCCCAAACATTACAACCCAGTCCTCTACATTCATTGAAAGAAACCACGTTGACTTAACACATTTATTTCATCCACCTTTTGATTTACCACCTGCTCGGAGAGTCCAACTTACACGAGCTGGGACGCTGAATTTATTTTATGTGTTCTGCCTTTTTTCCAACTTGGAGTGCATGTGGGAATTGTGGTGCAAACTTGTTAGGCAGGGAGCCACATAAGAAAAATGAAAGTACTTTTGTATACCTGGCAGTTCTGCAGAAGTCAAGAAAGAGCAAAAATCCAGGACACTGAGTTTGCTACATTTAGGAAAAAGGTCACTTACTTTGTAACTTTAGATGTTAAGTGATTTAATACAGATTTTATTTTCCAAAAATGACTAACACAGTCAAATACATGGATTAACCTCAGTTTCATGGGGTTATTTTGACTAAATACATCAGACTGTCTTTTATGGATAAATGGATACATGTTGGGTACAATATATACAGGTCTTGCATTCCTGATTGTTTTCTTTGTTCTCTCAGTTCACGTTTATGCGTTTTGTGTGAGAGGACATCGGTCATGTGTTATGCCAATATTCCTGGCCTTTGACTCATATTAGCAGGTTGCAATGCAGTATATTTTCAATTAGGATTTAAGCTTGATAAAGTACTATTGACAAGAGTGAATTGATTTTGTTGTAACTCTCTCCTTTCACCATTGTCCGATTGATTAACTTGTTTTGATGTCGGACAGCACCGTATACCTCTGCTCTCCAATTGCTGCTACATCTGTACTGTTATCTGCACAAAACTGAAGAATAAACCAACAAAAGAAGAAGGAAGCTAAATATTACACCAGGAAGAACATGCTGAGGCAGGAGGAAGTGATAACAGCTTTAAAACATTACGTTTTGTTATATGAAAAGTTATCATGTTTTCCTCAAAATTGAATCGTGATGCAAAGTACGTGCTATCATTGGGATCGCCGCTTGAATTGAAACAAATTCCTTTGACTCATTCAGGCTTTTCAAAATGTACCTGTCGGCATAGTTTCACATTTATAACAAAAACTCAAAAAAGTTCCTGCATTCGTTTTTGCGTTAGTGGAAACAGGCAGCTTCAACATCACGGGAACCTGTAATTGAGAAGAATTAAAGACAAACAGTGAGTTTTAACTCTCGTGTAGGCCCGCACACACACATCAGCTGCTCTGTGAAGTTTCAGCAGAGAGTGACAGTAATGATAGTGTGTGAAGGTTAACTCCAAGAGAAACCGAAGCGCTCCCGCTGAATGGGAAGGAGAGGGGCAGATTTGAAAAGTACTTATTAGTCAAACTGGGTAACGCCGCCGCCTGCAAAGTATAATCAAATCAGTCTATACACCTAGTTCCAACATAGCATCTGAGATGCAACCGGCTCTGCAACCTTGACAGGAGGGTTATTTTTACTGATATGTTGCCTGCCTATTGTCTTGTGCATGTATTGAAAATGGCGGCGTCAACAAAAGGAAATAAATACAATGAAGGATGAATGCGCTCAGGAGGGTGTCGCTGGGAAGGAGGGATACAAGAAGCAATTATGAACATGCGTTCCTTGTGTTTTTATTTCTCTGCCCTCGAGTTAAGCACCCAATTGTTTGTGGAATACATAGACTGCCATGCAATTTTAATGACCCCCAGCACGCGTATATTTCCTGATTCACTTCTCATCGGCCCCCGATTTTTATTTAGAACCAAAAAATACTCCCGACTTGTCTCCTTTGTGATCAATACGTGGTGTCTTGGAATGAGGCAACCGGTTTTAATATGATTTTATGAGATCAGATAGCTCCCTTTGATCCCCGCCACGATTCGTCTGATCTCCTATATCCGACAGGCTCCAGTGTTCATATGCATATTACATCTAGGAACACGGGGAATGGAGAAGAAATATGTGATAGGAAAAACAACACTGTCCCTCTTCAAGGATGTGTTTGTTAACCAGAATTAATAGAAAAACCTCCAGGTGTTATTGTTGTTGTTGGTTGGTGCTGGTGTTTTGTTTTAGCTGGCACTGCTGCTTGTGAGAAGTGCACATCAAGCAAATTAACACTTGCAGCTTTGTCCTTAATTGCACATATGAGAAAAGCAGTGGCTTAGGGAATGTTGTATGTAAATAAGGTTTTATTTTGTTTTGTTTGCTGCTGGTGTTTCATCAAAAAAAGAAGTAAAAAAACAAAACAACAACAACAAAACCACTTAGTTCCTGTATTTAATAATTTTGGGTATTCAGTGTATAATAGGACATTAAAACCTGACCAGCACTCATACTTCACAAGGAAACTTTATAAACAAAAGATCAATGACTACGTTTAATTGAATTATTTGATGAACAGCATTGTTCATATTTTGCAAGATACAATTAAAACACACAGATCCACAGCACTGATAATGGCTTTGTGTGTATCCATTAAACTAGGGATGTCTAACCTGAACCTAATGTGAATTATACTACGAGTCCTAGTACAAATACTACAGCTCAAGGTCCTAATAGCATATTCAAAAAAGCTCGTTAAACCACATGAAACGGCTCATTTAAGCCATTAATCCCAATACAATCCAGTACAGAAATCAGTATCCCAGGATATGTGGTGCATACAGTAGCGACTAACAAATGTTACCACAGCCCCCCCAAAAATCAACTCATAATAATCCATCGAGGTGACTGTAGCTCAGGTGGTAGAGCAGGTCAACTACTAATTGGAAGGTTGGTGGTTCAATTCCTGTCTGCTCCAGTTTGCATTCCATATATCTTTGAGCAACCCCACAAATGTGACTATATGTTAGTGCTTGTGTGAATAAGCCGAGCGCTTTGAGTGCTCAGACAGAGTACAAAAGTACTATATAAGAACCAGTCCATTTACCACACCAACAGAACTACATGTCTCCAGTCTTGTGTGTCTTTTCTAGTTCAGCGTTACCAGCAACTCTGCACACAGATCAGAATTTATTCACGGCGATGAACTGGAACGTACATTCACAGCCACTTTATTAGGGACACCAGGTCAATCACCAATCTGATGCAGGTCTAACACAGAGAGACAGACACTCTCACATTCACACCTGTGGGCAAGTTATTATTGTAGGGTCTTTATCATACCTTCACACCTTAAAGTGAGGTGACTGTTGTTGTGATTTGGTGCTATATAACTAAAATGTAATTTACTTTTGAATTAACCTAACCCCAGTAACTGCATATCATGCAAACATGGAAAGGACCCAGCCAGATGGTGAAGTCCAACTCACGAGCTTCTCAGAGTGAGGTAGAACCTCACCGCTGTGCTGCCCCTGCAATATTCAATAGCTGTGAACAATATGAAAGCACGGCTCCATGGTTCAGGCTGATTCCGGCTACGCACACATCATGTCACAAATGACAAAGGGTGGCCTCCACAGTCACCAGATCTCAACCCAACAGAACGCCTTTGGGATGTGGTGGAACAGGAGATTTCCTTTTGTAATCTTTTATAACACATCCCCTCAAATTTTGCTCATAAACAACTTTTGCCTATTGACCATAAAATATATGTTTCCAAAAAGGTTATACCATTATTTAATAATCGCAATTCAGGAGTGAAAATGACAGCCTTTCGGTCTGTCATTAAGTGCATTCACTGAACGATGTATCATTTCTGTGTTCACACAAATGCACATGTTTAACTTCAGGAAAGGCTGTGTGGGAAACTGCTAGTGGTAATAAGGAGGTGATAGCATCAAAGCTTGCCACACTTAAAAAAAACACTACAATGAAGAAATAGTAAATATCCCTCGGCCACATAGTTCAGATACTTAATTGCCTTCCCAAGCTCGAGTGCAGTAAATAATTAAATTTTAATTTCTGCTCTCGCCATTGTATTTCCCTAGCGCGTGTTCAGGTGAATATCTGGATTATTTGTTCATTATAATCACTTATTGTCTCAGAGGTTTGCAATTACGTTGAAGGTGCAAACCAGATCCGTCATCGTCACAAATACCTCCGAGCAAGATCTCAAATCATGTCACCAAATGAAACAGATACATAAAATTTACTAATTTTACATAAATCCATAAACTGCGACCTCTTGTGTTACCCATATTTAATGATGTGTGCACAGGAGTGACGTGGACTATCATTACCAGGTTATGAAACCTGTCGTATGCACCAAGGCAGTTTTATGAATGTATACGATAGCTGTCGTTAAATGTCATTTGTTATTTTGTTCAGGTTTAATGTGAGGTTTCAGATGTGTCTTTTTTATGATAGCTTGACATTTGAAGTTTGAAATGTGGATGCATTTTGCTTTTTTGTAAGAGAGCCTTGATCAAAGATGTGCACCCTGTCTCCAGTACAAGCAGAGAGAAAAACATTTTACGACCACTACTGAACGCTTTATTATGAATGGACCTTAACTTGTACCTAATTCATCAACTGGGTCATCAGATGTGTTCATTTGTCTTGTTAACAGCTTGGCAATAATATAAAATGAAGTAACAGACACACGCTCTGTGGATCTGAATCAACCTCACTCTATGTATTGTGGCCACAACTCTTTGAATTGAGGTGTTTTCAGTCCCAGTGCCACAGGTGTATAACATCAAGCACCTAGCCATGCAGTCTGCCTTTACAAATATTTGTGAAAGAATGGGTCGTCTTTAAGAGCTGACTGAATTCAAGCTTGTTATTGTAACAGGATTTCACTTTTGCAACAAGACAGTTTGTGAAACGTTGTGAAATCTTCCCTACTGGACACTCCATGGTAAACTGCGAATGACAATAACAGTATCTCAGCTACAAAGTGGTCGACCACATAAAGTTAAATGGACTGATTCTTATATAGTGCTACTCTCCCAGAGTACTCAAAGCGCACTATACAACATGCCACATTCACCCAGTCACACCCATTCTCACAAGCACTTTCTCTAAACTTAGCACTATCTAACCACATTCACACACACATTCATACTCCGATGGAGAGGAAAGCAACTTGGCATTAGTATCTTGCCCAAGGACACTTGGCATGCAGACTGGAGGAGCTAAGAATCAAACCACCAACCTTCCAATCAGTCGGTGACCTGCTCTACCTCCTGAGCTACAGCCACCCTGCAAAGTTAAAGCGTTGGGTTGCCAAGCGCTAAGGCTAAATTTAAGGTGTTTTATGATTTAACATAAACCCTGGTGAAATTCTTTCAGCGTTACAATACTTTAAACAGTACCATGATGCACCGTATGAATTTTCACATTGTTATTATATATAGTAAAGCAACGTTTGGATTTTTACAAAGAAAAAATTTGGACTCACTGAGTAAATATAAACCTTTCCACATGATGGGGGAAATGACATTTCTTTCATCAATCATATTTTCACTAGTTGTTATGTTTCATTTTATTACAGATGGGATCTGTCATCAACACCTCCTCGTCTAACCAGATGACTAATGTAGATATTCAAGTGTTGTGTTAAATGTCTTTGCCACTACAGTTGGCTTACATTTGTTGGATAATGTAAGTAAGTTGGATCAGGAATTTCTACCTATGATCTCTGTTAATAAAACAGTGTCCATGTTAATTATATAAACATTCTAACAAACCAGTACTTCTAAAGTAGTAGACACAGTGGAAGCCATGATGCAGTATTTACATGAAGCATAATTCACAACGTGTCACACGATTTATTAACTGAATTTCAGACTACTGTGCTTTATGTCATGTCCGCTGTCATATCATCATCAACATTATGTTTGAAATAGACTGACCAACTAGGGAACACATCTTCCCCTCTCCTTTTCTATTAGCGCTAGCAAAATTTGAAATGAAGAGTCATTCATCTAGATCCAGCAGCAAACAAAATCAAATAAATCAACACTTTGCCCAAATATAAAAATATTTGTGCTGTGGGCAGATAATTAATGACCACAGCTGCTCTAATTAAAAGCCATCTGAGTTCCATTAATCTTGGTTGTTCGGTCCCGTCATTTCTCAAAGTGGACAGCCACGCCTTTCCTAAGCAATGCCCATTGTCCTTGGACTTATTTTTCAGGTGATATGGAAGGCCATTGTTGCTTTATTAGGATCACGAAGAAACATGAAAGCATAATCATTTATGGATTCCGAAGTGGGCACAAAGAAAATCTCGCTTATCTCCCTCCAGTTTGGATTTAATATCGTGTGGAAACTGAGCATTGTAGGGACTAAAGCGTTGCTTCAAATAAGACAAATTTAAAGAAAAAGATTTTTCTTTTCTTATGGACAGGTTAAAAAAAAGGTTAAAAAAAAAGAACTGATCAATTAGTAAATATAATTGATCTTCATCTCACTCAGATCTACTGTCAGCATGAACACTGTATCCATGAAAATGCTCATAAATACTTCTGGAAACATAAACAGCATGGCACACAGGATAACTTAAGCCTCTACCTGTTTTGAACGGTGAAACTTTGGTAGAGGTCGATGGATATATGTTGAGATTCAATGACATTCAAGTGATTCAAGTAGCATTTATTTCTGAAAGCGTTAATAGATCAGTTCAACTGCAGAAAATCCTTTAACTAATATAAAGCCTAAAAATTGTGTTAATACCGAATATTTAAGTCATACGTACCTCCTACAGAGGAACAATGTTTTATTGAAATTCAGCTAATTTGTTTCCCCAGTTAGCAGTTCATTACCTTTCCGGAGTGAAAAAAGGGAAATTTGCCAACAGATTACTATAACTCTGCAAGACAAACACTTTGGAGAGAAGGACTGTGGATTTGTCCCTCAGCACCTCGACTTAAATTGACTTGAAGTCAATGGGATGTGGAAGGAAAACCTGTCTGCAGCGTTAGAGTGCACCTGGACAATATTTCAAAAACATAATTTAAGTTAACTATAGGACAAAAGTGCGACTGAATGCTTGCTGATAGTGCCGTTGATCCTAGAATTCTGCACTACTGTTTGAACAAATCCAGACTGGATTCTAGCTTGTGCAACAGTAACGTTTCAGCTCTAATAAGTTTTCCTTTTTAAATCTAGGATTCGCCTCGCCAATAAAAGGTGCAAAATTACACTTTAAAAAAAAATTGAGTGATTTTAAATATAACCCATATGATTATACAGCAGTTATATGTTTAAGTTAAATGTTAGGTGTGTAATCACAGCTGAAAAATGTTCAATTTCTTGAGTCATATATATAAGATACCGTCATGCGGTCACTGGGAACAAGGCTGTCTGAAGTACACCGCTTCACTTTACCTACCACACACACTGTTCTTAAAAAACAACCCAATATTATCTGTGTTATTGCTTCTTTCAAACTCTTCCCCCCCCCCCCTCCATCCTTAATTATTCATTTGCTCATATGCTTTGTGCAGTACATAAAATTGTTGATGGTAATCACAGGGGCAATGGCCATTAAGCCCTAATGTGGCTAATGTTTGCCTAATCAAAGTTTTATGGACGGCAATAACTTTGAAAGAACATTTTTTTAATTATCCTTTAATTTGAGACATGATATTGGTGCAATTTCTCATTGCTACAAAGACCAAAACAATAACAACCCCCAGGGGAAACATTATTGTTCTACACATTAAAGGTATGAAGGCAGGGCAAAGCACAAGACCCTTTTTTTTTCTTTTACTTTTTTTTTTTTTTTAAGCGAACATTCTTCAGCACTTGCAGGAAAATTCATCTGCAGCTCAATTAGCATTGGTAATTGAAAAAACACTGGAAAAGACTGATTCATCATGATGATGGATTTTTTTTAGGTCTCGCGCTATATTTTAATTTAGTGTAATCTCTTAGAATTGACTTTCATTAATGCTGTGACATTTAGAAACACCAAAGGAGAGGAGTCACGATGACAAGTGTTTTCAACGAGGTTTTTTGTGCATATTCTGCTATTGTGATTTGAAAAACCGTCTTTGAATTGATGGGTAAAACGCTTGTGAAGTGTGAAGGGTGAAAATGTAATTTTTGTCACAATGAAGAAGTCTACATCTTGTTATCTTGCTTCTACCTCCCTAAAATCCCTTTTCTCCCCACTTTCTTTGTGGAGCATACAGTATTTACTTTTTTTTGCAGCCCTCGCCACCCAAGTACAGACATTTGAGTGAGTTTATTAGTTCAAAAGGATTATTATTCTAATGTGAAAATGGAACTAATGGTGTGCCAGATGCTTTTTGCACAATTATCTGAGAAAACAAGTCTCAAGACAAGTCATGTGTTATTATTTGGTCATTTCTCAGAGACCCTTCAAAATTGCCCAATTATGTTCTATTAAGGCAAGGCCAACCCTGTCAATCAATGAAGCAGCATTTGCCCCTGCCTTCAAAGACAGTCCACTCAATATTTAATGGCTCTCAGAAGTTTGCAGTGCAGCTACATGAAAATGTTGCTCAGACCAATAAAGTTTGTTTTTCTCCAACAGGCCAGAATGTGTTGCTCTGGTTATTGGCATAGATTTTCTTGCTTTATTTTCTTTTGAAAAGGAGACAAAAGGACATTGAACAACTGGTTTCTATTCATACACATGCCTATGAATGAAATGAAAAAAAGCCCTTTGTGGAAAAAAAACCCTTTGCTACATAATGTACACTAAGAACGCCAACATTAATAGTCATGTGAAAATGACAGTTTACATAGGTTTCTTTGTCCTGTGAAAAACAAAGTGCGTCCCATGATTCATTCGCTTATAGAACCATCTTTAGCAACCATAACATTAATAATAAATAACAATAGCAATTAATGATCATTAGTAATTGCTATGTATGACTTTACCAAGTTTCCACAGCACTGTGGGGGAATTCTGGGCACTTCTTTATGCACCGCTCTTATAAGAGCTTTCAGTGACGTTGAGGTCTAGACCTTGTAACAACGTTATTCTTTTCTTTTTCAGCCATCGTGGTTTTTATTTGCTGGGGATCAAAGTCCTGTTAAATTTAAGCCAAGCTTTAGCTGTCGGGCAGATCGCCTCACATGTGACTTTTGAATAGTTTCAACTGAACTTACAGACTGAAAAGTGCCCTGTGGCAAGCCTAAAGCATCATCCCATCATTACTGTGACCGTGCTGATATGCTACGTTTGGTTTTCACCAAACATGGCACTGCACATTCTGGCAAAACGACTCCACTTGTCTTGTGTCTTTTTCAGATGCATATTTGCGGCCATGTTTTTTAGAGATAAGAGTTTCTTATGGTAACTGTTACAAAAAGACTCTGAGCATTAGTCTCACCTTCGTATGAGGACGTTCTAGCCTTTCAATTGTGTGGACATTATGTTAACAAACGTAATATTGTACACAAGAAAAGGTGGACAAACTTTGGCGTTTATAGAGGTGGTTCAGTTAATCAAGTGCATTTGATACCCAGCACTTGGCTGTTACTTACCTTCTTACTTGTACTTTGTTTTTCACAGGACTAAATAGACCTTTTTCACAAGGTAGCATTTTTAACTACAAACTGGATTAAAGTGAAGTTTTTGTCACAAAAAAAAAAGAATTATGCTGTAAACATTTAACAGAGACATTCAAGTGGGCTACATGGAATAATTACATGAAACTGGATGCTTGCTCTCTTCTAATAATGAATTACATATGAAACATTTTGTCATGATTTGAGCAACTAACAATTTTCTGGTGTCTGTGTTGTATTTTCCTATGCATGTATAGAATATGAATCAAATGAGACACTGTGATGCTAAACATACACACCACTCTCCACAGATACGCAAGAAGGTGGGATCACAGTAAAACCGGGCTCAACCACTCAACTGTGGGACGATAGGTCGGCGAGAAAAAAAAAAAAAAAGAGGCCCTACCAGTCTCTGAAAGTGCAATGCAAAGATGTTTCACTTTAATGATTGCAATGATTCGTTCTTACTAATATTTTTGTACTCCATCATCATCATGGCTCAGTCATTAACTACTGTGTCTTTTATATATTCCATGCATCAATCCCTCAGCACGACGTACATCTCCCGTCAAACCAAGACTGGTAGACTGCACCACCTACAGTTTCTAATTAAGCAGCTAAGAGACAGACTACTCTGGGATGAGTCATGAATTAGGTGTATGTTGTTGAAACTCAACAATAAGACACCATATAAAATAAAGCTTCAGCTATTTTTGGTTTGGCTTAAATTTTTGATGTCCTGCCACTGTTGTGCCCAAAAGTCTCATCATCCCCTGCTGTTCCCAGTTTGCTAAAACTTGTGCTAGGTCAGCTCCAAACACATGCACCGCCACTGGGAATTTCTGGCAATCCGCTTGTCACATTTGAGCAAAACATCTGTTGTTTTACTGGCCTGGCCAAACCCATTCTGTCGGAGCGAATTAGGGAAATGGTAAACAGTGTCACCCATGAATCTGACACCATTGCCGTATTGGCTTTTAGCACGCATGCAGAATAGACTCGATTGGAGTTGAGAATACGACACGCTCAAACAGTGCACTTAACATTTTTTCCAATTTCCATCACAACTAGCATTCTAAAAATACCAGGTGAATAGCGGGGAGGTTGGGATACGATAAATAAAGCTTCTGTGACGTGGCCCAGCGCTGCAATCAATCTCATCTCCCAGCATCCCCTTCTCTCCGTTTCTCTCTTTGTTTTCATATCTCAGTGTCCCTCCCTCTTCGTCCTACATCTCCCTCCTCTCTGTCTAACTCTATCTTGCTTGAGAGCTAGCATATGTCTCCAATCATTTCCTCCCAGCCCCCCACCCCTTTGCCTCTGCCTTCCCCCTAGATTTCCTCTCTTCCCCTCCGTTTCTTCCCCAGTTACTCCTTCATCTCTCCCAGTTTGACTCGAGCGGTGACTGGTGCAGTTATCAATCACGGAAGCCAAGCCTTGTCAGTGACGACTGAACCCAGAGGCGCCCCTCTCCCCTCACTCTCTCTCCCTCTCTTTATCTGTCTCGGTCTCCTTCCTTTAACAAATTTGTTCCAGTTAATAAGCCCTCCCAAATGACCCCCTCTTCCTAATTAAGCACAGGCAGCATGTAGGGAAATATGATACTTAATTAATGATGAGATAAACTCTCTCCCAAGGCCCTGTCAGAAAACCATGACACCATGTTTGGCGGTTTGAAATCAAATTAATATGCCGAAAGACAGAGAAGAATAACTGATGAGAGATTTCACTCTACCTTTTCCAATTCTTCATCACCATTCATTCATCCAAATTCCAAGCAAGAAAATTCCACGCATCCAACCAAGTAATTCCACAGTGTGTTATTAGGTACACTCAACATTTTTATCAGTGCTTTTTTTGTTTTGTTTTTTTGTAGCTGTAAAGCAAACTGCTCAAAGCAGTTTTTTTTAAAGCTATATCAGCTCAGGTTTAGAGGAGCAAGTGGAGCAGTTTAAATCTTTGAGTAAAAAAATGCACAGTTAAATTCAAAAGTTGTGTTCATGCACTACGTGTTGACATCTGTGGAGAAGATACATGTAAGGGGAAAACCTTGTTTTTTTAAAGTACCATACAGTAGGCAACATGCATATATGTATCCATATGGCTACAAGTGTTCTACTCTGTCCTTAGACGCTAAAGAAAAAGAAGAAAACCCACAAGCAAAGGAGAAACTACACTTGGAAGATGGTGACTAGTGCAGCAGGTGTGTTAGCTCTGCAGTAACTTCTAGATAAGAAAGGTAGTATGGAAGTGCTTTGCACTGTTATCCATTAATACACATGACCTTTAGATTTTTTTGTGAGAGAGCCAGGTCCATACTTTAAAATTGGCTAAGATTGCGACAATGCTTAAGCTAGCATAATTTAACAGATGTCATACCTAATAGTAAGTTTTGTAGGCCACTTAAGTCTGTCCTTCTAGCAAAATACAGTGTTAATATTTTACATGAAACAGACTTTTACCACCATGTTAGTGACTCAAAATTAAATGTAATTAAATGTTTGTAATAATGGAGTTTAAATGTATATAGGTTAATAATTTTGTATATGAGTGGGTTGGTTTTGTTGCTATTTTTTTTATTATTTTTATGATGGCATTAAGTTGTTATTGTAAATTGTGTAACTTTACCGGTATTGGTGCAAAATCTATGATGTTGTGGTCTCCCGAACCTTTATTTTTGTTCTAATTAGTAAATTACGCTGCACTATAAACATAGTGAGTAATTTTCCCTTTCTGCCCACCAGACGCCCTCAGATTTTAATGCCTTCTCAGGTCACTTATTAATGAACTCCGTTTCCCACCTTTCTCTCTTCCTGTCTTTGTATTCCACCTGTCCTGTGCATGTCTACTTATAAGCTTCATTTGGTCATAATTAAAATCAGTCAACGGCTACTGCCTGCTAGGTGTGTTTCTGCATTTGGGCCCTTGATCCTGTTCCCCTTCATTCTGCAACACGGTAACTTGGAGAATATGATGAGATAGTGCATAACAAAGAGAGACGTCAGCATACGTCTGTTAAGGGTGCCCTCAACATTCAGACACAGACATCATAGTCATACAGCACCATCGTGAGCTTTTACATGCCAGAACGTTTAATATACAAACTATTCAAATATTCAAATTAGTTACAACAAAGACTCCTTCAATCAGAAGTAGCTCGCTCGCCAGTGCCAACAAAGAATGTAAAAGACACTGACTGACAATAATTTATTCTCTTATCTCATTACTCTTTATATGATTTCAGCAAACTACAGTTTCTTTAATCATGTCCAACATCTCATTGTTTTATTGTGTTTTCACAAGCTTTAATTAATGGCTGACAGAAAATCGCTTTTAATAATGCACGGATAATATGTGTCCAGAACATATGGGATACTTTATTCATATTCAACATAAATTGTCAAATTCTGTCTGACAGACCCTTGCAGAAGTAGGCCATTCTGATGTAGAAGCAAAGACGAACAAAGTTCTTTTTCAATTTCTGTCAAATATTTAAAGACTCATTTATAACTTTCAAGGGAATAACACGTGCTCTCAGAAAGGCTTATTACCACAGGCGGATGCAAGTCAGGTTATAGATGGCTTTTCTGTACTTATATTAATAAAAACTATAAAATAATTAAATAGCATAGCATGACGAATATACTTGTCCTGTTACCTGTTGCCAGATAAAAATTCCTGTTTCATCGAAACACATCGAATGTGTCCTCTTTGCTATTTACACGGGTTGCTTTCTATAACCAAAAATCTTGTCCCGAACCTAAAGACTGTATTTTCATAATTTGAGGTTATTTTGCTAACTGACTAACATTGAAACGTCTGTGGCTACTACCAAGGGAAAGACGGTTACACTTGCTGCCAAGAGGTTGCTGGCAGTTGTAAAACTGGTGTCAGATTGCTACAATTTCATTAATTGGCATGCAAAATGCTGACTTGTCTACACACTTGTCACTGAGGAGTTGTGACAAACCGGAAATTAAGCAATCACCATCACAGAAATAGTTGCAGTAGCAAAACCTTTACAATGAAGCCAAACATTACTCATGCTGGCACGTTTACCACTCAGCAAGTAGTTGGCAAATATTTGCAGACAAATTGCCATCTTCCATGCAAATCTTTTAGTGCAACAGCCTCTTAATGACTAATTTCACCTAGCAACAGTGAAAAAACATCCAATTCAATTCAGTTTTATTTATACAGCGCCAAATCACAACAACAGCCGCCATAGGTGCTTTATATTTATTATTTATTATTATTATTTATTTATATTGGAAGGAAAAACTCACTTTAAACAGGAAGAAACCGCCGGCAGAACCAGGCTCAAGGAGTGGCGACCGGTTGGGGTCCAGCAACCGCTTGGCAACCAGTCAGTGAATCTGCATTTTTCCCTAGTGACTGGACTTTCTGTGACTGAGGCTTTAAAATGTTCGGTTTACTATATTTTGTTATAGTGCTTGTAGCATTCTGAAAAATAGTGTACATAAAGCAGGAAATCCTAAGAACATGGCAGTGGGATGGATTAGATGTACAAAAGCTCTGGGCTTGGCCATTTGGGACCCAGTTCAGTGTTTCAGTTTTGAAGAGAAAAATGTTGGTCTTCTACTTGTTATAACTCATCCATCATACTGATTCTGTCTTGAAAGGTAGTGTATTAAATTACAGGACCTAGACACAACTTAAATGTATTTTCCTTCTCATATTGCAACACAGCTCCAAAGCTTTAGAAGAGAATACGGATCCGGTAAACTCATGACTGTCTGCCTGTTCTCCTGCTGCGGGCTCACATACTGAGGATATCTTCATGGAATCAAGACGGTCTTATGAAATCTAGCAAGCACGGGTCACTCGGGTCAACAAATCTGGTCCAGATTATATTACCAAAGCTCCACTAAAATGCACAACTATTCTTTTAAATAACTCATAACAGTAGGAAAATTTGTTTGGCAGTTGTTCTACTTAAATGTAGCAAGCAAAATGCATAATTCTTACACATTTTGCTGACATGATGATTATTAAAGAGACTAGCAAAGATGTAAACTATCTTAACCAAGTCGGGCGCTGTGATTGTCTTGCCACTGGAGCTTCTCGTTGTGGAAATGTGTCTCGACAATGACAACTACATTTTAGCTCTTGTTTCCCCTGATCTTCAAATCAAATTTACACTGACTTCTTTGATATGTGCAGAGTGAGCATTTATATCCCTGTGGACTGTGAGAAAAATAAATAAACCAAAACTATCACATCCACAAACAACTAACAACAAATCTGACATATTTACCATAACAGCCGTTCTGAACTTTGGTCTAAATGAAACACATCCATAAAATAAGTGTTTGTTCTGCACCGTCCTTTGAAGTTGGATTTGTTTTTGCTCTTTAATGATTTCTTTCTTCTGATGATGATGGAAGCCGTGCTGACACCTTCTTTTGCTTCATCAAGTTCCGCTGCACAATTACATGAATTTACTTTCAATAAATTACCATCTTTGCATACATCAGTCAAATCATCCAGCTGAGGCATTCGCAAACAATATGCATTATTAATTTCATTGTCAGTGTTTATTTGGTTAACTTGTAACCGACTTGGACAGCCCATTGCCTTGATGATGTATTTAAAAGCATCAGGGTCGGCTTTTTAAAAGGAAATCAGGGGATGACATGCTTCCACACACCACTTCGCTCCCCGCTGAGGCCACTGAGGGAAAAAGACTGAACTCCAGTGAAAGACCAATCAAAAACTCAAAAGATGCATCGTGAGCTGCTGCAGTCAAAACAACAGAATCAGGAAGATCATCCACATCACAGCGATTCTCAGTGAGTGGTTGTTAGCACTGATTGACTATATTTCAATTTAACAAGTTTCTTCTGTCTACAACAGTTAATTGAATGAATATATTGTATTCATAAAAGCGAGCAAAAACAAAAACAAGAGCAAAGAAGCTGAGTTGGGAACCATCTCTCGTTAAGGATTTAAGAGTTCAGTGATTTCAAGCATGTCAGTCATCGATCTAAATAAGAATGAGGAGCTATTGTACTAACTTTCAAACCGCTAATACTGAACACAGTAACTACGGTCAATGATTACCCTTAATGTCAGTTTGCTGTAGTTAGACTATGAATACTATGCCGTATCTTTGAGGTTAGTGCAAAGCTGGGACACAGAAAGTTTAAAAGAGTGATGCATTCCAAATAGACATGTCTGCTAATGCCGGGGAAAACACAGCTAGTGAAGACAAATCAGAGTGAAGAAGCACCCTCTGAAAGTGCCATGTTGCAGCCATCCATTTAGCCCTGAGGGCACCTGGAGGGTGCTGCAATGGCACCTCTCATCTGCCATCAAACTATCATCCCAGATGACAGCTCTTAGGTACACTTCCAGCGAAATTCCAATCTCTTGCACCATCTTACATGGAAGAAAAAACAAGAGCAGACGAAGGTGGGTGGGGTGTACCATCTTGCAAACATTTCACATAATTAGATTACAGCAGTCCTAATTAAAATAGGATCAAGTGGTTTTGTAAAATGCTGATAAGTTGGAACACGACTGAAGGGTGTTTCAAGAAATAATATAATTTCATCCATTTGATTAAAGCACAAACAATGCAACTGATACAGGGTGTCAACATACACTGTTTAATTCATGTAGTTTTATAACAAAACTCCCAAAATGTTCAGTCTACTTTAATATAAAACGTAATTTCCAATGAAGAAGCAAGATCAAGCTCCGTTTTGACACAGTGGCCAAAAATAAGTCAATTATTTCTCAAAGTCTTCAGCTCTAAAGGCATATACATAGCCTGTACTCCACTGCACTTTTTGTTTTTAAGTTGTGTAATTGGCTTTTCTTCTTCTTTCCAATGTCATGTTTTATGTCATGGCACAAACGCTTGATTCTAGAGTGGATGAGTGCCTGGCAACAACAGAGCCACACAGCTTTATCTGCGACACCTAATGATGGCATCCACCTGCTGTTTTATGGTCACAGCTGGAGCAGTGCAGCTCCCATTTGGCCCAAGTGCACAATCTCTCTTTCTCTCCTCCTGTCTCCCTGTGCCATATACTTATCTTCCTTCTTCTTATTCTATCCTTTGCTCTCATCAGGCTCTCGCATTTTCATCTTTAGGTGTACCCAATTTACCCTTGATTCCCTCTCTTTTCCCCCACCTTCATCCACCTCTGTATTCTACACTTTCCCTTCTTTTCTTTGTGCCTCATTGCCCTGATGTTCTTTTTATGGTCAACAGCCATGAGCTCCTCATCTGAGCTAGTCTGGCCTCATGTGCTTCCGGAAGGGATGAGTAGATGTGGGGGTGAAGGCCCACGAGGTGCCCAAAGAGCCAAATATCAGACCAATATGTCACCCAGCTGCCTGATGACCTCGACCATTCAACCTTGCAGGGCTCTGACTGTGCATCTTCATCCTGAGGGTAACTGCGACATGATGGCAATATGTCTTTTTCATACTGCACAAATGTCCCATTTCATTATCAGACGATTGACACACCATGAAGCCACGTTCTTCTATTGAAAGGGTTGTAGATTTTTGTAGATGAGATAACGTAAAAGTACATTTAAAACTAATTAACAACATGTTCTCTTTTTCACATACAATCATTTTTAGATTAAAATCACCACTAGTCATATCTTTACATGAACAAAGAAAGGAAATTTGTTAAATGACTATCGTGGTGGTGAAACTTAATCACTTAACTCTGACTTGTTCCTTTGGCTCTGTGGCGCACGTTAGCATCTGTCAGTCCATTGTTTTGGTTCAGATCAGTCCTACCAACCTTGCCAGCCTAATTTTCGGTGACAAAGTTAGGTTGAATCACTTACACGAGCTGAGAAGCTAACAGCGAGACATGTTTCCCTTCAGGTTGAACAATCTTGATAAATACATAGGAAAGGATTTAATCTGTAATACTGCCACGTAGCACAGGTTTAAATGTGAAATTATTGAGCTACTGTGTGTAAAAACTTAACCTTGCTAGAACAACAAGCCAAAATGTGCCCAACAGCTCCAATCGAGTTGAAAGATCAATAGAATATAATAATTAACAGAAGTATATGCCATCTAGACATTGGTACAGCCAGTGTTTGACATGAGGCATCAAGGAAAAAAGCAGAACTAGAAGTAGACAGATGTAGTATTAAATGTGCAATCCCAACCACTGATGTTCCAGAACATCATTGAATGACTGAATACTCGATATCCACCTACAGGAGAAAGACAAGGACTCCACTAATAGATCACTAAACAGCACAAAATCTTTCAACAATCTTCCAGTCAGATTTTAAAACAACAACAAGTCTCACCTTACTTTCCTCTTTACCCCAATAATCATAATTCTCATTTCTAGCGCAAATAAACCCTCAATTGACCAGATTGCAGACAGGTGATCTCCAAGGATGCTCATAGCAGGTGTTTCTAGACAACTTCTGACTGAGTTGACTGAGGAAGATAGGAGTTTGGACTAAAAATAGGAGAATCAAATCATTTCTAGGAGACAAGCTGAAATTACTCAACAGCAGAAGGGGAAAAAAATCATGATCGCAGCTCAGGGCCGTCAACAACCCAAGATGTCCTTAGAGAGAGGCTCTGGCTTGACAACATGTCAATATCACTTTGAGTGCTTCTCTGCGAACATAGCTCTTTGGGAAATCTCATTTACTTCAGCAGCTTTACACAGACACACACAAAAAAGACAGTGAACATTTGACGAACGCAAGTAAAAAAAAGAGAGGCGAGCAGTTGATCTTTGAGACCGAAGACGATTTTTAAAAACAGAAAAAGAAAAAGGTAAGACAACACTTCTTTGTTGATCACTGTCAATGCGTTTACTGGACCAGACGGTGTTGTCTAACTTTCGGCAGCTAACACCCATCTGTCTGAGATCTTACGTTGACTGGAAAGAAATCGCTCTCCTTGAATTTAGCCCCCAGTTCGTCTTCCTCTTAAATCTGTCACTCACATACCTCTCAGAAGCTGACAGGATGATTGAATACAAACCCACATTAACAGTGACAACTTCAGCCGCAGTTAAGCAAACCTGAGCAAACAGAGCATTGTGGTAGGCAGGCACAAAACACAGACACGGCTCTCAGTCACTCTGCGGGTATATGGGCAAAACAGAAAAGCATGAAATTTAACAAAGACACGAGTTGGAGATTCTTTTATACTCATTCCTCAGATATCAATAGCTTCAAATCTGCACAGCTGTATTTGTAAATAGTGGACAGTACAGTTTACAATGTGGACAAGGAGCTCCTTTTATTATGAAGAACTGTACAATAGTGAATATGCATATTGTAGCATGTCTTGCAATTTCCATATTTAGCTCCACACCCTTAGGTGTTTCGCTCAGTCTCCAGGGGCGACAGCCGTTCTTGAGCGTGATTTGTCCCAGAGGCTGTTACACCTGCTGAATAAACATGAGGCTAATCCTCCTTCCGCTACACTTGTAAGGGGTCAAAGTTCGTATTTACAAGAACAGCAAATCCACTTACAATCAAAACCTGTTTTGGGAGTATCCCTTCTTACGCACCTACAAGTCAGATTTCCCCATGTATGCATCACATGGCAGAAATCAGGTTATCTGCTTATCCCCCCCCTCCCCCCACTAATCAGTATTTTTCCATTAAGACATCAGTTGCCATTTTTTTGTCATTATTATTTTTTCCTCAGAATAACTGGACCTTTTATTTCTTTAATCTTTGAGTGCGCTTGTCAAAATGTATATCAAATATTTTCCATCAGAGAATATTTTCATTTCCTGTTCTCTGTCATGCTGTGTTCTAAAACACACTTTCCCCCCCATCTACTGAGTATAAGTAACAAAACTGAACAAAAAGAAACTGTTCAGAGTTCATGGACTCTGGATATTTGAACAAATACTTGTTTCATTGGAAAACAAACGCGTAACAGTTTGTGGTCTGATTTTCAGTTTGTTTTAAAATGTGCACTTCAGTGTAACAAATGAGTGGCTTTTTTGGTTAGCATCATCAACCCCCCCCCCCCCCCCCCCCCCAAAAAAAAATCCCACTGACTTATCTAAATAGAATTTGTAACTGTTCATGTTAAGATGGTAACTAATCAATTTTTTATGCAGAAGTTGAGCGCACAAAACTTTAAGATCTAGGATTTAACATTTGCTGATTAGCTGTGTTGTGGTTGACATTTAAATAACATTTATTTAAAATGAAAAGAAGCCCAAAAAACCCTACTCGGTAATATTTGGGAAATAATTCCCCCAATTTCCACTAAAAAACAGACCATCAGCGGTAGTGATTAAAGACAAGCAGAACACTAAATATGGCCACTTAATTAGGTATACTTGTTCAGATGCTTGTTAAAATGTTTAACCAGTCACATGGCAGCAACTCTGTGCACTTAGGTATGTAGACATGGTCAAGATGACCTGCTAAAGTTAAGCCAAGCATCAGAACAGGGCAGAAAGGTGATTTAAATTTTAAATGTGTCATGGCTTTTGGTTCCAGACAGGCTGGTCTGAGTATTTCTTTAACTGTTGTGTTACTGCAAGTTTCCCACAAAACCATCCCTTTGTTGCCTTTGAGACTAACACAGAGTCATCTCAAAATGCACAATCTAGCTTTAAGAGTTGTTACAACTGGGCTAAAGACAACAGGGATAAAAAGTAAACTTCCCTTTTATTCACAGTCAAAAACCTGCGTTACAAAGAACTGAAACACAGGTAAAAGCCAAATGTGAGGGTGTGCATCCATCCTCAACCAGCTGCAATCCATTTACTTTCAAACCAGCTAGTTCTTGATAGAGCAATGTTTCTATTTCACTGAGATGGCAAGCCACACATGCTAAGCTCCACACCTCACCACTAGTTTGCTTCACTACTTTAAATATATTTTACCTATTGTCTAATCACACTTTAGAGTGTTTATAGGGAGTGCACACATATCAACATTGCAAGGCCAAAATCCTCTTTTATGTTATATAAATACATCTTTCTTTGTTTGAGTTACCTGGGGTTTGACTTCTACTTCCTGGTTGGCAAAGGGCTTGTGGATCTGAAGTACTGCTGACAGCCTCATTGGACTGAACCACATGCTTCATTGCCTGGGTGGGTGTTTGGAGTTAACTGTTTTGTGTTAGTTGCTTATATGGCAGCCGTTATGTTTTCCCCTTGTGTGTCATATGGTTTAGCTAAACCAGTATTTACGTTTCCTCATGTGTCATTTCAGCAGGTCAGTTTGTCTTCTGTTTGTTTGAGGTTTTGTTAGTTGATACTTGAGTTGACGTCTTTTAATGGTCTGCCTATTTAAGTTTTTGGCTTTGTTAATTATCTTTAATATTTTTGGGTCAATAAAATCCCATTTTTTAAATTAAACACCTGTGTCCTCTATGCCTTACTGACATTCATCGAGATGACCATGGCAAAAAATGTTCAAATAGACTCGTAAAAATCTACAAGCTCTCCTTAAATATTAATTTATAAGAGGTAAATATGAGGTTTTACCAAATGTAAAGTGCAACAGCCCTCCAGTGCTGTAGATGTCTTCAGCTCCACGTTACTGATAGCAGCACATCCACTTATTGGTGCTGATACGATACAAAACAACAGTATTATAGTGCATTTCGTCTTATTCAAAACATGAAATTCTTGTACCCATTTAGAATACCCCTGTCAGAAGAGGACAATAAAGGTTTCTTATCTCTTTAAAAATAAACATTTTATCCTTGAGACCATTAAAAAGACATGTTATGATTCCCTGCTGCATTTTTTTGTCTAATTGTGAAGCATGCAGCACCAGTACAGTGAGCAACACACTATTAATTGTCATTTTCTTATTGCAAAACTACCTCCTTCCTCCTCTCACCAATTAGGGAATAAAAAGAGAATTCATCTCTAGACTTTCTCTCAGTATGTGCTCCATCTCCCTACTAAATCATTCAACAGCACTGTGCTTCTCATTAGCCTGCTTAGCAAAACTTCCTCAAAAATCACATAAATCAGCGCCTGGGAATAGAAATTAAACTCCTTCTTGCAAGCTCTTGGGAATTTGCTTTTTACCCCTCCTTTCAAAAAAGGCCGGCGTTCAAGATTTAGAGAACGGTAGTCCCGAAAGCGGGCTTAGCTTCACCCTTAAGTATTGCTGTACTGAAATAAAAGCTGAATGGTAGTGTTAAGGCAGTGCTTTACTGTCCTTGTAGTAAGACCGGTATTGGTATTACCGTAATTGTCGGGCTATAAGCCGCTACTTTTTGCACAAGCTTTGAACCCTGCGGCTTTTAGTCAGGTGCGGCTTTTCTATGGATTGTCCGTGATTTTTGTCATATCGTAAGACGATTTGTTTTGTTTGTTCCGCTGTTGTACGGCACTACGTTGCCTGGCGGAAGGGCATGCGATCAGACACACAGTATCGGGGTTCAAGAGTGGTATGTTGGTCACGTGTCCATCCGCCAGGCAACATAGTGCCGTACAAGTAGCGTGAAAAACAAACTTCAAATGAACGCTACGCGTTCAGCGGGAGTCGTGGATGACGAGCGGCGATAAACTTGCGAAAAGCAAGTTATGCTCAACTCCACCGGTGGAATCTGACAGCGTGAAAAAGTGTGAAAACATCCATGATCACCAACGGATTTCGAAGGGCTGGACTGCTGCATGATGGAGAGGAGGACACCGCCACGGCCCTTCAGAGGGTGTTCGACTCTGACACTGACAACGAGGATTTCTTTGGTTTTGTAAGTGACAACGAAGGAACGAAGCTGAGAGTGGATGACGAAGCCACCCTGAGCCTGTTCGTTTCCGACACTGGAGAAGTGGACTTTGGTGGTTTTAGTGCGCAGGAAGAAGAGAAAGATGGTGAATGACTGACTTTTCTTCTTGTTAAAGCCGTGTCACTGCACCTGAGCCTAAAAGGTAGTCCGAATCTATTTTTCTGGTGTGCTGTAGGTTATTGTTATGTACTACATTTGTTACTCATTTATGAAGCACAGTACATGTTTCGTACTTGTAATTACCGCTACTTGTACATATACCTAAAAAGTTATGCAAATATGTACCCATAACTTGTTTTTCAAAATATTAATAAAAGGGGTGTGTCTCCAAACAGCCATCTCTTTCCTGACAATTCGCTTTGTGCATCTTCTTTTACATATGATAAGTCAACATTGAAACACCTGCGGCTTTTGGTCAGGTGCGGCTAATGTATGTACAAAACAGGATTTTCCCCTGATTTTAGCTTGTGCGGCTAATATTCAGGTGCGCTTTGTAGTCCGGGAAATACGGTACTTACTTGTTCAACCAACTATGTGCTCTCCTTTGAAAATAAAAAAGAGGTGCAAAATGAATGGCCACCATTATATTCCATGTGTTAGAGGAGAAACACGGCTGTCAATGTAACTGCAGCAACAGTTTCAATCTGACTGCTTCTAAGCCAACCAGCCATTGTCTTTTATCTTAGAAGTAGAGTAGGACAACCTAAATGCTCTTTTGGCAATTCTGCCTAAAATAGCCTTTCGTAATGTTTTATTCAGCAGGATTGTTTTATAGTAATGCATTTATGCTCATTTTGGTCTGTTTACATCAATAAAATTATGCCTTTGATATTCTGTTAAGTGAATAAGGCAAAAACACAAAACAGACCTTTGGTTACTTCAGCTATGAACTGTTTCTCAGTATATGAACTTACAGTACAATACTACAATACAATAAAGAAAGAAACTGGTAAAAAGAAAGTACACAATCTTTAAACTTTAACGTTTAGATATCAGAATGCGATAAAAAAATAATCTGGTCCTTAGCAGGACTTACAACTAGGTAAATACATCCTTAGACGAATAATAAAACATGAAATTTTACACTGTGTTATTAATTATTTAAAGGGCAAATCAGCCAAAATGCAGTGAAAGTGTAGAAAACTTGAAGCGAGCGCTGTTAAAGTCGTCATTATACAACATTAAGAAGGTAAACAACAACAGCCAGGAAGTAAAACTGCGGGAAATGCATGCGAGAGAAAGTAAAAGAAGGGATAAGTAGAAACAAAACACAAGTGAATTTAACCCAGGGCAAAGAGATGCAGGGAGAAGCTGAAGGATCAAATAAACTCTAATACAAATAGAAGCCGAAACTCGAGAACTAAAGAATCAAAACACTAAGAAAATGCTGAAGAAATCCATGAAGATGAATTAAAGTAATAAACGAACCCTCAGCTACACCTCAGACTCTACAGCCTTCAGTTAGCATGTTAAATGTTAAAATGCAAAAGTTTCAACATTATTAGTAGAATTAGAAAAAGATAAACCTGGCAGTACAGCTTAGTTTTGCAGCGTTGCATCTGAGCAAACCCCAAGACTTCTGGAACAATGTCCACAGAGCACCGTGTTTGGAGAAAACAAAACTCAGCAAATTAGCACAAACACCTCAGACGAACTGTCAAACACAGTGGTGGAGGGGTGATGACTAGGCTTGTTTTGCAGCAACGGGATCTGAGCACCTTGCAATTATTATATCAGCTATAAACTCGTCTCATGCAGAATGAATGAAAGAATTAAGAATCAAGGTGTTGTAATGACAAGTAGGAACAAGCAGGACCTTAAGAGAGCTGTGCATGAACAAATGCCTGCAAACCTCAATCAATGGAAGCAATGTTCTGAAGAAGGGTGTTCCTCCACAACAACACACGCTGTTTTTCATCTCATGTTATATTTGCCTAATAAAATCTGGTAAGGATTAGATGTATTTTTTGCTTATATTCTGATAAGCAGACTCTTAGAATTCCAAGATGGTATGCTTTCCTTTAACCATGGCTGCATATGTGACCACGGGATGAAGCCAATAATGGGATCAAGCCAACTGTCAGTCTATGTCATCTAATGTTCAGCATGCATTAGTGCTAAATAATAAATATTTGCACCCAACAGATTTCCTCTGCTAAATCAAACAATAAAGGCTGGAAGAAAAAAAGTCTACCCGTAAATGCAGAAAGAGAAGAGAGTGATACGGCATCAGTGTGTCTGCAAATTCAGTTTAACCTATCACCGGCAATCTGATTTTTAAAAAGGGAAAAACGAAGTCTCTTGAGATTTTTTTTTTTTTTAGCTTCACTTCATGAGCTCTTGATTTTTTTTTTGAGTTTGTTTATTTCTCCCTCAGTTGCCACTCGCCTCCCTTCACAGAACGACCATCGTTTAAATGCAAGCCAACATCTGACGTTGTTTGGGCTCGGTGTGTTTATGGAGGGTGATGGCTAGCCGCTGAGATGCAGGACTCACTTGGGACTGGACCAGTCAAATCTCGTCAGGCCCTGGATGACTAGATGAAACAGCTGTTCGAGGCCCATCCGCACAGGTTTGCGTTCAAAAGCAGCATGGCATGAGGTCTGGGAGATGCAACTGCCCATGGGTCCATTTATAAAAAAAAATATATATATATATATATAAAAGAGAGGGGCTAACAGAGAGCTGTGAGGAATGGAAAAGGAAAAAAAATTATTTATTTAGTATGTTTACTGTTTATTTTTTCCTGGAGAGCAAATGAATTTTTTAAACAAAAAAAAATCCCCAATGTGGATTATTTACCATCAACACTGATCACCTGTGAAAGAGGCAGACTTTGATATATTTCACCTTTATGATGATGTCGAAGCTTTCTCTGGTGCTCGCTATTTAGCAAATAGTTTTCTCATCAAAGAGTCAGAGAAGAGGTTGGGTTTCGAGGTGGTAATTGAGGCTCCTCTGATGATTACAGAGTGAATAACTCAATCAGGTTTAATTAGGCCTCACCGAGGAATGTGACTACTAAAGGCGTAATTGTATAGCTTTGACTTATATTTTGAATTCTGTGATTTAACATGTATTGCGGTCCAAAACTGCAAAGGTTTAGCAGGTCACCATTTTGCCAGTTTCAGCAGCAACTGTCACTGGCCTGTTCTTGTTTTGAGCTGTAGCAAATTAATTTAATCATTTAACAGGGCACTGTCTATACTGATATCGCTCATCCAACAGTGCTTACATTGGACTTGTGCGTCTCGTGGACCGGTTCTTTGTGTGCTTTGATTAGAAGTAGGTTAGTTGTTTTGAGCCTTTTTATAATAGGATATAATATCACAGCATCTCGAGCTTTGCAGAGTCAACAACAGACAAAGCACAGCCGACAGCATCCAGTCTTTGGTTTGTAATCAATAACAACTATAGGATCCTTACTTAATGTTGCCATCAGGCTGTCAATGACATTGCCCGCCCCCCCGCACAGTGAGTCCCAACTTCCGAAATTCGTGTACTTCAGGTTATTTAACCTCCATTCATCTGATAAGCACCACCATGAGGAGCTATAGTAGAGTAAAAGTAGTAGAGACAAGTAAGTCAAAGCGGCTGGGGAACTCATTTAGAGAGCTTTGAACTTTATGTTTAAAAAATTATTGACATTTTGGACGAGTGTATTATTTTAGACTTAATTTTCTATAATGAGATATCAATATTTTTTCTACCACGTTACATTTGTAAAGGCTGAGCATGACGATTGTTTTGATCAGTTTTGAGATCATGATTATTTATTGCATTGATAGAAGCAAAATATGGTTTTTCACTGCATTGCATGTGCATGCATGAAAGATGTGACCTTGTAACAAAATACTCCATAGCTGTGAGATCCCGCTATAATTTGTGTCATTTTGCATACACAGTGCAGGTATTGGCACCTTGGAAAAATAACTGTGTGAAGGATGTTTGTCCAGTATGCTGAGCTTTTCGGGGGTCTTCACTACACACTGTGTTTATTGGATAGTTCTCTTTGGCCAAATGCAACTGTGTTGGTGATTACGGTGTGTGTGCGTTTGAGGGACACATTGACGCACTGTACAGGCTGATTTTTAAGTTGATATTTGATCATTCACATGAGGAACCATTGCATTATTTTCTTAGTTTTCATTACACTTCCATTTGTGATGTGTTTCCTGGTGGTTGAACGAGTTAGTGAAGATGCTCTGCATTGTAGACACAATTGTGTTTGACTCTATTTCAAAACAACAGATGATGATCGACTTCTATTAACAAGCTCTTCACCTTCTGCAGTGTCAGACATTTGATTTTTAACACGGTGTTACTGATCCAGACTACATCCAGCAAACTTAAACCTGCATGGCAGGGACCGCTGTGATTAGTGCATGCAGAAGCGGTGATTTTAGGAGCCCTTCATTTGCTTTTGTTTTGTGTTTTATTGGCTAACATGCATTTTCAATATCAGTTGATCACATTAATTTAATTGCGGGAAGGCAAAAGTTATGAATGAGATTGAAATTCAATTAATACCACATACTGTGTAGTGTGCTCACCTTAATCCTTATATCATTCATTTGAGATTCCTAAAACTCCTGCTATCCCAAGCCTCGTGTAAGTATATGAAACAAAAGAGGAAAACCTTTTATCTCTTGTGATGAAAAGCAGACTTCTACTTTATGCAGTATCGGCTCTTCATTTAATCAACTTGCAATTAACACCTTTTCTTCACATTAAAGTTTTTGGTTGTACTCATCACAACTTTTTTCTCTCCTTCACAGCCTCACTAACACCGTCAGATGTAGACTATTTAAATTGCAGAAGACTAGCAGAGGTCCCTCATGAGGACACTGGAATAACAATAAGTGTCCACCATTAAGAGACTTAATAAATATATATTTAAATATATATATATATATAAATAAAATGGCACTGATGCAAATGAGGGTTACGATGAGACTACTTTGAGGCGACTTTGTGATGCAGCAGCTATTCATCACTGCGACTCAAGATGCACTCTTTGCTGTCCTTAGCTTTATCTAATGAAGCCCTAATATGCAAATGAGACTGCCCTTTTTGCTTGATTTCTTTCTCTGCTGTGTTCATAGCTGAATGTGAGAAAGTGGGCGTTTCAATAGACAGAAATGTTACAGCGTACGCACTATAAATTCACAGGATAATGTATGTATGGAGGACACAATGTATATTAAGAATCACATTTACTTTTGCTGATAGCTCTGCATGCATTTGCACACAACACACTCCTGCGACACCCGCTGAGCTGTGACTGTTCTTTCTTGTAGTAGTAGTGCTCTGAAGCTTTTCCCAAAGACCCCACTATGAAAAACATTTTGTGTCACTTTTAAATCCTGGGTTGAGTTCGACATACTGACAGAGGAGAACTGACAGCAATCAAGAACAGACAAATACTAATACTGTTGAGTCGCATCCATGCAACAAGCAACCGGCATGATTTAAATAAATCAATGAAAATCAATATATCAAATAAAATTTAAGGACTGGTTGGAGTCATTAGAAGGCAACTAATTTCAAACCTTTTGTAAAGCACAGCATCATTGTTGAAATATTAGGATGAAAGGTGCTGTGACCCACAGCGGTAACATACAGATGGATGGTCATGACATGCTAGTCCACAGTACAGCAAACCAACAAAAGACAAAACATGCTCATCAACACAAGCCAGTCAACAATGAATGCAATCTCTTTACAATTTTATTGTTATACCTGGAGACACAATAAACATAATAACAATTAAGAAAAAATGTAATTAGTTACAGTTGCTACCGGACTATGTATTTTTGTAAACACGACAGCAAACATTCTGTAAAACTTAGCGCATTCTTTGCTTATGATCAGACTAAATATTAGGGAAAAAACACCATCTAATATGAAAAAGAAGACAAGAATTTTTTTTTGAAAACGTACTTTAACCTCCTCGGACCTGGCGTCCACATATGTGGACATCACGTTTTAGGTTGTCTAGACCAAAATACTAAATTTTGCTCTAGAGGGCCTGATATCTACTTACGGGGACATTATACTGCCACTGTTCTATCAAAATTGAAAGAGAATGTCCTCACATGTGGATCTCAGTTTTCTCAGGAACAAAATCAGGTAAAAAAAAAAAAACCCAAATCAGGTGATTCTTTGTTTTTACATTTATCAGGTCCCAATCAGCCCAAATAGCAAAGAGAAATTGAAAATACATGCCATGAAAGACTTTGAGTCTTAGGAGGTTAAAAGCCTAATGCAACTATTTTCATACATTCAAAAACACTTGAATACGAAACAAAAAAATAAATCTATTGGCCTTAATGAAACAGCAAAAAATGCATTAAATAAATAAATATGAATAGATACTAAAACTTACTAGTGGATTAGCCATCGTTTGCTGCAGCATCAAACCAACAGTGCTGTCTTCGCCTCTTACAGTTCACACACAACTTCACAGTCCCTCCCCTCACTGACAGCTGAAGTTTAACGCTGAACAATATTTTTGAGGAATTTCAAAAGGTAAGTAAAGCTCTTCTTTCAGCAAAACTTAAGTATTAATATTAAATTGCCACAGGTTAATGTTAGCCATTTAACTATTAGCAACTGCCCAATATAAACATTAGCCATCTGTTAAGTTATCATTGAGGTATGGCTAATAAAACAACCATCTCATTAATAAGAGATATAAGCAGCAAACATTATCAGTTATTTGTGTGTAAAAAGTGCTAAAGTGATAGAACTGTGCATTGTAAATATTAGTTGTAATACCTTATTATACATTGAAAAATAACATCATCGTGCATTTTTAAATGGATCGTATAGTCAATTTGTTTAAATGAGGATAAGCACAATATTTTATAGAAACTGTTAATGATCCTTCACAGGTATGACACATAGTGCTGGGACCGTATTCATCATATCACTGGACATAATGAGCAAGGGTGTTTCTTACTTACTTAGAAATGGAGGAACACTGCACACTCATACTTAGTCACTATGTAAATGTCAAATGGACCGGTAGTGCTTTCCTACTCAGTGTGAGCACTCCAAGTGTTACACCCCTGAAGGGGAGAAATAATCACAAAAGTGGTGAGTTGGTGTTTCGACACTGAGAATTTTTACAGGAATTAAATATTTTTAAAAATATACACAATCTGCAATTAACTCTGTGCAATTAGTTTATGTTTGCACACATGAAAATACACAAAACGGCAGCAGGACTCCACTATGGCACTACCATAGACAACTGGCTGCACTTTGCTCACACACACACACACACACACACACACACACACACACACACACACACACACACGCGACCACACACACTGCAAAGCTTTCCAGCTTATGCACATTATTTTAACACGCAGAATAGTATTAACATCCTCTTTTTTCCCTACAACACTTCTTAGTGACATCAAACACTGTAACACCTGAAGGGGGGAAATGATCACAAAAGTGACGAGCTGGTGTTTCCTCACT
This sequence comes from Diplotaxodon limnothrissa, assembly GCF_057381915.1. Lineage (NCBI taxonomy): Eukaryota > Metazoa > Chordata > Actinopteri > Cichliformes > Cichlidae > Diplotaxodon > Diplotaxodon limnothrissa. The sequence continues at coordinate 16,047,168 of NC_140616.1, read as the reverse complement.
GAGAACTTTTATTTAAATGAGGATAATACCAAGATCTCCCCCAGGTAAGCGGGTGGAGATACAAGCAGTCGATCTCAGGTGACCCAGTTCACACCACTTTGTAGATCCCTGATGGTACTTTTTTTTTTCTTTTTTCTTTTTTAAATAAAGAATGATATAAACAAATCAGTTGTTGTCTTTTAAGGTTCAACCCTCTTATTTTGAAATAATGACATCTTATAAAATACATCTCATACATACGTGTGATCTCTTTAAATAAATCAAAGAATCTCAATACTACAAACCACAAGTTTCCTTTTAAAAATTAGCTTTTTTTTCTATACCTAATCACTTTTAACCTAACATTTACACAATCCCACTGTAACTTGGGGTTTAGTATTTTCCCCAAGAATGTGACATACAGGCTGAAGGAGCCAGCAGTTGAACCACTTTCTGATTAGAAGACAACCCACTTAATTCCTGAGCTACAGCCACCCCTGGCACACCAGCTTAGCATAGCATAGACTCCAATCTATAGTTTACAACATAAATATCTTTTTTTTTTATTTAGGAAAATGTCAAAGTAGACATTGAGACTGTTAATGCATCCAAAAAAAGTGTTTACTGAGGTCATCATCCAAGTCAGTGGGTTGTTAACCCTGACTAAACAAGTAGCCCCCTAATGGCCATTGGAAAGAGTGCAGATTTAAGTCACTTCCACACTAGCTTCACTATACAGTCTATGCTATGCTGACCTGATCACTCAGTGAAAACAAACCTTCGTCTTAGATTTATTACTTCCCAGTTAAACATCAAGAAATTCTCAGTAATTCTTGCAAAGTCAGCACTGGAGAAAAAAGAACAGCAGCGAGGGGGAGATGAGCATTCGGCTGTGGAGTGTCTTCATAGCGTTATATCATTTTTAACACAAAGGGCAAATAAGTAAAAGCTCTGTAATGAAGAGGGAGCTGAACAGTCGGATAACATATTGCCAGACAGCAGCCATTAGCTGGAGAGCTGCAAAAGCACATCAGGGGAAAACTCAGAAAGATAGAGCGGCAACAAAGAAAGACAAGGGGAAGAGAGAGTGAGGGGCTGGAGGCAGAAATGTGAAAGGAGCGAGGCAACGAGAGCAGAGTGGAGTGTGGAGACTGATTGCCGTTGATCTTCACAATAAGCAGGGCCGACAAGCGGCAAGCACGCCTCTGCTCCGACACTAATTGCCCGTGAAAGGTGACCCGCGGTGAGGCGGAGGCGCTCAGCTCCGATCGTCCTCGCCGCGCGACGTCCGCCCTGATCGCACGCGACACCAGACAGCCGAGCCGTCACACCGGCCACCAGCCCCACCAGCTCAGCAGCCGGAACCCATCCAGAGACGGAGAGAGACAGACAGAGGGGGTGAAAGAGAGCGGGAGTGAGGAGGATGGAGGATTGAGAGAGTAAGGGGAAATGGAAACAGGACAAGGGTCAGGAAGAATAAACCCTGATGGAGTGAGAAATAAAGGGGGTGAGAGCAGGATGTAAAGGAGGAAAAGAGGATCTGACAAGGGGGGAACACCAGTTAGCCAAAAAGGAGAAACGAAATGGATCATCATTGTGATCACTATAAATTCAGTGTCTGTGAAGGATAGTCAAAGAACAAGAGGGTTAACAAAGGCTACCATCCCCCAAATTTGATATATACTGTATCAAAGAAGCAGATGCATTGTAACTTAAGTATAATTCTGAGTGCATGTGTGTATGAACGAAAAAAAATGTAATATATCAGTCGAGGTTTCTGGAGTGTTAAAATCTCTGATATTGTGTTTTATATGTTTATAAAAATGGGCTTAAAACAACTGGTAACATTTTCACCCTTTATCAGTTAATCTTCCAGTCATTTTCTTTCAGTCAGATTAATTGATTCATAAATTTCCTTCTTAAAATGTCAGATAATAATGAAGAAATGTTTCATGTGATTTTCCTGAAGCCAAAAGATGTGTCTGCCAATAGTGTGGAAACAGCAAATGAATTTCAGTTTTAGGGGGAAAAAAACAGGATAAGAAAAAAAAGAATGAAAAATCAAGTTTTCCGAATTTGGAAACAATGCCTGTCTCTTTGCTTTGTACATTTGTTCATATTATCAAATAAACAAGTGCAAAGAGGAGGTAAATCCAATCAAAGTCTAATCCAGTCAAGAAAAAGAGAGAAATCAAGTAGGTCGAAGATCTACTTGGGTGGCAGGCAGGGTGGTGACAGGGCCACAGACAACCTAAAAGTCAGGAGAAGATGGAAAACGCAGGAAAACAGCATAATGGTTACAGATCATCGGATGAAGGGGTTATTGCCACAGGATATAAGAGGGAAAAGGAGGCTGTACTGTGAGTACTGAGAGAATAAAATGGCTGGTTGGAGTTTTGCCACACATGACAGCTCTCCAATAAGCGGACTGTGTGAGAAGCTGCAGGCCCTCCTCCTCCTCCGCTACTTCAACACTCCGTCTTCTATCCAGGACACACAATCAGATGCTGCCCTGATTTCTTCTGCTATAGTTTGCTTTAGTTGAATTCATTTACTAGGTTTCCAGCTCTTGTGTAGAAAAATCCTAGTCCAAACATGGAAGTTACTGAACTGGGAGTAATTGGGGAAAATATACTTTTTCCTCCCATCCTCACAGCAGATATCTTGAGTTTAAAGAAAAATCACAATGAAAGTAAATTTGCTTAGTGTCCCAGAAAAGCGTGTCATATCAGGACCCTGGAATGAGTTAATGTAAAGTGTTTTAAAGTGTCCCCCTGAAAATAATTGTGCATGTAACTTAATCATGCGATTCCTCTTAAATGCACTTTTCACCTGAAGATAAAGAATAATTGATAAATGCATTTTATTGTAAATGCATTTCTGTAACAACTAGTTGGAAACTTACAGAAGCTTTTTTATTATTGATTTCCTCTCTTTCTCCTTGGTCTTAAGAGGTTAGGAGAGGATAAAGAAGAGACACAAGCCTGGATCTTTTTACACAGTGGAGCCAGACAGTTGGAGCCCAGTGTGGGGGAAGAGTGCGGGCAGGCTACAGACTATTTTCCCAGCACAGACACGGAGGTATTGGAACGCAGTGGCCATTAATAACAACTCAGTTGTCATCTGCACAGTCATTGACCCCCCAGACTGGTCAATATGTGTGGAGTGAGTAAGAAAGAGTGTGTTTTCATACTTATGTCTATACATATGTGTGTATTTGTAAAACTGTGTTGCCAGCCCATGTACGTCATTATCAGACAATACGTATAACAAGGGCATAAAGGGGAGTAAATATATATTTTATTGTTACTATGTATCAAGTGTGTCTTAATCTTAACTTTCAAATTGTGTAGATTAATTTAGTTTGTGGTTAGCACCACCCTTTGGTAGTCAACTGCATTGTGTTTTGGCAACTCTGGCACTTGTGGTTCGTGTTAATTAACCTTCTTGCGTGAACACTGCATGAATTATAAAATAATTTCAGGTGTTGGTGGAAACATTCATGTAACGATATGCGGCAGCAGGTCAAACATCTTAAACAGGAATAATTATGTACTGATGAGGCACAATGAAAATATTCATCGCTGATTTGATTGCATTAAACATTAAGTTAATATTAAGGTAAGAGTACCGACTCCGTTCCTCAAGGAAAGGACGGAGGAGAGGGAAAAAAATACACTTTATTCAGAGAATTGTCAAGACGTATTACACTTGTAATGAAACCTCAGACACCATAGATGGGTATCAGATAAAATATTTGAGGCAGGGGAAATAAAAGAGACAGCTGAGGCAGTCTAAGACTGAAAGTCGTCAGAGAGGATTAGCTAAGCGAATAAAGTGAAGTGACCAAAATAACGGCACTGGTAGGGGGAAAAAAAATCATCTATCCCAGTTATTCTCTCTATTGGATAAATGTGCCTTTTGTGTAACAGTAATCATCATACTTTCATGCTGTCACTTTCTATCTAATTGCTTGCCTCGGAAACATGCTTTCTTGCAACACAGCAGCACTGTCCTATACTGAGAACACACTGAAAAGACAGACACACACCAATTAAAGAGACTGCAGTGTTAGTTTTAGTCACAGGTCCCAGGAGAAACTGACAAGTTAATTCTTTGCAATCGACTCATTTATCAAGAAATCAACATTATAAAACCCTGCACGTGAATATTAACAATTACGCTCGTTAACGTCAGGTGAAGAAAATGAGGTGGCAACAAAGTGCTCCAACAAGATGTTCAGTTGTTGTCTGTCAAAGACTGGACGTTGGTGTGTACTGCTAGCTGTGAGGAGTGCAAATCTGGGTTTGATTTCTCTTTTGCAAGGCAGCTTCATTCACAGCTATATGACAAATTATTATTCTATAATCAAACTTAAGGCTGACATCAGGTCATGTTTTATTTTTATTTGTTAAAGACCTCAAAAAATGAATTAAACAAATGCTGCTAATTTATTTATCCGTTTTTTCGTTATTGGGTATTTGAATGTTTGAAGAGCGTCCTGGTTGTAAGATCTTTCACTGATTTTGTAATGAATACTAATATCAGTTACTACATTAGTGGCTGGAAATGATACAAAGAGCAATTTCAATGTCTTATATTTGATTTGTTACACAAGTCATAGCACATCTCTTTTTTCATCTTCTACATTTTGGATAAAATATTGTTTTTCAACTTAACACTCGAATCTGATCTTCTAAGCAAAATATTACACCAAATCATCAGTTTTAAAAGTTTTTTTGTGTTCCAAGAGTTTCTAAAAGTTTATATTTTTGCTTAAAAAGAACTTTATCCACATTTGCGCAGTGATAAAAATGCTTGAAAAGATTTTTCCTTTTTCAAAATAACGATCTTATATATTTACATGGACGAATGAACTTGTGACTGAAACTTGTTTACTTCCTTCAACTGTGAATTCATCGAGCCGCAGCTTTGATAGAGGGATTATTAACCTGAGTGTCAAATTTCAGAAAAGAATCTGTGGCTAGAAATGATAATCAAGTTTCTTAAGTTCTCTAGAATTGCTACATTTCTACAAGATATCCAAGGGACTTTCTAATTAAGAACTTACCGCTTAGGCACATTTTTTTTTAAAGCTGTTAAAAAAAAGTTCCTTAACTTCCCCCGGTCCTGTACACTTTGTAGTGCTGAAGCACTAACTCTCAAAGTCAAGGAGCTTTGCTAGTTTTCCCCTGGAGACCATCTCAGAGAGTTCCTTTTATACATTTCTGCAAGACTACTGAGAGTGGCGAGTGATAACGTGGTTTACGATGCTAACACCTCACCATTAACATGTGGCCAGTCCTAGCGCCCTCTCATCAGCGCCCCAAGGGTTTCTTCCTCTGAAATGCTCTTTTAGCAGCTCCCTGACAGGCGAGCGCTTGGCTTTCTACTTAATTAAAGGGAAAAACATGGCCTTAACTGGTGCATGGTCGCGCCCAGCCTGCATAATGGGACGTAATTAACTTCCCCTCATCGTTACTTCACTTCAAAGGGTCGGTTTTGAGTCAGCCATGCAGACACACACACACGGACGCACACACATGAATATAAGATGTGTATTTATTACTGCTTCTGCACACAGATAGGCCCAGAGAAACAGATCCCTATAAGTCTCCTTGGGGAGTTACGTACAAGAGCCTGAACCGTCGGACAGATCCTGGAAAAAAACCCTGCTTCTGCTAACTTATGAGCATGAGTGTTGTGTTGCTTCAGCTTCACTAATGTACTCAACCACCCCCTCTCCTTCCATATGACAAAGATGTATCAGTCCTAACAGAGGGAAACTATTAATGTACTGCTTTTGAGCTATAAATCCTAGTTCTTTAGTCTAAGGGTGAACTGTAGAGCCTGATGGATATAAAATGTTTAGTACTCAAAGGTTTTTTTACTTCGGGCTACAGCATAGGATTAATCTTTTATTAGGACCAACTTATTTGACTTATTTTGTGAAATGTCAGCAAATTAGGGAAAAATGGATTGATATTTGATTTGTTGTTTTGTCATTTTAAAAACAGCTTTCTTCTTGTTATTATATAATTTTGTCTTTTGTGACCTCCTCCAAAGCTCCAAACTATCCACCATACGAACCAACACACACACGCACACACACATACGCCAGCGCCTCCTTTTCTTCTCGCAGTGCAATACAAGGAGGAAAAAACCCCTGAATGCTGACGTGTGCTACATGTATTTGGCTCCTACTGACACTGAGGTGAGTCCAGTTTTCAGACTCCCCCCCCCCACCCTCAACCAAACCAAGTTACCGTGAATTTCCCAGCTGTGAGTGAACAAGCGGCGACAAGCCTTGGCCAAATCGGACTGATGGCTCGGCTCTGTTTGCCTTTTGCTGTTATTTATTCATGTGTTTATTCTTCCTGTCGTTATCCCCTCCGATCCAGCGTCCCTCCATCCTTTCCTGTCCCTCTTCCCGCAGGCCAACGAGGAAACAATGTCTTGTTACATCAGGTGTGATATGCACCCACCATATCCTCAGTATGTGTGTTTGTGTGTGTTTCCAATAGAAAAGAATACTAATTATATTAAGATAAATATAATTTGTTGTCTGATTAGAATTTAAAATAATACCAAAATCTGTAAAATTATAGTAAATTTGTAAAATAGGCATTACAATTGTTGGACATAATTAATTTAGCTAATATTTACTCTTTAAACAATCTGTGTGTTCATTGTGACATATCGTAGGCTGAAATGAGCAGGATGGCTAGTGGTGATGATGGTCAAATGGTTACTGGCACTTGGGAGGGGGCAGCACAAGCATGCGACAAAAAGGTCTGGCCATGAGTCGTGCTTTTCTAGTGGTGGACAGCTCTCTTACACTAGTATAATCCTTGAACCACACTCACAAAGTAACCCCTTCACATCATGAGCAGGCTGCTGTGCTGCAGTTGGTTTTTCAGTTACTCTGAATTTACATGTGTGCTAATTAGACTGGAAGAAATGATTGGCTGCTCACAACATCGCAGTAAAGAGGGCCCAGATGCATACACACACACATACACGCTCGCCTGCACATACGGACACATATAGGCGCCTGCATAGTCAAAACCTTGCTGGACAGTAATGCATTAGAGCGCGCCCCATCACACTGTGTCAAGAGACACACCTCGGCTGAGTTTGGGCTCTGTCACATGTGATTTACTCGCCGTGAGACGACCTCACACCCCTCCCTTCTTAGTGTTCAAATCTATCTCCCTCCAAGCCCTCCGCGTGCATACGTTTGTGTATATGTTACTATTAGATTGGAAATTCTCACAACAACACAGCACATGTTGTTGTGAGAATTCACTTTTTCTTACAAATGTACGCCAGGGAAGTCGATATGTAAATGACACACATTCTGCTCACATGCACGATCGTGTGTACATGCATCATGGTGGTTAGCACTGAAACCCCCAAAGAGCTTCTCCATAATAGTCCTAAATCAGCCTTGTAATAATAACACCTCACTCTGTGTTATTCCTCCTTCAAGCCTATGTGCTTAGCCCCCCAAGCTTCTGCCAAATAGCCCCTTTTGATGTTTCCACTGCTGGCAGGACACAGTGGGCCCTCTGCTATGAGCTTCACATAGTCATACAGTGTGAGGGGGGGGCATATAGAGAGTAAGAGGCAATTATATGCATAAAGCTGCAAGGTTTATCAGATATACAGAGAAAATCCAATTTCTTTTCAAGTGGGTTTTTGCTTTCCCCTGAAATTATCTCAGCATCTAAAGAGATCTAAAGAGTAAACCTTTCTTTTTACCGGGTAAATATATATAGTAAATTATAGTACACTGGGTAATAAAAACCAAAGTTTATATTGGTAACAGTGCAAGTTAAAAAATTAAGATTTAAGAAGAAAGCACTTTCCAATAAATCACTTTCTTATAAAGCCAGCATCTGTAGCTACACCCTTTTATGATTTATTAAGTTTACTTCAGAATCTCTGGAATTCCTTTTAAGATGAAAAAATGGCATCACTATCTCTTAACAACCTCAGCAGGGGACACTGCCCTCTAGTGTCACTGTAAATGTTCTCAACTACATGGTACGTTCTTGAAGATTTTTTTAAAAAACACACCTTTTACCACAAGCACTAAATAGCTGTTAAAGAAAACTGTGATGTCAGTGCAGTGCCAGCACCATCCCAGCCTTGTAGAGTTTGGTTGCTTCCTTAAATGCTCTTTGAAAGCTGAAACACACAACCCATTCAGCTAGTTCATCCAACTGCGATAAATTAAGGCAATGACAGCCTGCTAACTGGTAAAAGTGCCCACCTGCTGGGCATATTCTGGACGTGAAAGCAACTGATGATGGCCTTTTAACAGGCTTATTAATATCTGCAAACAGGTAAGTAAGTTGAAACCATGCTTTTTTAAAATTTTTGCATTTACATTTTGATTTAACTGTAGTATAAATCAGTAGTATAAAAGAGAGTTTTTCTTCCCACTGTCGCAAAGTGCATTTTTATTGGGGGTCATCGGATTGGTAGATTCTCTGTGTATTATTACAATAATAATACAACTTGTAGTGACTGTTGTGATTTGGCATTATATAATTAAACTGAACTGAATTAAATTGAAGGTGAGCATAGGTACAGTGATATTATCCACAGATTTCCGAAGGCTCCACGTGAATGTTTTCACTGTTGCCATCTTGGTAAAAAACAAAACAAAACAGTGACTGTAAAACTGGAGACTGAAAGTCTTTTTGAAACCACAGCTATTTAGCTTTTTAGTCACTTATTATTTTCATTTTTCTGATCTCAAAGCTACATCCCTCTTTTATACTGACAATAAATGTTACCCAAAAGAAGCAAATCCATTCGTACACCAGCTAGCTGGCAAGCTAACATTGCTAATGTTAGCCAGATAAAGCTAGGTAAGCATTAGCATCCAAGCTATAGCATGTCATGAACTCAACCCTTCTTGGGTTGTTTCTGAGCCAGCTTGTTAAAATTAGGTATTGTAAATATTACTTAGTTTAACTAAATTATATGCTGCTTTAAAGTTGGTGAAGCAACACTGACATAATGAGTTAATATTCACACCAATAGAGTTAGGGTTTTTGTACCCATGGGGTGAACAGCCTGCAGAACATAAAGGGTGTTGATTTGTGTTGATTTGATATGCTAGTATTTCAACTTCAAAGGCATTAGTGTTACACTCAAACAAAAAGCTTCTGTCGTCTTCAGTGTTGTTTTTTTTTCCACAGCCAATCTGAATGTCATTGAGCAGTGTTTTTCAGCTGGTGAGCTGAGACCCTAAAAGTGGGTCATGAGTTCTGCCAGAGCCTCACTTAGAGGAATGTTATTCACTGGACCGTCAATTCATAGACAAGGTCAAATTGGATTACTCAGTTCAGAACCTCTGTGTTCTTTATTATTAGTCTCACACCAGTGCAGAACACTGTCTGCTTCTATTCGGCCTCAGCGTTTTAATCTAAAAACATTACACAAGGTCAGTTGTTCACAAGTCCTTTCGATGTGTATGTGTGTGAAACACAGGGACCCACATCTAGTAACAACGGCTCGAACAACTCCATGCAGCACAATTTAAATATTGCTGAGACACCACTACTTGATTTAGTGAGACAAGAAGGAAAAGTCCTCCAGCGCTGTCTCGAATCTTTTGCTCTCGTCCCTCCTGGCTTTCATTTTGCCACACATTCCTTTCTTTTCCTGTTTTCCCATTTTATTTATTTTTACATATGAAGATCAGAAACACATCAATTTGTGTGCTAACCAGAAAAAAAAATTCTATTCAAAATCCTGTTAAATATTTTGATGATTTATGTAGGTGCTAAAGCATTTGTTCACCTATATTTTAAATGTTTATGTACATTTCTTGCATTGTGTATTTTAAACTATCTGTGCTGCAAGTGTTTCTGTTGACAATCCACTACATTTCTGTGATATATCTTTAATTGTTTTCGGTCTTTTTGTAAGACATTAAAAGCAATAAAACATATTTCCATCAAGATGTATGGATTGCATTATTATTATGTTATGATTGACTTTAAGGATTATATCATGTCTTACAAGATGGTCTGCAAATGACAACTGAAAGCAATTATTTGTTCAGTCATTTAAAGAGCCCAGGACTAATGCGCAAAAATACTGAAGAATAAGTCATTATAAAGTCATTTTTGTAGCAAAATAAACACTGCTGGGTACATTTGTTCATAGGAAATGTTTGATTTTTAGGGGGATTAAAACAAATCTGAATTCTTGAATTCTTTGTATGCTTAATGGAAAAGAAGAGAATGCTTAAAGAAATTGACTTTATATACATAACCACACAGTACAACTGTGACTGTTACTGTATATACTCCATGAAAAGGTAATTTATATGTAATGACATTTTCAAGTAAAAAAAACAAACAAAGAAAAATCTTTCATACTGGCAAAAATCTGGAGGTTAAAACAGCAGAAAAAGAGAGAGACAGGGAGAGAAGTTGTAATCACGAAAAAATACAACACAACAGTAATAATGTTTCTCTTTTAATCAGATCAGACCTTAAAGGAAGTGCAAGACAGTGTGGCAGAAAAAGAAGAACATGAGCAGTAACACATTTCAAATGGAAGAAAAACTGTTTTCAATTTGCCCAACCCCACCACCCCCACCCCTAAAAGGTTCTGAGGTATCTATCATCCCTCCAGAAAAAAAAAAGGAAATCATCCAATTTACTAAAAGAGGGACGAGCGAGTGAAGAATTTGAAGCCCCAATTACAAGTAATTACCACTTTTCGCTCTCAACATGGTGAAATGATTTGATGCCTTTCAGAAGGTAGTCTGGTTTAGCTCAACACAGACGTCTCCTCCTGCATTGTGTTAGTCTTTGGCAGTGGTTAATACGATCATTTGGTAGAGATAAAAGAAGGGGCGTTTAAAAATGATGGCGCTGGAGTCGGATCTGCTGGCTATAAATTACACTAGGTGGTACTGAGATGAAGCAAAGGTACGTGCCATGGCAGCCTTTCGCTGTGACCAAGACTAGAAATAATAAAATGAATGCACATCTGATGTGCTCATAAGGCGGTAAGCTGCGTGGGTGTGTCAAAACTTTAGTCGGTGTCAGTGCTTTGCAGCAGGCTTTGCAGAAGAGGAAAGATGTCCACTAGGTCATCCTTTTTCACCCATTCACACACCGGTTTAGATTAGACTGCAAGTTTGGGGAATTACACGAGTAATATTCTCCTAATATGGAGTCGTTAAGTATGAGATCTTTATGCCTGATGTCACTGCTAATGAGTAAAATCATTCAGTGTAGTGTCAGGCAGAAATGGCCTCTATTAATACTTTAAAGTACCAATATTTAGTGACATCATACATCGCTACATAATTTTTTTTCTCTAGAGAAAAAAAATTATATCCACCCACCCACCCATCAATCCATTCATTAAACACATTTACATAGGCCTGCCCACCTTAACATTTAACTATTTCCTTGATGATTACACAAAGCGCAACAGTATTGTCAATTTTGTCCCAAAAGTTTGTGTCCATGTGGTTTTTAACCACATGGACACAATATCATATATCATATATGTAATGTCTCATATACTGGAGACTAACAATTATATATACTCACACAATACAAAAGAAAAACAGGCAACAAAAACAGAGACAAAAGAGCATTTCTTCACCTGTGGAGAGACTATAAAATGAAAAGCAAACTTGTTTGGAGGGTGATATGACCCCTCTTACACCTCAAATCACAGCAAAAGCCTCTGGAGACAAGAAGAGAACGTCTGTCTATCTCAGAAAGCCTGGTCCTCTTAGGAAGCTGCAACACACACACACACACACACACACACACACACACACACACACACACACACACACACAGAGGCTGGTGTATGTGATAGAGGCACTGCATTTACACACACTCTAACCAACACCTCCTGCCTGTATTGCATCTCAACATCGACGTAAGGCAAGTACAGTTCCAATCCACCTGGTCGTTTGATGCCTCAAACACTCACACATGACAATGCATTGATTTCCCCCCCCCTCCCTCTCTCCTAGCTCTGCTGGGCGTGCAGACAGAGCAGTGTGGAGAAATCCATTAAGCCGACACTTCTCGTTTCCATTGACTGACAGGCCTTGACGGGCTCGGGCTTTTGGCCCACCCGCTCGACTGGCAGCTCGACAGTTAAACAAGCCCTCCAGTTGCTATAATAGTTTAAAACACTTTCAATTACCCGAGTCAAACAAATCCAGCAGACGAGCGCTCGGGTGCTTCCCTATAAGCAATCCCACACCCCAGCAGGTCCTTCTCCAGCTATCCTTTTGCTTTATCTGGATGCTACGATGAAGGGGTTTGTTTTAGGACAAAGAATGCAGGAAGTCAGTGAGGGGAAATTGGAGGGTACAAACTGCAAGCTACCTCGAAGGAAGCGATGATTTTAAGGTTTCAAAAGTCTTCACTTCCTGCTCTTGTAGATGCACCCCTACATAAGCCCAACCCTTGGACCATATAGCATGTCTATATATGCGCATGTGACTGCAAGATTTATAACAAATCTAATTAAACATTAGGTAAATCAGTTCTGACCAACCTTTGGACTTCTTCTGTGCAAATCACACAATAAGTGGGGGGTAGGAACTTTCCACAAATCAATGAAATCTCACAGTAATAAGCCAGACTCATAAATCACTTGTTAACAAGCACTTCACAGCAGCTCAGCAGCATCATCAGCTCACTCTCAGGTTGAAATGCTCCTTACAGCATGCACAACCATAATTGCCAGAGAAATTTGAAGAATGTATTTAATTAATTATTTGTTTTTTTGCCCAAAATGTCAACCCTGAAGCGCGCTCATCATATTCACTCATATTTTCTCATCTGCTACCCTTTGTCACGGAGTAGAACACACTGATTTTTTTTTAAACTAATTTTATATCTACATATGTTACAACCAATTAACTGATATTATACTGAGAACAGTACATTAAAAAAAAAAACCCGTTAAAAATGTTTGACTTTCACGTCATGTGTTGTTTTTTTCAATCATTAATATTGTTTTAATGTTATATAGAAAATACATTTCAATGAATAAGGCCATTTTGGTTTAAAAAAAAGAAAAAGCATGTGACCATGTACAAAGCTTTGTAAGTGAAAACATACAAAAGGCAACCAATTCATTCATTTGGATGTATGATCGATAATATGAAACTGCTCCCAGTCAGTAACCGATATGAAAATTTTTTTTCTTCTTCCTGTTGGTTCACTTCTAACATGGCCAGAGAGCCTTGGCAGCACACCTTTTCTGAAGATTCGTTTGTTTATGCATAATTATCTGGCACCACCAGCAGCACCCACAGCTCTTTCTGCAGTAATAATCTCCTTGTTGCCCCAGAAACACAAGACATACACCAGCAAAACAGTGAAGTCATTCCCTCTTTGTCCTTGAGTAGCTGAGAGTCACGCAGTCGAGAGAGTGTGAGGTGTGTACAGCTAAGAGAGAGCAAAATACACAGTGGGAAGGAGTCAATATTTCCACTGTTTTGTCAGCAGTGACTAAAACACAATGAAATGGGATAAAATCATTCAAGTTATAGTAAAGGCAGTTGGTAAATAATTAATGTAAGCCAGGTTTTTGGTAACAAAAAAATCCAGTGTGGTGAAATGTTACTGCTGCATTCACCCATGTCATTTTCTATTATTTGTGAATTAGAAAAAAAACAAACAAAGAAAAAAAACAAAGAAATTCGCCGCAATACATCAATAATTGAGAAATTCTAACCAATAAAAAAAGTATACAACTCACTGGGTTTTAAAACTCACACATGCAGTTTGGAATAAATGTCAATTTAAGTTAAGGTGAAAGCATTTTGTTGACTTTCTTTTCCAGAAGCACAGCTAAAAATGTTTTTAGTTTCTTTTGGATTTATGATCTATGATTCCTTACTACTACTACTACTAATAAAATAATTTTAAACCACTGACTTCAGATTAAGTTTGAGGTGCATTCAAACTTTTGTTTTGACAGCCAATAAGAAGATACATATTTTCACAGAAGATAAAACACTGGTGCATCACCTGACGTCCAAACACAGTCAAGGCAAGAAAAAAAATCGACATGAAATTTACATATAAGTACATAATAAAAATTTCTACTCTTCACCGTATCTTAAAATTTGGTAACTAGAACCTGTGAATGATGAATAACAACAGGTGAGATACTGTACTGTGTCAATATTTATTTCATAAAAACTTAATCACTGTGCAGAAGAGAAGAAGAAAAACCTAAATACAATCTTATCACTTGATTAACTGATTTTCGACAAGTGTGAGCACCTCTATAAGAGCAGCAATTTTGGCCGTTTGCTGGTCTGGAGCGTTCAGGTGTGTTTCAACTCAATGCCAAGGAGGAAGGACATCAGCAATTATGTTAGAAAAGCAATTTCTGCTACTCATCAGTGTTGTAAGAGTTATGGGACAGTTTCCAAACAATTTGAAGTCCATCATTCTATCCTGAGAAAGATTAATGACTAGTGAGAACAGGACAGCTACCAATCTTCTCAGGAGTGGACGTTCCAGCAAATTCACCTGAAGGTCAGACCGTGCAATGCTCAGAAAAACTGCAAAATAACCCGAGAGCGACATCTCAGGTTCTACAGGCATCGGTTATTGTACTGAATGTTCATGAGAGCACAATTAAGAAAAGACTGAACAAGTAAAGCTTATTTGGAAGGGCTGCCAGAAGAAGGTGCCTTCTTTCTTAAAAGAACATGGCGGCATGGATCAGGATTTCAAAGTTGCATCTGAAGGACTTTGCATTCTAGCTAGCCTAGCAACACTTGTTGAGCATGTTGTTGGACAGATGAGACCAAACCGAAGATGTTTTGACATAATGCAGAGAGCCAGATTTAGCAACAATTAAATAGCATATTAGCACTCTCAAGCACGGTGGTGAAGGGGAGATGATTTGTGGTTGTTTTGTAGTTTGGATCTTTCCACCTAGCATCATTGAATCAACCATGAACTCATCTGTATACCAAAGTATTCTAGTACAGTAAAATGTGAGGCTATCTGTCTAACAGGTGAAGCTTTACTTTGATTGTTTCATGCACGGGAACCAAAGCACAGCAGCAAATCTGCAACAGAATGGCTGAAAAAGTAGGAATCAAAGTGTATAAAACTGGGCATAAACTAATGCCCACAAACCTCAGTGAACTGAAGCAATATGGGTAAGAATACATGATTACTTCAAGTTATTGGTGCTAACAGTAGTTCTACAAGCTACTGAATACTGGGCTTTAGTTTTTTACAGCTTGTATGCGATTTTGGCAAAGTCTTTGTTAAATAAATCATTACACAGTATAAAACATGTAAAATGTGTTATTGTTCATCTGAGGTTACATTTAAAAATAGTAGAACCTGCCAAGGACCAAATGATTTTTTTTAATTATTATGGCTTTGAACTGAAACAAGCTGTACTTTTGTTTTTTTTATAGGACACCTAAGAAAATCTGCTACAGCTGATGTCAGACATCTTTTATTGCGCTGCCATCGGTGGAGTAAACAAAGCTAAAACCGTATTATTTTCAGAAGCTTACTTTCTGCCTAAATCAGTTAAACAGCAATGTTTCAAGCATGAACAGAAAACTGCGGTCCTGCATCAAGTGTACATTCATCTTTGTTTTACTGCACTTTTTATTTTATTTTTTTTAAAGTTAATGCTGTCATTCTAAAATATGTTCTCCAACTTCCTGAACAGCTCTGAGCATAGTAATTGTAAAACTGGCACTACTTACTTAGTTATTAGTTTAACAACAAGTAACTGGCACGTATATAAGCACAGATTCACTTTTAAACAAAGATGGCAAATGTTGGCAGAGCATTCGAAGCTTTTGCATGAAACATAGAACAGGATAGTAATGTTTCAGGTGGTTCTTAGACTAAACTGGATATTTGAAAGCATCACCCTTTCATTATGAGAAATTTATAGACAAATGTACAATAAAAAAAATATTATAACAATGATAATAAAGACAATGGTTAGCTGCAGTCCCGTACAGTAAAGTATTGTCTACAAAACAATGTTGATGTTTTTTTCTGTTTATTTTGCTAGCACCTAATTAGTGCTTCCAAGCTAGCAGACTCTACTGGCTGAAATGACACAATATTATGACAGGCAGGACCAGTACAGTACAGTTACTGCACATGACTTGTTTCTTCAAAACACTGTAGCTGACAGAGTCTGTCTTCACACATGCCAGGCCAACGGTGTCACTGTGGTCTGGCAGGGCTCAGAAGGTATTTACCTACCTTAGAGCCATTAAGGCAGGAAACCAAAAGCACTTCACAGATGATCAGATCAGCTTCTAACAGGCTAAGATATGGTTTGTACTCTTCTTCATGTGGTCTTGGTCATGAACCTTTACTGCAAACAACTTAATCCCATTTCTACTCAAAAGAAAGCAAAAAATTCAAGAAAGAAAAATAAAAGATAAGATAATTATATAGAAGCACTGAGAAAAAAAATAAATTAAAGAAATCACCATCAAGCACCACTCAAAGAACTGAGGAAAGGTGCAGAATACTTGTGATATTCTAGCTTTACTTTTACAGCACATACTGGATATCATTTTTGTTTATTTTTCTTAAAGCGCTACCCACAGTAACGGTCGTTGACTTTTTTGGTGTAGTTTGTAGTTGACAGTCCATGCTTCTTCGTTTTTTTTAAACATTGATCTGCATTTTTGGTTGTCACATCTAAAGACTGGCAAAAGGAAGGGAGCTTTTTGCTTTGGGGAGCATAGCTGAGCTGTTAAAGATGTCATTAGTTTATATTACAGTCCATGAAAATACATATTTTAAGAAAAATATTTTTAACGTATTTTTGAAAATTATGACTATGCATAACAAAAACATTTCCCTCTTCAGTCAGCTCTGCTTTATTTTAGACAGAGGCATTATTTTGATTGATCCTAAACATTGTGCATTGATGCTAGACTGTTAAGAGCGAGACCTACCAAAGTCTTAAACTTTCACAAACTACAGACTACACCACTCTGCATTTAATCAGGAGTTATAATTCGTCTCTGGCTCTGTTCTACAGTGTATCTTTTGTCTTGCCACCAGAGGTGTGGACTCGAGTCACATGACTTGGACTCGAGTCAGACTCGAGTCATTAATTTTATGACTTTAGACTTGACTTGAAAAAATGTTCTAAGACTTGTGACTTGACTTGGACTTTTACACCAATGACTTGGGACTTGAATTGGACTTGAACCGGTTTACTTGAAAAGACTTGATATTTTACCCCAAATATAAAATTTAACATGCATATTATATAGAGATTGAAAATGTGACGTCATTCACGGGTAGAACCGCAAAGGATTCTGGGAACTCGTGGCAAGCGGTACTAGCGCACGCAGGCTTTCAATTAAAATCAGTTATACAGCGATAAAAAGAAACACAAAAATGTCAAGAAGCTGTTGTATTATTAACTGCAATAGCCGGTCGCACGACAGCCACGGGAAGCCGACGGGTAAAGAGATCGGTTGTTATCGGATTACGTCGTTGAAGAGAAATTGTTCGAGCCATGTTTCCGAAGTAACAAAGGCGACTGGATTGCAGCCATTCAAAGACCAAATATAACGTCCCAGAACCCTCCAGCTCACAGGTTAGTCTGCTCCAAGCATTTACACAAAGGTCAGTCTGCTGTTGTAGTTAATACGTCATTTTCATAACATAATTAGTGATATAGGTTACAAGCAAGTCTGGCGCTGAACAGAAATTGTCGCGCTATGCTCCTTTATTTATTGTGCATAAATAGTGAATTGTCCTGACACAATATTGTGTTTCGCTTCTGTTATTATGGTACATTGACAAAAACATATACTTTTATTCACAGGATAAAACAGGTTTTTTGTATCACTAATTGTCCAGTACGATTACAGCATACAATATTATTGTCACTGCTACATTTCTGTAACGCTACCAGAAATTATTTCCACTGCTAATTAATTACCGTTGAGCTCAAAGGTCCTATTAATAAACGGTTAAGGAATGTGTATTTATGACGACGATTTGTGAGACTGGTAAACTTATGATACGTACGATGGTCTTTCGTTCTACACGGTGCATTTCAAGGTCCTGCACCCATCCGTCGGTAAACTGTACCTGGGCTTGTTGCAGTGACCTGAAGTTACTAAACTTCATGAGTGTATGCACTCACTCCAAGAACCGTATGATTATAAATATGCATATAAATATGCTACGATGAGATAGCTGACTTCATCTAACTAGCAAATGTTTTCCAGGCTACGTTGGTGATACAGTTTTTTTTAATGTGTATGATATTTTTGTCATGCGATTTTAAAGCCAGTCCTACAACCGCATCCAAGAATAACATGCAGCTTATCTCAGAACTGTCGGTGAAAATTATTCTTGGAGCTAGGTTTAATTGAGCTGCATTTTAAAGAGGTGCAATTTCACAATTTGTGTATATTTTCTAAGTTCACTATTTTGTCATGTGTTGAGAAAAACACAGATTTTAAAATTACATGGTCTAATATTTACATTTAGCATAACTGCAACATTATTTTTTCGTTTTTTTTTTTTAAAGACTCGAAAGGACTTGAAATTCAAAATTTCAGACTTGTGACTTTACTTGGACTTTTACACCAGTGACTTGAGACTCGACTCTGACTTGCCTGACCTTACTTGAGACTTGACTTGAGACTTGAGGATAAAGACTTGAGACTTACTTGAGACTTGCAAAACAATGACTTGGTCCCACCTCTGCTTGCCACCCTCCCCTCACCCCCAACCGGTCGAGGCAGATGGCCACCCTTCCCTAAACCTGGTCCTGCTGGAGGTTTCTTCCTGTGAAACGGGAGTTTTTCCTTCCCACTGTTGCCAAATGCTTGCTCATAGGGGGTCGCCTGATTGTTGGGGTTTTCTCTGTATTATTGTAGGGTCAATATCTTTTTTATAGGTCATATCATGAAAAAGAAAATGGCAAAAGAAAATGAGGCTTTTGCTTTTGGGGGAGCATAGTTGGGCTGTGGCATACTTCAGGAATACTCCTATGATTTCTTGAGATACGGTCCATAGAAAAAGGAAGAAAACTTGTGACAGTGGGACAATTCGCCAACCTCTTCACTTGAAGTGAGATGAGATAGCTGAACTTTTCTGAGGCAAGGAGATGTTGCCTAGCTGTCTTGAGCATACCTCTGTGAAACAGCAAGGAGATCAGAGACACTGGCTATGGACTAGCAGACTGGGTAAGTAGTTCAGCTTCTCTTTAAGGAGGTAAAACAAAGGGTGCGTTCCAACTTCAGTCAATTGCATTCCTTAGCTTGCCTCATAAAGTCTATGCCAGGGTGCCACAGAGAACAATTCTTTATGTGAGGTTTAAGTCAGATTCAACAGAAACGATCCAGCTTTTCTCATTGTCGTCTCTATCCTTTTAAAGATATGAGAGTTTGTTTAACCAATGTGGACTCGGTGGGAAAAGGCATCATTAGCTGCGTTGTCTTGTGTGCAGTGCTTCGAGTGTGGCGTGCTGGACCTTGGTTATGATCCACTCAGTCTCTGTCTAACAGAGGTGAGAGCTCAGTCCTTATTTGCACATCTATTCTTCAGATTTATTGTTTAATTCATTGATATTTATCCCACATACAGATCAGATTTCATTGTGTTTGATTTTGCAAGATTTGTCTGTAAGATGATGTCCAAATCTTGAATAATACGGCGCAGACTTATTCCCTTTACTTCTTTTTCCTCTAAAGGCCTTTTCTAAAACTTCCTCATTTTTTGTCATGTTGAACTACAGTGCACACGCAAACAAACACATCTTGGCAAATCATCATCCTTTGCAGTTTATTTTGACTGCATGTGGCTGGCTGGAAAACATTAACATAATGTGAAGCCTAAATCTAAATAAATATAAAACAAGAAGTAGATGACTTGTGTGGAAATTTGTGCAAACACAGGAGAGTCTTGGCTCCGTCGAGAGGCGATTACTACTAAGAAAGCCCAAGCCAGAGAAGCACAGTGACAAATTCTCCTGCTAATCCTTACCCAGGCTTCCTATCCAGGTCAATACACGCAGGCGCCACAGTGTAAACAGCCCAGGACACACCATGTAAAGTGACTCTACTATCCTCCATCCCCCACCCTTCCCGTCGGACGCTACTCGCCCTTAACAACAACCATTGATTTTTTTTCCCTGATGAGGATCTAGCCGGCATTTAATCTAACACTGCAGCCTCTCGATGTAGGACATGGCTGAGCATGTCATGCTAATCAATTGGTAAATACAGCCAGTGTAGGGTGAACACATATCTTTACTCGTGCTTGGGAAAAGGAAACGGCTGTAACCGAGCGTATGTTCGAAAAACAAGCATCCAACCACATAGAATGTATAGAGTTTGGTTAATAACTTAAATTTCTAATATCTTTAGGATAGTAGAATCAGGATTTAAAGCCTTAAAGAGTTATTCACAACAGCTACAGATTTCCAGAGATCTGACTTGACCCATGGTGCTGCCACAAAAACACAGGTGAGTGTCGGACCCATATCCCATTCTCTGGCTGTTCCTAATCCATTTTTGGGAAAGACACAATAAAAACTGCTGCATGGAAAATTATGCTTCTGACTCACTAAACTCTTATTTTAACATTCATATGCATTCAATAATAACAAGGGGAGAGTGTAGAAATTTATCTATGCGTGAAATAATTTCTAATAATTGCAAAAAATGTGGAATTTCTTTTGTTCCGTCCTTACCTGTTAAAGTAGGAGTAATTAGGGCTCGTTCACAATAATGAACGTTATCACTGTGGTCAGCTTCAATTAGAGCATTTACATGAAACTTGTGTAGTTTAACAGAACGGATAGATGCAAAATATACAAATAAAGCACGTTTCATGTTTGTTTACAATAATTCTGGCAATAATCACGGACTGTAAAACTTTAAGCAGCATACAAACATTTCATCTAGGTCTCCTACACTCACACTACCTCCATCACTACATGAATATATAAGCAACATATATGGACCGCATCCCGACTGTATATCAAACGCACTCCAGATTATATGTGACAAGGCTGGCAATTAACAATTTCGCTCACTATGAATTCAAACCATAAAAAAAGATGATCAAGGCTAGCTGATATCTGCCGCCTATGCATAATTTATGTGGCTAGTACAAAATACCGTTCTGTTGCAGTTCTGTTCATTCACTCGACTAATTCATTGAAATAAAGCGTCCCAGAGGGGTATCCGTGTAATCAAGCTTAATCCCAGATTGATTTGAGAGGAGTCGAAGACAGAAAGCTGGAGAAAATCAGGGAAAGCTCTGCGTCAGAAGACTGCAGGAAGCCCGGAGATCAGAAGAAAGTGCAGTTTCAAATGAGAGTATAATAAAAATAAAAAGCAGACGATTGACAAAAGAATGAAAGCTGGTTTTTGTTTGATTATTATTAAAAATTGTGGTTTTCAAAGGTTTAGAATTGTTTATAAAAAGTACTACAAATTGCTCAGTTTCTATATTTTTTTAATAATATCTTCTTAATGCTTCCGTTAACCCTTTATGACGCCTCACCACCAAACTGAATTACCTTATGATCTGTATGTGTTTTCCTAGTGATGAAACTGTATCCCGTCTCAAATCTCCAACAGGGAAGCTGCAGGATGGCTGAAAACAAAAGGAAATATAATTTAAATTAAAAGGGTAAAATCAAACATGCTAAACGTAGATAACTGCATCTGCACCTGGTCCCAAACAACCTTTTCCTTTCATTAATGGATCAGTAGGGATAAATTATGATCTCTGTCTTTGACTTTGTTCCAATTACCCTCTCAACACTCTCTGCTCTCTACTCACATGGGTACAAAAGGGCTTCATACACCAAAGGACTTCTCGAGGAGCTTCACTGCATCATTATCCTTTCCCCTGGACCCTGCAGCCTCGGCTTGTCTCACTTAGAGTAATACACAGCGTCTCCGTCAGAGAGGGCATAATTAAAAAGTATTTAAAATAGGAAAGTGTTAAAGGAAAGTGCTACTGAATTTCAAGACGGCGAAAGACAGTTTTTGGAGGAATTTATTTTATGCAATCTGTGTCAGGAAGAAATATACAGCAACTGTTTGAACTGCTCACAATTAGTCCATCTGTAAAGTTAAGCAGCATATCTGATATGTTTTATGCTTTTGACTTAGGTACAAGAATTAAGTACCAAAGGTCACAAAGCTCCATCCACTGATGACACACAGTCTATAAAACCAAGTGCAAATGCACACATCAAACCATGACATCATATTTTGCAGTACTGGGCAGTATTACTGTTTAAAGGTGATAAACCTCGAGAAACACTTCAGCAGTCATATTTAAAGCATCCCCATTCCCTTAGCCTGCTATGTAAAAGCATACATTTTAACCGAGCTGAGCCTTTTTCTTCAATGTTCACCCTTTGTATGCTAGTAGCTCACAGCGAACAAGTCACACATTCATATTTTTTGTTCTTTTCACGACACCTGTGACTAAGTTTGTCATAATGAGGCGCAGGTTTATTTTATTATGAGATAATTCAACATCCACACGTTTTTTGGTTGATTCATCAGTACCACTATTCTGCAGCTGATTGCTGCCAACACAGAGCTGTTCCACAGATACGACTGTGGAGGCATTTAGAGGTAAGATGGCGCCATCTGCTGCTTTTCCGTGGTAAATGCAAACACAATTACTGGCAGAAAGCAGCCAGCTTAGTAGGGATGTAGAGAAAATGGGCATAAATAAATAAATAAAATAATAGTGTTAAAAAAAATCTAATCTTAATTTGTGTAATTATATTTCTCTTATTGCTGTTTTGTCTACTGTGGACTGATGTGAAGTGGGAAGATCTGATTGCTTTTTCCAGTCACAGTGTGTTTATGGGACTGGAGGGATATTTACATATAAATGCTGCAAAGCCTGAAGAAAAATTGTGTATTTTTGTTAAGCTATAGCAAACCACAGTTTGACTGATAAACAGCATTCTGGAATTTTCCATCTAATTCTGTGTAATTATGTGCAAAGTGTGCTTTTAATACTCCATGAGAGCACTGACTGCCTAATGGCATATTCCTGGATTTTATAAATATATAAACAGACGACGTATTGGCAGCACATTGTAAAGGCTGGCAGTCTTTGCAGAAGGCACTTTCTCAGGTCACCTGGCTCCATCTACCGACAGCACAGCGAAGCTGAAGAAAATCAAGGGCAACTGCACACATCAAACATACTTTATTTTCTACTTTGTTCTTCAAATATTTTTTTTTCCTTTTGCTCAGATTTGGAGCACAGATAGCTGAACAAATTCCAGATTGCTGCAACTTGATTAACAGACGTGAAGAGTTCTGATCTGCATCCAGGCTTTGGAACAACTTTTACATCAAAGGGTTTCAGGAAACTTAAAAAAAACGTCTAAAATCTAGGCCATGCTTTCTGAATAAAAAATTGGTTTCCCGCTGATGTTGTCTCAAGTTAGTTTAACTTCTTTTCGCATCATTGTCTCTGATCAGCTGACATAAGGTATGATGTAGGAAACACAGACATAGGGAACTGTTCAAAACAAAGTTACAGAGCTTACCTGGCACCATCTAGTGGATGCATTAGGTAAATAAAATAAGAAGCAAATGGTACCCTACACACTTCTCTTATAAAACTGTCAGCAACACAATCAAGCGTCTCTGCTAACATTGAGTATTTACCAGTTTACAAATACACATTTCATCTGTCACCATGTAGCACAAGACGTGAAACCTGTTCAGATAAATTATTTGATGATCTCGGTCTTCAATGTTTGCACTGACAAACATACGAATGAGAAAAACCAGAAAAAAAACATACAAAACAGGATGCTGAAAGAACATAAAAGTGTCTACGTAGATTTTATTTATGTTTTTTTATTTTTCTGTATCTGAAAGTACAATTTCAACCACAGTAGATCCCACCTTCCTGAATTCTTTATTTGATTTTGTTTCAGATGTCTACCAAGCACCAGTGGTGTCAGTGTCTGCCAATCAAACCAGCCACACTTAAGTCAGGTATCGAGGTGGATGAGCCATAAAAAATAATGCAAATGGAGTTTATGAGAAGTGAGAACTTATCTTTCGCAGGAAAAGCCAACTGTTACACCAGGCTGTAAACATGCTTTTTTAATGCCATAAAGTTGGAGCTCATGGGATTTACTCACTTTTACAGGCAGTATCAAGTGGCCACTAGTAAAAATGTAGTTTGTTACTGGTGTGTAGGAGATTTCCATGGCCGAGCAGCTGACTCATGTTCTTTGGAGGGACAAATCATGCTTCTCCGCCTGACATCCTATAAACTAGTCTGGGTTTGATGGCTGCCAGGAGTTACCAACAGTACTTGTCCAGTAAAAGGAACTCTTAAAGCTGCAGCATACCAAGACATTTTGAACAATTTCATGCTCCCAACTTTGTGCAGTTGGGGATGGCCCCACTGGTGTGCAACATGACTGCACACCAGTGGATAAAGCAAGGTCCATAAAGACCTGGATGAGTGAGTTTGGTGTGGAAGAACTTAACTGGCCTGAGTCTTGACCTCAACCAAAAAGAAAACCTTTGGGATGAATTAGACCAGAGACTGTGAGCCATTTAGTTATTTTAGTTACATCTCCTTAACAACTAGTTTCCCTCAGAGCAACATTTAACCAAACGAAAAGCTGGTGGTTGCAGTTTCAGAGCTGTAGAGGCATCGTTCTCATCTTCAGCTGAAGTAGAGGTCCCTGGCAGCTGACAGACATTACAGATTATTACCAATACAGATGATTACTCATCTGACCAACAGTAATTTACTTAACTATCAACAGATGGAGTTGCCCAGCTAAGGTTTTGTCCACATCGATATGTGGCGCGATATGGCAGCCTCGCTTCTGTCAGTCTGCCCCAGGGCAGCTGTGGCTACAACCGTAGCTTGCCTCCACCAGTGTGTGAATGCGAGAGTGAATGAATAGTGACACTGTAAAGCGCTTTGGGTGCCTTGAAAAGTGCTATATAAATCCAATCCATTATTATTATTATTATTATTATTACATCTACACTGACATTTTGAAAAATTTAGCTAAATGTAGTGTTACACTGTTGAAATGATGGGCCAACTCATCTCCCGTGCAACATATTTATTTTTACAGAAAACTGTAAAAACAGAAAAATAAGACAATCAGTTCTCTTTTGCGCGCAGGCCGTATGCTGCCTCTTCACCACTGACACTACTTCTTCTAGTGTAGCTGACATTACTTTATACAAGTAACTTATACAGTTTCATATTCACATGCACCACCTTTGTAAACTGGTTAAATCACACAAATACATTTTACTATACACATGAACAACATAGTGAACTCATTACAGTTTTATCTTGTTTTTACTACTGTTTTAATCTATTTATGAACCTGTCTTCTTAACTGTATTTAATAAACTAGATCCCTTTCAAATAAATGTTTTTCTTAACATATTTCTATAGCATTCACTCTTCATGAACTAAACATAAAACAATTCACACTTTCTCTTATTGTGCAAAATATATATCTTGTGGCTTTAACCCAAAAATACACCTGCACCGAGCTCACAGTTTCGGTACAGTCTAACACTTGGATCGGCACAGGCTAACAACTGGACCAACTTGGAAATTAGCTCTTTAGCTTAACATTCGCCACACACAAGACATTTATCATTAATCGCCACTGCTGTCTGTCACTTTTATAACATCTGTTTATATTATCAACCACCCAGCTTACCTGTAAAAACAGAAAAATAAGACAATCAGTTCTCTTTGGCGCGCAGGCCGTACGCTGCCTCTTCGCCACTGACACTACTTCTTCTAGTGTAGCGTCAGCTACCGATGCGTACAGGACCGAGCGCCCTCTGCTGGCGGAACTTATACAACAGTAAAACTTACATTGCAGTGGCCTTACTAAAAGAAAATGTCTCTGAGCATCAAATAAAATGGGGGGCTACTATTTTCATGTCTCTGCCTTTAACATAGTGCCACAGTAGCCAACAAATTTTATTTTCTTTGGCCTTTTATTCACATATGAAAATTTAACTTTATTTATTTATTTTGCATTCTTGGTTAATTAATAAAACAACCACAACGTTCAGTTTTCAGGCAATTTGAAACTTTTTTTTTGGACACCTTAAATGTCTTTAACCCTTTAAGGCCTACTGGAGTGGGAACGCTCAGTTTTGCATAACTATTTTTAAATCCCGGTAGAAGTGCATCCACATAAACTAACGCAATTTTTAAAAATTTTTTTTTATTTTTTTGCATAGGAAACTTGAAGAGTTATACTTGCATCTTATGCATTCAGCTTGTCCTAGGTCACGTTTTCCTTCCACATATGGCTTTGCAAAAATTGCATAAAAAGCGCTTGCAGCAACAGAAAAATTATATTCCTGACTTTGCCGATCTGATCAGCTGTTCATAACACTTCCTAAGTTGGACATCAGCAGGAACGATCGCATGTCCGCCATCCGATCATTCAGTCTGACATAACTAGCCGTGTCTGAGCCTAAACTCCGCTGCAGGTCCATATATCAAATGATCACTGTGGCATTACTGAGAGTTAAAACACTGTCTTAAGTCTTTCATCTTTAATAAAATTATCAGCGTTGTTCAGGTGTAACAACTGAGTTTAACATCCAGGCATCCATGAAAACGGAATTTATGACATTTAACGGAGTTAGAAGTTAGCAGGGAGTTAGCTCGCTAGCTTCCATCTAAATACAATATAGCATGTCCTGACTGCGGGGTTTTGGAAACAAATGAAAACGTACAGCTCTGCTATCACTTCCAGCATGAATGAAGACAAGAAACTAAACAGCAGTGACGTTTGCAGGGTTACTGAAGTTGGGCTAGCTGGTATCATAGCTGGACTGGCCATCGGGCGTACCGGGCATTTGCCCGGTGGGCCGCTGGCGATTTTTTGTTTTTATGGGCCGATGGATTTTTTTTTTTTTTTTTTTTTTTTTTTAGGAAGGGTATATATAATAAAAGGTGTTGGATTGGCCAATTGGTCATGATCGACTCTGGGCTGGACCAATTACAGCCGAGGAGGCCGAATGCACCCGCCCCCTTGTTTAGCAATCACGTGATTTTCGCGCATTGCATGCCGGGAACTCGTGGCAAAACAATCCAAGTACCGCATCAAACGCAAGCATTTGCAGCACCGCAAAACGTTCATTCTCCGGTTCCAATACCTTCTTGTTTTTCTTTGCCGCACAAAAAAGGAATGTACAAAACGAAGGAGAACAATGCCGGTCCGTACAAAGACAGACTCGACGAAAAGACAAAGAAAAGATACGAGGAAAAATCAAACCAGTGAAAGGGTCAGACCCTTACGAGCACACAGAGGGACAAAATACGTTAGCGTGCTGCCCAACTTTCACCACGCTCATATTTGTAATTACACGGTTCTTGGAGTGAGTGCATACACTCATGAAGTTTAGTAACTTCAGGTCACTGCAACAAGCCCAGGTACAGTTTACTGATGGATGGGTGCAGGACCTTGAAATGCACCGTGTAGAACGAAAGACCATCGTACGAACAAAGGTAAGTTTACCAGTCTCACAAATCGTCTTCATAGATACACATTCGTTAACTGTTTATTAATAGGACCTTTGAGCTCAACGGTAATTAATTAGTAGTGGAAATAATTTCTGGTAGGCATTACAGAAATGTAGCAGTGACAATAATACTGTATGCTGTAATCGCACTGGACAATTAGTGATACAAAAAAACTGTTTTATCCTGTGAATAAACGTATATGTTTTTGTCAATGTACCATAATAACAGAAGCGAAACGCAATATCGTGTCAGGACAATTCACTATTTATGCACAATAAATAAAGGAGCATAGCGACAATTTCTGTTCAGCGCCAGACTTGCTTGTAACCTATATCACCAATTATGTTAAGAAAAATGACGTATTAACGACTAAAAACTCTGACCTTTGTGGGAATGCTTGGAGCAGACTAACATGTGAACTGGAGTGTTCTGGGACGTTATATTTGGTATATCCAGACCATCCGTAGGCTCTTACTTTGGAAACATGGCTTAAAACATTTCTCTTCAACGACGTAATCCGATTTAAAAAAAAACGATCGGCTTCCCGTGGCTGTCATGCGACCGGCTGTTGCAGTTAATAATACAACAGCTTCTTGCCATTTTTTGTGTTTCTTTTTATCGCTGTGTAACTGAGTTCAATTGAAAGCCTGCGTGCGCTAGTACCTCTTGCCACAAGTTCCCAGAATCCTTTGCAGTTTTACCCCTGAATGACATCACATTTTCAATCTTTATCCTGGTGGGCCGGTCTCTAGTCAAAATGCCCGGGGCGATTTTTTGTCCCAGTCCAGCCTTGGCTGGTATATAATGATGTGCTACGTGACCGCTAGCGACACAGCTATGTTAGCATAATATAAACAAGCTAACTTTTTTTCCACTCGATAAAAGTTAACGTGAGTGTTCTCGGTGGTCAGGAACAAATGTAATCGCATGGCAGGATGCTGTAAAAGGACCAAACTTCAGCCAGGAGAACAACTGAGATAATCCATCCACAATACGAGGTCAGTCATTCATATACTGCTGCATGGGCTGGGTTGGGAATCGCATCTGTAACCGGAAGGTCACCGGTTCGATCCCTGGGCTCTCTGTCCTGGTCGTTGTGTCCTTGGGCAAGACACTTTACCCTACTTGCCTACTGGTGTTGGCCAGAGGGGCCGATGGCGCGATATGGCAGCCTCGCTTCTGTCAGTCTGCCCCAGGGCATCTGTGGCTACAACTGTAGCTTGCCTCCACCAGTGTATGAATGTGAGAGTGAATGAATAGTGGTATTGTAAAGCGCTTTGGGTGCCTAGAAAAGCGCTATATAAAATCCAATCCATTATTATTATTTTAAAAACTGAGCTTAAATAAATGATTAGCGGTAATAAAAGCCGAGAGAGGTCAACGGTGATCACTGACTTTTTTTTAGGAGCTTTTGAGATTAAATAGAAGAAAATACATAACATTAAACACGTTAACAACACAAAAGCCATATTAAACGCAGACTACTTTAGGCCCGGAAGTAGGATTCGTCACATCATCACTTAATAATCGGATTACCTGCCAAAACCGGAAGTGACGTTATATCTCGTGGGGAAACGTAGTTTTTTTCCCCTTCGGGCATTAATAAAGCTATACAGGTGTTTTTAAAAGTCATGTTTGACTTCATGCTTTTCTGTATAGTTACTGGGATGCTTAGAACTCAAATGACACTGTTGGAAATAGTTTATTCTGATGCACATGCTAAATTTGCATTATAATATTTATTTCGTTTATTTCGTTTTTCCTGCACTATATATAAAAAAAATGATGTATCTCAAAAAGAAAACTATGAAGACACTTAAAATGTAAATTAAATTTCCTGTGGTTGGAAACTATTTTGTGCAACTTTTTGCATTTACAGTTTTGAGAGATATACCTCTGAAATTTCTCTAACTAGAAATATGTGTAAAAAACAAAAAGAAAACAAAAACGATTTTCAATTTTTTTGTAGTTTTTTGCACTTTTATTTTCTGTTTTTTGCAATTTATGTAGTTACCATGGCCTTAATACATATTAGGGATGGGCCAATCCGATATACAGTATCGGTCCAATCCTGACCTAAATTACTGGATCGGATATCGAGGAGAAAAAAAATGTAATCTGATCCATTAAGTATCACAAAAGCACCTCAAAAAACTTGCGACATGGCATAACCCAGGTAGTGACCTTAGCAGTCGGAGCAGTATGCGTCAAGTGATAAAATGGCTGTTGTGTGCGAGACCTGTCGGCGGTCTGGAGTTGACGCTGAAAGCATCTGGAGCCTGGTTTGAAAACTTTTTTTCATATTTGTGTTAAGTTTTGTATAGAAATTACACAAAATTCAGTCTCAGGTTAAATGTGACATCCATCTTGATAAAAGATGAGTGTCATGAGAAGCCGAGTTTACATTTATTTGCACTGCTTTCCACTCTGGGTGTCTATTTATGTTAAAGCACTTTGAGTCAACTTCTGTTTTTTAAATGTATAAGATATAAATACACCACACGTGACAGTCAACACAAAACTTTTATTTCTAAAAAATTAATTAATTTAACACTATTCAACAAGCTACATACTAAACTTAGCGAATAGAAGCAAAGTATCGATCCAATTGTGCTAGTATCGATTCAATACCAATACCAGCGCAGGTATCGATGCTCTTGATATGCCTTAAATGAATATGCTTAAGTATGTCGGGGTCTTCTTCACCTGTAAAGGGAATATTAGCCAGATGCAGATTCTGCTATATCGTAACATGAAGTGGCTCTTCTAATTTCCTATTGTTACTGCATATACGTGAACAAATGTGTGCATGCCTTTGCTTAACTACCTTTTGACCAGTGAAAACTGCGCTGTCTCCTCTTCCCTATTTCTTGCTTCTTTTCCAGCAAGGTGCAGCAGCAAATAATAATGTTGGATTTCCAGTGATAAGAACTTCCACGGTTCTTGAATGGAAGAAGTTTAGGGAGCTCATCTCAAGGTGAGATACTGTAGCGACGCTGTATTTATATTCATTTCAGTACACATTGCGCCTGCTGTATTTCCCCTGCAAGGGATTTCCTGACTTTGAAAACTAGTTTTCAAGTCACATTTGCACCTAAAGCAACATTTAAATTTCACATCAATTTACACTGCAACACTTAATCTCACATATTTTAAGCTGTAGCCTCAACGCTGCTTTCCTCATAAAGAGAAATATGTTCAGGTGTTTGCTAGGCATAACTCAGCTAAAGTGGTTACAATTTCCAGTTTTCAGAAAGTCATTAAAAGTAACGAGACAATAATGAAAAACACACTTTCTTTTTTTACAAAAGCAATTAGCCTTTTTTAATTTTACATTGCATTGCATTGAAAATTTACATAATAGAGTCATACATTTTACAAATTATTTCATCATAAAAATATATTTCTGTACAAAACACTTTTTTATTCTATATTTCATCTTTTTTTTTTTTCTCAAATGGTGAATATTTCCAATGTCCCCCAGGCAGGAACGGCTTTAAGTCTTTCAAATCACAAGGGTCTTATTGCGGTCAGTCAGTAGGAAAAGCTTGTGGCAAAATAGACTGAAGCTTAGAAAAAAATGACCTCTGATGATGAGTGAGGGGAGCAGAGGGCGCTGGAGCAGGTGTGTGTGTTTGTATGTATGCATGTGTGCGTGCGTGTGAGACAGAGTGAAAGGGAGGGTCTCGTGGTTTTTGGTAGGCACTGTGTCAGATTCATACTGAAGAAACGGCAACAAAAGCAACAACAACAACCACAAGAGCGGTAACAATCAATCCGACCTGTAATAAGAAACGATGTCATGATAGCGATGAAGTGCGGCACAGTCACAGCATGGATAAACAAGGAAGCCGCAGCTACCTTTGCCTTTAAATCAGTAACGACTTTAAAAGGAGTTTTCTTGTCAGCTGGATGTGGTTGGCGCCTGTGGTCACAGCAGCGGGGGTTCTTAAAACAAAGTGGATGTTTTTGTTCACCCTGGCACCCAGACTCATTAAAAAGTCTAGTTATCCATCATGTGTGGGACCCCAAAACTAACAAAATTCAGCCTCTCGTTCGTGAAACCAGATTCTTCAAAAAGAAAACAACAAAAACAAACACTTTTATTCAATGAGCAACAAAGCTGCAAAACAATGACTAATGCTGATTGATACTTCTATTTCTGCCTCCTGTTAAGACCAATTAATATGGTTTACTACCAGGCCCTTCCCTCGTGATAGTTGATTTACTCTGAAAGGTTTCATACAAAAACTCAAACATCTACTCATCTCTCAGCAGTGGTTCATTTATGGTACATGAAATCATTAGAAAGGCTGATATCAAGTGCAACAACAGTGGCAGATAGGGGCAAAATATAGAAAACGTTGCAGAGTGTTTATCAAAAGGTGGCAGATCACACTGGAACAACAACAATCACAACAAAAAATAAATAAATATATAAAATTGAGATCATATGGCTGCTTTTATGCAATATGCATGAAATAAGAAAAAGAACAAAACAAGCGTTGGCTTCAAATAGTCGAGCATTATGATAAATGGGTCAGTTCATGATTATAAATAGATTATAAGATTTGACATTCACTGAACACAGACATGCGTGTCATTAAAATCTGTCTGTTGTTGAGCAACACTCATGTTGGAGACTTGTAGTGCCAAAGATAATGCAAACCTTTAAACCTAAAGAGTCAAATGGGGTCTACTGATTTAACATGATGTGGATGTTAGAAAACGGGCAAAATAGATTGTAAGATCACCTAAAGACGATCAGGTCTGTCTGTGGTGTGATTCTGATTCACACTGAAGGCATCCTGAGTAAGATACTGAGACACGAAAGAAATCCATACGTAGGGTTCAGATGCCATGTGTGCTGTGAGCTGAATATATTTTTTAATAGTAGCTTTGCTGCATCACTTTACAAGAAGGCCATCAAGTTGTCTATTTAATCATATTTTCCTCATATATTGTCCTTAAAACATGTTTTGGGCTTAACAAAAAGCATCATCTATTTGTTGGTGCACCAACTATCAAACAACATCTACTAATAATATGTAATTTAAGTAGTCTTTAATTTATACACACTTTATGTGGCAACAGACACATTTAGCTGCCACAAGTGAGATATAACATCCTGGTTCCTGCAGATTAAACTGTGTATGTTTTGCAACTAAATAAAATTTATTTAAAAATTGTCATAATTCTGAAGTGTATTGAAAAACAGATCCTAAGTATTGCAAGTATTTGTTAATCTCTTTTATGTTTGTCCCGTTTCCTTATATAAAATATATAATAGAAACACAATATGACATGTTATGTAACTCAAATTTGATCAATATATCTATTTAAAAACTCAATTTTGGGCAATTTTATCAGTTTTCATTGTTAATAAGCACTTCAGCCCAATTGTATGTTTTCTTTTATTGTGGCCTTGTACTGTAAGAGATGATAAAAATATCCAGAGACGGAGCTGGATGAGAGTTTGTCTATCAAACAAATGGGCTCCATTAAAAGCTCGATTTTCTGTGTTGCCATGATGACAGAAAGGTTTGAAGTATACTAGTAATCTATTATAGATTTCAAACATAACTAAATAAACAGCTATTTTTAAAAGTACAAGAGTTTTAATTCACTATTTTCTGTGTCCTCACTGCGCCAGCTAGTTCAGAAATCCCAGCTGTTACGCTGTCTTTAGCTTCACCCTTAAAATGTTGTT
The DNA here is from genome assembly GCF_057381915.1 of Diplotaxodon limnothrissa. Classification (NCBI taxonomy): domain Eukaryota; kingdom Metazoa; phylum Chordata; class Actinopteri; order Cichliformes; family Cichlidae; genus Diplotaxodon; species Diplotaxodon limnothrissa. The sequence continues at coordinate 16,013,880 of NC_140616.1, read as the reverse complement.
GGTGTGTCAGTGGAGATAATTACATATTTTTATTGTCCAACATCTCCAGTGCAGGATTCGGAAAAATGGCAAACAAGTACAAACTCTAACAGGTTTTGGAAATCTGCCACCTGTGATAAATGTAGACTAAAACCCATTTAAAAAGCATAATTGTTGCTGGCAAACCTTGCATCTCAACAGTAACGACAACAACAATACCACTGATGCTCATAATTGCCCCAGTGGGAAAGACGGTGCATGTGTGAGGGTCTTCAAAATACAGAATGAATTCAAATAAACCAGCTTAATGTTACAAAGAAACCAAAATACTGCTTGTGACTTCTGTGAATAGCACGTAATTATGTCTTTTATTCCGATGTTTCTTTCTTTTTTTCTAAAAACTCTGCTATAATCTGTCTTTACCCTTTAGCCCCTCCCCTGTGGTAAATATATAGCACAAAAATATAGGTGGTGAATGCTCCCGAATATATATATGCAATAGATTTACAGATCAGAAGATTCTGCAGCAGTAAGAAAGAAAGAAGATAAGCACTCTCAGAGTGCAGAATTACAGTGGAACAGTGTCCACAATTGTAGGGTTACAACCTTGTTGCCTTTCTTTTAGCCTGTCTATCAGTTCATGTCTGTCTCTGCCTCCTGTCTGTCCTTCTGTAAGCCTGTAAATCTGTGTTTAAACTGTCTGTGAAGTGGAGACATGGATGGAGCCTGCAACAGTCCGAGACCAGGCTCATCTTCTTTGAACCTGTCTGTCTCATTGCATGACTGTTAATACCACTTGTCTCTACCTGACTCTCCAGATTTTGTATGTGTACCTGTCATCATTTGTGTCTGTCATTCACCCTGTCAGTAACCTTTCCGTCCCTATGCTAGTCCATCTCTCAGCGGGCAGACAGGTAGTGTTCCCATGAAATGTGCTTTAGTGCCAGAGCTTTCTCTGTTTGTCAAAGTCTTTCTCTTTGTTAGTCCATCAGAGTCCTCTGTATCCATTTAGTGTCTTTCTGGTCAAAATCCATTTAAATTCGCAGGATCAGGAACATCTTACCTCATATTCTGTCTGATCTGATTCATTATGTAGAGGGAGGGCTGACCTCTCCCAGTAAATGATTTCAGGTTAGACAGGCTCTGATTGGCTGGGTTACAATTTCAAAATCTTCTTTTTTCTCTTAATGACTCCCTTAGTCTACTTCCAGTTCAGTTAGGGTCTGTCTCTATCTCCTTAGCCTCCTCTCTTATCCATTGGATGGGAAGAGGCAGTTTATCCTTTAGATGAGACAGTCTCTCATCCGTTCTCTAAGTGCTAGCTCCCCTTTAGACTCCTTTTAGTTTTGCTGTGCTCTAATCCCAGTTCAGTTAGGATTACAGCTCCATCTCCAAGGATGCCCTTATCCTTCGCTTAGGAGTTAGTCTCTTTTCAAAGCAACTTTCGCAACTGTCTGCTAACATTAGCCATCTTAGATCCCATTTCAATAGAAAAAAAGACAAATACTGGCTGGTAATACCAGCCTCTGGTTGTAATGGAGACAGGAGGTTGTCCTGTCTGGCTGTTAGGGTGTTGTATTCCATGGTTGTTTCAGACATAGTTTCCTCTTCACAAAGCATTAGTCCGGTTTACTGATGGTCTGCTGGTGACAGTGTTCTCTTTGTACTGTCAGTGTTGAAACCAAATAGATAGAAACAGTTTTCTTAACATCACAGTGTCTTTTATGACATCATCTTCATGTCACATCTCCCCATCTGTGGTCATTGTGATTACGTTTGTTCTTTTTTTTTCCATATTTAAGGACCTGTTTAATACAGTCAGTTTGACAACATGTTACATATGAAAAATATTTTTTAGCGGATTATCTCTTTGATTTCCAACTACAGCTGGGCTCTGATGATGTGCGCTCTCTTTCTCCAGGCACAAGTGATCATAGATCCCACTCTGGGTCCTCTTCACAACTTTGTGTGACATACAAAATTTGGCATTGGGTTGTGATAACATGTCATGATGTCCAACTAGCAGGTCATGGCTTAATCATTAGTACTCATATTATAGATAGTGAGAGAGGTTAAATAAGAGGTTAGAGTATAATGGATGTATCTGGTTTGGAATCCAATTATAAAGAATCCGTGACCCGCTGAGTCTTGGGGTTAGAGACAGATAATAGCCAGTATGGTTTTCCATTCAGTAGTATCCCTTTCCATCTCTTGATGTTACATCTCCCATTGAGTTCACACTGGCTGCTTGCTTCTATCAAAGGCAGCAGACCTTTTGTGTTCATACTTGTTCAAATTTCATTTGCGGATACAAAATGCTTTCAGTGACGGAAACCAATGCTGGGTTTTGGTTTCAGCTGGAGAGCTGGGTTCGATTAGGTTTCTGGACTGGGAATGAAGGTCTTTTGTAATCAGTGTGCAGACCATGTCGTTCATGGTGAAGTCTGCATCGAAGCACGGAGCTTTTGTCTTTCGTCGTCTCTTACCGGCCGTGGTCCCATTGGATATCTGAGTCATTAAATTCAAGTAAGGTCAGTCGATCCTCAAACCATGGTGCATACGGTGTTTAGATTTGGATCAAACCTAACAGCCTTCCCCTCCACAGCCTTGGCGTTGGTGTTGTACATGGGGTTCTCAAAGGCGGCCTGGCCGTTGTTGTTTTCATGGACTGAGCATCCTGTGTATTGTGTTTTTGGTGTGGTTCTGTGAAAAAAAACAACAAAGAAAACCACACACATAAAGAAATCATAAATACACCATTGAAGAAGCAGAAATGCTCTAATTGCCTATTCATGTTAACATTACTGAGCAGCCAGTGGACAATACAGAATGCAGTCTTGAGAGTAGAAGCATTGTAAACAAGCCTTAAGAAGGATTAGAGAGCGTGTTGCACTTTTTAGGAAGCCTAGTGAGATTCCAATCAGCTCATCCAAAACTAATTCCTTCAGCAAGCCTTTTTTTTTTTTAGATATTAACAGCAGAACAGAAGTTATTTGCATCTGTTAACAATGCGAACACAAGTCATTTGTGCTTAAACCATATCTCTGAAAAATCCAATTTATCACCTCCTAAACAGAGTTGTTTTGCGGCACAGTTTGCAACAGACAGTGACTTAACTGTCTTTGAGCACTGCAACAACCAAACCATTGAGTAAGGCATTGTTATCACGAATTAGACAGCTTCTTAAAATGTTAACAATGCCTTTTTACTTTTTGCACGTTGTTAATGGAAAACACAAATGAAACCACGATGCAATGACAGGAATGTATTCCTTTCAGCTGCTGAAATGCAGCTGAATGACACTTCAAAGGGATACGTGCAGGTTTACTTTTTTCAACACATACCTTTGTTTGTAGAGATAAAAGCCAAAACCGGTAAAGATCAGAGCAAAGAAAGGCACCAGGATGGCGATAGCCACAGAGCTGCTGTTGGTACCAAGCTGGGGGGGTGGCGAGTTTTGACTCTCCGACATATTCAGACCTGCGACAAACCAGGAAATACACTGTCATCAAAGTGATTTGATACAACAAGAAATATTGTTGCGGGTTTGGAACAAAAGGCTTTCAAGCTAAGTTGTTCAGCAAATAACCAACCAAATTTTTATTAGTTGTAACTATGATAATTAAGGTAGGGGCTCTGGTAATTGGAAGTGGACGTGGATGCTACCAGATAATGATTATTATCTGCTTAGCATCTTGCAGGCGACTTGCAGCTCACATTGGACTCGGGAGCTTGTAGTCTTCTTGCACAGCTCCAACCTTTTAAGTCTAAAGAGCAGCTTTTCCTCTTGTTGAGAATGCACTGCATGGCTGTCCCTGTTGCAGCAATAAAGTCCCTAGAAGCTCCAAAATTACTTACTGAATTAGTTTGAAGCAGTCTGCCTGATTTTACTATCAATTGTAGTCATTCATTGCTGAATTCCAAAGGAGCCAGTATTATTTGGTGCTGCTGGCAAAATCGAAAGAGAATTACCCAATCTTTGCAGTCCAAACTGTCCATAGTCTTTTCCCTGAATAGAACCCTGGAATACGTAACTAGAGCCATCGGGCTCTGCTGATACCTGTAGATTAAAAAGAAAGAGCGGTTGAGAAATTGTTTAGGCGGGAGAGGAAAGGAAAACAACTGTGAAGAGAAAAACAGAGGGACAAAGAATGGTTATCTTCTGGTTCCATGTCAACACTACAGAGCAAATGAATCGAAGATGATGTTTGGGTTTTGCTGAAATCTTTGTATAAGGTGTATTTTCAGGGAGCCTTGTTTATTTTCTTTTTCCTCCTTTGGCAAGATTTCACAAAAACTACCAAAGCGAATGTCGTGAAATCTGGTGATGAGGTGGTGCATGGGCAGGCAAAGGGACACATTAAATGTTGGCTCCGATCTGGAGGGCTGTGTTTAAAATTGCAAGAAAGAACATTGGCCTTGGCAGAGATGGTAGTCTCTAATAGCTGGTGTAGTTTAAATATTTCACTGACTTATATTTACACAAAGTCAAATGGCTTCAATGTAAATCCAGCTCAACTGAATATGGTTAGGTTGATTTTATCGGCTGGGACTTACAAATCCATCCATGGTCCAGGAATCATCTATAATCTTGGCGGGAGAGATGGCTGAATCTTTTAGTTGGTTTCCCTGGTTCACATAATTCACCTGATACATCAGCAGCAACAGCCTGGCCTCGGACGCCTTGTACACTCCTAGAGGGTGAAGAATAAACACGTGATTTATACTTGGTTTGCACATGGTACATGGTTTAATGGCTTGCTCACTATAGTTCATTAGATCCTACAGCACGTGTTTCTACTTTGTCTGGTGCACCAGCAAAATACATGTCGTTAGTTCTGACATTTTATCGGGATACAAAGAAGACAGCAAACTGAATGGAGCTGCAAAATAAAGAAAATGTTTATTTTAAAAAATGGATGATTTTTTTTTAAAGAGAAAACCAGGAAACTGAAGTTAAGCGAAGAAATTCAATTCATGAACTCATAAAAAGGTGAGAGCGACGGCTGTTTTTCATGTCTCCAATCTAATACAAATATAGCTAACTGATATATTCTTCCAGCTTCACTTTTGGAAATAAAATACAAAGTATGCACATTTCCCAAAACACCAAACCCCTGCTGCCTTTCAAAATATTCCCTGGGTAAAGAAAACTTGACATCTTAAACAGAAAAAAACATGCAAGTTTTATGTAACTGGCCACTGGCCTTTCTGTGACTGTGTGAGTGCAGCTTTAGCTGTTATTGATCTAAAGCTGCTCCTTTAAGCCAGAAGACGAATGTCTGATAGCGGCGCGGTTTTGTGATATGGTGTTTGTGCACTCTGCGACTCCAGGAAGCAATTCTAGCTTCAACAGGATTTGTGTTTTAATAGGGTCTTAACCCCCTGCTGACGCTATTGTGCGACCCTGGGAGGTATGTGTGTGAGTAAGTGTCTGTCTGAGTGAGTGAGTGAGTGAGTGAATGTGTGTGCACAACAATGCTGCAAAGAAGCATAGTAGAAAGAAATGAATTTCAATCATTAACAAAAAGCAACAATAAAGAATAAAAGTGCTCTCAATTCTGTTTGGTTGCTTGCTTACAGTTTTGCCAATGGATCAATACAGCATATTTTAGTATTATAGCTACATTTTATTACAACGATGGCCTGTCATGTCACAGCACTTATGTGGTAATCTACTCAAAGTGCTTTCAGTAGATTACTGAACAATTAAACCTAGCGTAACATGCCTGACAGGAGCAGTTCCATGTTGCCGTTGCTAAGGGTAACATTGACTCTCCCCGTTGTGGAGTTAAAGCTGGTGATGCTCAGTGTTATAGGCTGCTTCCTCCCACGGTAATTATAGGAACCCTTCCATATGTAGTTGGGAGCAAAGACATCATCTGGAACTACGAAAAAGAAGAGAATATGAATTAGATTACGGTCCGCTCCAATCTTTAAAAAACAAAATGAGAAGAACTGCCTGCACCAATCAGCATTAAACAGCATTAACCCCTATGATGGTACTGTCCTCCTGTGCTGACTCATCATTTTCTCTCTCTGTTTGTCTCCCTCTCTCTTTCTGTCTTGCATGAATCAGTTTTGTGTGTGTCATTAATCTGGCCTTGTGGGGTGTGACTTGTCTGGGGTTCCTGCCACTCACCTGTGTGGAGTCTGCTGTTACTACTTAAGGTGATGATCTGTCTTCAGTTTTCGCTGCATTGTTGACCTCAACATAGTTAGCTAAACTGGCTCTCTTCTTTGCCGTTTTGCCCTGCCTTCATCCCTTTATCTATGCTACTTACATTTTTATTGCTCTCTGCAGGGCGTCTAAAACGGAATAGATAAGTCAACAATAGACAAGGAATGAAAAGACTGGAATAGGAAAGATAGTAGTAGAACTGACCGTTTAGTTTGGGGCTGGGGGTTCCTGTTACTGGCTTCACAGGTTTTTTCTTCTCTCCGGCTACACACACAGCCAGAGAAAGAGAAAAAGAAGATAATGTCATATCAAAACTCCTGAGCAGGGCAGCAGGGGCACAGCACGAAATATTTTAAAATGCTTTAGTTTGCAGCCAACCTCCCTAATCAACCATGTTATCCAGGGGAGAGTGCAATTCATACTAACAAGTAACCACATTAAAATGCAGCGGCAGTCACTCTTGGTCACAATGACGAGTGAGAAGTGGGCCGAAAAAGGGTCGAGCAAGACAAACCTATTTACTGGTTACTTGTAGATTGAAATGCAAATAAGGTTAATGATCAATGACCAATAACTGCTGTGTATATTAGATCCTTTTAAAACCGGCTTCAAGACACTTTTTCTATTCACCATCAGCAGCTTGTACTATCACGTCAAGATGCAGCTATTGTTGGCAACAAATACATGCAAGCCAGGAACAGGTTATTTGTCCGAGAACCTTAAATTGGATTTAGAAGTGCTCCAATTTTGAAGACTACTCCAGGGCAGCTGGGTGGTAGCCGTGGTGGAAGGTTTCAGAAAAGACAGTGTGTGAGCATGTGTCAATACTAAGTAAAAGATTTTAAAGAGTGCCAACTATATATTTATAGCAGAGATGATGCTGATTTCTTCTATATGATCAAAGCACCTACCAAATTGACCTTTTTGTGAGATTTGAAGAGTGGACTTTAAACTTTTTGGCTCAAATGTTCAGTGTTTCCATCATTTTTCATAATTTGTGAGACAATACGAAGAGATAATTGTAGCATTGTTTGCTAGGCAGTGTATTGTTATTGATATTAATATTTTACAGTATTAACTATGTACAGTACGGGATGGTTATGTTGCAATTCTTTCATTTCTTCTGCGATGGCTCACAAGGTTGTAGTTTGAGCTTGATAAAGCAGGATTAATGCATGACTTCACCTTTATGGTCCTGCCTGGTAAATCTAGCAAAGGGACAAAACACCATGGGACATTTTTGATCTGTTTTGCCTTTGAACCACCAGGCTCACCACCAATCCAAAGGCTGATCAACCCAACAGGAAATCTCCCCCTACTCCAGATGGCTTGTCTGTCCCTGTGTGTGAAGTGACAAAGTCTCCTTGGGCTAAACATGCTCAAACACTGCTATCTGGTCACTTAAGCTAAAATGCTCCAGATAAGATAATCAAAAAAAGATACACTTAAAGGAAATGTGAACAATGGAAATGACTGTAGCAGGACAGAAGTACTTACCCCGACATATCGGCATCTTTCCAGTCCAAGTGCTGTCACTCTTGCAGACCCTGTGTTCAGAACCCCCCGCCAGGAAGTAGCCATGCTGACAGCTGTACACCAAGGTGTAGCCAAACCCAGGAAGATCCATCCCTACCACGTCCACATGGAGTGGGCTCTCCGGCTGCTTGCAGGCGTGGGCTGCGGGGTTTAGACAGATACATTGTTACACTTCAGTGAGAGTCTGAAGGGATGAAAGGGTGAGCGGCTGACAAATTGAAACAGTGTGTTTCGTACGTATGCACTCGGGTTGCGTCCCACTCCATGTTAGATCAGGCTGACAGGTTCTGGAGGAAGATCCCTGAATCAAATGACCAGGCTGGCACTGAAATGACACCACACTCCCAACCTAGGCATAAGGACACAGACAGAAGTGCACACAGAAGCCATTAGAGACATTGTAACAGATCTGATTGGTAAAGAGGAGTCTGAATATCTTCAGAGGAGCATCATAGTGTTGTACTGCTAGGATAAATGCTACTCGTATTTCAACAGGTGAATTCGTGTGGATAAAGACCAGTATTTTAATATGAAGTACATTAAAATAGATGTTTAGTTGTGGTTGTGGCATGTCAATGCAAATGCACAAGCATCCACTGTATTCCTTAAAATATTAGAAGTATAAAATCAACTTGCATTCCCCGTTCATCAGGACTTAATTTGAGACAAATCAAAAGTCAAACATATAATGAAGTTTGCTACCTGGCAATGCTGTAATATTTATCAACCATTAGATATTTTCCCTCCTGTGCGGTAGCAGGTAGCAATCCTTATAAAATATCTTACTTGCTTTCTTCCTGCCAAATAACAAATTAACAGTGAATTATTAGTTATTTGGTTGAAATGACTATAATTTTTTGGTAATAGGTAAGCAGGTTGTTCTCCAAGAATCTTGAAGCATTTCCTATAGTTCTTGGGTTTGGGAATTCAAGTAGTTTCAGAAGCATCCCACACTGTTTGAGATCAGCACTCTGTGGGTGGCAAATCATCTGTTGCAGGACTCCTTGCTCCTGTTGTCACTGAATATGCTTCTTTATGACTCTGGCTGTATGTCTGGAGCCATTACCATACTGCAAGTGGTTTAGGACTGACAAGATGCTTCCCTGATGGCATTGCACGGTGGATAAGAATCTTAAAGCGCTGCATTGGAATGTCTTAACATTTTATTTTCTTTCTGACTCCCTCTACTGCCTTTCGTTCTTTCCTCTCTCTTTCATTTGCAACAGCTGCTATTAGTTACTGGGTTCACTTCTTGGGTAGAAAGACACGGCACTAGTCTGAGAGTGCAGATTTACCTTGAAACCATAGGTCCGATTCAAGGAGCCGTAGCGTGGTGTTCCCGGGTTATCGCAGCTGGTTTTGGTTGGTTCTGAAAAGATCAGCACACGAGTGGAAGTAATTACACACAAAAAATAGGAGAAAGATAAATTAGCAGCAGCGTTATACATCCCTCTCAAGTTCCCTTTCCTCCCTTTTGTTGTCATGGTAACAGTGGATTATATATGCCATCAGGACAGCAGGGGGCAGTAGCACTTTGTCAGAAAACGAAGCAGGGCCCACTCTAAGTGTGTGTGTGTGTGTGTGTGCGCATGTGGAAGGGTCATCAGCATGTAGAGCACATCCTGACGCAGAGCTCAATTCAATACAGCTTCTGAAATGACAGATTCACTCTCCACCTCTCTCTCTCTCCTTCCCTCACTTCCTGTACCTATCTGTCTGCCCTCTTCCTCTCTTTCACTGTTGTCTTCTTCTACCTCGCTGTACAACTGCTCTTTTCCCCTCTTTTTCTGTCTTTCCATGTCACCAGACCTCCGTTTGCCAACTGCTTCTTCCCTCATCTGTCTCATTTAAAGAGCAGGCTGCTTTAGGTCAAAACTCATTCTGTTTCAGTCACATAGTAATACACATCAGACACTAACATCACAAACTAATAAATCAACCAAAACACACACACACTTCAGATCACTTTGCCCATAAAAACACACCGAGAGTCACTTTGTGGTTGCGTGTGTTTAACAGTCTCAGTCTACAAGCGCTTTGGGGTCCTTAGGGACTAGAAAAGCGCTATACAAATACAGGCCATTTACCATTTACCATTTACAAAAGCAATTATGATACAGAACAGAAAGATCTCCCTTCAGCGGCAGCAGCAGCAAACTGAAACTAGTTCTTATTGCAGCAGTTATAGATGAAGTCTTTATATCAGATGGGGTAACAATTTAAAGACAGCCCGTTGTTTTCAGATAGTCTGTTTCCCATGTGAGCAGCTGTAAAAGTAGTGGCTGTATCCCTTATTGAGTGCTGCAAAGTAAGAAAAAAAAGGTCTTTGTTGGCATTTACAATAGCTCTCATTTATTAAAATTCATTACCATGCACCTGCTCTGAATCAGACACGCCAAGTGTTGCTCTAAACATTGCATGGGCTGGTAAATTGACTCACAGGGACCATTTGTAAAGTGTGCCGAATATCCCTTCTCATTTTCTTCTTAATCCCCAGATAGCAGCCGTTTGTTTGAAGTTGGATGTGGATGTCTGCTTCTTGAAGGCATTTACTAAATACTGTAAGTTACAGCATGTGCTGGTGTTAACTCAACTTCTGAGCAAGCACTTTTGCTGTAAGTTCCAAAACAGGTTTTATAGCCCTACTTTTAAATTCTGAATTTTATCTAATATGTTGCTAATTGAACTTTGACCACTAGCAATCAGATCTCAGAGACAAGGAATTTGATATTCAATATATGCAGTATACAGTATTACATCATATATTTTTAAAGTTGACTTTATGTCTAGTATAATACACACAGCATACAATACTGTGCAAAAGTCTCAAGCCACCCCTCATTTTTAGATTTTGCTTCCACAGAGCAAAACTTTCTTATAATTTTTAAAGCATAAGGAAGTCACTCACTTAAACTCCCTTAACACTGACCCAAGGATAGTTATAGCATAAAAAGACTCTTAACTCAAGGGAATAAACCAGTGCTGTGTCTACATGTAACAAAAAACTAAAGAACCACTTGTGTTTTTAGGCTCTTTGTTATGATCAGCCGATCGCAAAGCACACATAATTTGTTTCACTTTCTTTGGTTGAATCTATGAAAAATTTAAAAGATAACACAATTTGACAGGAATAAAACAGTGTTTTTGCAAAAACAAACGAATTCCCAAAGAGCTATTAGCCAAAAGCTTGGGACACTCCACGGTGTGCAGAGTGCTCCTAAAAAGTTTGAGGAAACTTTTTTTTTTTGAGGAAAAAATCTACAGCAGATGAACAACGTCTGCAAGTTATGTCCTTATGAAATAGAAAAAGAAATACAGCCAAGACCTGAGCGGAACTGAAGAGCACCTTCAGCTGATCCATCTACTGTTCACTGAAGCCTCATCACAAATGGTCTCAGTGGAAGGGTGACACTCAAGGCTGATGTATGAGTGGAAAACAGGTCTTATATAGTGATTGTCTACAATGTCTGTAGAAGAAAGTGGATGGTCTGTCCTGGAACAGAAGGCAGCCAACATCCAAAAAAGAGCTTTGAATGTCCTTCAAGAAGCCTGGAAAACTATTCCTGAAGACTATTTAAAGAAATGACAAGGAAGCTTGCCTAAGAGAGGTCAGGTTGTGTTGAAGAATAAAAAGGTGGTCAAACCTAATATTGACTTTCAAGCTTATCAGTACTGTTCAATCTCTGTTTTGACACATAAACTTTACTTCCCTGTATTCTTGTAAATATTTCAATAAAACACTGCACCCATTTCCAGGAAAATATAAAGAAATGAGAGGTGGCTCGAGACTTTTGCACAGTGCTGTAGTTTTGTAATATAAATGAGTTTTCATTGTTACAGTCCAACAGAGAAAACATATGGGAATATGTTTGCATGGTATGCTTGCAAATGGCCTTTGGGAGAGAGTCCGCTGGAAGGAACAATATTTTCACTTATATCCAAGTTCTCCTTTCAGGTACTCTTGCCCTTCCATTTATTAAGATTGTCTCAAATGAGTCACTATTCATTGCTATTCCAATAAGTTGATGTAACACTAACTTTTAAAGAACAGCAGTTGCTCGGCACAGAATACTCATGAGTAAACAAAAATGAGGCTGTCAGGTTCATAATTTTGGGTCATTAACTGTCATGATCATTAGGCAGGGGGCTATCAGACGAACACTAGAATAGCCAGCAAATGAAAAAAAGTAACATCAAGTCATTATATTAATGATTATTATTAATCAAAAAGGAAACGTATGTATCGCAAAGGGGCCACATTAAAAACAAGTCTGTAATATTACACTTTGATATGTTATTTAAAAAGACGATATGCATTTTACTAGAGTGACCTCTTGAGAAATCTCACTCAGAAGTTTGGAAGCTCTGTTGGCTAAACCAACACCGCCTTTTAATTTTAACCCTGACTTTGAAGTGGGTAAGACACCCCTGCCTGGGGATGCTAGGCTGTGCTCCAGCTCATGTGGGGATAAATGATTGATGATGAAGTCAGGAACTGTTAAAAAGCAATCAGTAAAATTTTATATAAACTTCTGGCAGAGGTTATAGGCCTTGGTATTGTATTTTAAACATGTTGAAGACTTAGTTGGCACAGTAACACTGGTGATTTTTTTATGAACTTGTACATTTATTAAGAAACACAGTGTAGAGCATTCTATGGGTCTCAGCATTGCATCTCTCTGTAGACCTTTTCGATAGAGACCAAGTTTCAGTTTAAATATTAAAACCTTAAAGCAGAAGTGGCTTTCCTAGCCTCCCTGTTTACTTACTCATTCATAAGGTTGATCTTTATTTAAAAGCAAAATTGTGCCAATTAGAGGCTATAATCTAACAATAGCCAGTTCTAACCAAGACCTAAAGTCATTTTGCTACCTTATGGCAATTAAAACTGAGTGATCACATTATTATGGAAAATCAAAGGAGCATAAAAGTAAATATTTAACACCCTGTTATAGAGTTCACATATCAGCCAAGTGCATGAAGTTTAGCAGGCCTATAAATTTCTCTAAACTAAAATAATTAACAAGAGCAGATGGATTCCAGGAAATGTCAGGTCAGGACATTGCCTGAAGCCACTCTTTGCCACATGTAGCTCAGAAAAGGAGTTAAACATGTCGCTGACTTCTCACTACTGAAAATACTGTTTGTTTTTGGCTAGAGAGCTGCCTTGCAGGAGGAGGTAGCACAGATGACGGCCGCTCTCTCGCTGTGAAATCTATCAAATGCTCTCTTCTCATGTGCACACAATTGGATGTCACACAGACTCTGTATGAGGAAGCTGGGAGGTTAAAGACTGAACGGACCTTCTACAGCTCTGCCGAGTGATGTGTAGAAAAGTTCAGAGCACCACGTCTTCTCATGAGCTAATGTCTTCCTAATTACCATTTTTCAATGAGCTGAATGTTTTGTATGGTTGTCAAGTGAATACGAATGGATTACCGATACAGCGCGGCTGCGTTCCACTCCAGGTGCCATCGCTTTCACAAAGTCTAGTTGCTGTGCCGACCAGTATGAGAGGCGGAGCACAGCTGAAGGACACTTCTGATTGATAGATGAAACTTCGTCCCTCTCTGAAACCACCTACTGGAGTCCCCGGGTCACCACAAAATTTGGCTGCAAACACGGAGACAAACACACAAAGTCCCATTTCAATTGTGGTGCTAGAAATGGTGAATGTGCTCAATTTTATGGAAGTTCAAGGACAAAAGTAGATTTTGCTCCATTTGTGATGGGTGTAATTGATGTGTCCTTACAACCAAAGTTCAATGTGATGCTTACGTAAGCACTGCGGGAGCATGCCGCTCCAGGTGCCATTGGCGACACAGGTCAGAACAGCTGGAAATGAGAGCTCATATCCAGGTGAACAACTATAGCTCACGCTGCTGCCCCATTCAAAGTCACTGCCCTGCAGTACCCCATTACTGATGGCAGGTGGAGCCGAGCAGGTCACAGCTGGGGGAAAAAGAGGGGGAAGGGTTGGGAAAGAGAGTGAAGCGGGAAAAGTGTTGTTTAGAACAGCTGCAGTTGATGCTCTTTTTTAGTTTACATGACTGCACTGTAAAATCACGTGAGAAAATAAGACTTAAGGTTTTAGTAGTCGATTAACCACTGATTTAAAAATAAGTTTATGGTTTTAGTAAAAAGTGAACATAAACATCTTCTTATCTTGGACTTCCCAGACTTTCAGTTACATCCAGTAACTGCTTACATTCAATTCAGTTTAAATGTATCATGTGAGACTTGTGTACATTAACAGCTGTATTAGAGGTGACAGTGATGTGACTGCTTGCATTTGTTATTTCTTTTCCTAGAGGCATTAACTACAAACTTAGCAGAATCTGCTGTCAATACAGAGAAAACTGGGGTTAGACATAGTTTAAGGTGTACTTGGAGCTCACTTAAAGTAGGATTTTTCTGTAGCAGAACCTCCTCTCTATAGCAATATTGTTTGATTGTTTTATGGCATACAAAAAAAACACAATCTTCTACAAATGCCCCAAAATAGCTATGTTCAAGAAACACTCTGTTTAAATCCCTATTCATCCAAGCCTGACCACAGGTCTATGGTACTATCATCAAATGATAAAACAGTCATACTGTTGAGTACTGGTGAGTGATTGTCTGATAACCACTGTTTGCTACACTGTAATCTGTATGTAAGTCTATTCTGTGACTGGTTGGCAAGTGGTTGCTGACAGTCACTAGCATGAAATTAGTATATGGTGCTGCACTGCAAACATCCCTGTTTCTTCTTTGCGTAAAACTTTTTACAGCTTCACTACGACTTGATGAGTGGAACTTATCTAAGTTTAACTACAGCTTTGTTTGACAGTAAAATAGATCTAACAGCGGGTATAAAGTAAAGCACAACTTTTGCATCTGTCCACTGCTATTAAACAAACATATGTCGTATAATGATGAACAAATCTGTTGGATTTAAATAAGAATAAAAATATAAATAAAAATAAAAACAACATAAAGATGTATTTAACTGCATCAGTGTGTTCACTCTAAGGTTTATAGTTATATGCAGAGCACTGCAACTACCTACAACATTACTGCAAAGCACAAATAAAGGGACCACCAAACAATTTTTATATACTTTAGCCTTTATAGCAATGCCAATGCTAGCTAGCGAGCTAGCTTTATGTGTTGATATTATTAGGTTCTGCATGTGTGTTTTTGTTTGCCAGAACAGAGCTAATAGGATGTTTAGTAATGGGAGTATCTGAAGTGGAACAGAGCAATTTAAAGGGTCTGTTTTGCTACTGTGTAATAGCAGTATAAGTACTGTTTAAGGGTTGAACAGAGTTAAGAGTTTGAATGTATAATTTACCTGTACATAGTGGCATATTTCCATTCCAAGTCCCATTTTGTGTGCACATCCTCACAGGCGACCCATCCTCCTCCATTCTATATCCCGGTTGGCACTGGAATGAAACATTCTGACCAATGGTGAAGTCTTCTCCATAGCGAAGCCCATTAGCTGGCACGCCAGGGTCGCCACAGTTTATCACTATGGAGACGGACAAGTGGGGTTAAAGTGGACAACATGAGATAGAGATCAAAATTACTTTATAGGTCATACTATGGCACAAGGTAAATTTAATTTTGTTTCTATTCATTAATCTAGACTCTATCCATATAGGTAATTTAATAATAAAAAGTGAAAGAAAGAGGACACCAAAGGTGACAGATGTAATAAACTAACAGATAAAGAAAGAGGAAAGGTAAGTTAGGGTGCAAAGAAGGTGAAGTGTGAAAAATATTCAGGCCCTAAAGTACAGATCAGATTAAATCTAGATGAAAATATCAGAAAATGATACCTCAGGAATCTTAGTTTTAAAACTGCTATATTAGAGTAGAAGGAAAACATTAAGTAATTATCTCCAATAAAGCTTCTTCTCTTGAAAGTGGTGAGTTTGCAGTCGATAGCAAATTCCTGATCAGACTGTGTGATCTCATCACATTTCTGTGTGGGTTTCACTTCTCATGAATGAAACAACAATGATATTAAAAATGGCCGAGGTTGTCCTGGGACTCTTTTAAGGAGCATTAGGATTCCCCAGACTGTACTTTTTAGGCACTGTCCTTCATAGTCTAATAGGCAGCTTAAATGCTTCTAAACCCACCCCAGATAGTGTCATGCCTGTTAATAGATGTGGAGTAGTCTACTGTAAAAGCCATTTCCTTTAAATCAGGTATTCTTATATACTTTTTCAATCTGGGAACCGATATCGAAGAATTTATAGCATTTCTGATTTAAGCTATTTTTTCATGCTACTGCATATCTGGATACTGGAAAGCATTAATATAATCTGGGAATTCTCTGTGATGTCCTATTATCAAGAAGTACTTTTGGACACAGTATATAGATATATGTTAGAGGCATTTTCTTTTAATACATTATTGTTTTTTGCTATTTTTTGAGTCATTTTTTACATTTCAGCAAAATACTGTCTTTCCTTTGGCAAATTAACTCAGTGGCTTTTTGTTGAATCTTCAACATTTTAGAGTAAAACAGTCAATTTCTTAGACGTTACTTACCACCGTTGGGTGGAACCACTTGACATAACTTTTTAAAGTAAACCTCCAAAGCATTTTTTGGAGTGCACAGTATTTAATTGAAATAAGACAAATTATTCAAATAAACTTAAAAAAACAACTTATCTGTTAAGTAAATTCCACTTGCTCAACTATGACTTTGCTTATATCTCATATCAGAGGTGTGGACTCGAGTCACATGACTTGGACTCGAGTCAGACTCGAGTCATTAATTTTATGACTTTAGACTTGACTTGAAAAAATGTTCTAAGACTTGTGACTTGACTTGGACTTTTACACCAATGACTTGGGACTTGAATTGGACTTGAACCGGTTTACTTGAAAAGACTTGATATTTTACCCCAAATATAAAATTTAACATGCATATTATATAGAGATTGAAAATGTGACGTCATTCACGGGTAGAACCGCAAAGGATTCTGGGAACTCGTGGCAAGCGGTACTAGCGCACGCAGGCTTTCAATTAAAATCAGTTAAACAGCGATAAAAAGACACACAAAAATGTCAAGAAGCTGTTGTATTATTAACTGCAATAGCCGGTCGCATGACAGCCACGGGAAGCCGACGGGTAAAGAGATCGGTTGTTATCGGATTACGTCGTTGAAGAGAAATTGTTCAAGCCATGTTTCCGAAGTAACAAAGACGCGACGGATGGCCTGGATTGCAGCCATTCAAAGACCAAATATAACGTCCCAGAACCCTCCAGCTCACAGGTTAGTCTGCTCCAAGCATTTACACGAAGGTCAGTCTGCTGTTGTAGTTAACACGTCATTTTCATAACATAATTAGTGATATAGGTTACAAGCAAGTCTGGCGCTGAACAGAAATTGTCGCGCTATGCTCCTTTATTTATTGTGCATAAATAGTGAATTGTCCTGACACAATATTGCGTTTCGCTTCTGTTATTATGGTACATTGACAAAAACATACTTCTATTCACAGGATAAAACAGGTTTTTTGTATCACTAATTGCCCAGTGCGATTACAGACTGCGGTAAAGTGAGCCGTCATTTGTGAGCCGCTGTCAAGCCAGCCGCCTCCTATCCGCGCGGTGATTACAGCATACAATATTGTTGTCACTGCTACATTTCTGTAATGCCTACCAGAAATTATTTCCACTACTAATTAATTACCGTTGAGCTCAAAGGTCCTATTAATAAACGGTTAAGGAATGTGTATTTATGACGACAATTTGTGAGACTGGTAAACTTATGATACGTACGATGGTCTTTCGTTCTACACGGTGCATTTCAAGGTCCTGCACCCATCCGTCGGTAAACTGTACCTGGGCTTGTTGCAGTGACCTGAAGTTACTAAACTTCATGAGTGTATGCACTCACTCCAAGAACCGTATAATTATAAATATGCATATAAATATGCTAAGATGAGATAGCTGACTTCATCTAACTAGCAAATGTTGTCCAGGCTATGTTGGTGATACAGTTTTTTTTTAATGTGTATGATATTTTTGTCATGCGATTTTAAAGCCGGTGTTCCAGATCTACTGGCGTTTAGATCAACTGGCGTTGGTCGAACAGATGTGTGGCAGTCTTGCGTTTCAGGAGCTGCTACCGACAAACCAGCAAAAAAACGCCAAATGTGTCATCTGTGACACTTGTGAGGTTGTCTCAAACACACTCCGTCAGTCTTGATGCTGTTGAACAACAAAATGTTTAAAAATGTGGCGAGTTTACCTGGTGATATCCTCATGCGCGACGCGATCGCGAAAACAGCAAACAAGTAACACCACGCCGATGTTGTTCACAGGACAGCAAGAGTAAACGATCGGGAGACTCTTGTCGTCGTTATCGTTCCCCTCGCACGGTTTATTTCTCCGAATTCAGCGTTTTTGCTTCACAACTACAGCGTGCTGTTTACTTTGTGCACTAACATGGAGTCGAGTCAACCAGCGCCACCTCTGGCCAAGTGCCACAGCCTACAGCCAGATCAACCTGTGACACACATCTGCACCACGTTTGAATTCGTGTCATGCACATTTGTACCTTTCAATTGTGTCTGTTTGTGCGTCATGCAAATAAACCTTTGAAATGAATGAAATGATATCATGTATTTATTATCAGCCTACATTTGTACAAAATGCCAAATGACATACACATAAGAATCACCATCCTGATATCAATACTTTTGCCCATACGAAAAATGTCGTGAACACACTAATATTTCACCAGTGTTGTAACATCACATGTCGTTAGCATAGTCTGCCTGTGTCTTCCCTCTGCAAACAAACATGTTAGAGTTGGTTGTGATATACAGTCTGCATAAGTGTGGTCAATCTAATAAACATTTATAAGGAGATGGCAGTTACTGTGAATGTACAGCAGTTACACAGTGATTAGTAATAAACAGTCAGACAATGACCCTGACAACCTCATTCAATCTTGCAGATTGCACCTTCTGTGGAAAGTGGTACCACACGGTGTGTGTGGACTTCCCCTGTGCAGAAGGCGACTACAAATGTTGTGGGTGCTAAATAAACAGAAAAAATTGATCCCTGTTGTCTTTGCTTACTGATTGTTTTTAGTGTTGACAATCCACATTGCTGGCATTGCATCTTTCAACATGTTTGTGGGTAGATTTGGATGTACCAGGGGTAAGTGCAGCCACTCAGCCTCTACTCAATGTGATCATAGCAGCAGGTGCAGATGTGTCACAAGTTAATCTAGTAGTGGGCTATGGTCATGTGTTAGTGGTGGGAACAGTCATATCCACTCACTCTCACTGGCTGTTTATTACTAATCACTGTGTAACTGCTGTGAATTCACAGTAACTGCCGTCTCCTTACAAATCTTCATTGGATTAACCACACTTATACAGACTGTATATAACTCCAGCCATGTTGATGGATTGCCTATATTGGCTGGAAATATTCATTTTCAGGGAAAAGACACAGACAGACGATGCTTACAGGATGTGATGTGACAACACTAATGAAATATTGATGTGTCATATTTGTCCAAGGCGTATTTCATTGTTATGGAAAAAGAGAATATTAAAATCATGATGACCAATTGGAGTGGTGATTTCTATGACTTTGTGTATGTCATTTGGCATTTTGTACAAATGTAGGCTGATAATAAATACATGATATCATTTCATTCTTTCCAAAGGTTTATTTGCATGACGCACAAACAGACACAATTGAAAGGTACAAATGTGCATGACACGAATTCAAACGTGGTGCAGATGTGTGTCACAGGTTGATCTGGCTGTAGGCTGTGGCACTTGGCCAGAGGTGGCGCTGGTTGACTCGAGTCCATGTTAGTGCACAAAGTAAACAGCACGCTGTAGTTGTGAAGCAAAAACGCTGAATTCGGAGAAATAAACCGTGCGAGGGGAACGATAACGACGACAAGAGTCTCCCGATCGTTTACTCTTGCTGTCCTGTGGACAACATCGGCGTGGTGTTACTTGTTTGCTGTTTTCGCGATCGCGTCGCGCATGAGGATATCACCAGGTAAACTCGCCACATTTTTAAACATTTTGTTGTTCAACAGCATCAAGACTGACGGAGTGTGTTTGAGACAACCTCACAAGTGTCACAGATGACACATTTGGCTTTTTTTTGCTGGTTTGTCGGTAGGAGCTCCTGAAACGCAAGACTGCCACACATCTGTTCGACCAACGCCAGTTGATCTAAACGCCAGTAGATCTGGAACACCGGTCCTACAACCGCATCCAAGAATAACATGCAGCTTATCTCAGAACTGTCGGTGAAAATTATTCTTGGAGCTAGGTTTAATTGAGCTGCATTTTAAAGAGGTGCAATTTCACAATTTGTGTATATTTTCTAAGTTCACTATTTTGTCATGTGTTGAGAAAAACACAGATTTTAAAATTACATGGTCTAATATTTACATTTAGCATAACTGCAACATTATTTTTTCGTTTTTGTTTTTTTTAAAGATTCGAAAGGACTTGAAATTCAAAGTTTCAGACTTGTGACTTGACTCGGACTTTTACACCAGTGACTTGAGACTCGACTCTGACTTGCCTGACATTACTTGAGACTTGACTTGAGACTTGAGGATAAAGACTTGAGACTTACTTGAGACTTGCAAAACAATGACTTGGTCCCACCTCTGTCTCATATGGTAACAGAAGGTTACGTTTTATGGCTATTTACGCTTGGAGACTTTTCCCACAGATTCAATAAGCAAAATTAACTCAAGTAAACGATGATCAAGGTTATATAAGTCACTCTGTTGTCTGCAATAAAAATATAAAGATTTGAGGCTTATTTCTTTACTCCTATACTGTGGCATCATAATTTAAAAGAGGACATAAAACAGCGTCGCCTGTGCTTTCTAATCTCACACCCAGAATTTGGTGATATTTATTGGTTGCAAACTTTCATGGTATTACAAGAGATTTAATACACCAATTACATATATAGAGTGTAATTATTGCATACAGTTGAAAACTCTTCAAAGTCACCTCATGATTGCATGGACAAAATATTGAAAATACACCAACAAATGTACTAGACAGTACTTATATATGTATCAACCTATTGGTCAAATCAAAGCAGATAACTTACTAGTACAGTTGGGCTGTGTGCCTGACCAGGTACCATTGGCTTGACACTGCCTGGTGGTGGGACCAGTGAGCAGATAGCCATCCATGCACGAGTAGATGACAGAGTGAGAAAATGTTGTTCCATCCAAACGAAATACTTTGCCGTTACTGGGAGTGCCAGGGTTACCACACTGAACAGCTGCAGGACAGAGAAATGGAAAAGACCTCAGCAAGTGTCACCTCTAAGACAGTGGAAACACTGAAACACGTGTGGGTTCATAATAATTGAATAATTGACAAGGTACCATTTCAGGATAGATTTAAATCAATTAGAAATATCCCCGTACGTTTACAAAAGGGTTGCGTGCCTGACCAGGTCCCGTTCGGGAAACACATCCTCTCTGAAGAACCTATAAGTTCATATCCCTCTGAGCAGGAAAAGTAGACCTTAGAACGGATCCTGAAATCTGTTTGTTCTCTTGAACCATGAGAGGGAATGCCAGGGTCCCCACACGAACCAGTAGTGTCACCTACATGGAAACAAAAAAGGATACAGACTTAGGTCCCTCACAGGTTTCTTACTGGTTTGTACCGAATTAAGGATTACACTTAAAGATGCTAATCCTTGAGTCAGTACACACTGTCTGTATAATGAGCTGTGTTTCAAAAATGACTCCAACTTATCAAAGCAAAGAAATGGAGAAATAAACAACTTTGGTTCATTATTTGTAGGGTGAGGAAAACAAAACTGCAAACCGGACAAAGGATTTTAAAAGAAACATCTAATGGCTGCTTCTAAATATCATACAGATTGTGCATATGCATGTGTGTGCATGTGTGCTGATGAGTAAATAGGCAGCGGTGCATGTGTTTGTCTTTGTGAGTGTGTGCGAGAGATCCTAGCTCTGTCCTTCTAGAGCTGCCTGGTCAGCAAATTGTGTCTGACAAGCAGAGCACACTCCTGGGAACACACACTTTCACACACAAAAAAGCTCACATCATCACACAAATACCAAGGCCTGGACTAATATATTTCTGGTCAAACATTTCAGATCAGTACTGCCTATTTTGTTAACGGTCTAAAAATTGCACCGGATTATGTGTGAGTGTGAATAATATCATAACTTGATTCATGTTTGTTAGATTTGGATTGCTAATTATGTTTTCAATTTGTTGCCTCCATTCACATTTATTGTTGACAATTAATTCAAAGTGTACAAGTATCTGCTTGCGTTTTTGTGTTTTTGACTCATACTTCTGAAAAAAATAACCTTAATTCACATTGGCTCTGTTTGTATTATAGTACAAATATCTAGAGGCTTGCTGCTAAATTGAGCTTACGCGTAGCAGAGACACAACATTTAATGATATAACATCTTTTGTAATGCCTTAGGATTTTAAACTCGGTTTCTCAGATGTAAATAAATAATATTCTACTCAATAAGTCTCTCTTATTTGCCTCAGAAACTTGAAAAAATAGCAGGTAAGAATGTAAAAACAGGAGGGAAAGAGCATATGTAGATGCTCTTACACATCTATATAAACTTACCCTACTAACCTGAACAAATGAAACCAAAAAAGATTTAAATAAAATTCATCTTTTTATAATCTTTAACCCTTTAAACTCTAACCTAATTTACCCTTTAAACCCGGGGTAGGCAACTCCAGGCCTCCTGCAGGTTTTAGATGTGTCTTTGATCCAACACATCTGATTTAAATGGATAAATTACCTCCTCAACATGTCTTGAAGGTCTCCAGAGGCCTGGTAATGAACTAATCATTTGATTCAGGTATGTTGACACAGGGTGATATCTAAAACCTGCAGGACAACGGCCCTTGAGGTCTGGAGTTCCCCACCCCTGCTTTAAAGGGTTAAGAAGAGAATTTCCAGGTGGAGCCAAGCAGTTGAAGGCTTCCATTTGGTAGCCTCGAGATCTCATCTCTGCTGTTGCAGATGTTGTGGTTCTCTTGGCTTCATCAGATGGTAGGTCACGTTGGAAGGGTTCGCAGGTAAGTGTAAAGCAGCTGGAGAACTAGCACCTCGAAGTCTGAGACCACGGTTCACAGCTGGAAAAATGGTTGCTTGCACACTCAAGGTCTTGTTCACAAGTCAGGGAAGCAGGAGATTGAAACGGGCCACATGTGCAGTCATGTGGATGCTATACTGGTCAGTTGTGGTTTACCAGTCAATCTACATCCCCTCCCTGACCTATCGTACCAAGCTCTGGATAGTGAGCAAAAGAATGAGACTGCGGATACAATTGGGCAAAAGAAGCGTTTAGATATAGGGTGAAAGGTTCAGTCGTTCTGGGGGGACTTGGAGTAGAGCTGCTATTCCTCCACATCAAAAAGTGTGGTTCATTCATCTGACTCTTGGGTGAGATATTGTCCTACTGGGAGGAATGCTCAGGGTTAGACTCAGGACATGGTGGATAGATTATTACTCTTGGCTAGTTTGGGAATCCTAGGTGTTCCCCTGGAGGAGTTGCCTACGGAGAAGGAGGTCTGGTCCCCTGTGACCTGGCCCTGCATAATTGGCAGAAGCTGGATGGATGAATTGTTGGATGGATGGATGAAGGTACTTAGTTTTCCAGTAAGCACAGATTAAGGAATAGCTCAACATTTTGGAAAATGCATTTTTTTGCTTTGCACTCTTCTTTACAGCTTTCAGCTAATACCTTAGCATTAGGACTCCGGATACACAGGATAAACATTGGCCTGGCTCTGGCCAAATGTAATGAAATCCATCCAACGCTTTGAAAGAGGAATTAATACAGCATTTCATTTGTTTAATGTGAAAAAGGATTTAAGAGTAAAAGTGACTATTTGTGACCTACTGAAGTGGCACACTCAGTGTCCTGTGAAATCACACCTTTCTTTTACTTGAGGTTTTTGTTCGGATCAAGCAAACAGTAGAGGGCATAGAGTTTTTTAGGTTTTGGAGGTTAGAGGCTTGTTTAACCTTTGAAGGGAGAAAAGCTGTTTCACCAGCCTTCCCAGTTATAGCTTCATTTTTAATGGACAAACCTGTGAGTGGTTTAAAAAATCTCGTGTAGCTCTCAGCATGACAGGATGTAAGTGTAAAAATCCTAAGATGTTCAGGTATTGCTTAAAGCTTCTGCAGATGGTAGACAACTACAGTTTGGCTCAGTTATGAAACCCAAGTCATGTTCAACTATACAAATTCAGCCAACTCTGAACTGTTAATAAATAAATTCCAAACAGGCTGAAACTCTCCCTGGCATGCTGATTATTAGAATACCATAGGCTGTTTGAATACTTTTGTTAGAAACTGTGGCATAACAACTTGTTATTTTCAGCATGGCAAAAGCCAAGGTCTTTCATTTCATAGGCCTAATAAATAAATATTCAAGATAAGTGGCAAGGTCGGCTTGTGAATTGAATTTGCAAATCTAAGATCTTTGAGAGCCAAGTCTCAAGTAGCTCTACGCTCACAGCCTGAAAATATCATCAAATATCACAAACAGCATCACTTCATATATGCGTCATCTCATCAGCTATCATCAGGCAGAATAACAGAACAAGCTGTGCTGCTGTTGGACTGAACTCTCATGTCTGCAGATCTTTGGTATGGACCTGCCAGGTGAAAACATGAATCACCGCTTCTTAAACTATTACCCTGCCTCACTCCCCAAGTCTCCCTGGGCAATTGCTGTAAATAACAATGTATTCTTAGTCAACTCGTCTGGAATGCATTTTCACTCAGTTTGTTATATAAGCGGCAGCTGGGAGCCTCTCAGTCTGGAGAGCCACAATCATGCCCCCAGCAGGCCAACTGAGTGTCACATAACTTAGATGGTTTGTTTACACATGAGGGAAGGTAAGGAGGCTTTCTGTCTGGAGAGATGGTCTAGCCCAGTGAGTAGTGAGATATGCATATACAGCAAATACAGCAGAGACTGAAAGCTTGTGTAAAGCACTTTACAGAACAATGAGTGTTGCAGCTACACTCCACAACATTGTAATAAAATCCACTCACTGTAGAAAAGGAAACACAGCTAATACTTGAGAAAATGCAAAACTACAAATTAGCTGAAATATTTCAGTATTTGAACATGTACTTTAAGAACCTACTTACTTTACTACACTGTATCGATCATATCATAGAATCCCTCATAAAAGCAGGTTAAACATTTCTGAAACACAGTGAAACTGGCTCATGGTTAGTTGACCAGAAGAGAAATGCACATGGTTAAGAGTCCACGACTGAGGTGACTGTAAGTGTGGGGTAAAGTTAATCTCCGGAGCCCTTTTAACAGACAGATACTGATATACTCTCTTTTCTAGTGCCAAGTCTTCCTTCCATATGTTCACCCATCCCTTCCATTATCCCTGACTGAAAGGTTCAGGAAAGTGTCTGCTGGATATAAAAGCATGAAGCTCTCTGCACTTCAGTCTGCATGTTTAGACGTTTCGATTTTCATCTACAACTGCTATCTATATATTCGTCTTTCTGATAGGGTGGACGTTAAAGTCTGTGTATTCAACAGAGGTTAAAATGGTTACCAGAGCAGAATGGCATGGGGGCACTCCACATCCCATTGAGCTGACAAGTCCGGGATGATTCTCCTTTCAGCTGTCTTCCGCCCAGACAAGAATACCGAACCGTTGAACCAAATGTAAACTTATCTCCGCTCAGCACACCGTTTGGGGGAGAGCCGGGATGACCACAGTCTACGACTAGAGAGCCACAGAGGAGAGAAATGAAGAAAACAATGGATGACTTGTTTTGACTCAGCAAAGCTCTGTGAGAGGAGGTGCAGCTACTTCTGTCAAGAACTAAGGACAGATTAAAAATATATGCAAGGATTAAGGATTAAAAAGCTGACATGACACTGCTTGCTAGGCTTTAAGGGAATCTTAAGAGTAACATATAAAAAGAAACAAAATGAAAAAGAAACAAAATGAAAAAAAAATGCAAGAATCATTTCAATAAATTCCAAACCCAGTCTTGCTAAAATACTGTCTTTCCAAAGATTGTGAGGAAGAGAGAACGATACTAACCTATGCATTCAGGTAGCGGTTTGTCCCATTGTCCAGTAGGTTGACAGGTCAGTACAGGTGATCCAAACAGGTAATACCCAGGATTGCAGTCATAGAAAACCACTGTGCCAAAGGTAAAGTTGCCATGCTCTATTTTGCTCTGCCGGATTGAGTTGGCTGGGATACCTGGATCAGAGCAGTTGACCACTATACACAGGGACACACGCAGAGACACACAAGCACAAACAGACACAGAGACAGAAAAGCATGTGTTATTTGGCATGAACCAGAGAGGGCAATCTCTCTTCCCCCTCTTCATTTTCCCTATTTGGAAAGCGGTTTTGCAGAGTAGTATAAGGCAGACCAAGGAGGACATGGTGAAGAAGGAACAAAATATCAGACGTGGAGTTTAGGAGGGTTAATGCAGTAGATGCTAAGGGATGAAAGGGTGGTCAGGCAGGTTTGTCTGTAATGGATCCAGAACTCAAGCAGGGTTATGGCTTGTTATCAATGTGCTGCATTTTAATTTTACCCAATTCATTGGCACTTTATTCTGTAAACTGGGCAGAAGGCCGGTAGCTTGTGTACAAACTCGTGCGAGTGAAGCAATTTGAGTTGCTCTGACTGTTATTTGGACAATCAGGGTATGAGATTCATAGCTTACTGAAAAAAAGTTTTTATTCTTGAGACTGGAGCCATGAACAGGTTAGACATATGTTGAGCTCTAAATCTACCTCGAAACTTCATCGAAATTAAGGGAAAAAAGATGTATTTTTATCAAGAAATGTAAGTTTTCTGTTACGATGGTAATAATAGAGGAGATTAAGCTGAACAAAGTTAGAGGTAGAGTTGAGGTGGATACAAATGATGGGGATAAATGAGGATGGTTGCTACTGGAGAAGGCACTAACTGTAAATAAAGAAAGAGACTAAGGTGGTATTAAAGGTTGGGGATAAATAAGGTTAGGGGTGAATACACTTAACTTTTCTCCCCACCTTTACACGTTGGGGGTGGGTGGCTCCATTGGCGGTTAGCCTGGCACTGAGCACGTGCAGGCCCCTCCATTTCATAACCCCGATTACAAACAAAGCTGACCACATCGTTGAGATTGAAGCCGTTTCCCACCGTGCGGCCATATATGGGGCTTCCTGGATGGCCGCAGCTGATCGCTAAGGGAAAAAGTGTAAGACAAGAACACGTTTATTTGCACGCAGATTTGTTTCTACAGAGTGACACCATTCTGTTGTTTTTCATGTTGATGTGTAATCCCATGATAGGTTTTTTTCAATGAGATAATTAAATCCTTAAAAAAACATATGCTGAGATCTATGATTTGGTGTTATTTACTAAAATAGTTGAAATATTTAGTTTGTAGCAAGCAATTATTGAACAGAAGTAATCAGTGCATTTGCTTGGGACTGTCTTCACTCTTGATAAGCCACATTTAGTGTACTTACAGCTCTGCCAGTAACACCGATGACTGTTTTGTTAATTTTTCATCTTGTTAATTGAGTCATTGTATGCTATGAGAAAAGAAGGAGGCCAAGGACTAGTTAGTGTCAGAGCCACTGTCCACAATGAGATGACGGACATCAGCAAGATGGCCACAACCGACTGTATGCTTAGTGAATAGCTCAAGCAGCAGAAACCCAAGAAAGAGGAGGAAGGAGAAGAACCATCATGGAAGGACAGGCCCTGCATGGTATGTACCACAGGCAGATAGAGGAAGTGGCTGACATCTAGAAATTACACCAGTTTAGACAAAGCTGAACTGAAAGACAGCACAGAGGCACTAATTATGGCTGCACAGGAACATGCTGTAAGTTCAAGATCCATAGAGGCTGGGGTCTACCACACCAGGTAAGACCCCAGGTGCAGGCTGTGTAAAGACGCCCCTGAGACAATCTTGCACATAACAGCAGGGTGCAAGATGCTAGCAGGCAGGGCATACATGGAACACCATAACCAAGCAGCCGGCATAGTTTATAGCAACATCTGTGCTGAGTATGGCCTGGAAGTCCTTAAGTCAAAATGGGAGATGCCCCCCTAGGGTGACTGAGCTAATTTCCTGTGGGACTTCCAGATACAGCCAGATAAACTGGTGATGGCTAACCAACCAGACTTTGTAGTGATGGAAAGGCAGAGGAAGACGGCCGTAGTGACAGACGTAGTGATACTGAATGACAGCAACAACAGTAAGTAGGAACACCAAAAGCTGGAGAAGTACCAAAGGCTCAGAGAAGAGCTCGAGAAGATGTGGAGAGTGAAGGCACCAGTGGTCCCAGTGGTAATCGAAGCACTAGGTGCAGTGACTCCCAATCCCAATCCTGGGCCATTTGACCTCAGTACATCACATGATAGAATGGGGCTAGGTTTCACAATGGGTTCACCCGAAACCTTGGCTGATTATGACCCACACCCGTTTTCACACCTTGGCTCGTGTGATTAGGTAGAGGATCAATAGGGAGTCCATGACACTCTTGGGGACACTCCCATAGGGCTTAAAATCTGGGACTCTCCACCAGTTGCTCTTAGAACTGAAAAAGCTTCTCGGATGAGAGATGAAAAGTCTTCAAGGAAACTTAAAGAAGTCCAGATGCTTTTCTTTCCAAGCTCCTTAGACTCTCTTAGGCAAACTTTCATCACTTTTTCAGAATGAGATCATTGCCCTTCTGAAAATTGAAGCTGTTGCTAACAGACTCTTTTCATATGATACTGGGTGGTGGATCAAAATTTGTTTTTACATTGTTCATAATTACATCAGTTTTGACAAGTTCTCAAACATCACTGAATAAAATACAGCCCCAAACCATGATATAGCCTCAACCATGGTTTACAGATAGCCGTAGATACTGTTGTGATTTTCCTGACCTACTCCATAAATACTGATGACGATTTAAACAAAAGTTTAAAATTTCTTTCTTCTCCTTTTAACAAACAGCTACCCCACCCCCACCCCACCTGCCCAAAATCACCAACTGTCATCCAAAAATCATCAGACATAATGACAGGACTGAAAATGAGAAACTGAAAAAGAGAAACTTTGAAAGACTTTCACAAAGCCCGGAGCACTTTTGCTCTAGACCACTTAAAAAGCTGAAAGAAACTCTGGCGCCTAGGAGATATGAGGAGTGGCTCAAGACCTCTGCACTTGTAGCTTATACAATACATCCCAATTGTAGCTTACCCACTAATGTCATTCACATACATAACTTTATACTGCAAAACCATTTCGTACCACTTGTGTGTCATTCTCTTACTAAATTGCAAAAATCCAATCATGTAAAATGTACTTTTAGACATCAAAGCTACAGAAAGATATAATCTAAACCAGACATGAAGATCAGAAGATTTGTATTTCTGGCTCGAAAACCACATCAAGTGCAGATTTGGGCCAAATATGTATGCCTTTCCTACAGTCATTCATAAATATTTATGAAAATGTCAGATGACTGAGAAGGCAAAGCTGGGATCCTAATTTAGGGTCATTATTTTGGAGATATTAGGTCTCACCATCTTCTGTGTCAGAACTGAGTGTGCACTGTTTGCAATCGTGCATCATAATTGTTCTTCTTGTTTCATCCACTGAGCCTTCTCGGCGTTCATGTGATGTTTGCGTAAACAGGCACTTTAGTGTTACTGCCAGTCACTCTCTTATCTACCTCGCAAACTACAAACCTTTAAATTATTTGGAGAGGAGAGGAGTCTAACCAATGTAAAAGAAAAGGAGTTGGTGGTAAAACACAGTGAAGGAGAAAGTCAGGGAACAGAGAGTAAGAGGACACTAAAGGATGAGAAGACAACAGGGAGAAAGAACAGCTAAGGTGAGGAGAGCAGAGCAGAAATAATGAAGACAAGAGTAGACGAGAGAGGCAGGAGGCAAAGCACTTGATCAGGAAGAATCAGAAGTTTGTTTGCATGCCTAAGATACAAATTTATCTGACACCATCAGCATGCCCTGCAGCCACACACACACACACACACACACACACACACACACACACACACAATAGTCTCATTACCATTCTGTGTTTGTGTCTATAAACAAGAGCCTCTCATCTCCATAATTACAGTATAATTTGGCTGTAAAATGATTTCCCTCAATAACTCCTGCATGAATAACCTCAATAAAAACAGCATAGCACTCCGAGATATGCAGAATGATACAGACACTATCTGGACCACATAGACACAGATGAACACAAAGAAAAGCATATAATAAAGGCCCTATTTTGTACATTGTTTGTTGTTTTATGAGTAATAATGAAAAACAAATGCTCCGTCTACTCTCGAATCATCAACACTGTGACACCACCTCCGTTTTGTAAAGACTGTCTTAATTTAGGGAACAAATGGGCTGCCTCTTTCAGGAAAAGGTGCCCTTAATTGGCTTCATCATCACCACCTCAAATGTGCCCTGTGTGATGCCTAAAAACCTTCACTATGCTCACAGCAAGTAACCAATTTTAGATTTTCACAGTAGCCTGGGCAAGTTAGGCCACTCTGTTTTATTCTTGAACCCAACTACTTATCTCATTTAAGGCATACTAGCATTTTTAACCCTCTGGCCCGATAAGATTTCTGGTGAGAAGCCACAGTTACTCAAGTCTACTCTGTGAATACTTCGAATGAGGATAGCTCTCAAACAATATTTATGTACTGGCTGTAGTAAAAATAAAAGTAAGAAAAAAGTCCCAAATATCTATATTTCTTTTTAAAATTTGATCTTACTGACAAAAACTAGTAGCGACGTTGGTGGTGCATTCGTACACAGTGTTAGAGGTAATGCCACTGCTGGTCATGATTACTGAAATATTCATTTTGCTTTTACGCCATCTTTAACTCAAACATGCATCTACTGTTTGAAACTACAGTACAGTTTCTTAACACTTAGAGTGTTAACTGTTAGCTGACAAATATACTGCTCAGATAAATTAAAAGAACACTTAGAAAACACATCAAATCTCAATGGGGAAAAAATAATGCTGGATATCTATACTGATATAGACTGGGTAATATCTGGGGGGGGAAAGGATGCCACCTTGCTTGAAAGAAATGAAAATTATCAACCTACGAGGGGCTGAATTTAAAGACACCCCAAAAATTTAAGTCAAAAAATGATGTGAAGTTTATTAAAGCACCTACACTACAAACCCAGTGGTTTGTATGGGGCCCAAGTGCTTGAAGGCTTGCCCGACAATGTTGGGCCTCCTAATGAGATGATGGAAGGTGTCCTGGGGGATTCCCCCCGACATCAGCAGCGGGGCACCACTGAGCTCCTGGACAGTCTGAGGTACAACCTGGCACCTTCGGATGGACTGAAACATAATGTCCCAGAGATGTTGTGTTGAATTTAAGTAAGGCAAACATCCTCCAGGAACTGTTCACATAGTTCAAGAGGACATGCACTGTCGTGCACCAGGAGGAGCCTGAGACGCACTCCACCAGCACAGTGTGTCTAAGGATTTCATCCCGACACTTATACCCGATACCTGGCAGTCAGGAAAGATAAAGGTCTGTGCATCCTTTCATAGACATGCCTCCCCATAACTGACCCACAACCAAATAGCATAATGTTCTCGAGGGCTTTTCCACACCCTTTCATGTCTGTCATATATGCTCAGGGTGAACCTGCTCTCATCTGTGAAAAGCACAACGTGCCAGGGGTAACTGCTAACTGGGCTCCATGGTGCCGGGCCTTGAGCACAGGGTCTGTTTCTGACTGTTTGGTCAGCGACATCCACACCATTCAGTGGCCTCCACCTGTAAAACTATTCCTGTTTTGGGGGTTGTCTCATTGTTAACAAGCCCCTCTGCTACTTAACTGACCAGATCAATATCCCTGAAGTTTTACTGACTTCATTCTATATGCTGATTAAAAAATGTTCCTTTTATCTTTTTTTAGGATCTGAAGCTTTATAGAAAAAGACTCTCTCTGATAGTTGGGACAAAAGTGAGTTTAATCCTGTGCATAATGTTCTTCTTCATCTTTCCCACTGAACAAAACCTACAGTTGTTTTCAGCATTAAGGCTTCACTTAATGCTGAAAACCATATAGCCATACGTAGCCATGTCGCTACATGTCTGCTCTGCTGCTTTAAGGGCAAATTTAAAGAGCTTAAATTTGAGGTAATTGTGTTTCATCTGAAAACAAAGAAAAAGATCTCAAACTATATTTCAAAAAAGGAAAAGTCTGATTCGACCAAATTCCACTTACTTAAAATTTGAATGATTTACTTGGTGATCTGGATTTCGCCGTATTGGGATTGCTCCCACATCATCATAACTAATGTTAACTAATACTTCAGGTTAACTGCAACTCTTCAGCTTCCCTTTTATGCTGTCATAAGTTTGCAGCTCAGAAGAATAACACTGAAAAACTATGATGATGAGATATGTTTGCCTTCAGTGCTTTCTGAAAAAATTTTAAACAGATGGAGAATTTTGTTCATTTTGGGTGTTTTTAACCAGGAGTACTGACATTACCCCCAAACAGTGAAGTGTATGTAAGTAAGTTTATGTTTCATATCTAATTCTTATAAGATCTGTATGACAAAAATCCAAAATTGGGTTGTCTGAGTATAAAATTCCACATGGTGATCCGGCTGTTAGCACTGTTGCCTCACAACAAGAGAGTCCTGAGTCTGAATACACCATGTGGTCAGGGTCTTTCTGTGCAGAAATGCATGTTCTCCCAATGTCTGCGTAGGTACAAGCAGTGGGGTTAAGATAGGTGTGAATCTGAGTGCAAATGGTTGTCTGGACTGGAAACCTCTCCAGGGTACAGTAGGTACAATTATAATAATGAAAAGGAGATCATCATGATATAAAATTATGTCATCAGTAGTTTTTACTTTCACATGGGACACATCCCCATAAAAATCCCGTGTTTGCTTCCCTTTTGGACTACCTTGCCTGACTTCTTAAAACCAGTCTTTTCCAGTCAGTTTCACAGAATCGCTAAGGTATGACATCAAAATTCAGCAGTTGCACTGATGACCCAAGAAAAATATCAATCATAATCTAGAAACAGATAGATCATTCATCACATTTACCAAGACAATTTGCATGTTTTGCTTTGGCGTTCTACTGCAACACCTTACAAATGTTGTCTCACATAGAAGATCTTAATTTGTCAAACACGAGGCCTTTTTCATTGGTATGCCTCCAAAGTGATTTCTAAGATGTATGATATTGATTCTTCAACTCCACAGGCAAGCAAAACATCCAAAATTTAAATGAACTGCTGAGCTCTTTATCAAACCCTTCCTCCAAATTGCCTCTATTTGACTTCATTTTTTTTTGTTATCTGTAGTAGCAAACAGCCAAATTCGTCATAATTTTCCTGATCATGCCTCGGTGCTAAAAAAAAAAGGTTTTTATAAGGAGTTAAAGTAATAACCACGGTAACCACTATAGACGTTAGTGGTTACCGTGGTGTATTGTGTGACAAATACGTGTCAGAATCTTTTTCAGAGGTGAGCTCATGTGTTTTCTTACGTATGCAGATGGGTAGCTGTCCAGACCACTGGTTGTCTTGGAGACAGATACGGACTGATGAGCCTATTAGTCGGAACCCAGGGAGACACTGATAAACGACCGTATCACGGTAACCAAAGTTTTCCCCGATAACCTGGCCGTTCACAATGCCTTCTGGGATTCCACAGTGACCAGCTGCAAGAGAGAGATTGTGGGAGGGGTCAGACTGCACACACTAAAACAACTTCATTCATTTGCACTTTTAGTATCTAAAATTTGATTCCTGGTTGTCAACATTTCCACAAATGTGTCTTTTGTCTTTTATTGCATTGTATTTACTTATTGTTGTTGTGAGCAGGTGCTATAGTGGGTGGCTGTTCGGCAGATATTCAGATAGTTAAAAATTTAATATACCCGTTTTATTTCATCCATAAAATGTCTCTTGGGGTTATATAACAGCTTGGCTTAAGGGCTTGCACACCGAATCAGTTTCATTGTGTGATTCTAAGCAAACACAGCAAATTGGATCAGTTTCTGCGCTATGATCAAGGCTCAGCTGCTTTGTTCCCACTTCAACATTTTCACAACTGTATTACTGCCCTTTCTAACACTTTCAGTGTTCAAATGAAGGCATCTTTGTGCTTTTAAACAATCAAACTTGGTAAAAACTTAACAAGCGACGTGTGGGGCCCTCTTTTCTCCTTGATCAGATTCATTCACGGAGGTCTGATTGATGCACGGAGCTACCCCAAAATGCTTTAAAAGGCGTTCCACAAAGTTAAAAGAGAATGTGTATTTTCTGCTCTCAGGGATTTTGAATTGAGTATTGATTTTGTTCTTTACAGTAGATAAAACCTGCACCGTGTCCCTGGTGTCAGCAAATGCCAACGATTTAAACACAGCCAGGGAAGTGGAACAGAGGAGAAATGAACGGGCTGCCTGATAATAACTTGCCATTTCAAATTCTGTTTGAGGTGTAGATTACAGAGGTTAAAGGGCACTATTCAAGCGGGTTACACGTTTTACTTTCCTGACTATGTTGCTGAAAACTGTGTGTTGGCAAATAGGAAATCAGTTTAAATTTACAAACAAAATTACAAAGTTAGAGCAGACAGAAATCATTTCATTTCAAGTAATGTATCACACAACAACACACCTAAAAAAGAAAGCAGCTTAAATGTGGGTTTTTTGGTGTTGGGGGGGGATTATGGGAAGGAAATAAAGTTCACATTTTTTGCTTTTTAGCCTTAACTACTAAAAATGGCATAAATAACTACAGTTGTGCATTTTTATGCACAGTGAAGGCAAATCAAGGCTAATAAGAAAAGTCATTGAAGGAAAATGCTGTTTATAGCACTTTTCAGGACTTGGTTTATTTATTTCTTGACAGAATCATGCCTCCTCATCAGTTTAGGTTAAGTTTCATTGAACCATTCCTTTATAAATTGCATCTCATATCCCCCCTCAGCCTGTGAAGTATTCTGGGAAGCGCTGCCTCTACTGAGGTTTCACGAAGAAGTGACAACATCGTGTGGTAACATCTGTTACCTCTGGCTGGCACGCTGACAGAAGAAAGCTGCGGGGTTGGCTTTTTTTCTCTGGATTATATAAAAAGAGAAAATTCAAAATGAATTTATAGTGAGTGCACAGCAGCAGCTTGCTCCTGATAGTTTTGCCTGTGTGGTGGACCAGGTCAGAGAGAAGCAGCTGTGCAGCCACACATGAGGAGGAAGGCACATACCTACAGTCGATACCTGCTCTCATTAGATTGACTTGAAAAATCACATCTTTGCAGCTCCGTCTCTACTGGAGGTGTTTCATTGTGTGTGCGAGTATGTATGTAGTGTATTCTGTAAGCCCAAGGCTGAATATTAGTGTCTAGATATACAGGGTGGGCCATTTATATGAATACACTGTAATAACATGGGAATGGTTGGTGATACTAAAGTCCTGTTTGTGGCACATTAGATATGTGAGGGGCAAACTCCTCTAGATGGGTGGTGACCATGGTGGCCATTTAGAAGTCGGCCATCTTGGATACAACTTTTGTTTTTCCAATAGGAAGAGGGCCATGTGACACATCAAACTTATTGGTAATGTCACAAAAAAAACAATGGTGTGCTTGGTTTCAACGTGACTTTATTCTTTCATGAGTTATTTACAAGTTTCTCTTTATTCACAGCCATTGACATGTCGAAGAGGTTAACACGTGAGAAGCGGATCGAAATTGTGTTGATATCTGGTGAACGCAGTAACCGGGTCATTGCAGCAGATTTCAATGCAAGACACCCTACGAGACCACCCATCTCCCATGCTACAGTTAGCAAACTGCTTGCTAAGTTTTGTGAAACTGGTTCAGTGTTGGATTTGCCAAAATGTGGACGCAAGAAAACTGTCACTAATGAAGAACCATCAGTGGCTATCCTAGCTTCATTCAGCAAGAGCCCACAGCGTAGCACTCGCCGCATGTCACTGGAGAGTGGCATTAGTCGAACATCCCTTCGGCGGATATTAGCTACTCACAAATGGCACCCTTACAAGCTCCAGCTACTGCAGCATTTCAACGAGGATGACCCAGATTGGCACACAGAATTTGCAGAATGGGCAAAACAAAAATTGGAACAGGACCCTCAGTTCACGCAGAAGATTTTGTTCAGTGATGAGGCAAACTTTTATGTGAATGGTGAAGTTAACAAACAAAACCACCGCTATTGGTCTGACACTAACCCGCATTGGATGGATCCCTCCAAGACTGTTGGAACAACAAAAGTGATGGTTTGGTGTGGTATATGGGGTACAACCATAGTGGGTCCATTCTTCATCAATGGAAACCTCAAGGCCACTGGATATTTGAAATTGCTACATGATGATGTGTTTCCCTCTTTATGCACTGAAGCTGGCACGCTCCCTGAGTTTTTGTGCAGCACCTGAAACTACGAATACTGGATGCCTCTGCTGGCATTTCTCCTGCGGTGTTGCTATCAGTGTGTGAAGAGTGGGAGAAGAGGGTTGCATTGACAATCCAACACAATGGGCAGGACATTGAACACATTTTATAAGTGGTCAGAAACTTGTAAATAACTCATGAAAGAATAAAGTCACGTTGAAACCAAGCATACCATCGTTTTTCTTGTGACATTACCAATAAGTTTGATGTGTCACATGGCCCTCTTCCTATTGGAAAAACAAAAGTTGTATCCAAGATGGCCGACTTCTAAATGGCCACCACGGTCACCACCCATCTTGAGGAGTTTTCCCCCTCACATATGCTAATGTGCCACAAACAGGACTTTAATATCACCAACCATTCCCATGTTATTACGGTGTATCCATATAAATGGCCCACCCTGTACTATAATTTATATTATAGTATATCTTTCAGCACACTCCTGGAGCTGTTGGTACATACCTAAACATCGTGTTTCAGTTCCACTCCAAAGCCCAGATGACAGGCACTCTCTGACAGCTGACCCCACCAGCATGAAGCCAGCATCGCAGGTAAAAATGGCTGTAGCACCGAATGTTGTCTGAGTACCAATCTTCTTTCCATTGGGTGGGGATGGCAGCTCACCGCAGGAGATAACTGAAACACACGGTCAGGCACAAGCAATTTAAAAGCAGTTGTGCACCAGTTTAGCACCAAGTTAATTTGGGTAGCTGCTAGAGCTCATTTGCTTCAGTGAGAAATGCTACCAATGCTGGCAAGCTGTTTATCAGGTAAATTTGGTGCCAATAGTGTTTTTCTCTCTTTTTTTTTTCCTTTTCGTCCTCACACATCGAAAGGCCTGGCAAGGAAAATAATAGCAAATCTCAGAATGTCACAGAATTCTTTAAAGGAAAATGACATTGACTCAAAATGTCACAGAATCCCCACAGAAGAAATAATAGATCATATTCAGTTTAGAAATGTCACTGTGACTCTTCTGAGTTAGATAACAAATTCAAAGCATACAAGTTTTCTTTGTAAATAACCGTCGTCACATTAGTAGAAATAAGACATTAAAATATATTTTAAATCCATTTAAACTTTGTAAAACGGCTCTGTTCTTGGCAGAAATTTTGAACAAAATCGTCAAAACAAGTATGAATGTGAGTGAATGAATAGTGGTATTGTAAAGCGCTTTGGGTGCCTTGAAAAGCGCTATATAAATCCAATCCATTATTATTATTATTATACCTCTTCTTGTTTGAATTCAGGTGTTTTCAGACCCATTGCTACAGGTCAGTTTGTGAAATTTCTTCCCTCCTTGATTATCTTTGTCGCTTACCCTGACAGTGCGGCCTTTCATTCCTCCAGCTCCAAACTCCATTGGATAAGCACTCGATGTGGGCGGGGCCTAGCCTGTAGTATCCCGGATCACAGGTGAACACAATACGTGTCTTGTATTCGTAGTGTGACCCATTGACAATCCTCCAGCGGCCATGCTCTAGAGAGAACGACCCGATGCTGGGACATACTACCACTGCAGAGTCAGACAGTATGAAGAGGAAAATAAACCATCATGAAATCTGAATGAAGAACACATATTTTCTGTCGGTTTGCTATATTCATATATGCTTACATTTGCGATGATACTCAGATTTGGCATTCATTTTGTTGATATTCTGCCGGTACGTGGGTGTTACTAACCAGAACATCGCGGCATCTTGTTGTGGTTGCTCCATGTTCCATCAGGCTGACAGATGGCTGACGTCAGTTCTTTACTGGAGAGTCTGTACCCATCGTTACAAAAATAGGAAACTCTTGTTCCGACGGAGTAGTCAGATGTTAAAACGCCGCCGTTTATAGGAGCCTTGGGTACCCCGCATGAGACAGCTAAGGGAGGATGGATGCACACTTGTAAGATGACAACAAGCACACAGGCACAGAAAAACTCAAATGCACAGTTATGCCTGTCATATAGGCAGGTTTGATGTCTACCTTTGAAATGTTTATTCGGAATCAAAAACCAGCAAATGTTTTGTATATCTGTAAATCAGCTCCAAGATGTACTTTTATTAAGTTATTAAAGTAAAAATAAAAAATAATAATCTAATTAATTTTCACCAAACATCCATCTTGCAGAACTTTCCATATCGTGGCTTTAAATACACCGTTTTGTAGAGCACTGTGACATTACTCAGATTCCACAATATGCTATACATCCTTCATTTGACTCTCTATTGATGGCAGCTTTGAGCTGTGCCTTCCAATTATTGTTTGAAGCATGATGATATTGTCTACAATATCGCTGGAAACAAAGATGGCACCAATTTTTAGATATGGTTTAGTAAATTCTGAGAATACAAACAAAAACGAGAGAAAAAGAAAGTAAAAAAAAATAAAAAATGATTAGCTGCAATTACAAGTTGTCTTCTACATGTATAGCTTATAGATGTAGAAGACAACTTTTTAAAAACATCTTTAAAAGGTTTCCCTTTTTATTAAATTAAAATGAAAAAAAAAAACCCCACTGCTATTATATTTACTTGGTCAGTCTATCAATCTCTAAATAACAACAAATTAAAGGGTTTGTGATTTTGTGTTGAGATGTGACACCTAAGCTATATCTGTTTATCCACGTCCATACAAAATTGGAAACTGTGCAAGTGCAATAGCTGTGTTTCAGTGTAATATGGGTATGGATTAGAGATGCCACGATACCACTTTTTTATGTCCGATACCGATATCATATATTTTGATATCTGCCGATACCGATATGAATCCGATATAGTGTTTTAATCAATAAAACTGTTTTTTAAATATCTTGCTGCATTTTGTATAAGTTCATACTCAAGTTTAAATAAACAACAACACTAAAGCTATTCTGTTATACCTGTATGTAAAAAATACAAAAAATATTTCATAGTTCAGCAATACTGATCAATCTAATAAACTTAAACCTACTCCATCCCCCCTATTCTGGTATTTTAAAGAGTAGCAGAAATATTAAGCAACCTAACAAATAGGGTTGCAAACTCCCAGCAAAAAAAAAAAAAATAGGGAACCAACACCCACCTCATGATGCTTAATTGACATAATCAACTTTAATTTGATGCAGTGTGAAAAAAAAAATGCACAGAAAAAAATTATTTTTCAAGAATAATTAAATAGATTCAACATCTTTCTTCTACAGAATTGCAGACTGCACAGATGGTATCTTCCCAAAGGAAAAGGTACTATAGCTTACTAGGGTATATTAGACTTAACAGTTACTATATACAGTAATGGACTTCTATATATTTTACACAAGATTAAAACTGGGTGTAAGATTCAGATAATTATTTATTAAAAGCTAGACATTTTAAAATAAGAATAAGAAAGAAAAGTATGTCTTTGTGCCCCCTTTTTCCTGTTAATGCCCTATCGGCCCCCCTGGCTAAACTATGCTAGATCCGCCCCTGCACAGTTACCAGCTGTCAGCTACGTAGAAAAAGATCCTCGAGTAGAAAGTAATATTAAATAAATTCTAACAACAGCTTATCAAGCTTAAACGTGCTGCTGCTGTTCAGCCGCTGGTTTCCTCTTTCTGGTGCAAAGTGGACCAAAAACAAAGAAAAGAGATGGATTCCCGACAGAAAAGCCGATCAGCTGATCATTGATCAGTTTCACGATTGAAGTAGCAACAGGAGAGGGAGGGAGAGAGAAGAGGCACTCGCTCCATATATCGGTTGTTAACCTTAATATGGAAATGCTTTACAAACATTCAGAGATGAACTTTTACACTTGCTTTACTTCTCTGTTCTATCACGTGAGCACACTGCTCCAACGTGCTACGGTTATGAGCCGAGTTACGCCGTGTCGTAAGTTTTGTGAGGTGCTTTTTTGATATTTAATGGATCGAATTAGGCAAGGCAAGGCAAGTTTATTTGTATAGCACAATTCAACAACAAGGTGATTCAAAGTGCTTTACAGAGACATTAGAAACAAGAACAAATAAAAAGCATGATTTAAAATTGATTAAAACAAGCAAATAAACTAACTAACTAATTAACAAACAAACAAACAAACAAACAAACAAACAAACAAAACAGTATATAAAATCAAAACAGATAAAATCAGAACAGTAGATAAAATCAGTAGTTAAATGTAAGTTTTGAAATTTAAGCTTAAAGTGTGGATTTGGTGCTTTATTCAAATGCAGCTGAGAACAGGTGAGTCTTCAACCTGGATTTAAATAAACTGAGTGTTTCAGCTGATCTGAGGCTTTCTGGGAGTTTGTTCCAGATATAAGGAGCATAAAAGCTGAATGCAGCTTCTCCGTGTCTGGTTCTGACTCTGGGAACTGATAAAAGACCGGATCCAGATGACCTGAGGGATCTGGATGGTTCATACTGGGTCAGGAGGTCATTGATGTATTTTGGTCCTAAACCATTCAGAGCTTTATAGGCCAGCATCAGAACTTTAAAGTCTATCCTCTGACGGACAGGCAGCCAGTGTAAGGACCTCAGAGCTGGACTGATGTGGTCCACTTTTTTGGTCTTAGTGAGGACTCGAGCAGCAGAGTTCTGAATGAGCTGTAGTTGTCTGACTGATTTTTTAGGTAGACCTGTAAAGATGCTGTTACAGTAATCAAGCCTACTAAAGATGAATGCATGGACTAGTTTTTCCAGGTCCTGTTGAGACATCAGATCTTTTATCCTTGATATATTCTTGAGGTGATAGTAAGCTGACTTTGTTATTGTCTTAATGTGTTTTTCTAAGTTTAGGTCTGCATCCATCACTACACCCAAATTTCTCGCCTGGTTTGTGGTTTTTAGATGTATAGATTGAAGTTCTCTGGTGACCTGTAATCGTTTTTCTTTGGCGCCAAAGACTATTACCTCAGTTTTGTTTTTGTTTAGCTGGAGAAAATTGTGGCACAACCAGTCATTGATTTCCTCAATGCATTTACCAAGAGCCTGTACAGGGCCTCGGTCTCCTGGTGACATTGTGATATATATTTGTGTGTCATCTGCATAGCTGTGATAGTTTATTTTGTTGTTGTTTATAATCTGTGCCAGTGGGAGCATGTAGATGTTAAACAGAAGGGGTCCCAAGATGGAACCTTGGGGAACTCCACATGTGATACTTGTCTGCTCAGATGTGAAGTTACCTATTGATACAAAGTATTTCCTGTTTTCTACGTATGTTTTGAACCAGTTTAGTACAGTTCCTGAAAGATTTTTTACATTTTTTATTTCTCTCCGATATCCGATCCAGTAATTTACGTCAGTATCAGATCGATACCGATACGTAATATCGGAACGGTCCATCTCTAGTATGGATCAGAGTCAAAACAAATAGTCTATTTCAGGATTTTTGCATTATTTTTGAGTATCCATTTCATTTCATTCAATGGAATTTACTAATGCTTTTATTCCAGATACTAAATTCTTCAGCACAGTTGTATCATTTCTGCGCACTTTCCTCACAGAGACAAACACACCTTGGCACGCAGGTACAGGAGAATCCCACGCATGGTAGCCAAGTGATGTGCGGCGGCAGGTTGCTGTGGCGTTGCCTATGAGACGGTATCCACGGTCGCAAGCCCACCTCACCACGCTGTTAACGTGACCGCCGCTCTGTGAGGAGATGGAGCCGTGGAGCGGGGAGTCTGGGGTGGAGCAGTACAGAGCTGCAGTGGAAAAAAGCACATTTGAAAAACAAGGATTTGAAATTGCTACAGACCAGGAGGGTTACTGTCATCAACAAAGAAACTTGCACAATAAACACAAAAGAGGTAAAGCTCATTCAGTAGATAGTGCTGCACTATATCTGCATGCAGGTATGCACCATTATAAAGGTTAGCAGTAATAATAGATTCACTAGCAGAGATTCTCACATGTCTGCTATTATGAAATTACAAAGGTTGAGATAATTTCCTGAAACTTGTATTAATGTGAGTCACTACTTATTTATAATACAACAGGATGTCGAGCAAAAGAAGACTAATGGACTTTGATTTTTCCAAAATGATCATGTACAAGACGTGCTTTGTGATTTGAAGAGCTCGATGCTTTTCCTCAATGAGCCATGAATTAGAGAAAGGAGTCTAATTAAAGATATTGATGGTCATGTTCCTAACAGGTCTCATACCTTTCCAGGCGATCTTAAAAGAAAGTTTTTCACCCAATTAGGAGCCATGTGACAACTATATGAATGTCAATTATAATTACACATAGTCGCTCTTGGCAGAGCCCTCTCACTGAACAACCAGCGAGTGCAGTTACAACGGACATGAGACATTACTGGACACACCGCCCGCAAAGTCATTGATTGCTATAGGTAGCTTTATTAAATATTCTTAATAAAGGGAAACATTAATCCTCTACGACAGACAATAATGGCATCTGGAGGGACTCGTGCTGCAACTGCCAAAAACCTGTCAATTTTAAGTGGACCTATTAGGCTCATTTCCACCTCCACTTTCAGTAAGTATCTTTATATGATTCACACATCTTTTTATGTATATACATTATATATATATATATATATATATATATATATATATATATATATATATATATATATATATATATATATATATATATATATATATATATATATATATATATATATATATATATATATATATATATATATATATATATATATATATATATTCTCCACCACCCTTGGGGGCATCTCCCAATGACAGCAATATCAGGAAGAAGGAACACGAGAAGCTGGAGAAATACCAAGGGCTCAGAGAAGAGCTCGAGAGGATGTGGAGGGTGAAGGTAACGGTGGTCCCCGTGGTAATCGGAGCACTAGGTGCGGTGACTCCCAAGCTAGGCGAGTGGCTCCAGCAGATCCCGGGAAAAACATCGGAGATCTCTGTCCAGAAGAGCGCAGTCCTGGGAACAGCTAAGATACTGCGCAGGACCCTCAAGCTCCCAGGCCTCTGGTAGAGGACCCGAGCTTGAAGGATAAACCGCCCGCAGGGGCGTGCTGGGTGTTTTGTTTTTTCATATATATATATATATATATATATATATATACATACATATATATACACACACACACACACACACACTATTCTTGGTCTTATTATATCAATATTACCCAGACCTTGGTCCACAGTGCATGGTCTGTAATTCTCCAAACTGGGCAAGAACCCCACAACAACATCTTAACTTGTCTTATGTATTAGTGATAAGCCTGTTTTGTCCCTCTAGTATTCTACTGCCGCAGTATCTGTGTGGTTGGGTTTTGAACCAAAATAGTCTGAGACCACTTAAGAGTTGTGAGGGTTTTTTGTTCACCCCTTTTTTCTTGGGGTAGAATCAGTGCCAGGGAAGTTTTGTACAGTGATTTCTAAGTAAGCATGTCTGACACAGTTTATTTCTAAAAGCACTGAAAGTTTAATCAGCATATAGCAAAGCAGCCAGTTGACAATATCTCATCAGATGGTTCTTCCCCTGTACTAGTTTTAAGATTGATGGCATTAAACTGCTGATTTTAATCTCACATGGATGTTTTTTATAATGACAATAATATGTTGAGAAAATTTTACTTTACTACCTGACAAGAGGACTAAATTTTCTCATTGTAATTAAAATTTCATCACATTATGTTTTCTCAAAGGAGGAAGTACACTCACCGTCATGCACTGGCTTGATTTTCCAAGTTAAAAACATAGCCGAAGTTGAACCCCGGTATTAGTAGGCTTACAGCATATGTTTAACATTTCTTGCAGATGCTCACATTAATCACCGCCACCAAAGAAGGTTACAGAGTGTGAGCGCGTTTAGCTTTTTTTTCCTGTTATTTTTCTGCGCATAATTCATCATACAGTGCAGTGGTGTTTCAAAGGTTAAAGAAACAACCTCCTGGCTAGAGTATATGGAGTGAATAAGCAAACTAAACTGGTAAAATTGTCTCCTCCCCTTTAACTGTCAAAAATGTCCTTGAATAAGGCACTCAAGCCTCATTACCCAACAGTCTAAAGCTACTCAGCAGGCCCAGGTGCGAGATTGCCTAAATGCAAAGCTTGCTGTAAAACAGCATCTGTGCTCATCAAGATGTCTTCACACAGATAAAACTTAAGAACTAACCTATAACGCATTTCAGTAAAGTGCTTCAGGAGGCAGACAGAAGTTTGCTAGAAACATATGTTAAAGATAGAGAAATAAGGTACAGCGAGATATTGTGATTTTTTTTTTTCACGAACTTTCTTCCCATAAGCTCTCAAACTTTCACATCTTTAAATATTTATTGTGCAAATTAAATGGTACAAACAGCTCCTTCTGTCTGCCTCTGTTGTCCTTATTTTCATGCATTATATTAAAAGTAGTAGTAAAATAAAGTTGGGATACATACTTTGGTACTCACCAACATAGCGAATTTTGAAGCCTTTCTTGTTTGTGCCATGGTCTGAAGACCAGCGGACTAGGAACTGGTGTCCAGAGGTTGTGAGGTTAAAGGGTGTTGGCAGGTCACCACTAAGTGTCGCCAAGGTGG
This sequence comes from Diplotaxodon limnothrissa, assembly GCF_057381915.1. NCBI lineage: Eukaryota > Metazoa > Chordata > Actinopteri > Cichliformes > Cichlidae > Diplotaxodon > Diplotaxodon limnothrissa. The sequence goes on along the minus strand of NC_140616.1, from coordinate 15,969,175 downwards.
GGCTGTTGGATGTGGGACCTGACAGGGATTAAGATAAAGTGAAAGAGATGGAATAATGGAGAGAGAGACAGGGAAAGAAAGACAGCAATAATAGAAGGAATGAGACATGAGAATACAGTGACATTTGGTATAATACAGCGGTGTGCATTCTTTCAAAAATGTGTCTATGAGTGTGATGTGTGGCTCTCTGATGTTGAAATCTGCGTTCCTTTTTGTGTTTTTTACCATCAAAAATCTCCAACACGTCAAACTCTCTCTCGGTGTGAAAACTTTCAAAGGTTATTGTGACATTGTATCCTTTCTCCACTGTAACACTCCACGAACACATTTGGAGGTTAGGGTAGCTTTCTGGCCAGCCAGGGCTTAAGATGACACCTGAGGAGTCGTATCGCACATCATGTGCAGGGCACTGAACTGTAAGTAAAAAAATAAATAGCAAAGCCAATTGTTATATTGAATGACTACACAGCTTGATGGGTTTTTTTGACGGTGTCAAGCTGAAAATAGTAACTTAAACTGGTTTTGTACTGGCATCCACTGACCTTGGCATGTTGGGGGTGGTGAATCCATCTGCAGCCTCTCTCCTAAACGACAGGTAAGAATCTCACTGCCAACCAATGAAGATCCAGGATGACATCTGTACCTGATGATGTCGCCTGGAGACACAAAATCAGTGTGTCTATAGAAAACAGAGCTGGTGCTAGCATAGCTTAGAGTGGTAAACTCTAAGTACATTTGAGTGCTTGATTTCAACACATTTCCAAGAAAGTCTTTACATTACAGCCTATGTACTCTAATGACTTTAGAATTAAACGTTTCAATAGAAAGCATCTTATCAACTTGTTGAGATGATGAATTGTTATAAATTGCTACAAATTTAACTCATACAAACTTCAGCTTGATGATTGGCAATAAAAACATGAAATATTATCACATGCCAGGAGCAATTTTTACTCGAGCCACATCTTCAGTACAGGATTTTTATTTGTATACACAGTACACCCATGCTCCACTTTATTGGTTATAATATGTTATTACTGAATGTGACCTTGTTTTGTCTTCAGAACCTTCTTAACTCTTTGTGGTATAGACTCAACAAGGTGCTGGAAACATCCCCCCGAAGAGTTTGCGCCACACTGACATGATAGCATCAAACTGTTGCTGCAGATTTGTCAGTTGGGCCTCCATTGTTGTTCCAGCACATTCCAAATGGGCTCTACGGGATAGAGTTCTGATGACTGTGGAGGCCATTTGAGTACAGTGAACCCATTGTGAGATTTGTGATCCAAGAAACCATCACCAACAGCATTACAACACCAGCACCAGCTTAAATCACTGAATGAAGGCAGGGTGGATCCATGTTTTTATTTTGTTTATGTCAAATTTTTTACCCTATTCTGAATATTGCAGCAAAAACATCAGATGACATTTTTCCAATCTACTATTGTACAATTTGAGTGAGCTTGTGTGAACTGTAGCCTCAGTTTGCTGTTCCTAGCTGTCAAAAGTGGCACCTGGTATCATCTTTTACTGTTGTATCCCATCTGCTTCAAGGTTTAATGTGTTGTGTGACATGCTCTTGTGGATACCTTGGTAGTAAAGAGCAGTTATTTGAGTTACTGTTGTTTTCTTATCAATTTGAAGCAGTCTGGCCATCCTTCTTCACTGACCTCTGGCATCACCAAAGCCTTGTCACGAAGCAAACCGCTCCTCACTGGATATTTTCTCTAGACCCTACATATGATTGTATTGGAAAATCTGCCATCCTGATGCTTAGTTTAAAGTCCAGCAGCTTGTCCTAATGCCTCAATGCCTAAATGCATTCAGTTATTGCCAGTTATGTGACTGGCAAATTAGATATTTGTCTTAATGCACAACTGAACAGGTGTACCTAATGAAGAGGCCAGTGAGTGTATATGATTGGATTAGTGCGTGTCTTAAACCAATAAAAAATGAATTACAGAATATATATACACAATATAACACCAATCATCCTTGATTTAAGTCTTCATTCGTGTTATCGTGTCCTTTTTATCCATCAAAGTGACACATCTGTGAGCAATGGCAGGCAGACAGACAGCTCACCTATCTCAAGCTCGCCATCCTCCATCAGCATGTCAGCACTGGGAACTTCTGGAGGAGGCTGGCAAACCCTTAATTGGTAGGCTGGGAGATACAGAAACGGAGAGGAGACAGAAAAAGGAACAATGTATAAAAAATGTGTTCAAGGATCCCGTGTTAAAATTTAAATGTAATTTTTTTCCAAGTGCAATGAAAGGACAGAATAGTGTGACATTCAATCTTGGTCGCATCGGTTTAACTGAACTTTTTAAGTTCAAATGGTGGGCAAAGTATGGAATCAAGAACAGATCAGCTACACAGACACAGCACTGTCTTGAATCATAAAGAGGAACTAACTTCACAGCCACTGAGCTGAAGGCTGTAATCAATATTACAGCATCACTGTAGATCACTTGCTAACAGAGAGAGAGAGAAAGAGTGAAAAGAGAGAGCGAGTTAGAGAATAGAGGCAGACACAGACAGGAAAAAGGGAGGACAAGAAGCGAGCGAAGGAGAGAGGGCTAAGGGCTGTAAGTCAAGATGAAATTGACTATGAAAATGAGACCTGCCAATAGCTTCTGATGCTCTAATGCATATCAAAGCCCTGTGGTCTATGAGTGCGCGCCAGGATGTGTGTAAATGTTTGAGCAAGTGCATGTCTATGTTTGTGTGTGCAGCAAGCTCTGTGCTTCTACGCGCGATGAAAGGATCACTGTTAGCAGTCATCGATTTCGCTTAGCTCTGAGACCATTTTTATAGCTACTTCCACATGCGTGTCACATACACTGGCTCTCTCAGCCTCGTGTTCATGATGCTATTCACCCGTGCGTGGCCCTCGTCTGTGTATGGAAGCTCCACACCTTTGAATTCAACCACTCCACTGAGTTGACTGATGAAAATGAAGAATAACAAGTAATATAACAACCAACACAGAGAGACTGAGGAGGAGCTTCTTCCCGCAGGCGATACGGTCTCTCAATCACACCACCACACAGTACTGACCCACACATATGGTTCTTACACACACACTGGACTTTCTGGACTTTGTTTTTGCACAACACTGGTCACTATATTCTTCATTTCCAGTTAATACTTGTACAGCTGCTGTTATTGTGTATATATTTATTTATATTTAGATTTCTTCATACATTCTTATATAGTTCTGTATTGTGTATTTTGTTGTACAGTTATTTTATTTTCAACTTTAATTTATATATTTTATCTTATTCTTCCCAGTTAAATTTACCCTTCATTCTAATTTGTGTTGTACAGTTATTTCATTTTTAACCTTAATTTATATTTTATTCCTTCCTAGTTAAATTTACCCTTTTTAATTTTTCATATTTATTTCCTATCTTATTCATAGCCTTTTCCTTTTTTGTTTTCTTTAGGTCACGAGCAGTTGTCCAAGCATTTCACTACATATCGTACTGTGTATGACTGTGTACGTGACAAATAAAATTTGAATTTGAATTTGAATTTGTATGTAATCCCGCCAACGATGGGAGCGCTGAAGTAGATGAATATCCTCAAACGGTGGCTTGATCCTTCTTTTGGCGCTTATTTGGCATTTCAAACTAAATTTTCTCTTTAGTAGCTGTCTCAGATTCAAACTAGGGCATTCTGAATTTCTTTACAGGTCACTGAAGGACACTCAAAAGAAAACTTAAGAACAATACTTTATAGTGACAAGTTTCTGCTTAAGAAAACGTCAGTGCAGCGAATCATGAAAGGTTCCCATTCTTCTGGTAATTATTATGCAACAATTTAAGTTCTGTACGGATGATCAAATAGGCTGCTCTGCTCTCATCTTTCTTTCATTCTCGCTGTCTTTCTTGTTTTCTTCTAATATTGTCTCGAAAAGAGACGCGACCAAATAATGCTAACTACTACTGCCATACATGTCACCCCCTTTCCATTTTATCCATCTTCCCTGTCACTTTTTGCTGTTCATCGTCCAATAAAGCAGAAATTGAAAGTAAACTTGAATCCATCAGATGGTGCTGTTCCTGTGTGAGTGTGACAACTGACAGTTAAAACCTGCCAACAAAAATTCATTAACAATGTGTCATCTGTCTGAAAAAGGGAAGCCTGTTCAAAAACAACTTGACATATTTTCACTAAAGAGCACTGAACAGAAACTTTTGAGAAGTAGGAAACAGGCTTCGGGGGGGAAAATAAAGAGGCGTGGGTACATCTGTGAGAGAGAATGCGGGAGAACCAATGAGAAACTGTGTTGTGACGGATGAAACGAGTGCAAAAAAGTGACTCATTTGAAGCTTTCAAATTTTTCAGGAACCAAAACTATCCTGACATAAAAAAAAACAAGCAGCCATCTTTACAGTGTAGTGACGTTCTTGTTATTCCAAAATATTAGGTTTTATTTTGAAAAATAGCATCATCTTCAGCTTGATGACAATTCATTATGACGGCTGTCAAGAGCTCATGAGGTTCTTTAAACATTATTTTGTCATCTTTAAAAAATCCTGTCATCTTTTAGTTAAAGTAAAACCATTGTGGAATTAACATACCAGAAACATTAGTCAGTAAAAATATAGATTCACCCATTAAATGAAATTTAAAAAGACAATAGATGATAATTAAATGTAATATAAAAAAAAGAGTTTTGCATTTCCCTGCTTCTAAACATTTTGATGATTTCTTATGTACTTTAATGTACAGTATGCTATGTGTAGGAATCTTTAGATGAATGGAGTGGTTTTCACCATAAGCAGTATTTGAAAACAAAAAGAAATACAGAGGCACAAAGGACCACAGCACAGATTAAGGTGAGATGAAAACCTAAATGGCACAGACAGTGCAGGAATGGAGAAAGAGCAGCTAAGGACCAGGACAAATACTCCAAAAGTCTGTGAAGGGAAAATGACTGTTTTTTTTAAAAAGGTGTAAGACAGATAGAAAACACTTCTTTCTACTAACAGGGTGCAAAAGACAAACACTCAATAGCTGATTTTTGTGAACCAATGCAACACACATTTTTATGAGTAAATTGCAGGTTTGCTGCTTACTTTGTTTTTTTTTCTACTGTATGAGATAAAGAGATAAAGCTATCAACGTGCTTTTTAATCTGACAGCGTCTAAGAACACAGGAAACCATCATTTAATTGGAAGTTTAACAAAAACAAGATTAATGAGCTTTTCAGTTGCTAAAAAAGTTCCATCCCTTGCAGTGCTACCTTTAGTAGAACCACAGTAAACAGCATCAAACAAACAAGCCTATTAGGCTACATTAAACCTCTACTAAGCAATCTTATTCCTGTATTAAGATTAGCACTACTTTATTAGACATTTATTAGTTAATGGTGCATTTATTAATATCTGCATCACACACACACATATATATATATATACATATATATATATATATATATATACATATATATATATATATATATATATATATATATATATATATATATATATATATATATATATATATATATATATATATATATATATATATATATATACACACACACACACACACACACAACTATGCCTTAAAATCCCATTTCCTTAATTAGTTTTATACAATTATTTAGCAAGCATTCCATTTTTGATATAAAACATGACTTCATTGGTTATTGTGTAGAATTATATAATGTAATATTGATGCCATACATAAACATCACCATCACCGCATACTCAGACATGAGTATATTCACTGTTTGCAAAAACAGAAGTTAATGTTGAAAAATTAAAATAGTATACTTTTATAATGAGCAGCAGGGGTTATTTTGCCAAGCAACATGATGATGTCATAATATCTATAGATACGTAAAGATGTATCTGTGCTCGAATGTTGGTTGTTTCATGGACAAACAAACAAAAATACAGATTGTATTGTCTATTTATGGTAAGATCATTCTAAAAAAAATTATCATAAAGCATTACCAAGTGTTTTTTTTAACACATTTGGAAATGTTACCAACTGGTTTAATAATCTCTTCTTCGAGCAGCCGAGACCTCAAAAGCTTTTCAGTGTCGCCCCAAAGTGAATCACACATCACAAACTTTGTATTAACATTTTTTTGGAGTCATTTTTAAGCATCATTTAAAAATAACTGGGTAGTAACAGTGGGCGGGATAGTGGTATAGTGAAACTCCTCAGTAGTCCGCACTCAAAGATAAAGTCGGAAAGACGAAAGCTTGAAAATGACGAGTTTAGTCATTTCAAAGAGAATGTTTCTACAGTGTTGCTATTATCAACTCGGTTCATAACATTAAGAATATTAATTACTAATCACTGTGATAGGATGTGGCAAAGAGAGGAAGATCAATTTCAAATGAGTCAGAATGAGTCAAAGGAAGTAGATCTGACTGTGAAGTTAAAGAGAGTTCAGTTCAACAAAAAACTATTGGAGCTAGAACTAATGATTGCGCTACACTGTTGCCATACCTCAGGACAACAAAGACAACTACAGAGAAAAGCGCTAATGAGAGCATCATCTGTAACTGCGCAGACAATCAAGTAACATGCTTCTACGGCAGGCTGATATTATCATTATCTCTGTGATAATGTGGTCTCTTTCTTACCATGATAACTTAAGACAAAAAAGCCGGCTCCAGAGAAGTCCGAGTGGAATTTGATGAGGATGATGTTGGACGTTGAATAGACGGACTCCAAAGCTGTGTTTCCGCTGAACTGTCCAATCTGAGGAGAAGACTGATCTGGACCATCCCTGTGGTAAAAAACCCCAGAATGAAACACAAAGAAAACATACACAAAACCTGTGTGACCAAGAAGACAGCGAGAGAATAAAGGCCCATAAACGAGTGGACTTGATCTTTCTTTATAGAACAATGGGCTTGAACGTCCACCTAAGATATAATTTGAATAAGTTATTGCAGTCATCGGTGACAGTTAGATGGCTATTTATGTTCAGGAAATGGTTGCTCCAAGGCTAGAAACAAAGACAGAAGAGACTTGACGATTTTTTATGAGACCTGCTCCATTAACTGCAAATGCAGATGGACATTGTGTGACAAAGTGCTGGCTCCAACAGCGATTGTGCATGGCTATGGGCTCATCTTCCTTCTCAAAACAATACAAACCACAATGTCAAAAAGCTCATTTAGATAAGAAATGCTCTGAAATTTAGATTCAAAGTAACAGCTCTTGATAACACCACAACCCACAAATGGCTCTCTTGTTCTTGCTTGGATATGAGTTCATAAATATTGACTGAACTGTTGACAGATCATAAGAATAACAAATGTTAGTCCTGGTGTAGACTTGGCTTCACTGTTCCCACTAATATGGGCCTGGCATTCGCAAAAAGTCACACAATTACCCGAGAAGGCAGGCAGGAGGTTATCCATCAAATGGCAGGTCATGCTCTCAGTGAACATATTTCACCTTTAATGACAGCACCAGCTGTCAGACTGGAACTAACCAATATCAGACTCATTATCTGTGATTAAAAAGCATAATCATGAAGTTAAATTAAATGATTATTTCCTGCTGTTAAGTGTTTTTGGAAGAGACTAATTATACCTGCCAGGTTATGAACAGAATCATCCCCTTCTCTGATTCGCATTGGGTGGCTCAGAGTCATCAGAGCAGTTGCACTTATTGCCTTCCACTGCTTGATTACAGCTGATGCACTCGCTCGCTAACATTTATTAGTATGTCAACGCAACACTTTCAGTACAGAATAGGCTTTAAAGATAAGGTTGCACAATATATAGAAACATCTGTGACATATATGGAAACTTTTGCAGTGGATCGCTGTAGCAAGCCTCCCAGTTTGAGACCAATTAGCAGACTAAGCGACTGTCAGGTCAGCTGGCTCTGGACTGAAGAGACCGCTGTGAAAATCACACCTCTACCACTGACACCGCGCTCTCTATGGGGAGCCAGCATGATTGCGTGACTAAGATCGGGAATTTTTACCGCATTCTTGTGTCGTCTTTGCTTCAGTCCGTCCACTTTTCTGACAGACCAAAGGGTCAGAAACACGCTGTGCGACCAATTCATGGAATTCACACAATCAGCTGTGGGTGGGCGGCACATGCTTCAACTGTGTCGTGGTGTGGGAAAGACAGGCTGGATATCGCACAACTATAGACTAAAACTAGAGCTAAACAAGTCACACACCAACTGCTGAAGAAAACAAGCTGCTTTTTTCAGTGGATAGCTGCTAAAGAGGAAGGTCTGCAATGTCATGTTTGTGTAGAAGCCAAACAATACCATAAAGCAATAAGTGTGAAATTACAGATTTGCTTGATATAACTGAGCTATACACCATCCTGTAGCACTCTGAGGAGTGAAGCAATGGATCAAATGAATTAGTAAGCTGCAGCAATTTTGCTAACAAGTTAAACATTACAGTCAAGGAACTGCTGTTTTTCTATTCCTAAATGTCTTATTCCTGCTTTTCTGACATTTTACAGCCAAATCAAATCACCAACTGAGCTTGAAAACTTGATTTATTCCTAGAAAGTTAGGTTAATGAGTTAGATTTGATATTGGAGTGAGAAACAGTTGACAGAGTTGCAATCCTGTGAGGCTTCTTCTCAAGTCTGAGGAAAAACGGAACTGTAAAAGCAGTTTTGACAGCATGGCAAGCGCGGAGCTAATCATATCTATAATTTCATGACTTCTACAGACAATAAAGGCATCTTGGAATATCAGGTGGTGAATGTTGTGAGAAAAATACCTTTTATATTTAAATCTGAGCTAAATTAAAATCTAATTTTCATTATATTTTCTGCTGACCTAAAAAGTTGAGAGTTCTCAGACTTTCTAAAGAGGAGAGAAAGTTTCTTGTTAGAACAATTTTACAGTTTCCGTGTGGCTAAAGAAACAGCCAGACCTGGACATCTGGAAGGTTGGCAGTGCTTACAGAAAGACAGGATAACAACAGAACAAGCCAGACATTCGGTCCTTCTGTGCTGGTCTAAAAATACACGATTTGCAAGGAAATGTATCAGCAGCAAACCACGTCTTGTCCTGCTGTTGTGTTCTTTTTGCTCAGCCCTGCCTCAAATGCCTATGCGGCTACATCGCACCCTGTTGTCTTTTTATAGGAAACAGGAGTAGGTGGAGGGACTCTGGAGAAAGGGGCAGCATCATGGCACCCGTAGCAATAAACGATGCAACGTATTTATGGTTCTGCTACCACCTTGTACCTGCAGATATCTATGTAGCGTGGTATCTAAGCACCATTTAAGCACCTGCATTGACAAAATGTCTAGTGTTGCCAATGGCTGTTTTCCTCAAGAAGAATAATGAAGAGAGAAGTCAAGGCTGGTTAGCTGGGAAGCGAACGATGTATTGTATATAACATATAAGGCTGGCCGAGCATTAAAGATAGTGTAAGGGAGAGGCCAAAGAAGAGAAAGACCTATGGCTAAAAACAAAAATGGGTGAACCGTGACAAGAAGAAAATTATATCAGAGTGACTTTATATGCATGACATGGTGTCTGCAGTCATAGTAACCTTGCAGGAATTTAGCCAATTAGTGGTTAGCTCTGAAAAGATTTTAAAGAGCGTAGCATCCGGCTAGAGAGAGAGAAAAGAAAGTGTGTGTGAACAGAAAGTTATGTGGTACAAATTAAATAGTTATTCAGTCAAATAAAACATTTCTTACTTAAACTCACTTGAGGCAGCGAGAAGAAGGGATAGCATTATAATAATAGCACATAATGAGCATGAATACTGTCAGTTAAGAAGTAGAGCAAATATAAAACGTGCTAATTGAAAAAGTAAATAGCACCTACCAGACAGTAATGTAGTCATATATGGGCTCTGTGCTCAGTACAGTAAAGTTGATATAAATCCCGTGTCCAGGAGGAACTCGAACGCTCCACACACAGTCCTGGAAATTTGGGTATTCCTCAGGATGGCCGGGAGAGTAAATGGTTCCGTTTAATGACGTGATGTTACCACCGCAGAGTGCTGCAAGTGAGAATATTAACAGAATTGCCCTTAATAAATTACCCGCAAATTAGAACTGCCATTGTGAAGCTTCAATAATTGTCGGGATCGCTGTGAAAGAAAATGTCTCTATCACTCATGTAATGACCACTGGATAACACCTTAACACCTTTAATAAATTGTCATTACATTTTTATTTCTGTCAGCTCAGCTGACTCTCAGCTGTGCTGATGTTAGAACAATATGGCTCAATATGAAATGTTATCATCTTGAAATTAGAACGATTAGAGTAAGATAATTTATAGTGAGAGTGAGATTATTAATCTTTACAACAGTAATAATATCTGTCCCTATATATATGTATATTGTGTTTATATCATTAAGAGACTATATTGTTATGATAGCACCACATATCCTCCAAAAAAGGCATCTTTGAGAGTGAAAGTTGATGAAAGCACATGTATGTCTAACAAATTAAGGAATTTATTATAAAAAGAATTCATAGAGAAACTTCTTCATACTTCTTTTGGAATTTGTAAACCCGTGCATTATGATTTATTATGTGGTGATACATTATTATTAAGTGCCCTGTAAGCCTGTATGAGAGGACAACAAAAAGATGCAGGAGACTCAATTGAAATCCAGCTAAAATGATCAATCGCCTTTGATCAAAGAAAAAGATGAGTAGGCATAAGAATAATCACGTAATTTACCTTCACATCGTGGTAATGGGTGATTCCAGTTCCTGCTAATTCCATGCAAACATGTGAGCGAGGCTTCTCCAATCAGAGAGTATCCGGGCAGACACTCAAACGACACCGTCATCCCAACACTGAAATCTGTGCCAATCACGATGCCATTTCGAAACGGTCGAGGGTCTGGGCAACTCTGGAGCTGGTAGGCTGCAGAGATAATAACATAAATTATTCAAGAAAAAAATCAACGAGGCAGAAACGATTTGTTAATTTAGTCCTGTAATGTGCAACTCATGACTACGAGCCACAGTATGAACTGCAGCTTCAACTGTGAACAGTCAGTTGGTTGAAAAAACTAAAATCAAGCAAAATAAATATATACAGCAAATCGATCCTTTCTAACTCTGCATAATGAATCATCGTTCAGCACAAAAAAAGTGGAACAGGATACAGCCAACCATACAACCATACGAAGCTCAAAGGAGAATTACTCTCAGTTAGTGTTGCTGGTAAATTGTATACATTTCAGATTACATGTTAATAGTGTAATCTGAGTATCCTAAAGTACCCTGAATGTGTTTAAAAAAGGAAAAAATCTTAATCATCCTATTTAAAAGCTGCTTGTCCAAAAAGTTAGTTAAAAAACACTCATCATCTTTGTGACTTGTTTTGCTGTCAAGTCATTATTAACAGGCATGTCAGTGACAGCCAAGGTAAGCGTCTCATCTGTTATGATTGACAGCTTCGATACCATCAGTCCCGCCTCTCCTTGATTCTGGTTGGTTAATGAGAGAGAGAAGCGACACTGGCGAGAGCACTACTTTTCTCCATGTTAAACTATTTCCACCCAAGAGCGTCAGTACGAGGGAATAAAGCTCAGAGCTGAGGGTGATTTTTGCACGCCGATGAGCTTCATAGGCTGTTTGCGGAGACAAATGCTAAATGATCTTTACTTTGTAATTAAAGGATAAGTTAATTTAAAAGAAAAAATGACTACTGTAACTCTGTATTCCTCTGGCTTGCTTAAAAAAATCTGCAATCTTCAGCTAGAATTTAAAATTGTCACAGAAAAAAAAGAAAGATGTGGCCATCCTGCATCAAAAAAGATAGTTCTCGTTTTTAACACGATGCCAAAATATTCTCAAATCACATCCGCCAGCTTGAAGTTAAAACATAATTGTTGCATAATTGTCCGCAGCCGGTGCTACAATAGCCAGGGCTTGGAAGGAAAACATGTCACTGAGACAGACAAACACTGGGAGAAATAATGGTAATGGGTAAAATGAAATTGAGGGTATTCATATTTTCCCCGTTTTAAAACACTGTGGCAGTGCTGCTGTCAAGAGATAAAAGGTATTATTCATCAGCCACTGTAATATTCACATTAATGGAATTAGGCGAAACATATTTAGGCTATCTACAAGATTTGTCATAATAAATATAAGACTACTCAAACCATTTTAGTGCCAGACAGAATAAATATAAAACTCCTCTCATCATTGAAATTAATCCAAATTGAGGACCTGCATGCACCCAGTAATCTTTTTGGCAAGCTGCTTCTGTAGTCAAGAAACATTTTTATCCCAGTAGATGAATTCGTTGTTACGGTAATCGCTCCTGAGAAATCAAGTCACAGTGAGACAGTTGTTTCCACGTCGGCAACAGTCGTGGTCTGCTCTTGTTGTCTCTCTTAGGAAATGATCGCTGTAAACAAGATGTCGGAGAGGTGCTTTTAGAAGCAACGTTTACCTTGATACGTGATGTGGAACCCGGGTTTGTTCTGTGAATAGTCACTGTGGAAAAAAAAGCTGGTTTGGTGGGTGGTGCTGAACAGAGGTTTGGGCATGACTGGGCCGCTGAATCGGTCAATGACAGAGCCCGTCTCCAGCGTTCCGCTACGGATCTCCAAGTAATCGTGGATTGCTTCAGTGGAGAAGTTCAAAAATTGGAGATGGATGCCTGGGAAAGAAAAAAGCAATACGACGCGTGACGTTATACGGATAAAGTCTCTTGAAAAATACTTGCACTTTATCTCATCACCAAAACCAAAAGCAAACAGAGAAACAAGAAAGAAGTGCTACAGACAGAGAAAACAGATTCTCACACAAACTCAAAGAAAACACTTGTTTTAAACTCTACTCAAAAGTTGACAGTGTTTCTTACCAAAGCCGACAGGTAAGTTCACCATCCATGTGCAGTCTAATCCACTGGGGTAGTTGCCGGGGTAACCAGGACTTAGAATCACTCCACTTACATCTGTCATAGACCCACCACAATGGGCTATACACCCAAACACACACATAAATAACACAGAAAGAAGGAAAAAAGGAAAAGAGTGTTTCAGCGTTGAAAGCAACACATCAAAAGCAGGAGGCTGACCTCACAGGAGGAAGCAAACATGCTTCTCTTTTCAAAAGACACCGCTACTGACTCGAGATTTTATATCTATAACCTGATATTTTGCAAGTTTAAATAAAAAGTTGACTTTAATTAATGCACACGCTAAACATGTTAGCGTTGTTTGAGCTGAAATGTGTCCAGGGCTTGTTTGTGCAGACTTTGCCTCTGTGCATGTTGACGCTTTGGTTCGCTCTGCATGTTTATGGCAGGGTCTGATTTAGCTTTATGTCAGTAGTATTTTGCACAGAATACCAAATAATCAGCTCATCACAGGAGAGTAAATTGATCAAACAGCTTATTTCCCAGAGAGCCAGTGAAGGCGGTGGAGGCTGATTGCATCATTTCTGCAGCACTGAAGTTTTGCATGTTTCCCAGCACATCCAGGCTTGAATGCATATGTGTATGTGTGTGTGGATGGGTGTAATGTTGAGGAAACACCTACCGATACACAGCGGTACAGGATAGTTCCATCTCCTAACAGGTCCGGGCATACAGGTTATATGGGCATTGCCCTAAAATGATAAAAGCAACCACAATCTTTTCTTAGAAACGACTAAAGAAATCCCTGCCAGTGACTGCACTGATTTAAACATGCTGTTTTACATTTTTTCCATTAATCACTGTGCATTTACATTAATAGTACAGATCTGTATATTAAGCAGAACTTGACAGAATACTGTACAAAAATTGGGCAGACCACACCAGAGACATGCATTATTCAGGAGTTATGTAAACCACATCAGAGTTGTATGTTTAGCAAGAGCTGTGTAAACCACTTGAGAGTGGGGTTTCCTTTTGACTCTTTTAAATAATTTTTGGTTTATGCAGCCAGTGGATAAAAAGAATGAATGGTGGCAAAGCTGAACATGCTTTTACATTAAAAAACCTAGATATCTGGAAATCAGTTTGCATTAAACAACTAGCAGTATTTGTGATTTATGTTCATCTGCCACTTAATATGAAAAGAAGGACCAACGTGTGGATTTTTTACCTGAAGAGAGTATCCTTGTTCGCACGAAAATTGCACAACATCCCCCACCATGAACCTGTCTCCTTGTCTAATTCCATAGTTTGGAGTCTGAGGTTCTGGACATGACTCCAGACCAATAGCTAATAAGAAAAAATAACATGATTATTTGGAAATACTGCATGCCTCTGATAAAAATGCTTTAAAGATATAGATGTACCTGTATATTCCAGGTGAAATCCAGCAGCTGAGACACTAATATCAGAGCTGAAGCTGAGATAGAGGTTGTTAGATGTACTATTCAGGAGAGGGGGGATAGTAGTGCCTGAAAGCAGGGAGAAAAGGAGAAGAGGAACAGAGGGCCATGATCACATTTTTTTCCTCATTTTTCAACTAAGGCCTTTAAAGCACATGATCTTAGTTATCTGACAGCAAAGGAGGCAACAAAGGCCTCCCAAACCTACATTTTTACTTTTTTTTTGTTAGTGAAGTGCTCTCGAAGGAGGGAGAAGGGAATTACTTTTATTTGAGACATCTGTTTTATTTGAAACCACTTTTCAAATGTTGGTTTGACCTACTTAGCGTGGCAGGGGAGAGTACAAAGTTAAAAAAGAAAATGGGGATGCAATACTGAAGCAAAGCTGGCACAGCACGTCAGTATAATCACGACCCTTCAAAATAACGTATTAGATGATCTTTTATGCAAAGGAATATGAGCATACTCCAGTCTCCTTATTAGCAGAAATGCCATTTATTTTTCTTGGCATGCTTCAAGATGCAACAGTGGTAACAACATTTCCTGATATAAGCTACTTGTGGATTTATATTTCGCAATCACCACTTCAGAATAAAAAAAGGCTCGATTTGCATTGTGTTGTGCTCGCTGGCAGGTGTGCCAGAAACAGAGACAGATCAGCAGTGAAACGGGTCAGTAGATGTTATTGGTTGCCTGTTGTGAGGGAAAATAATTAGCACATTGCTGAATAGTCTGCAGCCCCCCTGTTGTTGTTTTTACATTATCATTCATTATCATGACGGAAAATAAAAAGTGCTTTTTCCCCATAATAATAATTCCTGATTGATGCCAAAATAATTAACTGCATTGATTTAACTATCGCAGTTATTTGAGGATGGATGACAGTATTAATTAAGAGTTGTAATTAACCCTAATAAAAAAAAGATCCATCTCTTCCCTACAAAGATTTATTCATTAATTATATTTTTACATGAAATCCAGATAGAATAATGTTATTCTAATTGTGTTCCATATAATCTCTAAACTAGCTTACTATAAAGATGTCAAGTCCTCTCATAGATTATTTAATACAACTAGGAGGTACCCAGATGACTTTGCTTCCCTAAAAGCAGTATAGGTTTCCTGAGGAGATTATGACTTCTCCTTTGGGCAGTGGTCTGAATTATATGAAAAAGTAAATCTGGAATACAGGTTAAATCCAAACTGAACAGACATTTTGGTTGGACATGAGGTGCTGGGAAATTGTAGGGAATTTCCATTTTATGGCTTAGTCACACTAGAGAGAAAAATAGGACAGCAACCTTCTTGCAGGTACGAAAAACTGGTACTTGCCCAGGGATTGCACTGAAAATGCATTTCTTTGCACTTGCAAGTGGTTCCTTCAAAGAATCGTCACCCAGAGTTTGAGAATGTTGCATCCAAAACTTGGTGGCCACTTCTGATTGCACAGGTCATCTGGTGGAGCGCAACCTGTGTGGTCTGACTCAGATGCCATTTATCTGTTTGTTACAGAAGTCTCAACTCAGCTGCTGACTGGTTGTATTCTGCTTATGTTCCTATATAAATGTCACTCTGGATTTAATCATTGTTATTCTTAATCTCTGGCTCTCCTCCACACCCTAACTTTGTCTTGTCTTCCTCCCCTCACCTCTAACCAGTGCGCCTCCCTGAGCTTGGCTATTCCAAAGGTTTCTTCCAGTTAAAAGGGAGTTTTTCCTTCCCACTCTCAGCAAAGCACTTTATTATTGAAGGGTCTTTACCTTAAAACATGCCTTGAGAAAACTGTTGTTGTGATTTGGTGCTATATAAGTAAATATAAATTGAAATGAACTGAATAAAATGCGGGTTGTTGTGCACCTGTGTCATTCTGCAGTTAAATCGCTGTCCTCCAGCAACTGCGTCACTATTTGTGGGGCAATTTCTGAATTTCTGTTTTGAAACTATGAGGTTCTGTCAGGACCCTGAATGTAAGCAGTGACTGGGAATTTTTTTTTTAACGCAGGATGTCTGCGAATAACTTACACAGCTTATTGCTTTCTTGTCTTTCTGTCCATTTTGACACAACTGACAGCAAGTGTTCGCAGAGCTGGTCCCCGTGTTTAAAGCAGCCATTTTAAAAGCAACAAGATCGCAAGTTCATTGGACACAGTTACAATAATTTGACGTTTTGCAGTCTCTAGCCACAGTTTCCTCTGGTATGCATGTAGCATGAGGCAATGTAGAGCAGCTGCATTGGACCCGCTTACTGTTTCAGGTAATTATATGGCAGGTACAAGTGAAAATCAACAATTTTGTATAAAACACAAATACTGAGAGCAATAAGTTTGTAAATCCTCCTGAGAACTGAGGAAAAGGGAATTTTCCCATTGAACTTCTTGTGTGATTTCCTTCCTCTTTGCCGCTAAAAGAAGCCACCCAAACACATGAGATATCAATGGAAAGCCCAGTGTGCCCTCTATTTAGCACATCAGGACTTAGTAGCAGCTTAAATAAGTCAAAAGATATAGACCAAAAACAAATATCCAACACAGAGGAGTTCTGCAAGCCCCAAAAACAGATTTATGACTCACATAACACTGTTGCTTTTCACTGAAGCAGAAAAACAAATATCATCATTTAGACAAGATAAGAAAATCATTAGTGCAGAAAAGTTATCTTAAAGGTTTCGCTAACAACACAGTGCAGTAAATTTTGGGACCAATAACAAATATGAATAATTCCACTAATACTGAGTTTGACAGATCATCTTTACTCCTAACGGGAAATTTGGCTGTAAGAGGATCAATTAGTTTTGCAAAAGATATTTTTTACATATCTTTCAAAGGAGATTTTTGACACAGGCCTTACTGGGTATGTAACTCAGCTCCTGCTGAGACGCTAAATGCATCCAGCTTAACTCAAATTGCAGGGAGCCACATGAGCAGATTTCACATTTTATTTATTTAACTGTCAAGACTGGCTGTGATCAGCCTAAAATACAATCCACTTCTTATTGTTTAGTTATCAGTGGAATGAAAAGCTTCCTGAAATTATCTGAAGCATTTGATAAACAGCATAACAATCTCTAATTGAAAACTCAATTGCTTGGTATCAGACTTACTTCCATAAGAGCAGTATAAACCTTAATATATAATGCCTTAGTAATCATTTCCCAGCCCACTATAGATCTTCAATGATGCAAAACTGGGAATCAGAAATAGGTTGTTTGATGGTTACTGGTGTACTGTGCTAGAAAATGCAGTATTGTTATCCACTAAATATATACAAATTCAATAAATCTCACACAAGATGGACTGCACTCCTTTTAGACTAAATAGCGTAACTGTGGGCTCTCGTGCATGTACCTTGTACATTATTGTAATCTTAAATTCCCATATTTTCTTCGAGTATGTCACTTCTAGTGCATTTAATATTGAACTATTCCCAGCACTATAGAGTTCTACTTGAGTAACACCATAAAAAAATGATGGAAAAAAGTTTACCAGAGTAGCTTCCCAGTCTTGGTGCATGGTTGTCAGCACCGTCGTAAAAATCCAAAGAGTCCCAGTTATGCTCAGTGGCAAAACTCACGACTTGTATCTGGAGAGAGAGAAAAAAAGAAAACACAAGTGATTCTTAGATTTTTTTTGTCTGTCTTTAGTAAAATTCCCCAGATTGCTATGAAACTGCATTTGGTACAATGTTCAACAGTTTATTAAGCTTAAATTGACAGAATTAAAACCCACACATACTGTTTTTAATCTAAATGTTTCACAAAACAATCTATTGAGACGGAGCAGCTTCAAAAACAATTATCATTCTACTTTTAAATCAAAGGCTGGAAGGAAAGGAATCAAAGGGATATACAAACACTTTGAGGTGCCTGTCATTTCAAGGGACTGCACCTTGTGTAAAAGGCATCTTTGCCTTTGTATTTGTCCGTGATAGCAGTTTAGCTTACATGCAATCAGGCCTTATCTTTCATGATTAGATCCTATCTAGTTATCTCTGGATGGCCCCTCTCTCAGAAACCATCCATCCATTCATCCTTCTAATAATATCTTATCTTCCCTGAGATCCTGCCTGCTCAGCTTTTAAGCCAATGATACATAGGTCAGCCAGGAAGCAGCATGTGACAGTTACTACCTGTATTCCAGCTCCTTCTGGGACAGAGACCTTCCAAACACAATTCTGGTTGTTGTCATATGGCTCTGGGTAGCCAGGCGACAGGATAGTCCCGCGGCGAGAGGTCAATACGCCCCCACAGGGAACTGGGAGAGAGAGGAGTGAGTGCACAGAGCATAGTAGAGGAGAAAGGAGAGAAAAAAACCAGAGGTTAAACAACACTTTGTAGACAAATTACAGGAAAGCAAGACAAAGTGAGCCATTCCAACCATGCCCTTAACAGAAAGAGATACCAAAGAGCCTATCTGGATAACATATATGACTAGAGTGCATATGGATTGCAGTTGTTTGTATTTGTTTTAAATTGTTTTTCAGTTATGAGCGTCTACTGTGCAATCATGCTGATACTGCATTCAGAAATAGATAAACAAACTCTTCTGTCCTGTGTCTGATTTTCAGATTCATATTTACCTATACATGTTGGCAAAGTGTCATTCCATTGCGCCAGGTTGTCCGGTACACTCTCACAGCGAATGGCAGTAGAGCCATGCAATGTGTAACCGGGGTTGCACTCAAATTGCACCAAGGCGCCGACTGCAAAGTCATTACCAAGACGTTTCCCGAAGCGTGGCTCGGGGACTGAACTGCACTGGGTGGAGCTAGTCCGGGGTACAGCTAAAGGAGAAAAAAAAGAAAGTGCCCCAGTGAATAAACTGAAGTGTATCACTGTCACTGCATATGGGAAACATGTTTAAAATTTCAAATTAAAATTTTCTTTAAATAAATGTAACAAAGGGCGAGAAAACGCATACTCAAGATGATGTGTACAATCAAAATGTTCTGTTTAACTGAAAAAGTAGCAAACAATGCAGTAATGCATGGTAATAAATGCATAGTAATAAAAAAAATGCTCATCATTATAATAGAAATGGCAATAATAATATCAATAATGACCTTGGTAGACAAAATGAAATCCCTTAGCGGTTTCTGGTCCAACTGTGGTGAACTTTATTGTAATCTGGTTTCCTGAACTCAGAGGGAGAGATTCACCTAGAGATGAAGTGGAAGCAACAACACGTTATGAGGCTGAGGTTGAGTGACTGTCATCTGTTCAACTATCCACAATTAAAATCAACCATCCTTACCAGAGTGTGACCCAGAGAGAGAAGACAGGAGCGTGTTTTGTTGAGTGGGTCCGTCATAGATCTCCACCACGTCATTAAGAGACGTCTGGAACAACACAAACTGGCCGAAGAGAACTGGAGGTAAAAATGGGGGAGAAAAGAGAGAAAGAGATGAATTAACTGCAACTGAATGGCAGCAACTTATTATTCCATGCCACTGTCTGCTGCTGACCTTCCAATGATAAAATTAACCTGTAATACCTAATTTAAATGTTATTAAGCTGCAGTGTCACCTTCTATTTGAGGCCAACTATTGGTATAAAATTATATAACACTTATTAGTCAAAACGCTACCTTGCCTTCATCATGCTGTAGTCAACACCACCACCCCGCCACCCACACCCTTCTCCTCATCAATTGGCAACAGTGTATCAGTGTTGTCAGCTAGCGGGAGATGCTAATCTTGCAAAGACCGACTTGGATTTGGTAACGTACGCTAGCAGAGCAAGACGCTTTTCTGTCCTTTCTTCTGTATTGCAAGTTTGAGTGAAAGCCATATAACAAAGGCGGTAACCTGTCAACTCTGAAGTGCCACTCACACACTGAAACTGATCCAATCACGTTTCCTTGCGAAGAACACCTGCAGGGACTTGGCAATTAATGACATGCTACCGCTGGAAGACAGATGTGTAGGAAAGGAGGAAGGAAATACACCCAATACTTCCATACAGTAACAAAAGATTAAATTTCAGAGTGCAGCTGTACGGGCAGGTAGCATTAGACAGTCCCGGAGGTATTTTCTCAAACAGGTACAATTTGCTCTGTCTCGAATGATCACTGTACCATCAAACCAATCATTAGTAACCTGAAGATGTAAATTGGTAGGTGTAGTTTTATTGTTCGAAGCACATGTCCTATCTAAAAAAAAAGTCCTCTGGGATAAATTACACCGATCTGGAGCTTTCTCTTCCACTCACTGCACACATGCACATATATATCACCTCCACACCCCGCCTTGCTCTCACTTTGGCCCCAAAGGCTGAGGTGTTAAGGATTAAATCTGAACATTGCCAAGGATATGCTGGTATAAGAAGGTCACTGGTCAATTTATACAAGGCTGCCTCTCTCTGAGGATCTCTTTTAAGGTTTCAGTCACATTTTGCGGAAACATAGCTCTGGCTCACCCATGATCCTCTGTGCTTTCGTGAAAATTCTCATGTTGTTTTATTGACAAGCAAAGCAGGATGGAAACGATGGATTTTCAGTCGCCACCGAATTTTTCCCACAGTCAAAAAGGGGATTAAAACAAATCATTAAGAAAGCGTTTAGCTTTATATGGTAAACTACCCTCTTATTGTCATGTTTTATTGGCATGTCATGGTTTCTGCCTGCCTGCAGACATCGCTGCCCACTATGTAAGGATTTTTAGGAAATCAGAGCGATTAGTTTCCCTCATTCCTTGCTGTGATATTGACATACTGCACAGCAGGCGGAGGAGTTCACACCTGAAACTGTTTCAAAATACAGTACACATTCGTCAACATTTGCACACAGATTCATGAATTTATAAAGTATGATGGTACACAGGGAATAGCTAACACACCTCAGCGGTACTAATAAAAAAGCCCACACAAAGTCACAGACATTCACAGACACAAAGGAATTAATGATCACAGCAGTGTTGTCCTTTGCTATGTTAACCTCATCGCTCTCTGTTAGAGAAACGCCTCTGCATGTAAAATCATATAGACCCTAGAGATCGGGTCAGCCATCTAGTTCTTAGAGTCCACCAAAGTCTGAACTGATCCACTGAATTTAAAATCAGGTGATTTTAAATGTTTGACTGTTCATTTGAAAGGTCTCTTTACTTCCTAACATCAGTTGGAGAGAAAACTGGGCGCTGATCCCTGTGGAGCTCCCGTGCCTACTGATGAGTTGCCTGAGTGGGTGTCCTCTGCCATGTAATCATCCAACAGGAGGTATAGCATCTCCAACGGGACATATGCCCAGGGTTTTCCCTACGTGCTGGTAAAACTGAAAGAGGCATTTGCACGAAGGGAGAAACCTCATTGACCATTAACCAGCCGAGTTTTTTTCGATTCCTACATCTCTGATCGCCTGACAGTTCAAACAGCAGGACTGCTGCAACCTCCAGCCTGGACCATTCAATTGCTGTAATTAAAAACAAGATATTTTACACAAGAATGACAGCTGCTTAAAAATTATGGGCAGTGCTGCAACTTAACAAAACAATCTGTCTTTTCACTCTGTGTGGGAGTTTTGGGAAGGCTCTCTCTGTGTGTCTTATACAACACGCAGACCAACCAAATGTTAGCTCCTCTCACTCAGAATTTCTACATGGAGGTGAAAATCCAAAAGCGCAAAATTTATGAGACATCAACCATCCATGGCCTTAGGGAGAGCTGAGATTTATTCATAACACCACCAGGGCATAATTGGACATAACCCACCAATTACTGATTGTTTATTAAAGCTTAATTCACATTCAATGAGCAAATAGTTCTAATAATCAGTCAACAATGTTGTTCATTTATGATGTTGTAACTGATATTGTAGGCACAAATATAAGTTGTCCATCTCCACATTGATGGCATTCTTAGTTCGACAACACAAATCTAACTTAGTGTCCACTTGCAGGCTCTCTCCAGAGCTGTTAAATACAGTGATGCTCCACTCACACGTGTAGATTAGAGTCGCACTAGAATACATTAAAATGCAATTCTGTATTCAGCTTGAATTTTGAGTGATATGAATATACCAAAATATTCCAGACAAAACTCCTAACAGCTGTGGCAAAAATAAGGAATTATTTACAGGTTATTTTCCAGCAGAAGCCTTTTACCCCCCCCCCCTAATGATCACCCTCTCAGCACAGCCTCACTGTAACATGAAGAATCTGCTATAATATTCATATCCTTATTTATGTCTGGCTTTGAGACCACCACTCAAATGTGGCAGTCTCATCTCTAAATGTCACTACAATTATGAAACTCAGGCCTAGAGACAAATTAATGGCTAGAAAGCACATTTTTTATCACTTGTAATATAACTGATGTTTCTGCGTGTTTTCAAAACACTGAGGAAGCTTTTCAGAGGGCGCCACAAGATTCCCGCAATAAATCTGAAAAGATTTAATGCTGCTCTTTTTTTTCAGCGTAAAAAAAAAAGCAATACAATAATTATTTGAAAAGAAACTTGTGGCCACATGTTTAACTTTCAAAGCTGAACACAGCTGCATGTCTGTACTACGATGTACTGCATAGGTTGTTGAGCTCACCAAACTCTCTTGGTACGGATATAGAGTAGATGCAGGTCTGTCCGGAGGTGTAGTTTCTCGGGAAATTTGGAGATAAAACAGTCCCTTCTGATCCCGTAGAACGACTTCCGCACGGGGCTGGAGATTCAGACGTGTGCACAAACAGATAGCAGTGACAATGAATTCCATACAAGTAAATTCTACTTAAATAGAGTGAGTGACATATATGTTTTTTTTTTTTACCTTGACAGCTAGGTAATGCCCTGTTCCATCCAGGTCTGCCATCATCACCCATACTGCATGTCAGAGTAGAATAACCCTGTAAACAGACAAAAAGGAAAATGTAAGAAAACCAGTCCACGTAACTAATTAACCAGCCAACCAACACCATTTAAAAATTTCTACCCGCCCAGCCATTCAACAAACCAATGAACAATCCATCCAGCAACCTAAGAAACAGCTACTCAAATCCCAAAATCCCAAATTCAGTCAACCCCTCAGTCATCCAAGTGGCTGTACCTGCAGTACATATCCTGCTTCACAGTAGAAGGTGACCGTCGAGCCCAGCTTATAATCAGATCCCAGCCTGGTCCCATTCAGAACCACACCTGGGTCGAAACAAGATTCCCTCAGCTTGGCTAGATGGAGTAAAGAAAAAACAAGTGTGAGTTAGAGAGAACATGAGGCAAAGGAAAAGTGACAGGCACACATGAATAATAGGGCAAATTAATAATAACTAAGTCTCTTGCAATAATCAAATGAGGCAGGCATTCCGTTGGCCTTTGTAACAGTCTGTTTGACTTAGCTGTCTTTGCCAAGATGGAGCAAGAACGATAACTTCATCTTTTTGTGTGCTACATGAACCTTGTAAATTATGGCCTTGGCCCCCCTCCCAAAAGATTAGTGGCCACCAGCATCAACTTAAGACTTAATTTCTCAGTCCATGCAAAGTCAGTGTTGACTCTTTTGTGCAAATGAATCAAACTCACACCTCCTTGACAGACTATTTCAACAGACACTGATTCAACGGGCACTTTATGCAGAGAGCAATAATTCTCTTTCATCCTGAATTTAGCATGGTACACATGTATATACACCAACGTGTGAGTGGTCTTAGTGTGAGGTAAAAGAAAATATTGTTGTTATATTCTGCTGAAATTGTGTCATCATGAGTTTCTATTATGTTTACTGTGGAAATCTTGAAGTAATTTCCCAAATGGCTTTCTTTAAGAAAAACACAAATGACAGAAAACAACATCAAGCAGAGGTGATTTAAAGATTCGAAATTATTTTTCAACAATCAATGGCTATAAAAAAAACCTTGCGGTTGAAATGTTTCAACTTTCCTTGTTTGTATCCTTAAAACAGAAAAGAACATAATAACTTAAGACTGACTCTCATGTAGTGGCCATATATATAGTGATATATAGTTAGGTAAATGTACTGTAGTGTGCCACTTCCATTTTTGTATATTTTTCTATGAAAATTGGATATTGGTGCATGAAAACATGGAAACACGGTTTGTACGATTCTAACAAGCTTGAAAGTCAAATTTTGACGTGACCCCAACTATTCTTCAACACAGCCCCGAATCTCGTAGGGAAGCTTTTGTCACGGTCCTGGGTCTTATGACCCAGTGTTTTGAGTTTTAGTTCATTTTGATGTTTATAGTTTATGTTAAGCCCTTCAGGTTTTCTAAGTTCATTTGTTACCATGCCTAGGTGATTTTAGTTCTTATTAATTCCCCCTCGTGTTTCCAACCCATGTTAAGTCTCCCCTGCTCTTCATGTGTTTCATGTCTGTGTCTTACGTTGTCAAGTTCTGGTTGTCATGTCTGCGTTTCATTATGTTTCCTGTTTTATTTTGGAAGGAGTCGTGTGTTCTTGGTTCTTTGTATTTAGCTTCACTGCTCCTGTCATTAGGTTCATGTTAGTCAGCTGTTTCCTCATGTGTCTCCACTTCCCCTGATCACCTCATGTGTGTATTTAAGTCCTCTGTTTTTGCATGTCATTTGTCAGGTCGTCTGCTCATCCATACCCTCACTTCAGCATTCTATGTCAGTTCACCCCGTTTAAGGTTTTTCATGTTTAGCTTTAGTTCACCCAGTTTAGGCTATGGTTTAGTGTTCACCTGTGTCCTGCTGTTTGTACTCCCCTTTTGCTGGCCTCAATAAACGGCTTATTTTCTGTTAAATCTACGCCACGTTCAGTTTATGGAGTTGCATTTGAGTCCTTTTTGCCAACACCTACAGTCTGCCCTCGCCAGACTGTGACAGCTTTCTTGTAATTTCTTTGAGTTGTTCTGAGGAATCCCATATGGAAAAGAAATAGTAAAAACTTATATGTGATTACTCATGAAAATGGCCACTTTCATGAGTAAATCATATAAGGCTTACATGATTTACTCATGAAAGTGGCACTTTCTCATTACTTTCATACATTGTTTTAGTAAGTATCCAAAACATACAAGTTTCATTATATAATTTTTCAAGGGATCTTATATCTGTTTTCACTCTTGTATGCTTTTCATACAAGTTTCACACAAGACAGATACAAACTTTACAAGATTTATATATATCTTTTCCATATGGGATAGTACTCTTGAAGGACACCTGCCTTCTGCAGGTGTTGTCAAACTTTTGTTCTCTCCAAGATTTTCCCACTCTGCCTCAATATTGTTGAGGTCTGAGCTCTGGGGAGGCCAACCCATGGCTGAAATGCAGCTCCAAACCATGACATAACCTCCACTGTGTTTTACAGATGACTCTAGGCACTCACTGTTGTATCTTTTTTCTTAGCCTGTCAGCACACATTGATGCAAATCAAAAATTCACAATAAGACCTGTTGCCACTGATTTTCAGTGTAGGTCTGACATACGCTTGACAGCCACCCTTCCACTGAGACCATTTCTGATCATGCTTTGGCCAGTAGGAGACAGACTGAAGGGCCAGATGCATCTCTCAGGTTCTGTTTCAGGCCTTTGTCCACTTTCCTCAATTTTTAAGGACACAATACAAGACATGTCAAGTTTTCATCAAACAGCCCTTTGAGAATCACCTAGCTGGTGCAAAAATACTATTTTATGCCTGTCAAACTATGTTATCTTTGACATTTTTCATAGATTTACCTAAATAAAAGTAAAATACAAAGAAATGAGAGGTGACCCAAGACTATTGCACGGTATTATAAACTATTAAATGTTGCAGGAAAAAAATGCACTCCTTTCTCTTCTTTAAATGTGATTATACTTCAAATTTCTTTGCCTATTAAACTTTATCAAAATTTGCCTGTGTTATTAATATGACCTCTGTGAGAATGCAAAGTGTAGTTTTAGGTGCTGCCTGATTCAGTAAGAATTCAATTTAAATGAGAGATGTGGTACAGTTAGCAGACCATTATACCTTTGTATTCCAGGTGAAATCCAGTGTAAGAAACCGATCCATCACTACGGAACGCTAAAAGCATTGTATTTGAACTGCTCTCTATCCGCTCTGGGAGTTTGCTGTCCTGGAAGCTACCAATGAGCGGACTGTTGCTATCCGGACCGTCGTAGATGTACAGGAAATCATAGTTTGGCTCAATGTTGAAACTAAAGGTAGAGGAAGACAGAGACAAACAAGGAAGAGAAAGAAAGTCAACAAAAATTCAAGGACAAAGTATCTACCATGAATTCAGTGGTTTTTAGAGTTGTTTTGTTTGTGATTCGTACCACAAAGCAAGCACAGCTTTTGAAAGTGGTGAAAGCTCAATAGATTTCCAAAGCACATAAATGCAAAAGTTCCCACTTCTTGAAAAAAAGTCATAATTTTACATGGTTTTCAATCTTGCACAAAGCAAAAACGAGGTTGATTATTTCACTTTACTCTCGTTTACCTGCAGGAAAAATACCCTAAAAATTGTAATTTTCACCAACCCATTACAAAAGAGTCTTTTGGTCTGTTGCTCCAACACTTTGTCCAAATTGAAATGATTGCCAGAAAATTTAGTATTAGAACTTACTGCCAGCAAAAAAGGATATCCAGGTTTTCAGTCTTCAAATGGAGCCAGCTCAGCTTGGACAGGCTTTTAGTCTACTGTCATTCCATTTCACATTTCACTCGGCAGTAACATTTGTCTAGTAAAGAGGTTTTAAAAAGCTCAATCGAGCTGAACTGGAAAGTAGCATTGTAGGTTACCTGATGAAGGCCAGTGACAGGACGTAGTCTGGGTTGACAGCAATGAGCCAGTCACAATCTTTTGAGTGAGGGTAAGGATGCGGGTAGTTCGGAGAGAGTATAAATCCATTGGAGCCTGTTAGATTTCCTCCACAAGGAGCTAAAGTGGGAACACAGGTCAAGATTGACATTCATTTTGACAAAGCCTTGAAATGTCATAACATTTAAATATTCTCTCAAGCTCAACCATACAGAAAAAAAAACAAAACCCTTTGTGTACCATGCAACAGAGTGTGGAGAAAACTGCTACTGAATGAAAAGCTTCATTAAATAGCAGAAGAATGAAAATATGTGAATAGAATAAAGCGTGCCCTTTTTATACAGCTCTCCTTTAAGTCAAAGACACATGTGTCCTTGAGTGAGACAATACCTCCAGCTGTATATGCAGTACATTTATTGTGCGTCCCTATAGAATATATGAAAGTTGGAGTGTTCACCTATGCAGACAGGTGGGCTGGGCTGCCAGTAGTATCTGTTATCCACTTGTATACAGGTTATTTTGTCGTCCCCCTGGAGCTCGTATCCTGGGTCACACTGAAAGGACACTGAATCCCCCGGCTCACGGCCATCTCCACTACGACTGCCATTCATCGGTACTCCTGGGTCCCTGCAGGCTGTAGCTACTGAGCCTGGACAGATAGGGGATAGGAACAAAGCAGGGAATAGAGGAGAAAGAGGGGAACAATTACAGAAAACTGTGTCACACCAGGTATCTAATGCTTTAACCCAACGCATAAAAACAGCACCACTTCCACTAACTAATGGGTCCTACGTAAGTTAATTTTGTTCCAGTTAGGTGAAGGTCTTTGAAGCAGCATAATTATATAGCTTTTTATTCCCTTTATTATTGATGGAACTACCCATTGAAGAGCATAGACACAACAACAGTAGTCTAAATGATACCTATCTGTTATATTTGATATCTTTCTGGTTAGATTTAATTTCATCACTTACTAGAAAACTGTATGGCAAATCCAGACTTGCTGATGTAAAAGTCAGTCTCAAACTGAACCGTCACTGTGTTCAGGGTCGAGTGGATTCCTTCAGGGAGCAGAGACCCACTGAGCTCTGCCAAAGACATTTCATTCTCAGGTGGCCCATCCCAAACCTTCAGCATGTCATGGCTGGCTTCAGTGTCAAAGGCCAGAAACTGGAGGCTGTAAAATAAGAATAAAGTTTAATTAAAGCAAGAATATGTTTCACTTCACACATGAGTTTACACTATGCTTAACGTATCGATCAAAAGCCTTAATGCGATCATCTGTACCTCACAATATTTCCCGAGTCCACCTCGATGGTCCAGGTGCAGCGAAGGTTATTGTCGTATGGGAAAGGGTATCCGGGGGAAAGGATCCTCCCTGACGACTCACCCTTAAAACGACCCCCACACTCCGCTACAGGGATAAATAACGTCACACACACTTATTTTAAAACAAACTGTAAACATCTCTTTGATTATCGCCTTTGTGACAACATTACAAATCACCGCGGCCCAACCGATGGCCAGTTGATGTGTGTGTATGTGCGCTGTCACAAGCCAACCATTTATCTGTCTGTGGCAATTGTTTGTCAAGGCAATCAGATCCAGTAGGTGCACCTCAGAGGCCACTGATTAAACGATCACCAAGGAGACAAATGGATAAAGAAAGAAGCTAACTCTTATCCGCTGAGTCTCTCTGCCTTTCTCACTCTATATCACACGCAGGAGATGAAGAGAAGAGGAGAAAAGAGGAGGAAGAAGACACAAAGTGCTGATCTTGCATTCTTCCCTAAAGAAATCACAGCACATTATATAACAGAAAATAATTCCCCCTTCTCTCTTTGTCTCTCTCGGTTATATATTTTCACAATCTTCATCCACTCTCTGCTTTTCCTCCCTCTCCATGTTCCCCCTCCCTCAGGCTCTCCTCCCTTCATCACTGGAATATATTATCTCGGGTAATCTGAGCGATATTAAGAGTTTGGAAGGAAAAAAGACGGAGAAAGAGAGAGGGAGAGGGAAAGAGGGAGAGAAAAGGAGAGAACCAAGGGGGTAAAGAAGGAAAACCTGTGAGTAATAAGAAGAAGAAATATAATATTAAGACTGGAGGTTAGATGAGGTCACAGCGTGTCACTGTTAAAATATAAAGTCAGAGCATTTCAGCCAGTAGTTTTATGAGTCTTTCATTATTGATAGTGTGAAGGAGGGAGACTTATTAGTCTGAATCCAAAATCAGAAAGTTCAGAGGCAGCAGTGAAGGGAAAAAAAATGGTCCTAAAACACTGGACTGGCTGTTATGCTTATAGCTCCCATGCAAAGCAGCAACAGCAGCCATTCTATTTGTCACTTTAAATAAGCCTAACATTTGTTTGGGTTTAATTAGAGGATGCAATCATTCAACCATGTGCTAACTGGAAGGAATAACAACACATCCGAATTAAGTTCAAATAATATTCAAATCACAGCGTTTTAGGTATTTCATTCCAGTACACTGATAAATATGTGAGTGTGTGTTTATTTTCCAAGCGAGAGAAGCCCGAAACTGCACAGCCAGTGAAAGACTACGGTCGACTTCTCGATATCAATACTTCGGACGGTCGCTTTGCATCAGTTTGAAACCTTGGAAAATGAATTAAAAAGGCGACGATGGCATAATTGAGTATTAAGCAATGTGTCGATACTAAGTGGGGAGTTTGCTCCACAGAATGCTTTTAAACAAAGCCAAATCAAATTGAATAAAATGAGTTTATGAAGAAATTCTCAACAGAGTGTTTGTCGCTTAGCTCTTCGTGTGCTGAGAGTTGCCTGGAGGTTATGGTCGTGTCCAAATTCATGGGCTACATTCTCCCGAGGACCCGGCCTTCGCGGTCTACGTGGGCCGGGTCCTCAGAAGATCGGGTAGGCCGGAAGTAAACGGCCGTGAAATTGGACGGTCTAGCCTTCTGATTAGCGTCACCGCTGTCTCGGTGGAGTTTAATAAACTCAGCCGTCTGCTCCTTGCTGTCTAAAATATAACAGGACACTGGAGTAAACTCTCGGCCATCTCACACTTCTGTTTAATCAGTTTTCTGTTTGACGTTTAGTCAGCTGTGTAAAAACCAAGGAGGAACCCACCCGGGGGATTAATAAAGTTTTATTTTATCTAATTTAATAACTTTAATCTCAGCCAAACCGATTTACTCACGAACAAACAAAACACTGAAAAAAGCCCAACAATAACATTTTTAGGTTGTCTAAGTGACTTATATATTACGTTTGTCACGGCCGGGCGGGTTACACACAGTAATTCGGCGTGCCCGTGTGGCGTGTTGGCTAGACCCAAGCGCGGCGAAGGCTAGCGGTGGGTTTGGAGCAGGCACGCAGTTATTCTAGTAACGATCAGTGCACGAAGCGTGGCTTCGGAACGGTCGTTACCGACAGAGAGCGAGCGGAGCCGGGAAGAGAAAAAGGATTGAAGGGATAATCACTCACGGTTGCTGAATCAGGCGGAGACTGACGTCGGCAGAGTTTCGGAGCTCCTGACACGAAGAGAATGATGTCTGGCGTCTCTCTTTTAACCCCGGCCCCGTGATCAGCTGATCACAGCTGATCACCGGCTGACAACGTTTAACCCGAGCAGCGAAAGTCCGCGGTGATCTGAAAATGATGTGCCGGGAGTTGTGCCATTCTCGGCCGCATCAGTAACCCTCGAGCTCCCGGCTAGCTATCGAGCTGGTGGGAAGCAGACGTCTCCGAAAACGTCGAAGCACTTTAGCAAAGATGCGATATCTTGATAAACCGAGCAGATATTTGATGTTTACACAGCTACTTTCTCGCCTGAAAATATGTTAAAAGTTTATTTTGTGACCCAGAAAGATTAATAAGAGTAATTTTAAAACTTAGTAGCGGCCGCCATTAGCCGGAAACTGGAGCTTGGCTGGGCCGCGCTATGAATTCTGGGATATGGTGGGCCACGAAGGACACACCCGACCCATCCTTCAAATTCGGAAAAAGGAGCACGCATTTGTCGGCTGCATTCGGAGGGGTCTACGAATTTGGACAGCCTTCGGCGCGTCGCTGTGATGTAATCGGTCTACAAATGCGGCCTCAGGAGAATGCAGCCCATGAATTTGGACACGACATATGTGTGCTTTATGTCGGGGCATGTCTGAGTACATAACACAGCACTGGGAGAATATAAGGGCAGGCGCCAGGAACAGAAAGAAAATCTGCCACCGCAGAAGAGGTAGTGCATCAGTTGGGCCGAGGGATTCCAGGTGGTATAATGCCGAATAAATAGGCTTTTCATTGGGACTTTAAAACTACAACAGCGTGTGATATCCAGGGAAAATCAAGAAAGGTGATTCTACAGGAAATTGGCCCCCATCTGTTTTCCTTCCAGATAACTGAATTAACATCCTGCAATCAAATGTTGCATAAAGCTGCAAGTCACTTTCTAATCTATTACAGAGCAAACCTTGTATAATTATGCTTCCTGATACCTAAAGGTGTGTGTGTGTTAGCTGAATTCTAGATAAATAGCCATCCCAGCTAAAGAACACAATACACAGACGTAAAGAATTTATAATTACATTGACGTTCATTCACTGGAAAGATCCTGCTCTGATTTTTTATTGAAATGATACCAACACACTTTTCAGCTATCGCGTAACTCTGAATCTATTCAAGTAAGTGCTGTGGAACACACACTACACAGCATTAAATGCAACAAGATCAATTTAAATCTTAGAAATAAAATTACCTCTCCCTCCCAAGCTTATTAAAGAATGTTATTCAAGGTCGGAAACACAATGCATCTGTGGAGGACTCTGCATGCCTTCAAAAATCTCTGTGTGTGTTTGTGTGTTTTCATCAGACCTTCTTTCACAGTGTTATTGGCTTCAGATACTAAAGGACGTACCTATACAAGAAGGCAGAGGGTTATCCCAGGCTCTCCTTTCACCCGTCATACACTTCAGCGTAGAAGCCCCATGTAGAGTGTAACCAGGCTCACATCTATATGTGATACTGCTCCCAGAAAAATGACCTTGGTCGTTGACCTTGAAGCCAAACTGAGGCACGCCTGGGTCTTCACAATGAGACAACTCAAAACCTAGAAAGAGTCATAAAAAAGAAAAAAGAGCTTCACAGTACGTACTTTTTAAAAAACTCACTAAGGGAAATCCAAAGCCCACAAGAGAAACAGAATTAGTTTTATTTAGATGCGCAGCAATATTCCCTTAATATCTGGCTCACTCAAGGATTCTGTTTATGACCATGCTGGTATCACAGATCCTGTTAAGCTCTCATCCCGTTTTAATAACGAAACTGAAAAAGATACATGAGACATACCATTATTAGGAATGATACTGGAGCGTGTATACACCTTATCCAATTTAATGTTGTTTTTCACAGTCAGTGTAAGCTCAGTTTCCATGGTAATATTCGGAAAATTTGTTCGCAGTTTTGGAGAGCGAGATATGAATAGGTATATAAATAGCTTATCCTTATAAGACCATAACCGGGATTTGATCTACGGCATTACCTGGAAGACGAGGTGCACCGGGATTTGAGTTATCTCCTGGCAGACTGCTGTAGGTGCATGTCTAAATCCTTAAAAAAAATGGCTATTTGGAAAGCTATACTTACTATTGAGCAACAATTGCACATTTGTCATCATCCTGACGAAGTGTGAACAGTTTTCCTATCTAAAATTGTTCTCTCTTTGCTAGATATGTATAAGGAAGCAAACCACCATGCATTATTCATTCGACCACATCTCGGGAGTTTTATTGAATTACAGCCTCTATATCAAATGTAACACCAAACAAACAGAGGCAAAGTACTACAATCTCAAAATTGCTGCTGCTAATGTGCTTTGTTTTACATGGCAAAATAACTTCTACCTGGAAAAGTATGAAAACAGCAAAGGTCTAAGTAAGCCATCCTCTGCGCCAACACAGTACAGAGACAACACAACTTCAAAGCGAATAATACTAAGCTATCACCCTTCATGACACCATTTAAACAGTTAGAATTCCAACTGTGCGTCTAAGAGGGCACTGCCAAATGTGGGTGTGCTTTGGTGAACATCAAAACACACCTTTACCACTTCGTCCTACGCTGAAAGCTTTGTTAATCAAACGCGACATGTTTCTTCTGATCGTTTCAGTGGGAAAATTCACATTTACTTCTGTGATCCATCCAACCGTTTAGAGTTAAACTGTTCTAGTGAGCCTGTTAGATTTATCAGAAATCAGCAGTTGTCATGAGGCATCTAACTGGTTAATAATTTGAGACATACGGCTAAAATGTATTTACATCTGCCCAAGATAATCCAAAAAAATCAAAGATTAGACAAAGATACTGGCAGAGTCAATACAAAATGTGCTTTTTAAATGATGACTAATTTATTTATTAAGCAAAGATTTTCAAACCTGCCTGGCCCTGTGTGAAAATGTAATTGTCTGCTAAACCTAATAAGTTAATAACTGGTTATATCACCTGTGGCAGCATCATGTACAATAAGGCATTTGTGATAACTGGCAGTGAGCCTTGAAACTTTGTCCCGCTCCTCTTTGCAGAATTGTTTTAATTCAGATACGAGCATGAACAGCCTGTTTATGGTCATGTCAAAGAATCTCAATCTGACTTAAGTCTTATGCCACTCTAAAACTCCCATTTCATGAACTCTGACCTTAACTGAGGCAAGTGGAACATGAAGTTCTTTACATGTTGTTCTTTTGGGTTCTTTTGTCACCTCCTGAATGAATCTTCAAAGAAGTCTTGGAGAAACAGATTAGGCCTTAGCTCTATACTAAACAGCGGTGTTCACTGCTAACTTACTTGAGTACACCAATTTGAATCCTTCTCCTGTGTTTTCCGCATTGCTGTAGAATTCCAACCAGAGGTGGTTTGAAGTGGAAATGAGCGTCAGCCCCAACATGGATGATCCAGTAAATGCTCCGAGAACATGGGCTGTGTTGTCTTTACCGTCATAAATCTGTAAGAACAGCAAAATGCACACCGGATGCATCACATGCAGCATGAACTAATTTAATTCGTTTATTTTTGCTGATCTGTGTTTGACACTGATATCTGGCAAGAGCAATGACCACATATGCGTATGTGTGAGTGAGTTTACTTTGAGTATATCGCCTTGGGCAAGATGAAAGGTTCTTGCAGAGATGTTGATTCCTTTCCCAGCTTGAACCTGAGGTCAACATCAAATCAAAATGAGCACTAATGACCCACATAGCAGGTGACAAACCCTCACAAAGGTTTGAAGACTGGTAATACATTTGTCATCTCTTAAACACAGGCAATGATCAATACCATTATTTTTCTCAATAAAAACTCATGTCATGTATATCCTGAAACGTTAAGATCTGTGACCTGGATGCTGTAGATGCACTCGTGGTTGTTATCGTAGTTCATTGGGTAGTTTGGAGAGAGCAGTATCCCTTCATTATTCATGACTGAAGAACCACACTCCGCTGAAGACAGAGGACAGAAAGGAGACAATTAAAAAATGCACAATATTGAGACATTGGTTTAATTCTTAAGAGGCTTATAATGATGTGGAGTGGTCATGTGAACAAGCTTTTGTTGTGCCGCAAATTGACCTGCATTTAAAGCTTTAATGATAAACAAAAGCTATGTTTTGCAGCTTACTAAAGAGGCTTGTGGCTTTTTAAAGCCGTTTGGTCCTACCAGATAAAAGTTTTTGCCCATTTTCTGTGCAGCTAGGGGGAACGCAGGCTGTGCTCAGAGTAATAATCAGTCAAATTCCTTTCTTCTTAATATAAATGAAAAAATATTTTAACTAAAGGCTGTAGGAATTTTTTAAAAATCCCCATATATCAGTTAATGCGAATGATAAGATTGCAAACTTCACCTGAAGTTGCCTATTCTTTGCACTTCTTACTCGTGCCCTCCATGTACAGTATCTATGTCCCTTTCCTCTCTTTTTCATTCCCTCTCCCTCTCTGTGTCTCCACTAGTGTAATGGTCGTATTACAGCTGCCATATCGTCAATAAATCACGCCGCTATAGTTTCCATTTAGAAAATTACCTCTTCACCCTCTCTCTCTCTTTCCTCTTTAACTTCCTCCCTCTTGCGCTCTCTCTACTCTATGAATAGTGCCTCCTTTGCTCCCCTTTACTTCAATCAACTTTCCTTTTCCACTTCTCCTGAGTTTTCATTCTCTTCCATCTCTTGTTTCCTCTTTTTATTTTTTCCTCCCGCTTCTGATGGCATCCAGAAATAATAAAAAAGTAGAAAAAAAAAAACAAGACAAAAGAACATTGGATTTCTCAAACTGCAAAGAAACATCTCTGGAAGCTCTCCAACTCTTTCATGGGGGAAAAAAAATGCTGTAAAGAATTAAAAAGAGCCACTTGTTAAAACACAAACACAGACCACCAAAGTTATACTTCATGCCTGCACAGCATATCCCTCAGTTAATTAAAATAACAAAAGACCCACCCTAACTAAAAAGTTATTTTATAGCCAAAACATAAGAAAAACCTATTGTTGGTCCTCTAATCTTTCCTTCTTCCTCCGTTCTTCAACTGTGATGTGTACCATCATGCAGCAATGCAACACAATACGCAGAAACTAAATATAGCAAACTGCACTACACCCCAGAACAGCAGCACACAACATCACTCCCACCTTTCTGCATTATAAGTCTTGTCACGCCGATGAAAGAACGAAGGAACCAAAGCCGTGTATAATGGCGCTGAGAACATCATGCAAAGCTGAAAATTAGATTGTAGAGTAAAATCTACTCACATGTAGCCTAAAATTAAAAAGTCGTATAGTGTTGCTGCTTTTTACTAGAATTGGATTGGTCTGGCTTTCTTTGTAATTTCTCAAAAATATTATGTGTAAGATAACTAATTCTATGAGCAAGTGCAGAAATGCAGAGTCTCTTTCGCTATGTGCTTTTACTGCTGTCACTTGTAGATACTACTAACTGTACCCAAATCAAATCTTACTTTACACACTTCTCGCCTGAATTCCCTGAGGTTAACTGTACATGATAATGATTCCCACTGATAAACTTGTGCTTTAAATTAGACTTATCCTATCTATTTAAGAGCAGGCGGTAGTAATTCTCTGGAGTAAAGGTAGCAATTGAGAGGAAAGTGCCTTGATCAAAGACAATCTCCTGAGTATTCCTTATACACCCAGAATAGCTCAAAACCGACACAGACAGGCAAAAAGCATGACATTTCAGTATTTCTTCTTCTTTTTAATCAGTGTGATTGCTTTCATCTTCCATTATTAGCCCAAACAAATTAGATTTAAATGCATTTTCCTTGACAAAAAATGTGCATGTGTGGCATCCAAGATATGAACTGCTTGTTTTTATTCTATGTTTTTAAAACCTAGTGAGGAACTTATTATTTTGTCCTTTAAACCAATTGCTCATTTGTGCATTGATTAATTATTAAAAAAAAATTATACAGCCTTGCATAGAAACACATTTTCCAGTCCACAGGTGAAGGACTTTTTATTCGAATAGGCATATTTTTAGTGCAATCTGTGCCACTCTGAGTATACATTTTAATAATAAAACCACCATCCTTGTTTTTTCATGCATTCAAACACTGGGCTTTTACTTCACATTGTAGTACATGCTACTTTTTGTTTGCTGTGTGTGTTACTGGCATAGTGCTACAGTTACACTGAGTTGGATTAGTGTTCAATATGGTGCATAAACCTACTGTAAATCTGATTGCATGTTTATCACATCGTAAAAGCCTTTCTCAGTCTGTGTTCTGACTTCGAAGATGTTTGTCTCAAATCTCTTGTCTCAAAGATTTTATATAGTGTGTATATCTTAATATTGTTTTCTGTCTAGCTTTATGACTTCAGTTTATTGAACAAGTATTAAAGTATTGGGGGGGAATTACAACTTTTTCCAGTATAAAAAAAAAAATCTATATTATTTCAGATAATGTCCTTGCCAGTAAATTTCAAAATTATAAAAGGTGATAAAGCAATGTGAACAGGACATAAATGTCAGCCTGCTAGGGACTCCTGAAGAAATATCTCTGGCATTTTCTGCTCATCCACTAATTGGAAATTGGCTGATACAAACGCTGTTCTCTGAAGTACCATTAAGTTTGGACTGACCGTTTAATATTTATTTTTTGGAACAGTTGAACATTAAGGATGTTTCTGTAGCTACAGCCAGAGGTCAATTATAATTTTCACTTCATAGGTGGAAGAACAACCTTTTCAAAAGACCTGAGCCTTGTGTTGGTTTATGGGTAAGGAAATAAATTATATTGATTATATCAAGGGAAGCTGAGTTACTTTTTAACTGTAATCACTATTTACTTCTTCATCTATCCATCCATCCATCTGTCCTGCCCGGACCTCATCCTTCCTGGGGGCACACTAAGATATTCCCAAGACAGCTAAGAGATACAGTCTCTCTATCACCTTCTAGATCTTCCCCAGGGCCTCCTTTCAGTGGGACATACCCCAAGCACCTCACTTAGGATGCCTCACCCATGGGTCGTCCAAGTCAGACACCCAAACCATCTCAATGAGGCTCTGCCCTGAGCTGCTTCTGACTGGGTAAGGCTCTTGTAGAAATGTTAATTTGGTTGCTGAATTATAGCTGACAATGGAAATCCTACTCTCGCTACAGCTATAGAAGACTGAATAGTTTGCAGGAATGAGCCAGACACTCCTGATTCTTGCTGCACTCCCCACAGGGCAGCATGAGGGACGTGGCTGTATCCTTAAGAATGTAAAGAGCTGACTGATGTTTCATGAACTCCAGAACCTGAGGCTTGACTAGCAGTCAGACTCATCTTTCCAGTACTCTATATTCCCTCTTGTGGGTAGAAAGGTCATATGGATCTTTCAGACTGGGTACAGCATAGCCCCAAGGGTTAAGACCAAAGCACCAAGCACTTCCCTTCAAGCCCTAGGCTTGGCTCCAGGGTTTGCACAAGTTACCCTGTTATGGGAAGGGTTACTTGGTCCCTTGCTCCCCTGATCTCACAGTGGGTGTTCTGCTAGTTATTTCTATTTGATTTCCATCGGTTTAAGAGTTTGAATTTATGTAATTATTGAGACATTTTATAAAACTATATAAAGACATGACTTGTTTTTGTTTTATTTTAAGCACCACTGGACTAAACTGTTCACTGCGACTTTTTTATTACTGGATCTTATGTATTAGATACATATATATGTGTTTGGTTTTTACTAGAGATGGCACGATACCACTTTTTTATGTCCGATACCGATACCGATATCGTAAATTTGGATATCTGCCGATACCGATATGAATCCGATATAGTGTTTTTTAATCAACAAAACTGTTTTTTAAAATATCTTGCTGCATTTTGCAAGTCTGCAAGTTCATACTCAAGTTTAAAACAACAACTACACTAAAGCTATTCTGTTATACCTGTATACAAAAAAAATATTTCATAGTTCAGCAATACTGATCAATCTAATAAACTTAAACCTACACCATCCTCACTATTCTGGTATTTTAAAGAGTACTTAGCGTAAATATTAAGCAACCTAACTAATAGGGTTCCAACTCCCAGCAACAACAAAAATAAATAAATAAAAAATAGGGAACCACCCCTCACGCTCCACCTCATGATGCTTAATCGACGTAATCAACCTTAATTTGATGAAGTGTGAAAAAAATGCACAGAAATCAATTATTTTTCAAGAAATATTAAATAGATTCAACATCTTTCTTCAACAAAATTGCAGACTGCACAGATGGTACCTTCCCAAAGTAAAAAGTACTATAGCTTACTAGGGTATATATATTAGACTTAATAGTCACTATATACAGTAATTGACTTCTATTCATTTTACATCAAATTAAAACTTTGGGTGTCAGATAATTATTTATTAAAAGCTCGACATTTTAAATGAGAATAAGAAAGAAAAGTATGTCTTTGTGCCCCCTTTTCCCTGTTAATGCCCTATCGGCCCCCCTGGCTAAACTTTGCTAGATCCGCCCCTGCACAGTTACCAGCGTCAGCTACGTCAGCTATGTAGAAAAAGATCCTGGTGTAGAAAGTAATATTAAATAAATTCTAACAACAGCTTATCAAGCTTAAACGTTCTGCTGTTGTTCAGCCGCTGGTTTCCTCTTTCTGGTGCAAAGTGGGCCAAAAACAAACAAGAGACACGGACTCGCAACAGAAAAGCCGATCAGCTGATCATTAAGCAGTTTCACGATTGAAGTAGCAGCCAGAGAGCGAGAGGCAGTCGCTTGTTAAGCTTAAGGCAGGAATGCTTTACAAACATTCAGAGATGGACTTACACACTTGCTTTACTTCTCTCGGGGATAACTTTGTCGGAGATGAAATGCCGGGTTGCTAGCGAAGCTCCAAATGCTATCCAGACCACCGACAGGTCCCGCATGCCACAGCCGCTCTATCACGTGATGCATACTGCTCCGACTGCTAACGTTCTGAGGCGAGTTACGGCGTGTTGCAAGTTTTGTGAGGTGCTTTCGTGATATTTAATGGATCGATTACATTTTTTATTTTTCTCCGATATCCGATCCAGTAATTTAGGTCAGTATCGGACCGATACCGATACGTAATATCGGATCGGTCCATCTCTAGTTTTTACTTTTATTTATTTATGATATTTGAAACAACTAGACACCCACAAACAAACAACTAGACACCCACGACACCTGACCAGTAACAATTAAACACGTACCGACACATCTAGGTAAAGGGGCGCTCCACATTCTTCGCCCGCCTCCCAGACAGATTAACTCTGGTGAACCCTCCAGGCGGTATCCCATATTACAGGAAAAAGACAAAGTGTCTCCAACACCAAAACTGTAGCCATTTCTCCTGCCGAAACGAGGCATGCCGGGGTCCTCACATGGCTCCAAAGTATATTCTGCAGAAAAAATAATAATTGAATGACACTGAACACATTACTATAAACTAACAGACAGCAGGTCAAAAGGTAAAATAACTTTTCTTTACTTCTGACTAAAAAGCCATAACCAGACACATATGTTACACATACTATCTGTAGGAGATATGACATAATTTCTGCAAGTAAATACATAAAATGTTAATGTTATTTATAGAATTCTGGAACAAGTGCATGATAATATTTGTGATTACGCAAGCAATATGAAAGAATTAGCTAAGCTAATAATGTAAATACTTACAATGAGGCCAAGATCTTGGGCTAATCTTAAATAACAATTTCGGATTAGCCAAAGGATGAATGCATGCATACATTCATGGGCATGAAGTCTCTCCCTCTCACTGGACAAGCCCTTTTAATTAATTCAGTAATTCTTGTGAAACTCTTGAATATGTAGTCTATTAAAATATAATCCTTGCATGACTGTAGGAATGAACAAGAAGGGCACGATTTCTCGATCTGAGTCGACTCCAGCACGCCCTGAGCTGAACTTGTTGAGTTTGTGTTTAGCAAGATAGAGACTCAAAGCTATTTTCAGTTGGCTAAGACTGATGATGTGATGTGTTTTTTAGGGTGTACTGCTGAAAGAAAGTGCGTGTTGAGAATTTTAACACTGCCAAGTCAAATCTCCCATGACACCTCCCATGTGTTGCACTCTGAGAGTCAGCTTATGCCATCTGGGTGGCAGTAAAATATCACTCAGTGTAGTCAGGCCACTGCTCCTTTATTCCAGAGTCAGTGAGAGGGTACTGAAAGGACAGTTAGGCACAAGACCCAATCCTTTTTTTTAATCTACTTCTGGTTCTGCATGATATCATTGATGTAGGATGTTCCTAATATGATCATTATAGGTACTGTGGGCATAAAAGCCCCACCGAGCTGCTCTTCAAACCTTCTCTTTGCCACTGAGCAACAGCAAATCAGAAGACAGCATGATTGGAGGGTGGCATTAAAGAGAAAAGAGCTAAAACAGCATGTTTCTGACCTCTGATGAGGTTAGGGGCTCCTGTCTTCATCTTGTTCTTTCCCTTTCCTCACATACCATCATTTAATAGTGGATTGCTCTCAGATTAATATTGTGTAGCCATCTGCTTTTTTCTGTAGTAATTTATAAGATTACAGACGTAGTCCTCAATTTATGGAGTAAGATGTCAG
Source organism: Diplotaxodon limnothrissa (assembly GCF_057381915.1). Classification (NCBI taxonomy): domain Eukaryota; kingdom Metazoa; phylum Chordata; class Actinopteri; order Cichliformes; family Cichlidae; genus Diplotaxodon; species Diplotaxodon limnothrissa. The sequence continues at coordinate 15,928,101 of NC_140616.1, read as the reverse complement.
TTTAGATAGTGAAAACTAAAAAACCCCATCAGAACAACAACAACAGAGTACAGCAAAACTGTTTTTTGTATTATTCATAATATTCTGTGTTTTGTAGCTCGGCACCTTTCGCACTCTTAAGTAATTTAGAGTTGAGCACACCAGTTCGTTGGTTGAGTTATTCACGTGTGGCCCAAGAAGACACATTTTTTTAAAAGTCAATAACAGCAGAAGACACAACTGAATGTTAAGATGTAAAAAGCTGGCATGAAAATAATTATCTGTTTATCTACTTGTGGGAAAACAAACAAAAAAGAAACTTTTTCAGCCCCCAAAGTATTCTGGAGGCCAATTTCTAAAACAGTTTTCAAAACCAAAGTTTATAAAATAAGTTGTTTAAGATTTTGGATACATATATTATTTTTGGCAATTTTCAGTCTGTTGTTGTAGATGATTATACATGGATAATGCTTCGTCACTGCAGATGTTACTTGACTGAGAGAATTATGTAGGCAGTGGGTGAACACGTCCAGGTCGGCCTTGCTTCTTTTTCTATGATTATGACTTGTAGAGATCTGCAAGGTTCAGTTTGAATCCCTTTTTGTTTCTTCTTCAGGAAATCTTTAGAGCTAAGTAAATCGACACTTTGGAGCAAAAGCATATCTGAACTAGCCACTAAATAGTAAGTTGGTTCAGTGGTTTTACAGCAAGGTTGTGAGATATGAAGCCAATGCAACAACGCAACTGCCATAAAACTGCATTTCCTTGAAGGTCACTTGACTCCAATGACTTCTATTGTAAAATGTTGAATTTTACACCAGACATAAATGCTAAATGCACAGTCTACTAACTGTGGCGTTGGTGTGAAGCGCTCAAAAATAATTAGCGTATAAATAACTAGGCTTTATGTGCGTTTTATCGTCGGTTTTTCTAAGATGTTTGTGCTCTTTGGTGAATCATTTTGTAGGATTTTATTTGTAGATTATTTAGCACTAATTAACTGGGTCTTCTCAGCTACTGCATGTAGTCATGGTAACCATGCCCATCTTTTATATGTAGTCTGTAGTTTAAAGAAGGCTCATTATTCTCAATATTAAACTTGTGGCCAGACAAAGCATGGTACAATGTTTGACATGGGCTGAAGAAGCACATGCAGTCTTTAAAATTAGGTAATGATCATATTCATTCATAACATATAAAATATCCAGCACTCACACTTCATCTTAAGCTTTAAACTAAAGACGTTTGTGCTTTTGTGGCTGTGAGTATGTCAGAAATTCGATCCTATGAACACTGAATATCCATTTTTATTATTTAGAAGCACTCTGTGATAAGTTGCCACATAAATGAACTTAATGGCATTTCTTTAGTGACTTTACAACCTGGCGTAAGGCTGCGACTTATAATTTACAACATTCATTTTAAGAGGCAGTAATTGTCTTTTCTGGTATAAATGTTGCTCTGCTCACTTCTCTTTAAAGAGAAGCCATAATTTCACAGTGGTGTCTGCATGAATTTCTAGGGTGAACCTGGCAAAAGTCCAGCTTGACTATTTTATTTTATTTTATTTTACTGGCACAATTCACACAGCAAGCTGTTACATGACTGTTTTGCATTTAGTTATGTTTCATAATCTCAAACATTTCAACATTTGCAACATTACAGCATTGTTCCAGTGAGCAAATTAAGACAAACAGAAACCCTTGAAGTGACTAAACTGAGGGTAAAACTGAATGTAGACTCGCTGGATTGAAATGAAAAACTCCAGTAAGGAAAGTTACCCGAGAAAGTTATGTTGAAGCCCTCATATGAAATGGAAAAGTCAGAGATGAATCGCAACTGGGCTTTGAAGTTGCCATAGAGACCAGCATTGATGTTGCTAGGCAACTCGTTGCCGGTCAGACGAGCCAGAGGTTGCAGGAAACTCCCATTCTCCGTAACCAAGAGGTAGTCATGTTGGTCCTCCAGGTGAAAAGAACTGAACTGAAACTGGACTCCTGTTAGAGACACAAGCACCGACGAGTCAGAAGACAGACAAAGTTTGCTTTATCCTCAGATGGTTCATGCACCTCGACTTATAATATGTATGAGTCATTATACTGGGACAGCAGCATATTCAAACTTTAATCAGTGACGATTTATTTTTGAGATCATTATTTTATTTGACTTTATTTTGGCAACATTTTACTTTTGACATTGCTTTCACCAAATTGCCTCCATATGGCGCCTGAATATTTTATAAGCCACAGAAAACAATGTATGTTTGTGGATGTAGCATAGCAGCAACTGAACCACTGAGCTTGCTGTACTGTCTCACACTCTGTCTGTCTCTATTAAGGAGTGTGGATCTCTGTGTATGTGTGTCTCTTGCCTTTCCCGTGGCTGACTTCAACGGTCCAGGTACAGTTGAGAGATGAAGGGTAGCTGTCTGGATAGCCGGGACTAAGGATGGTGCCCCAGGGACCTCTAACATCCCCACCACATAGAGCTGGATAGATTGAGAGAGACAGAGTGGGGGGAGAGAGGCAGAGGGAGGGAGATGAGCAGAGACAGGGGATGGAGGCAGAGAGAAGGTTAGCATCAGATTGTTGATAGCTAAAACAGATAATGTTTCCCTGTGGACCTTTAATACCACTTCTATAGTACGTACACACAAGCATACCCACACGCAAATGCTGCAAGAGGGGCAGAGGAAGACGGAGCAAAGGGGAGAGAGGGAGCATGAGAGAGAGACGGGGAGACATTTTCTCAGAAGTGGGTAGCAAGGTCTGCATGCAGTGTGAGCTCCAACCGTGTGTGCTGTCACACGTTGGGGAGTAGGAAAACACTGTTTCACTGTGTATTCCCTTACAACTTTCCTTTAAATGTTGAAGTCATATTTTTCAGATTTATTCCTCCCACTGTTGCACAGACATAAAATAATGACATAAATAATGTCAAATCTGCCACACACTGCACTGGAATGATAATTAATGCATCATTTGTTGTTTTTGTGGTATATTTTAATGTTCTTGAAACAAACCAACGCCTAACAATGATTAGCGACACAGATGACTGTTATTCCTTAAAAAGGTGAATAACACCAGTGACAAAAGCTATGTGGGTTTTTTTTTCCTGTTTACAGAAATGGTGAGTTGAACTGTATGCCATTTATGCAAATTTGGTGATCTCTTCAATTTGTAGATTGTCTGCCAGGTACGGTGACTGTGACCACAATGCTCTGCATAGTACAAAAAGTGGCATGCTCACCAGACTGTAGCAGGTCTTGCATAAATATGGGAGGATTCTTGGTAGCCTGGATTCAGGCACGCTTTCTATGGACCTCGACATGCTCACATGCAGGTCCACTTGTGTGTCTGTAGTTTTTATGCACTAAATGATAGTTATTTCTAGCAGAACAGCAAATGCACATCTGTTTTGTTCAGTAACAACCTCCAGCTTCAAGATCCATATGGCTAACTTGATATTGCTGCAGTGATTAACCACAACCTCACAATCATACTGTGTTTCATTGCCTTTTTGCAAAGACAAGTTCAGATGTTCAGACTAGTTTCGCTGAATATTACATACATCAATCATCTGATATAGTTAGAGCTACTACCTAAAAGGCAAGGTTTATTGTTATATAACTAGTGGCCATCTGAACAATAACTGTGTGGAGGAGAAATCTGAAATATATTTGCAAGATTTTGTCGCTTTGCAATTCAGTGTCAGGAAACTGAGACATAAGCCGAAGAAAAACAAGGCTGGAATAATTTTTTATGTTACGTTTCCACAACATTAATGCTGCGTAATAGGTACATTGATTGTGTGCAAGAACTGTAAAATGTCCTTTGTCTGAAATATTTTTTCGGTTGAGTTTTATTCCAAGTGATTCAAGTCAGTGGTATTCGATGCAGTGAAGCAGGACAAATGTTTCCTGGAGACTACTTAAAACATTCAGAATCTCACAGCATGGCCACACTATGACCCGTGCTTGTGCCGAGATGCAGAGTTCAGACCAGGTCCAGAAAAGATTGGAAATGGCCGTAGCTCACTCTATGCATACTAATGCACGCAGACAGTATGTTGCCAGGTGCTCAATTTTTTGTTGCTCCACTTGCTTCATCTTACACTGGCCTGGCCGAACAGTCATTTTCTTTCACAATGCAGCTATAAAATGCCGTAAAAAGGAGTAAAAGAAGCAGGCAGAGGGTCAATCCTGAAAGTTCTGCTGAAATTTCTGTGAACAGGACATTTTACCAGGAATTGTAGTGTGGAGCAGAAAACCACCAAATCTGACAACTACACCCCAGCTCAAATCTGTACAAACCCTTCCTTTGCTTCCTTTCTTGCTCACTCTTGCTGTAACTGCTACAACATATCAGGAATTGAAAATGTATGTACGTCAGCATCAGGCTGAATCCATTAGAGACAAGGCACCCGAGATGCACTCAGCATGCCATTGGGGTGTCAAAAATTATACAAAAGACAGCACATATAGTGAGGGACCATCCGTTGAAGGTGCTGACCACCCACAGTGTGGTGGCATATGTTAACTCACAAGCCTTCACCATGACACCTCTTACACAACAGAGAGTGTGTAAAGTTTTAGACGCTCCTAACTTGACCTTCACACATGAAGGAATTAACATGGCAGATTTAATGGAGTCAGGAGGAGAACCTCATGACTGCGCAAAGAGAGCTGAAGTGGACGAGAAGATAAGAGAAGACTTGAAAGCAGAACCTCTGACAGGAGCTGAAGATTGGTTCACGGATGGATGCTGTTACAGGGATGATGAAGGATTAAAAGCAGGCTACGCGGTAGTTTGCAGAAAAGGGGCTGCATTTGAAGTGAAGGAGGCTGGAAGACTTGAAGGGCAGCAGTCAGCCCAAAGAGCAGAAGTAATTGCTCTAAGTCGAGCTTTGAGACTTGCAAAAGGAAAAAGAGTCAACATTTACACGGACTCAGCTTATGCCTTTGGAGCGGCTCATGTGGAGCTGGCCCAATGGAGAAGAGCAGGATTCAGGACAGCAGATAACGCACCAATCTGCCACAAAAAGGAAATGGAGGAACTTGAGCAGGCCTTGGGAGATCCAGAGGAGGTGAGCATCATAAAATGCAAAGGCCACTCCTCAGGGACCGGCCTGATGGCCAGAGGAAATCAGGAAGCCGATCGAGCTGCAAAAGAGGCAGCGGGTTATAAAGCATCACGACAGATGGTACAAATAACGGTGGAAGAAGAATTAGGAGTTAACATGCTAGAGGAAGCCAGGAAGGCCCAAGGGGAGGCCGCTCCAGAAGAGAAGGGGATCTGGAAGAGTCGAGGAGCCTGGGAAGAAGGAGGTCTCTGGCGAGGACCTGATGGTCGACCAGTGTTGACAGCCAACTTGGCAAAACAGAAGATTGCCGAAGCGCACGGCCTTGGACATGTAGGTGTCGCCCAGATGGGGAGACATCTGTGCCATTGGTGGCATCCCTTTTTGAAGGATATGATCAAGGAGAAGGCTAGGACGTGTCTGATCTGTGGGAGGCACAATCCGAAGCCAGTGATTAAACCAGAGGCAGGTAAGTTCCCCATTCCAGAAAGACCAGGTGAAGAGATTGTCATTGACTTCACTGACATGATTGATCCAGGCCCAGGAGGAGTTCGATATCTACTGGTAAGCGTAGATGGTTTGACGGGCTGGCCTGAGGCATGGCCTACCAAGAGGGAGGATGCAAAAAGTGTGATTAAGTGTTTAATCAATCATTACATCCCCCGGCATGGTTTCCCTAAGCGGATTAGGTCCGACAATGGGACTCATTTCAAAAACAAAGATTTGGCAGAGGTAGAACAGAAGCTGGGGTTGCAACATAGATTTGGCACGGTATATCACCCCCAGTCGCAGGGAAAGGTAGAAAGAATGAATCTAAACCTGAAGAATAAAATTGCTAAAATTTCTGCTCACACGGGGCTAAATTGGGTAGCGGCCCTGCCAATTGCATTGATGATAATAAGATGTTGTGTTAATCAATCCACAGGTTTCACACCATATGAGCTGTTGACAGGACGACAGTTTCCAGGTCCTTGGACAACAGTTCCGGCGGAAGAAAGTGTAAAAAGTAACAGAAAACATATTGAATGTTGGAAAGAATTAAAAGCTCTTGTGTCTAGTTTCACACAACAGGTTGGAGAAGGGGTGAAAGCGGAGGACAGGTCCATCCCCGATGCCAAGGCGGTGTGGCTGAAGGTCATTAAGCGAAAGTGGAGAGACCCGAGGTGGACCGGACCCTTCGAAGTAACTGCCCGAACCACCAGTGCTGTCCGTCTGAAGGGGAAAGGGGAGACCTGGTTCCATTGGTCTCAGTGTGCAGTCGCGGACGAGAGCTTGCTGGAGCTAGCCTCCACCCCATCGACGCAGGGGGGAACATAGAGGCAGAATAATCCTCTCTCCCCCTGTGCCACGGTCCTCCTCAGTAGTCTAACCTGAGTGAGGCGAAGAAAGAAGAGGAGCGTCACACGCCAAGGAGGAAACCATTCCAGGCTCTTAAATAGGCTAGGGCTCTAGTCTAAAGTATTTGATAGTTTAAAGGAATCATAATAGTTTTGTATGTTACTCGCATATTTTTATACTCATAACTTTATACTCTTCTTTTTGTAACTTTATCTTTTTAGTATAGAGTAAAAGTAAACGAGCCTGGGAACAGTCATCATGAAATTGTGGGAAAATTGGAGAATAACGGGGGTGTTGGGGTTAATAAGTGTTATAACGTGTTTCTTTGTTTTTTGGCAGACAGGTGAATTGCCCAGACGCAGAGGTCTATCCGCTCCAGAGCCCGAACCGATCAAATCGTCGAAAAAAGTCAAGCGTGCGGTTGGTTCAGGTGGGGATGATGGGTGTCTCAAAGCCAGTGGCGGAGTCGAGTTTGGGTATGTTAATGGATCCATGACAGCGTTCACATTCGATTTGTGTGAGGTAATTAAATGCTCGGGTGACGGGAATAGCTGGAGAACATATAATGTGTGGGTTTGTTATCATCCAATGATGTGTTACCCTAAGTCGGTGTGGGGCCCATCATGGGATAGTGACATCTACACCTATGTAACGGATCAGTGGTGTTCTTGGCAGGATGTGGTCGCGTGGACAGGGGTAGGATGGCAGCCAACAGTGCCACCGGCCCTTGAAGGAATAGCTATTCAGAGAGATTATTCTGTTACAAATAACCCTATTACTCTTTCCCTAGGACCATGGAGTGAACTCCCTGAACCTGGGTTTGATGGAGGTGCGTTTTATTTAGTAGTAGGGGTAGATAAAGTAGGGACAGATCCATTCGGGTTAATTCGGGTGAATTTATTTAATCCCAGGTCTAAACCGCTGGGAAATGACTCAGCACTGAATCTCACGGTGCAAATGGATCCCTTAGAGACAGTTACTTACAAGGATTCAGAAGAGAAATGGTTTGTTGCCACAGATTATACTAGGTTAAAACCTCAGGAGTTGATAGAGCGTGCCACAGGTTTTGGAGATAGGAATCTTTGGTTAGATTGGGTGGCTCAAAATGCTAAGGAGCAGAAAGTGGTTGATTGTGTTGCTTGTGCTACCGCTCGACCTCATTTGTTTACTGAACCCGCTCCTCTGTATCCAGAGGATGAGTGGGGATATAATTGCATGCTGAGATTAACTAGAGAGGCGGTGGACACAGGTAACTGCACCACTTTGTCAGGTTTATATCCGCCAATTGATAAACGTACACAACCAGGTTCATTCACACCAAAACGAGATAATTATACATGTTTTGAGTTCTCTACAGACAGAGTGAGATTTAGGCTAGGAAGGATTGATCCAAGCTGGTGTCAGAGGACAATCACAGGTAGGACTATCAATGATGTAAGTGACCCAAGCACAATTATAGGCACCTGGGCGAGAGGTGGGCTATATTATTATTGTGGGGAGTATACCCTTTTGGTGCAGGTTCCCTTGGGGAGTGTGGGAACGTGTGCTCTGGTGCGCCTAGCTGCACCTTTGATGCTCATAGGCAGTAGGCTAGAGACAGTTCCACAGCAAGGCGCGGATGTGTCTACAGCCAGACGGAGGAGAGCCACAGGGGGTATCCACAGGTATGATCCAAGACGGGACTCGCCAACCTGGATAGACTCAATAGGAGTTCCCAGAGGAGTTCCAGATGAGTATAAGTTAGTTGATCAGATAGCGGCCGGGTTTGAAAGTGTGTTTTTGTGGGTGACTCCAAATAAAAACGTTGATCGCATTAATTATGTTCATTATAATGTGTTGAGACTCTCTAATCTCACTAGGGACGCGGTGGAAGGTCTTGCAGAACAATTAGGTCCGACGTCGTTAATGGGAATCCAAAATAGAATGGCGCTGGACATGTTATTGGCTGAGAAGGGAGGCGTCTGTGCGATGTTTGGGGATTTATGTTGCACCTTTATTCCCAACAATACAGCTCCGGACGGAACGGTCACGCGGGCGCTGGAGAATTTGAAAGCGTTATCTAGAACCATGCATGAGCAATCAGGCGTGAACTCGAGGCTGGGAGACTGGTTCACATCTGTTTTTGGGCAATATAAGGGATTGTTTATGTCTGCCATGTTTTCTCTTTTAGTTTTTCTAGGTTTATTGCTGATCGGGTGTTGTCTCATTCCTCTGGTGAGGCAGGTGTTGGGTAATCTGGTGAGCAGGGCCATAGCTTCTGGTTCAGCTGGGTCAGCTGGTCCGGAACATATGATGCCGTTGCGAGAAGCCGCTTGGACGGAGGAGTGACACAATATCTCTAAATGTTGGCCTTTTTTCCTAAAGGCCAAAGAGGAGGAGTGTGATCAGGAGATATTTTATTTTGTATTCTCATAATCAGTTATCATTGATTAATCATTTACCATTGTGGAATCTGTTGACAGAATAATCTTTTAATTACATCTGTGTTACTCTGAGCAAATATTAATGCACACTGACTGTTTATTGAGGTTCTGTATCATTCTTGTTATCTGCTTAAGTTGTTGCACTTTAGTGCAGTCACACCGCTCAGACCCACCAGTCCTGTTGGGCCCAGGCCCGCCTGCGTTTAGTTCTGCACGTACGCCGGCCTGTAACCACATGCACGCACTTATGTAACACACGCACGTTCACCTACACACTTAGTAATAATAGGAGGGTCGTCTGAGGACAGTTTCTCTGATAGATACACTTTCACAAAATGCACAATGTAATACACACTTGTTTTTCTCTTAAGAGTAGCAGTTGATGTCTATATAAGGGAAAACTCTTTGATAGGCGGGGAATTGTTATCATTTGTGATCATTTCCAGTAAAGATCCAACTGTGATGTCATAATGGCAATATAAGGAGACGGGATGGTCCAGTTGACGAAGGATTGGATTGCAAATTGTCTTTCCCACACTGACTGCGCAAAGTGTGTAATAAAGGTCACTATTTTTTGACACCTACTTCGGCCTGGGCTTGCTTTCTTCTCTTCCCTAAATCGAACGAACCATAACACCGAACAGTCATTTTCTTTCACAATGCAGCTATAAAATGCCGTAAAAAGGAGTAAAAGAAGCAGGCAGAGGGTCAATCCTGAAAGTTCTGCTGAAATTTCTGTGAACAGGACATTTTACCAGGAATTGTAGTGTGGAGCAGAAAACCACCAAATCTGACAACTACACCCCAGCTCAAATCTGTACAAACCCTTCCTTTGCTTCCTTTCTTGCTCACTCTTGCTGTAACTGCTACAACATATCAGGAATTGAAAATGTGCTCAAATCACAACAGGGGATCACTAACTTTACACTGAGCCACTGTGGTTTTAACACCAGCACCGAAAACAAGAGGAATGAGAAGTCAGGAGTGAGAATATTTCCAAACTAAACAAACACATAGATTCAAGCATACACTCGCACACATATAGAGCGCTATTAATTATTAACATTTTCTGCCACAAGTTGTTTATTTTGAAGGCTGGCCTGTGTGAGAAATTTGAAACACCGCATCAGATTTTTCTTTTTCCCCATTCACTTCATTCTTTCGCCCTCTGCCTTTTAGATCTGCCTTCAAATGCCTGGTCAAATACAGTATGTACTGCACTGCTGCAGAGGTCTGCAATGGTGAATACTTGCATCAAACAAATCTTTCAGCTAATAAGGTTAACATATATACAAGTAACCTCTGTGACCCCAAAGCCTACCCTTCAGAATTCTCAAAATGCTCAGTTTAAGAAAGTTTTTTCTTTTCCGCTTCTAATGTCGGTATGATATGATTATAACAGTCATGTCAAAGGCACTGCTCTCACCGTCAATGCATACAGACCTATTTTTCTTGTTTTCTTCAGCAGCCATTTAGAAGAAAGCTGGCTCAAAGGGAAGGGCAGAGGGGCAGTAATGGCTTTTATCAGTAACGCAGGCTCAGAGACTTTACAAAGGTCTTGTGCGAAATAAATTATTTGAACTGTGAATCGTGTAAAACTACTCCAATGGACCCTAAGAATAAAAAACATGGACCTGGAAATGGGCATAATAGGTCCTATTCAAGTATAAATAGCACATATATGTTCGCTTCAAAAACTAAGCCATTGTGCTCGGCTGGCTGGGGTGATATTACTGTTATGTCTTCCATATTACATTATATACTTACTTGCCCTCATCTCTTCAAATGTAGAGTATGACGAACATTTGGTTTCTTGAAAAGCTTTCAAGGCTGAGTCGGCTGCCTTTGGTGATGTCTTGCTTGAATTTAATGTGCACTAGTTGTCAGTCATCACTCTATCCCATTTCTTACCAACCGCAGAAGCAAATAGTTCGTACACTTGTATGGGCACATATTGTGTAAACACCGTCTAATGGCTTTCAGTCTGCAGATTCCAGGCAGCCTGCTTGATGTTTGTATGCTCAAACTGCCTCCTAGGAGGAAACTGCTGCCAGTCCCAGGAACAGTGCAATTCAAATGTGGTTCACAAGTGAATGAGCCAATAAGCCGAACCAAGCGAGCCAACGCATAACCGATGCAGCAGTGTTGCATCTTTCTCTTCACCCACCCCTCCTGCTCCACCATCGTAATACGAGAAAGAGTGAGACAATCACTGAGAAAGAGGGAGAGACAGAGACAGGTTTCCCTACTCTCCCTACCTAACCCCACCCCCAACCCCCACCAACCTCACCCCTCCCAATTCATTTGAGAGAGAAGAGAGAGGATGTGACAGCCAACACAGGCTCTCGTCAACCTTACCTCAAACATTCCTGTGTTCGTGGTTCAGGCAGGAGAGGAGGTGACAGGAGGCACATGGATAAAAGCGCCGCACACACACAAGCGCACACACACAAGCGCACACGCACGTACACAGTGCACATGCGTGCGCACACAGACACGAACACATGCACAGTACTTGCCCACAGATCTCTAATCTTCTCCTCAAATCATCTCCTATCAGCCACAGCAGCCTTCACTGCAAATTGTTCCTGCGTGTGTGTGTGTGTGTCTATGTGATCAACCAGTGGTGTGACTCAGCTCCCCAAACAGCGATGGTGGCTCAACTTCTCCCCTTTTACACACACCTCATCCACTTTGTGTCTTTTGTAATGGATAAGGCAGATAATCTGCTTTTGTCTGAAAAATGTTTTGGTCTATAGAAGTGATTATGACTTCGGTGGACTGTCTGATCATTCATGAGCAGTGGATACTTATACTGTAAAATATCCTTACCAGGACAGCAGCAAAGCTGACCTTGTGCTGCATTGTGAATGTGCTACCACAGAGCAGACTGCGCATATTGTCCAGTGTCTATATAACACTATGTCCAGCATTAAGACAAATGCTTCCCTTTTATTTAATGAACCTTATTATTGAATTAGATGTAAAATATAGTGCTGTTATAATAATAATGCACAATAAAACAAAGCAAATCATTTTATCCTGTGAGTGTATCTAGCAGGGAATAGCTGCCCATTCCTACATAAGATACTAATACCGTCAATGCCAAATAAAAGGAAACAATCTTCTTTTTCTGAGTGAGCAGAGAATCAGCTTTTGCTCTAATGGAGAAGAACATTTAACAAACTTGCATGAGGTGTAACATTTTCCACAGTACACTCTGTTCTGAATTAGAAGCTCTTTTGAAATATTTACCATCACATGTAGGTAAGGGGTGGCTCCACCAGTGGTTCTTCTCGCACACTAGCGGCTCCTCATGACTGAGTCTATAACCAGAGTCACAACCAAACGACACCGTGGAGCCGATGGAAAAATCCTGTCCGTACCGAATACCGTTGACAGGGATGCCGGGGTCCAGACACGAGTAGCTGTCCACTGTGACGCCTGACAAAAAGAGTCACTTTGTTTGATTCAAAAATCATTTGAACATTACATGTTACATTAGATAAACAAAAATACAAAAATATGCAGTGCAAGGTAGACTGTTTGTTGTTTGATTATCATCATGGTAGTCCTGGTGACAGCCACTGAGGTGAGAACCACAACAGAAGTGGTTTTGTTTACCTTCTCAAGTGTTTACATGCCATCTGCTGTCAAATTGAACATGCACTTCAGATAAAAATGAAGGTGGAGTTTGAAGATGCTGGCGGTCTACGCCATTAGTACTGAGTAAATGGAAGAAAAACAAGGGGGTGGATGGGTGGGTGGTTTGGGGTCTTCTTGCTTTTAACTCAGAGTTTAAAGTATATCTATCTTCTGTACAAACAATTAATGCTTTCATGTTTTGTTGAAAAATTCAGTTCAGGTGCCTGGGCACCTTACTTTGGAGATTTTCTGGTCACACCCAACTGGGAGGAGACGCTGGGGTAGACTCTGAACCCAGTGGAGAGACTGCACATATCTCATCTGGCCTGGGAACACTTTGGAGTCCTCCAGGAGGAACTGGGGAGCCTGTGGCTTGAATACCCTGCTCATGCCAGTGCCAGCAACACCCAAATTCAATTTCTTTGTGGTCTAATATCTCATATGCATTACAGCTGGTGTGAACCAAACAGAGGATGATGTCTAATTTTTAGTAGTGTGATATTGTGAGATCATGGAGACCTAGTGTGAATGTGGTCAGAAGCATACTTTTAAGAATTTGTCTAAAAATACACAATATACAGTGGGGCAAAAAAGTATTTAGTCAGCCACCGATTGTGCAAGTTCCCCCACTCAAAATGATGACAGAGGTCAGTAATTTGCACCAGAGGTACACTTCAACTGTGAGAGACAGAATGTGAAAAAAAATCCATGAATTCACATGGTAGGATTTGTAAAGAATTTATTCGTAAATTAGGGTGGAAAATAAGTATTTGGTCACCTCAAACAAGGAAAATCTCTGGCTCTCACAGACCTGTAACGTCTTCTGTAAGAAGCTTTTCTGTCCCCCACTCGTTACCTGTATGAATGGCACCTGTTTGAACTCATCATCTGTATAAAAGACACCTGTCCACAGCCTCAAACAGTCAGACTCCAAACTCCGCCATGGCCAAGACCAAAGAGCTTTCGAAGGACACCAGGAAAAGTATTGTAGACCTGCACCAGACTGGGAGGAGTGAATCTACAATAGGCAAGCAGCTTGGTGTGAAAAAATCAACTGTGGGAGCAATCATCAGAAAATGGAAGACATACAAGACCATCGATAATCTCCCTCGATCTGGGGCTCCACGCAAGATCTCATCCCGTGGGGTCAAAATGATCATGAGAACGGTGAGCAAAGATCCCAGAACCACACGGGGGGACCTGGTGAATGACCTGCAGAGAGCTGGGACCAAAGTAACAAAGGTCACCATCAGTAACACACTACAACGGCAGGGAATCAAATCCCGCAGTGCCAGACGTGTTCCGCTGCTGAAGCCAGTGCATGTCCAGGCCCGTCTGAAGTTTGCCAGAGAGCACATGGATGATACAGCAGAGGATTGGGAGAATGTCATGTGGTCAGATGAAACCAAAGTAGAACTTTTTGGTATAAACTCAACTCGTCGTGTTTGGAGGAAGAAGAATACTGAGTTGCATCCCAAGAACACCATACCTACTGTGAAGCATGGGGGTGGAAACATCATGCTATGGGGCTGTTTTTCTGCCAAGGGGACAGGACGACTGATCCGTGTTAAGGACAGAATGAATGGGGCCATGTATCGTGAGATTTTGAGCCAAAACCTCCTTCCATCAGTGAGAACTTTGAAGATGAAACGAGGCTGGGTCTTCCAACATGACAATGATCCAAAACACACCGCCCGGGCAACAAAGGAGTGGCTCCGTAAGAAGCATTTGAAAGTCCTGGAGTGGCCTAGCCAGTCTCCAGACCTCAACCCCATAGAAAATCTGTGGCGGGAGCTGAAAGTCTGTGTTGCTCGGCGACAGCCCCAAAACATCACTGCTCTCGAGAAGATCTGCATGGAGGAATGGGCCAAAATACCAGCTACTGTGTGTGCAAACCTGGTAAAGACCTATAGTAAACGTTTGACCTCTGTTATTGCCAACAAAGGTTATGTTACAAAGTATTGAGTTGTATTTTGTTATTGACCAAATACTTATTTTCCACCCTGATTTACGAATAAATTCTTTACAAATCCTACCATGTGGATTCATGGATTTTTTTTTCCACATTCTGTCTCTCACAGTTGACGTGTACCTCTGGTGCAAATTACTGACCTCTGTCATCATTTTAAGTGGGGGAACTTGCACAATCGGTGGCTGACTAAATACTTTTTTGCCCCACTGTAAAATATATTTAACAAAGTATCTTCATATGAATGGATCAGTTTTAAATGCACGTGTATTTTTCATTTTTTTGTGTAAAATTTGCAGCTATAAATGCATATGCACATGTGCACATACTATATGTGCATAGATATATAGTGTATGCATCTAACTTACTTTCATAGAGTATTCTGAAGCCAGCATTTGACCGGCTGTTATCAGTGGTAAACAGCAGATAAAGAAAGTTGCTGCTGCTGAAAAGGAACTGGGGGACTTGGGTGCCATTGAAGGAGCCAACCAGAGGAGACAGGAGGTTTGGACCATCATGGATCTCCAAGAAGTCATAACCCAGTTCTGTCTGGAACCTGTGAAGATAAAATGTCAGGACATTATATTATAGCTGATTGTGATTTAAAAACACTGATGAGATAATGAAAAGTTCTTTAAAGGTTTCACATCATTTACAGGTTTTGGAGCCAATTTTTTCACCATAAATACACTTTACAATTCGTAAACAACAGTCTATGTCTCGGCTCTACCAGCAGTTCACAGCCCAGAGAAAACATCATTTGAACAAAAATATTGCCTGCCTTCCTAGTCAAAAGACAGCTTTGTCAAAAATTTACAGCCTAGAGAATTATGAGTCATGTGATATTGTAGGCGAATGTCCATAAACTTTAAATCTTGTAAATCTTCATTCTTGCTTGTTCAAAGCTCTTTCTAATATTCAGAATCAAAGAGTTACTGTATGCCACCCACCTGTCAAATGTGATTTTGATGGCACGTCCAGGTTCTGCTTCAATCACCCACTCACAGTTAAGGGAGTCTTTGTAATAACCAGGCCACCCAGGAGATAATATCACTCCACTTGGAGCCGAATAGTGGCCTCCACATGGGGCTGTGAGGGGAGAATAAAGAGGCAAGTGAGAGAAGAAGTACAGGACACCCAATGTGTCAAAGTACAAATTAATGTATAACAAAAGAAATTACAATACTGTGCAAAGGATTTGAGTCGCTGCTCACTTGCAGTAATACACTGAAACATGTAAATGATAGAAGTCCAGTGTATAAGGCAAAAACAGAGTGTGTACAATTCTAATAAAGTAGAAAGTCAATATTTGATCATCTTCATTCATCAGCACAACCTGAACTGACTTAGTCAAGCTTTATTGTAATTTCTTACAGTGGTCATTTAGAAGTAGACATTCAACCCCACACTGCTTGAATAATGTTGAGGTCCAGGCTCTGGGGAGACCAATACATGACTGATACTAAAATGCAGCCCTAAACCACGACAGAGCCTCCACTGTGGGTGTGACACTTTCATCTGACCTCCTCTGGATATATTGATGCGTCATTCAAGTCCTGTTTCAGGTCTTTATTGGATTTTATTTCATATTTCTTCAGGACATGACTTTAAATCATCTAATGTAGATCATTTTTAGTCACTTCAGTTTTTGTCCTCCACTTGTCCAGTTTCCTCAGTTTTTTTAAGGGCAGACTGTACACCATGCTATGCCAAGTTTTTAGCTAATAGTGCTTTTTGAATCATCTCGCTGATGTCAAAATGCTATTTTGTGCTGGTCAGTTGTGTTGTCTTTTGTTGGGTTTTTTTTGGGGGTTTTTTAAGATTCAATTAATAAATGATGGGTGAGTGTTGCACAGTACTGTATATTTAGTCAAGTTTAGCAAATCAGGCCCACCTGCTACTAATAAGTAGGTATTTTTATATTTATATTTACATTTTTATCGTTTTTCTTTTTTACATTGGAGTTGTGCAAAAGCATAACTTCAATTTTACTATTTATTTTGAAGACAGTGGACTTCTGTGGACTTCATAATCTTGGGTCAAAAGGAAACACGATTTCCACACTTCTTTTTTCTTTGAGCTGCAAAAAAGTTCTATTATGTTCACCAGCTGGACACTAACACTGTTGGCTTTTGGCTGACAGCAAGCTGAAAAATGAAAAATCTGCTAAAATATTTATTGAAAATGAGGGAAAGAGAAGAGAACAGTTTTATGCATATAAGTTAACTTGTCAGTGCGATTAACATTTTCCACACTAGACACGGGTATTTGATGCTTTGGCCAAATAGCATATACATAGCATACTGTAGGTTTAATTACCATTTAAATACTCCAAAAAACATGCAACAGATTCAGATTCTTGCCCTTGACAGAGATTCTGATGAAGCAACCCACAGCTTTGAATATTTAATAAAAATAAAGATAAATTGTGTGCTCAGAAATATGTCTACAGTACATGATGCAAGGCTAACATAAATTATTCATATTATGTAAATATACACGAACACTTAAAAGGAACATGAACAATCACTCAACAGTTATTACAATGTAGTATTAGCCTAGAGCCATTCTGCTGCACTCTTTTTTTCCAAGTTTATTTAAACTTTAACTAAGTGTCTCAAGTCAATTTGTTCTAGTCTGTACCTCCTGAATACAAGTAAGTGGATTTTCTATCCAAGTGGTTATAGACACACATTAGATACAATGGATCTTGGGACTTTAAATGACCTGGAGCATAATTAACACAACCCTTCTTTGTACTATCAAAGGCTCTGTCACCAATAGCTGTGTTGAAAATATCTTGAGCTAATTATATTTACCACTGGAGCAATCTCAAAAGCACTTGTGCTCTAGCGAACATCTCTTCATTCCGTTTGAGAATCGCAGGTCAACTTCGCATTTTACTTTTCTGTACTCAACAACTTTTACAGAAGCTGTTGATTACACTCTGAACTTATGCGACTTTACTTTAAGGTAATAATATAATCGAATAATATAAATAACTTCAGGCAAAGTGCTGCGCCGCGACTTTACTTGACATTTAAAGAAGTCACAGTTATGTTTAACACATTCACATAGTGTCCAGTGTCTTTACTTTCACTTTTAGCTGCCGATCATCTCTGCTGCACTCCTTCCACACAGAGAGAATTTTAAATTGCCAAGTACTTCTACAGACAGAATGTTGGTAAGCTATTAGCTATTTGTGTGGCAGCAGTTTATTAACAGTTATTTCCCTGGGTGTTTAGGTTAACTGGCCACCTCCATATTTTTCCTTCTGTTGAACTGACAGGATATAATTTCTGCCTCCACAGAGTTTTTACAGCATTAATGATGAGATCTTGGATAGCATATTGTTCCCTAGTTAATAGTTTAAGCAGCAATCCAGCCAATATTTACCTTCACATTTAGGAATAGGCCCACTCCACATGACTTTTCCTCTTTCTAACTGACAGGAGATGGTCTCAGTTCCTTGGGTTTTGATAAAACCGTCCTCACAAACCACAGAGATGGAGCTGCCAAGCTGGAAGCTATCTCCAAAGCGGCGAGCGTTGATGGGAATGCCAGGGTCTGGGCACTCATTATGGCCAAATGCTGTGGTAAAAAAGTTACAAGGAGACACAGATATGATGAGGGAGATATTGGAGACTAGCGCTTCACATAGAGAGACAGACACACACACGAGAAATGTTATTAAAGAATATGAGACCTATACTTTACAGCCATTCACAGGCTATTTTGCTCATCATTTTGATGAAATATTTCAGAAGTGATGATGCAGATCTATATGCTGCTACTTGAAGTCTTCTGCTGTTCGGTCCTTGCCAGCATAATATCTAAAATTTCTTTTGTCTGTTTTATGCTCCCGTCATGTTGTTTGCACATATGATCATTGCTCATAATACAGTATGTTTGCTTGATGCTTTATATGCATCTGCTCCTGATAAAAGGCAAAGTCCAGCCTATGAATGCTCATGTTTTGCCAGTTGAAGCAGCTTGGTGTTTTTAGTTGATAAAGCATTAAAGATGCAGTCATAGAAAAAAAAATAAAGTCATATACACAAAATGATGTGAGATGATATCGCAAATAGAGTGTGAGAAAACTCGTGGACAGAACACTTTGGCAGATATGTTTGCCGTCAAACCCAGCCTGATGCAAAGATCAATATCAATTTCCATTTCTGTTGCCCGGGATCCAGACGTGTTTTGCCTAAATTAGCTCAAAGACTGCAAGCGGGGGCAAGATCTTTTTTGGTGTACATGCTGTATCCTGATGTCTTATAAGCTAGTCAACAACGCATCACATAGATTTTGATCAGCTCCAAAGATTTGCACAGATGACAACAATGTAAGGGAGACGGAGCTTCTAACTGCGGGTAAAATTCTAATGTCTATTCTAATGCAGGTTAAAGAGTCACGATATGATGTTTAAAAAAAGACCATTTATGAATTTTTGGAGGATTAATTTTTTTTCACTTTTGACGGAAATAGGCTGACTGTTTCCTCTTGTTTCAAGTCTTTCAAGCCTAAATACATCCTGGACCTCTCTATGTACTGGACGCACAGAGATGAAAATGGTATCCATCTTGTCATCTGAGTCTACGTTTGACAACAAACAAGCAAAAAATTGCCCAAAAATGTTCCTTTAAAGCTTCTCTTGCCTTTGCAAGTACTTTGTTCTGCAACCTACACCTCTATTCTTAGCTGCTATAATAATCACAGGACCTCTCTTCTATAACCCGTTGTCTTCAGCGCTACTGAAACTTCTAGTTGGGAGTGAATTAAAAGAGCTTTATCTAAATCAAACTGAAATATTTACTACATGGTTTTCAACATCTTGGTTAGAAGTTATGCCAAGATTTACATGGAGCTCTTTGCAGATGTCTTGAGCCACCCCTCATTTACGTTGCTAGGAAAATAGGGAATATGTACAGCGATTTACTGTAAAGTGCAAACATACATCCAAATGAAGCATATAAAGCAAAACCACACTTGTTTGTACAATCCTAATGGGCCTGGAAGTCAAAATTTGGTATGGTCACCAACACAAGTAAGCAAACTAGTTTTCTAGGCTTCTTGAAGGACATTTAAGGCTCTTCTTTGGATGTTGGCTGCTTTTTGTTCTGTTCTCTGTCAAGATGATGCCACAATGCTTCAACAATTTTTAGGTCAGGTCTCTGGGGAGGCTGATCCATGACTGATAGAGTTCCACTGTCTCTTTTTTCCAGGTATTATTTTACTGCATTGGGATTGTATTTGGGACCACTGTCATGGTGAAAAATGAAGCTGTTACAGGTGTTCAGATCATTTCCAGATGGTACTGAATAGTGATGGTGCTTTTCTGCATTCATAATACCAATAATTTTGATAAGATCCCCAACATCACTGGATGAAATGAAGCCCCAAACCATGAGGTTTGCGTTACGTCGGTTCATCATTTGAGTTAGTGCTTTTTTATGCTTGAATTATTTATCGGTCAGTCTCGAGTAACTTTCCTCTGATAATGGCCAAGTACAAGGATAGGAGTGAAAATGAATGAAAGAAACACAGCCTATTGTCCAAAGGAAAACCTTGAAAGACCTTCAGAAAGCCTGGAGAACTAATGCTCAAGATCACTTTAAAGATCACTTTACAAGAAAGTCTGACTCCTTGGAAGCAAAATATAATGAAATGAGTGATGGCCCAAGAGTTCTGCAGAGTACTGTGTAAAGTGTAATCATATATATATGTGTATATATATGTGTATATATATATGTGTATATATATATATATATATATATATATATATATATATATATATATATACACACACATATATATATATATACATATATATATACATATACATATATATATATACATATATATACATATATATATATATACATATATATACATACATATATATACATATATATATATATACATATATATATATACACCCAGCACGCCCCTGCGGGCGGTTTATCCTTCAAGCTCGGGTCCTCTACCAGAGGCCTGGGAGCTTGAGGGTCCTGCGCAGTATCTTAGCTGTTCCCAGGACTGCGCTCTTCTGGACAGAGATCTCCGATGTTGTTCCTGGGATCTGCTGGAGCCACTCGCCTAGCTTGGGAGTCACCGCACCTAGTGCTCCGATTACCACGGGGACCACCGTTACCTTCACCCTCCACATCCTCTCGAGCTCTTCTCTGAGCCCTATATATATATATACATATATATATATATATATATATATATATATATACACACATACATACATATATATATATATATATATATATATATATGTATATAGCACTATATTGCTTCAAAATTAACAGTGCCTTTATTTCTGTGTTTCTGGGGTTTGACCTTTGCAAATGAAAAAAAATATGACTATAAATCAAATTTCAGATTTCAAGCTTAACTTGGATTTCGTTCATGTGAAGCATTTTATGATAATTCTATTTTTAGCAGAGAAAACAAAGTTGCTCATTTGCCTAGATTTAGGCCAAAGAAAGAGGATGGAATACATACTACTGTATGTGATATTAAATCCTCTTCCTGACATAGAGTGATCAGCCTGAAACTCCAGCCTCAGTGTGTTGGTATTAGACGTCAGATGGGAAGGACTCTCAGCTCCAGAGAACCTCCCAATGACCGTGGCATCATTTGTCTCGCCATCTTTCACTGTTAGGGAATCATAAGGTGCCTCAAGGTCAAAGTCATTAAATGCCAAGTGTATTCTGGAGCCCGGATCTGATTGGATGAGCCAAACACAGTTCATGTTGTTCCCATAGCCTTCTGGGTAATCCGGTGAGAGGACGGTTCCTGAGGGAGCAGTGAAGTTGGACATGCAGGGGACTGTGGGAGGAAGAGAAGTACAAAATCACAGACAGTAACAGACAGAGAGACAGACAATTTTCAGAAAGCATATGAGGGAGGGGAAAGGCATACAGGGAGAGAAATTTTCTGTTAAATATTCATCTCCACAGCGTCATCGGTCATCATGCGCCCCAGGCCATAATAAACTCTGTACTGTCGCCTCAGTGACAGGTCACAATGAAATTTATCAACATCACAGCAGTGCACATGCCACATTTTTTTAGTTCAATCCAATGCTGTCATATACCTGAAAATCAATTACAAATAATTCTAACACTTACATATGCATATAGGGATATTTGCAGACCACTGATTGTTGTCTTGGCAGGAGATCGTTTTTTCTCCAATCAGCTCAAACCCAAACTGGCATTCAAATCTCAGGATTCCTCCATTTGAAAAGTTGTCACCTTCTCTTATTCCATAGAGAGGAGTTCCAGGGTCTCCACAACTCTCTTTGTCTATTTCTGGAATGACACAGATTCAAAAGAAGACATGAACAGCAGCATGGTCCCCAAAGACGGCTATAAACAGTCCATGTTGACAGGAATCCTAACCTAAACCGTTACGATCATATGCTATACACTTCAGTCACTGTGAAAAAACAACCCATAAAAAGATAACATGAAAAATGGCAAAAAAAATCCAGCTGCCAAGTAGATGAAACATAAAGTAATTTGATCATTCAGCATGAAAAGAAGAAAAAGAGTAGCACATACCAAAGGAAAACTGAAGAAAGAGCTGGGACTGACATAAAGTGCTCACTACATACAGCCCAGCAATAGAAAACAACTTTACTGAGACAATTTGTGAGTACTGCAGTCACAGAGGTTGCCAAACTTGGTCAAAGTGTTGGGAAAATTTAGTGAAACTAGCTACTTGTTTACAATCATTACTTGATTCTTATTTGCATTATTTACATATCACTTTTGTAATACTTCTATCATCATTTGTTTTTTTTTTTACAAGATCTTGCCTGTAACCCATGACTGTACAATCTGACAGCAGTAGAGCAGCGGTCCCCAACCTCTGGGCCACGGACCAGTACTGATCTGTGAGTCGTTTGGTACTGGGCTGTGAGAGGTGAGGCTTGGGCGTGAAATTTATGGTTTTCGGGGGTTTTATTGTTATTTTTAAATCGTTTTTATTGTTAACTCAGTTTCCCTGGGTTTTTTCCAATGTGCTATGAATAAATCATCTTTTTTGGCATTGGTTTTATTTTGTTGTATTTATCCGCGACACCTTAAAGGCCGGTCCGTGAAAATATTGTCGGACATAAACCGGTCCGTGGCACAAAAAAGGTTAGGGACCGCGGCAGTAGAGGACACCTTGGGTCACGTGGACGGTACTTTTGAAGTAGTTTTTGGTGTTATGAAGAAACTCAAGGGTGACAAGACACTGTAAACTTTAGACCTTATATCTGCAACTCAGCTTTACACCTGTTACTTCAGTTTTGTCACTTAAGCTAAATTATAAATTAACTGTTTTTGACAGTCAGCACACCGAGTGTTTCTTCCCAGAGTCTGGCCTTAACAACATTTGTGCAACCATGCAGTGCTATCAGTCTCAAATCCTCCGTGGTTATCTTACTGTGTTGTGCAACACTATGTCATGCTACAAGAGCTCATCATCCATTTTGAACAGAAACACACTGCCAACTGAATCTAGTCTTACTCGAAGGTGATTGGCTCTTGTTTCGCTGAGTCAGGCGAATTTCTGAAATGCGTCTGCTTCTCAGTTCATGTAGCCTGGAGCAGATTTTGTATCCCTCTCTTTCTGTTTCCTCCTTCCCCTGAGTTTGCAAGTATTCATGACACATCTTTTTTTTAACATTGACTCTGACCATAAGGTTGGACAGATCCTTCTTCTGATTCTACATAACGGCTCCACTGTGTCACCATAACTCTTTATAATATGTTGTATACGGGATATCAGGAAACATACTTTCTATTTTCCCAGCCTTCCTCTCCTTTAATCCCCTGCTCTGCTTTCCTGTTTTCAGCATTATTTACAGGAGTGGCCCATGGCACGAAGCAAAGGTGTGTGTCTTTTTGAGTGTGTGCGCATTTCTGTGTGTTTCACTGTTGCTGCGAATGTGTGTCTCGGTGTGCGTGCTTGTGATGTATTGCATTAATTTCCATCATGACATCGTCTTTATGAGACCCACAGACTCAACCAATCACAGCCTGCCTAACACACTTGCTTGCACGTGAACACACACACACACACACACACACACACACACACGCAAAGACACCTAGCGAAGGAATTGAGAACAAATTACTTTGGAGAGAAAGCGGCACGCTGTCGGAACATTCCTGTATTGCTACTGCTTTTCTTCCTCACATGCACGCACGTACACACACACACACACACACACACACACACACGCACACAGTACAGTACATGCATGCAACACACAGAGACTTAAACAAACCCAATCCCCCATATGCAGTCAGTGTCTTCCTTTGCATCATACACACCGATACACACACACACACACACACACACACACACACACACACAATCATATTGTGCTTGTAACAACAAGGCTGACAGATTCACAAAGGGGATTAGACTCCTCAAAGAGTATCTAAGAGTGTGAGTGAATATGTAACTTCTACATTATGTCTGGATTGCACATTTAGCTAAATTCCAATTCACACCATATTGTCCACAAAAATACATACCCTGATGAGGTACAACAATAAAACCAGTGGCAAAAAAGAGTGAATAACACAGATCAAACCTTTCGTCCAGGCATTTACTGTAGGTTGATGTTAACTGTACAAGTAACTCCCATCTAAACACATGCCTGCAGCCAGCAAAACACCATAAAAAAGATCCATAGGTGTTACTCAGGTTCTGTAAGAACACGAGTCCCATCCCTAGAGGTCCTGTATCCATGACCTTGTGGGTCAGAGTCATTTTGGTGTGACAAGTATGACCTACACAGTATTAAGCAGGTGGTTTCCATCTTCTTTGGTAAATACAGGCACGTACAGACACACAGGCACACATAAAAGGGTAGTGTGCAAAATACACTACCTATTCCATATCTGAAAGAATAAGCTAATAGATTTTGGAAGGGATAATGAGACTGAGGGAAAAACTTTATTGGCCGTTTCTCTTTTGTGACAACTGTAAAATGTGCTTTAAGGCTTTGTTGCTAATGGTGAATGAATGCGTAATGTATCATATGCATAATCTAATCTCTGCAAACTGTTTCTTTCAACTGGAGGCTGCCGCTGTTCTGCTATAACAGAGGTCACAAAATAAGAGCATTAAACCCATTAAACCACAACAAATAATAATCCAAGGCAGCTTTTATAGCAACGGAAAAGAGAGGTATTGAATGGAAAGTCTATTAGTACTCTCAAACAGGTTTGCAATGTGAAGAAGAAATGAGAAATTCAGCCCGTCTAATTAGCGTGTACTTGTCTGATTCTGTGACCTAAAGGGAGTGGCTCAAATTGACTTGTTCACACTGTAGACATCAGCGAGGATGCTCTGTTGAATAAAAATGATCTCATTTATTACACTCACAATACTGACATTCTTTTCCGCCTCTCTCAGGTTCCAAACCAGGCCACCGAGGAGCTTTTGAGGATTGATTTGATGGGAGATGTGTATAAGAAAGACATCAATTTTCTGTTCTCATTAAAACACACAATCTATGTCAGCGCTTCTTACACAACGTGCACAAAATGTTTCCTATTCAATTGTGTAACTTTCAAATACCAGTAAATCTCACTAAATTGGACTTCAGGATGACAAATAACAACTGGGGTGCATTCTTTGATCTTAACACATTATGGTGCAGAAATGTATCACTTCAGCCCGCTGTAAAAACGCCTCGGCAACCCACCCACATCCTGCCTCATGACCTTGTAATGATCATCAGTGAGCTTCAGAAAGACTCCTGCAATCATCTATGTAGAAAAAAAAAATACAGACCACTGAACGAGACATGTTGCACATATTGCAGAGGCATTTTTGTCAATAATGCTTTAGAGATGTTTGGTTACTTCTCTCCATCTGGAAACATCATCCCACAAAGTCTAAAAGAACAAATCTGAACAGCAAAATAATAAATAATAATAATAAATGAATAAATAATAATAAAATAAAAGTGAACGCGCAACAGCCGTCAAGTACACAGTATCAAATCAAACCAGAAGTGCAAACCAAGGCTGCCGAGTCTATAAAGCACCGTTTTCTAAATCTCGCTTCTGTTTAAAGTAAAAGCAAAGAGCTTAATGAGCTCTAAAAACCATCTGGAGCTCCTCCTCAATCAGTTACTTCATGACCAGCGAGGGCCAAAATTACATCTTGTAAGTAAACATTGCGAAATCAGTCTGTGTCTGTTTATTCTAACTTAGCATTTAGAGAATCCTGTGGACAGGGAAACTGACATCTGAAACCACCATTGAGCAAAACAACTCTTCGCTCATTGTGCCTGCTCAGTTACCCAATGCCATGCCTAATTTGAAATATATATAATTTATTAAGTCTTAATGTGAGAAACAATTAAATGCCTTGTAAATTTGGATGGAATGATCAGCATATGTAGCATTTCAATGCCACTGCCTGGACTGAAGATTACATGAGTCAATAATTCATGAATAGAAAATGAAATACGCTTTACAGAGTCGTGATTAGGTAAGCCCTGCCCTTCACGAGTTACCTCGGGAATGCATACGCTTACAAAAAAAGAAAAAAGTAAAAAATGCATCTAGCTTTGACTCACTACTCCAATACTCAGCTTACTGACTGCAAAATTGAACCACGTTTCTGGTTATGTTGCAAATAAATATTTCATGAATTTGTATTTGTATTCCTCTGCCGCTCTCAATGAATGCTGTTTCATCCGGTATGATCAAGAGGGTCCTTCTCAATACCTGAACTATGTACAGTGGAATTGAAATACAACAGGCTCTGCAAGATCCAGTGTAGCTTTTGTTATTCTTGGAAATACTGTGTCCACCAGTAAACAATATCCATAAGATAATTCGGTTTATCTGTCAGGCATCGTTGCAAAGTCCCTCCCTCTTTCTCACTCTCCATTTAGAATAACTGTGCAATCTGATTAGTCCATAAACAGTTCTCATGCATCTATCCAGGTTGCACAGAAAAAAAAAAACCCCAGACTGCTTCAAGCTGAAGAGAAAAAGATGAAGAGGACTTGGCAAAGCATGGCAGGGTTAACACAGGAAATGTATTATAGATAGAGGTAAAGAGTAGTGTATTAGACAAACCTGCTGTCACACTTAAAAATGCATGGAAGCACAAAGACAGACAGAGATGAATTCATCACTGACAGCCATACATTGCTGTCTCTCTGTCTCTCTCAGCACACACATACATTAAGGATCCGACGAATCAAGGGTCATTGTGCCATAAAAATCCACCTTGACATCCTTCCCTCCAATAAAGCACATCACATATTAAAAACCATAAAGAGCAGATGAAAAAGCTAAAATAAAAACCTCAAAAGTAACGGCTGACATTATGGCTCAGTGATGAGATTGTGTTTAAGGCAGAATAGAGCAGAAAAACAGCAGCCTGTACACTCAAAGTCAAGTATGGGAATATCAGCGTTGATGTTTTTAGTCTTTCCTGTGCAGTATTAGCAGATAAGCTAATAGCGCACTGCGATAAACCTGGCAACACCTAACTACAGTAGAGAAAAAAAACAAAACATTTGTCATGACTAACACCATTTCACCCTTTTTTTCAGCTGGCCACGAAGCAGGCACTTGATGTTTATGCTGCACTTCTCAAGTCTGCTAGATCGGTATTATATAACACAGGATGATGGGATAATGCGAGAATGATGCATTTAAAAAAGCTGGAGCTGGGGGGGGATGACTCATCGCTGGAAACTAATTCTCAAAATCACCATTCAGATGTGTTTGTATGAAAAATGATTCAAATATTTGCACTTTTTGTTCTTTTAAGGTCACCATACATTTAAAAAAATCCATACACACAGATTTCTGTACTGTGTTTATGGACACAAAACTGGTAATACAGATTACTTGCTCAAAATTAATACACAGTCCAAATCAGAGTTTTCCTGGCTCAGAATTCATTGTTAGAAGTGAATACTGGTGATTACAAAGGCATAACACACCTGGTAATCAATTTAATAGTCACATTCCTTATCAAAACACTCATTTAGTGAGTTGAAGGCAAGCAAGAGCCAATACCTTTTTTCAAATGGTAAGAATCAGCGAGTACTCCAAAGCGGACCAGAGGGTATCCTCTGTGTGGAGTGTTGACTGCTGCATCAATCCAATTGGCATCTGGTGGGTTTAAATTATAGAAAGCAATGCTGGTACTCTCAAATCTCATTCAGTACTTAAAAGCTCAAAACTAAGATGAAGTGGTGGTGACGCTTGAATGGTGAAGCCCCTCTGCTGTCATACAAAGAATCTTAAAAGGCTTTGCAGCCAAAGCCGGTCGGAGCGGGCACGCTCCGTTTTGCGTAACTATTTTTAAATCCAGTAGCACTGCAACCACGTAAGCTAGCGCAATAATTTTCTTTGCATGTGAAACCAGAGGAGTTGCACTTACATCTTATGCCATCAGCTTGTCCTAGGTCACAGTTTCCTTCCACATATGGCTTTGCAAAAATTGCATAAAAAGCACTTGCAGCAACAAAAACATAATATTCCAGAAACACGCTTTGCCGATCCGATCAGCTGTTCGTAACACTTCCTATGTCCATCAGCCCGAACTATCGCATGTCCACCATGACCCGCCGAAGCCGGAAGTGACGTCATTTTGCAGAAATGTAGTTTTTTACCATCAGGGCCTTATGAGCCTGTACTGGTGTTTTTAAAAGTTATGTTTGACTTTATGACTTTCTGTGTCATTTCTGGTATGGTTAGGACTCATATTGCACAGCTGGAAATAGTTTATTTTGATGCACATGCTGTTTTTTTTTGCAAATTTGCACTATAATATTTATTTTCCATCTCATGAAGCCAAGAAGATAATTCAGTACAGTTTTTTTCTTCTGTGTTGTGGTAATTCTATTTGGAAAAAAACACATATTCATATTTTCAATATTAGTCAGACAGTTGAAACAATATGATTTATTCATCAGTCTTATCCACCAAAAAGAAGAAACTCATCAACACTGCCGAAAGTAATGAACTTCAGTGACATTCAATTTTTAATCCATAGAGTTTAAGGTTTAATGTGATTGTCCCACCCTTTGCAGGTATAACATCTTCAACTCATGGATTTTCACAAGGTGTAGGACTGTATTTATGGGAACTTTTGACCATTTTTCCAAAGGTGTATTACTGAGGCTAGACACTGATGTTGGCAAAAGGCCTGGCTTGCAATCTGTGCTCTAATTCATCAAAAGATGTTCTGTCATGTTGAGGTCAGGACTCTGTACAAGCCAGTCAAGTTCTTCCACACCAAACTCACTCATCCATGTCTTTATGGACCTTGCTTTTTGCACTGATACAATCATGTTGCAAGAGAAAAAGGGCCAACTGTTCCCACAAAATTGGGAGCATGAAATAGTCCAAAATGAGG
Source organism: Diplotaxodon limnothrissa (assembly GCF_057381915.1). Classification (NCBI taxonomy): domain Eukaryota; kingdom Metazoa; phylum Chordata; class Actinopteri; order Cichliformes; family Cichlidae; genus Diplotaxodon; species Diplotaxodon limnothrissa. Next base: position 15,899,253 of record NC_140616.1, on the reverse strand, counting down.
AATGTTTGAGGCACATTGATCTTTCAGAAGCAACTTTTTCTGCCAATCAAACTAGGAAGGGTTATGAGGGCATTTCCAAATGATTTGAAGTCTATCATTCCACAATGAGAAAGATTACTGAGAAGTAGAAAACATTGCAGATAACTGCCAATCTTCTTGGGAGTGACTGTCCCAGCAAATTCACCCCAAGGTCAGATTGTGCAGCGCTCAGAGAAATTGCCAAAAATGTAAAGCATAGACTTTACAGGCCTAGGATGGTAAATCTTAAAGTTCGTGAGAGAACAATTAGAAAAAGACTGAACACACCCTCTTAGATGAACCTTGGCTAGATGTAGAACAAGCACTCTGCAATAATCTAGAGATCTCAGACCTACCATTTATCAGCTCAAACATCCAACGACATGAATGCTTTAAAAGCATCAACATCAGCTCTTCTCTGACAGCATGGTGGGAGTTTCTAAAATTGACGGCGTCTTCATTAATCCCATGCAAACGTACACCTATCTGGAACAACCCTGACATATTACAAAACAATAATATGATAAACTTTTCAGATTGGAGTGATAAAGGAATCAAATATTTAGAACATATACTAGAAGGAACAGAATTTATTTCATTTGACGGACTAGTTACACAATATGGGATCAACAAGAAAAGATTTTTAGAATATCAACAAATTAAATCCATAGTAAAAAAGAAATTTAAACCGGGTCAAGTTGAACTACAAACACCACCAAGTGTGGTTCAATTTCTTACTCTTAAACCCCCCAAATTACTATCCAAAATATACAGAATGCTTTCTAAAACAGATGAATCAATATCACTTCCTATTGCAAAATGGGAAGCGGATTTATCAGTTAACTTAGACCTAAACTTCTGGTCTCAGATTTGCTTAAAAACCTTTCATCTAATTAGAAATCCCAGTCTTCAATTAATTCAATACAAAATATTACATAGAGTGCACTATACAGGTCATCGGATGTTCAAGATGGGCTTTACGTCTACCAACAACTGCTCACACTGCCAAACCAATTCACCGGACAATTATATCCACGCTCTTTGGTTCTGTCCACCAGTTCAGAAGTTTTGGCGCGAGATATGTGAAGACTTATCGAAGTGTCTGAAATGTAACATTCCAACTTCCCCCTTAGTGTGTTTGTTGGGCAGCTTAGATAATGTCACTTCAGAAAAGAATATAGCCCATATGGTTTTCACTGCCCTATGCATAGCCAAGAAAACAGTCCTCATGAACTGGAAAAATAAAAATAATCTTAATTCTAACCAATATAGAAATTATCTATTAGACTACATTAGTCTTGATACAGCCTCTGCCACCACATCAGATCAATTGCTCTGGGCTCCTTTGATCAGCTCCATCACCTAGTGGGGGTGGGGGGTCATAGTTTGGTCCCGCCTTCACTGTTGTGATTGGTGTGGGGGTAGGGACAGGCTTAGGGCGTCGGGGGGTTCCCCGGAGGCATCTTCCTTGGGGGGCTCAACCCGGGGTAGCGGTCATGTCCGGTTAGGGGCTCTGTTGGCTCTCAGGTGACTGTTTCCTCGCGGCTGCGTGCAGCGGGGCTAGGGGAGGGTCTGTGCTGACGGACGTGGGTTACTGACCTGGTAGCCTGGCTGCTCCTGGGTGGGTCCGGGATGGGCGTGAGGTTCTGGGGGCGCTCCGTCTCTGGGCTGGGACCCGGACCGGGCCTCGGGGGCTTGGGTCCTGGTTGGTGTGTTGCCGGGGTTGTGGGCGGGTGGGTGCATGGGGGCCCGGCCCTGGAGCAGGGTGCCGCCGGTGCATCGAGCCACCTGGGGGGCTCTTCAACTGGTGGGGGAGATTGTCACATCTTCCTCAGGAGCTCCCTCTGCAGGAGGGGGAGATACAGGAGAGGTGGAGGAAGATCTCAGCCTGGGTGTTTATTGTCTTATGTAGTCTGGAAGATGAGTGGATGGTGGGGTGGGTGCAGTTTTCTCTGTGGTGGGGTTGGGTGGACTGTCCCGGGCTCTGTGGGGCCGGGCGGCGCTGCTGCACTGGGCCCCGGTCTGGATGGGCCTGGGCCCCCTTTCCCTGGCGGGTCGCGGAGTGTGGGGGTGCCTACTGGGGTCAGCGGGGGAGCTGGCCCCAGGGAGGGGTCACTTGCCCCTCCCTTCCTTCCCTCCCCATCTCCAGCTGCCTCCCTCTTCCCGCTCCACCACAACCACCCACACATGCAGGGCCTTGGAGTAGGGGTATGTCACCAGGGTGCAGAGGAGGCTACCCCCCCCCCCCCCCTCTGTCCCCTTCTGGCTGCCTCTGCCTCAATTTTATCCCACAACTTAGACATTCACATTACTCACACTCTCATTACACATACATATAGGATCTTGGGGGTGGGCACGATACACGGAGTCCAAAGTACCATCAGGGTGTACACCCCACCCCTGGCATCGTTGCCCACCTCTCAATTTTAAATACACATAGACATTGAGGGCTAGCAGGAGGGACCATGCGCTTACCTGCTGCTCTCTGGCAGGTAGCTCCAAGCCCTCCTGGGTTTTAAATGCACCTTAGAACACACATGCATCAACATTACAATGAGCGGGTGGAGGGAGGTTCGGAGTCTTCTCTCACCCCCGTTCTCTGCGACCTGCTGGAGCAGGGGGGCTAGGAGGAGGAGTTGGCCGTCCGACTGCGGTCTGGAGTGTGGAGCCTTCCTGCTGCTGCGGAGTCGGGGCGGTCTGCCTCCCCCCACCGCAGGGAAAAGGGAAACACCACCTGGGTCTGGGTGCAGTTCCCCCCTCCAGGGGCGGGGGCACCTAGACCCGGTTTGTAGAGTACGCTTGGGGAGTGTGATCGTGTGTACAACGTCTTTTTATGTCTGTCTCCACGTTGGTTGAGTGTGGAGTAAGTGCATATGAGAGCATGAGGGTGGGAATGGATGTTTGTATCTGTGTGTGCCTGTATGTCTGTGTCTATATGTCAGGTTGGGTGTCAGGCGCCACCTCTCTGGGGACATCTCAGGCCCTCCAAGGTTTGGAGGCCTATCTCCCCCTACCACCACTTCCCCTGCCAGTGGCGGACTCCCTCAGACATCGGTGCGTTGGTGGTTCTTTGTGTCCGGGGGTGGGCGTCCAGGTACACACCGGCTCACTCCTTGGCGGCCGCTTATCGGGGCCTGGAGCCTGGGGCTCGCTCGGGCCACTTCGGAGGTGGGGTGCCCCCGGCCTCTCGGCCTGGGGCTCGGTCACTCAGGTGCAGCTGGCTGCCGGCGGAGCTCACGGGCGCGTCACTGCAACTCCCCCTGGCTTCTGCTCCGCGGCTGCTGAGTGAGCCCTCATCTGGGACTCTCCTCAGCTCTTTCCGGGACAGTGGCGCGGCTGCCCCTCTGTTGGTCTTCCTTGGTCTCTTGTGTTCTGGGGGCCTCTGGATGTCTGGAGTTTTGATTTCCTCCACACCTGCTTCATGCCCTGGAGGACGGGGCTGTGGCCCCCCCCACACCCTCTAGCAGATTATTACATGAAGGAACCTTTTAAAAAACAAAAAACAAGCGCGTCCATGCTCACAGGTGTACACACGGGTGATCACACCCACAAACTACACCCTTTTTGGCTCCTACCTCAAAGCACACTGTGTTCTGTTGATCTTATGTGCTGCACAATAATGTTTAACATTTAGTATTTACTGTCATATTCCCATATATCATTGTGATGTTGTTTATTCTATTACTCTTGTTCTCTTCTGCTTGCTTTCTTTTTTCTTTCTCAGCAGGTGACCCAGGTGATTGATATATGCATTTTTTTTTTCTCTGCCCGTTCTGTTGGTTTTTGTCTTTTGCCCTTCTCCCCCGTCCCTCTTCTCAGCTGTTTCTCTTTCCCTCTTTCTTTCTCCCCTTCTTTCCCCCAGTCAAGTCTGTCCCGTATTCAGTAAGTGAAAATAAAATAAACAATAAAAGGTGAATCAAATGGACCATTACGGCAAGGCTGGGATGGTCAATTTGGTAAAGTAAATCCGTTGGGCATCTTTCTTTGCCTTTAGACAACAATTCTGAGGGCAAAAGAGCCAAACGGGACAGGCCAAAAAGAAAAAAAAAAAAAAAGAAAAAGACTGAACAAATATGGCTTGTTTGGAAGTTAGAAAGCCTTTCTCTAGAAAGAAAACGGCAGCACCACTTAGGTTTGCAAAGTTGCACACAGCATATCAGCACAAACTCCTCATCAACTGTCAAGCACCGCGGTGTAGGGGTGATGATTTCAGCTTGTTTTGCAGCCACAGGACTTGAGGACCTTGCAATCATTGAGCACAAATTCCTTGGTATACCAAATTATCAAGAGTTAAACGTGAGACCATCTATCTGACAGCTAAAGCTCTGCCAAAACCAGGTTATGAACAACACAATGATCCCAAGCACAGCACCAAATCTACAGCATAACTGAAAATGAAAAGAATCAATACATTGCAATGGCTCAGTTAGCGTCCAGATCGCAACATGGATGAAATGCCGGGGTGGGACCTTAACACTGTGTGCTTTCTTTTTACCATGACTGTGTATCAATTGCCCTACTGAAACAAATACATAAATATGCCAATACATTATATCCTCAACCCAATTTTCACTGTTATGCCGATGACACCCAGCTCTACCTTTCTTCTAAACCCAATTCATCCCTCTCACCTACCTCCCTCTCAAACTGTCTTATTGAAATTAGATCCTGGTTCTCCTCCAATTTTCTCAAACTTAACAGTAAGTAAAACTGAAGTTTCACTTGTTGGTACACCATCTATCTTAACCAAATCCCACAGTTTTTCCATTAACATGTTAAGAGTTTGGGTGTCATACTTGATAATACTCTTTCATTCCAGTCTCACATTAATTACATAACCCGGTCTGCTTACTTCCACTTACGTAATATTAACCGACTCCGTCCCTTACTTACTCCCCATGCTGCTGCCATCCTTGTCCATAGTCTTATTACGTCCCGTATTGATTACTGTACCGGTAATTCCCTCCTATTTGGTCTCCCTAAAAGGTCCCTTCATAAACTCCAACTTCTTCAAAATTCTGCAGCTCGGGTCATAACTTGCACTCTGTTAAGAGCTCATATTACCCCAGTTCTTCAGCAGCTTCACTGGTTGTCCATAGAAGCCAGGATAAATTTTAAAATCTTACTTCTAACATACAAGTGTATCCATAAATCTGATCCTTCATATTTGTGTGACCTGCTCCATATCACCACTGTTTCCCGCCCTCTCAGATCATCAGCTGCTATTCATCTTACTGTTCCGTCCTCACACCTTATTACTATGGGGAACAGAGCTTTCAGTCGCTCTGCTCCTCGGCTCTGGAGCTCTCTTCCTCCTGCACTAAGAAAATCTGACTCCCTTTCCGTATTTAAGACACAGCTCAAAACACATCTGTTTAAACTGGCTTATTCGCTTTAATGCTGATTTTATCGGTTGTCAAGCTCTGTTTTGTAATTTTAACTTATGTAGTTTATGACTCCTGTTCCTTTTATTTATTTTGTTTTTTGTAAGGTGACCTTGGGTTTCTGAAAGGCGCCCTCAAATTAAATGCATTATTACTATTATTATTAACCCTCACTGACACCTCATTATGGACTGTGAAGACAGATACACAGCATAAGCTCATGATAAATGTATATATCCACAGAGCAGACAGGAACTCATTGAAACGTTAATGTGAACAATGTCGATAATGTCGCAATGCTGCCTTAAATCAATAGCTGTGACATGCCATAGTTTATAATTGACTGAAAGACTGGTGTAAAGTCAGGCTTAACTTCTAAATGTGGGGGACATAACTGCGTTCTCACTGTCATGCTGCAGGGACTCGCAAAAAGCAAGGTGAGGTTAGGTAAATCATAAAATTTTAGGTTGAACACTTGGTTTAAGGTTAGAGTATAGTAAACTGGAGTAATGGTTAGTGTCAGTCTCCAGGGGTTTATGTAAGTAAATACAACGTCCAATAGTGGTGTGAAGTGATGGGAACTCAGCTGTGTGTGTGAGTTTGTACGTGTGTGTGATTTGTATGCTCTGCAGTAGGAGTGGAGTCAAAGTGTTCCCAGGTCGGTGACCTTGGCTTTAATAATAGATGAATGGTGACAAGAAAAAGAGAGGGACACAGGCAGAGACCACGAGAAAGAGAAAAGCAGAAACACAGAGATAGACAGGGAGGGAATGAGTGCAAAAGAAAAAAAGATGCAGGGCTGGTCATTTGACAGACAACAGAGCAGAGAAGGGGTGTCTGATACAGGAAATGGGAGAAGCAAAAAGAGCAGAAAGGAGGAGAAGCAGGGAAACTAAACAACAGTGCATTAGAGAACAACTGACAGAGAAAATGTTGTGATTTCAAAAAGAAGGGAATGAGAGGATGGTGGATAGATAGATGGCTAATAAGGAAAAATGAGACAGAGGGAAAAGGGGAAGAGAGGGAGAATGTGAGGAGCGAGAGGGGTGAGTGACTTGCTGGTAGAGCTTCGTTGGCTTACTGATGGAGGACCTGTCTGACACACACACACACACACACTAACAGAAACCCACATACACACATTGTTAGTGTGGCTTTACAGAAAGGCTGGAGTTACTGATAATGTTTATATTTCATAGCCAAGGTCTACGGGATATGTCTATGTACTCTACAAACACACACACAGTGTGCCCCTTTTTTTTTCTTTTTTTTTTAACATCTCAGGCAAGTACCCACCTTTATATTAAATCTTGTGGGTGATGGAGCCGGCACTCTGAGACAAACACATTTATCTTGTACTGAGAATTGGCGCTTTTCATGGTTTGGGGGTTTGAGCAAAAAAAAAAAGAAAAAAAAGAAATATTTAAAGTACTTTTTTGTAGGTTTTGACAATCTAAGAATGTCAAACACATTTACATAAGTATGATGTAGATGTAATTAAAGGGGGCACACTTAAAAGTCTAATAACAGTACAGTAGATGTTGAGCAGCAAGCAGTCCTTTCTTACATAATATGCTGAGGATTCCTTAAATTGTACATTTATGCTATTTTTTTAAGCTGAACTATAAAAAGTAAACTTGGCATCACTCCCTGGTAAGCAAACAAAGTGACTAAATAGCTAACATAGTTTAACAAAGACACCCCCCCCCCCCCCCCAAAAAAAAGAAAAAAAGAAAAAACCCCTCAAATATTTAAAGAAAAATCCCTCAAACTAAAAATTATATCATTTATTAGGCAAATAACAAACTGAATTTGTGTTTTATACCCAAATTTGAGCTCACACACTGGACTTCAATGAGAAGTCCGAAATTAATCAAGCATAACACTCAACCACTAAAACCAATTTTTGTGTTAAGGACTGCAAGTAAATAACTGTAATTTGGCATCTCAATCAAAAAAATAATAACGAGCTTCATTTTTCTTTTTTTTTCAGCTTTTTAATAAAACAGTAAATTTTAAACTTGATGGATAACAGCATTAATTATATTTTAGCATTAAAAATACTACCTTGATTAAAGAGCTTGTGCACACTGGTGAATTAGCCAATACAGAAACATAAAAATGATTTTGATAATTATGAGGAATTTTAATTGGAGTAGCAGTGTCATAAACCTTACACCGGGTGGTATGGTCCCCACAGCGCACACAGTCTCTTATTGCTTTTCAAAGAACATAAAAGCCAACATAGCTGTGATAAGGTCATTGTGACACAAAATAACAAAACCTTATAACATCAAAATACAAATGCATGGCTTTTGACAGTGAATACGCTCTAACAACACTGCATTGGTCTTCCACGTATTGTGCAGAATAATCTTGCTGTGTACTACTGGGTACAGATTAAGAAAGAAAATCCAGCTCTCATGCCAATGCAATGAAGCAATATTATAAGCATGGGTGCATTTAGATGGTGGCTCTCTCCATTAGCTTTTCTATTGATCTCTATGGTGAAATCACTCAGGAGAAATTAATGGGCATATGCACAATTATCATTGAGACAGGAACCTTATGTCCTTCATAAAGGTGATATGATTTCAAGTTAGTTTTTAAACTTTTTAATATTACCTGCGCATTGTATTATTTGCTTAAAAAATTGCCACCAATACATTTGTTATTTGCAGAGTTACTTTAAGAAAGACAGATCTGCAGTATTTCATTATTTTCTATTTTAATCATTTTGATGTTATGTCTTTTTAATCACTGTGTTTTCAGTATATCATTTGAACTTCACAATGAAACTCAAGGAGCATAAAGGGCAGAGATATATCAAAACAAGTGTCATTGTCACACCCCTTTTGGAACTTGCTGCATTACCAGACTCAGCACTGTGACCTCATTATGACAATAAATCCGCAGATGATGACACCTAAATGAGGTACACAAAGTTCATTTCTGCAGCAAAGCTCCCCTCTCTATGTTTCATGTACTGTGATCAAATGAAAACTACATCCATCACACAGGAAACTTTGGAAAGGTTAATATTTTTAGTTTGGCAGGAGCTGATTCGACAGAACAGAAAAACACTTTGTTCCTAACTGATATTAAGAAGAAGGTCATGCGTTGCTAGACAAGCATTTATTTTTAAAGCAGATCAATGCATCTACAAAGATGTTCTGTTTGATCAAGATAAGTCATCGCTTAAAGGGATTAACAATGAGACATCTCAAGAAGCCAAACTTTTCAACTTTTTTGGAATTTTGACAGAAATAAAATTTCCACTGCACAGCGTAGTGAAAAATGAAGACAAAACTCCCACAGAAATCTAACCTGATATCATCCCGGGATGTTTGAAGCATCAGGATCATCCTCAGACTATAATACCCTCAAAACTTGGATGATAATGTTGAGAGCTAAGACGCACTCAGACTACTTTTGAAGCCATCCACAAATACACAAGTCATCTGTCGACTGATTTAAGATCCCCTCATTAGGTATTTGTTAGCTTATCAAAACACAAGCTGCTGAGCAGTAAAACCCCTGGGTGTACTGAATGAGTGAGAAATTCTAGGATTTATTGCCAATGAATTTAAATTTCAATTGCAAAATAAACTGTTATTCCTTTGTTCAGTCATACAAGTCAAGATTGAACACATAAGACACATAAGAACCGTTAGTTAGTGCCTAGAAAAGCAAAAATAAAATGCATTTAAAATTAAGTGGAAACCTATAAGAACAAAATCCAAGTACATTAGATGTGTATATCAAATAAGTAGAATCAGACAGATATAGACAGGTAATCTAACAGTAATAGAGTCGATGCAAGTGATGAGATATCAAAATTACTTGCAAAGTCACACTGTGTTACATGCAACATATCCAATGCAAAATGCTATTGAGCCATAAAAAGAGCAATGCCAGGGCAAAATGTACAACCCACAGATTTATAATGGTTACTAGTTTATCAACTTGATATCATCTTCATATTTTTTTAATGTGACCAACAACATGTGATTAAAGAGGGTGCCACCCTGTGTTTTACTGTTTGATGTGGAGCAGGTGTGCTCAACATTACCAATATAAAATAAATCGAAAAACTGAGGGGTTTTTTGCCATCTCATCCTTGGTATACAAACACATAGTCTGACAAGTTTGAAAATGTCTTCACAAGTTATTTAAAGGCATCTAATTCACACAATTTCCTTCTCTTTTTCTCTCCTACAAAAACAAACACATGCTCATTACTTACCTTTATAGTTGATTTTAAAGCCGATAGAGCCGACACTCTCATCTGACTGTAGGTGGAGCCACATCTGGTGAGTCATGCTGACTATCAGGTCAGGAACAAAGCTACCTGATAGGCTGGAGCACAAAACGCACTGCTATTAAATCACTGTCACCATAATTACTACTATAAGTAGTAAAGCGCTATATAAATACAGGCCATTTACCATTTACCATTTATAAAAAAGTATCATTTTCATCATTGCAATCATAGCTATAATCAAATTCTCAAGTGATTCTCTGAACAAATTGTTGGAACATACTGCACTGGAGCTCAGTGCTTTGCTTTGGTTTTGCAGAATCCTGCCTGAGTATGGCAAATTGCTTTGAGTACTCTGATGCTATGCAACCTTTTTTCAGAGTGCCAGTCCTGTTTATAATCAAAAGCTAACAGTGACCATCTACAAAGTGAACCATAATCACCCACTTTGTAAAAGGTCTGGCACTGTTATCTTTGTGGGCACTACATTTTACAAATTCAAGAACAGTGGTAGATAATGCTGATTTCTGTTATATAATCAAATTATTTTATGCCAAAGAGATAGACCTTTCTGAGTTAGGTGGACGCTGACGCTTTGCATCAAGCCCAGAATAAAAAATGACAAAGCAAAAGACAAAAAGTACCTTTCTCATTGATTATTCTCATAGAGCACTGCTGCTTATCTGCACAGCTGGTCTCTGTATCGCTACATATCAGTGACATTTACTTATAATATAGATATATTGTAGAAAGATTTCAAAGATGTTTTATCTTTAGCTAGTAAAATGGGAACTAGGTGCAGTGATTTATTGAAACATGTGCAAACATACATGGGAATGCAGTACACAAGGTACAAACAGAAAGCAAATATTTGGCATGAGCAACTTTATTGCTCAGCAAAGCCTGAACTGTCTTAGCCAAGCTTTCATGTAATTTCTTCAGGGATAGCTTCAGAAAGCCTGGACGACCACTGTTCACTTAAAATTACAAAAAAGTACTGTAATATACACTGATCTCTGGATATGTCGAAAGCAAGTGCAAAAGTATGTCAGTTTATAGTATAATACTTACACCTGTAGAATAGTCGTAGGATCTCCTACCTCCCCTCCATCTCCAATAGTTAGCGTATCATAGGCAATCTCTAAGTCAAACTCTTCAAAGTTGATCTGGATGACCTAAAGTTGACATGCATGAAAAAAACAAGCATATTCACATTCATGTGAGTTATTATTCCAACACAAGTCAAGCAGTAATATATAACTTTATTTTTTAAAATCAGGGCTACTCAATCAACAATAAGAAGAAGAAAAAGAAGCAAAGTTCAGAAATCTCAGCACCCAGTAAGGAACGTGGTTATTGATTCCAGTTTGGAGGTCATCGCACTGAGCTGTGTTTCCTAAAATTTCAGTTTTATACCAGAAAAACCTTTGGCTCAAAAAATTCCACAATCATTTTGAAAATGGTGGATTTGATCTTGATCTGGTTATAATTGCATTAAAAAATGTAATCTACACTCTTGTAGTCCTAAAACTAGCGTGAGCTCAATCATGTTGCAAAAGGTTACATATTGTATCTTGTCATGTTAAGACTTTTACCTGTGATGACATTAAAGTCATCTCAGTCTCTGAGTTATACCTGAGCATACTGTACATGAATCATTAGAATTCATTCATGCATCACACAATGAGGCATGATTTCATTCAGTATCGCACAATGAGGAGGGAAGACTGCAAGTAACACCTCTGCTGTACACTTGAAGCAGTGAGTAGCAGCACACAGCTCAAAACTCTGATCGGGAATTATTAAACCAACACTTTCTGTTTCATCTAAGACCAGAGAGAAGCACATTTGGCAAAAGAGAAGAGAGAATGGGGGGAGGGTTGATAGAGAGAATGAAGAAGATGGAGGCAGATGGAAGAGGAGAGGACAGAGGAAGAGAGGAAATGGGGGTAATAATGAGCACATCTTTGATGCTAGCAAAGTACAGTGGTGGAATATTTCAAACTAAAATTCTGACTTGACCCTCAGGGGAAGACTGAAACCTCAGTCTGCCTCCGCCCTGCTCTTCTTCTCTCCTTATGAGGAATTTCCAGATTTCCAGAATGAATATTCTGCTGGAGCACTTCAAAGGCAACCAAATGCATCGCACAGATCTTATTTTCCTGTATGCTGGTATATTAGCACTAAGCATATTTGCATGCATATTGGCACGCTCAACAACTCTGTATATTTATTACGTTTAGCTAAGACGTCAATACAGTTCTCTTTTTCCCTTCACTACACAATTTAAGCACCAGAAACATGACACCACTACTGTGCATGCTGAATGGATACAGTTCATTTTTTATGCAACTTTAGCCTATGAATTTATGAAAAGGGAGAGAGCATAAACAGTGGCTATTCCTTTAGTGTCACCTGATTTGTTTTAGTTTATGGGGTTCATTTTTTTGCCATTTAATACTTGCTTTACCTCTTCTGCCACAAGCAAGTAAAGTTATCTTTTGACTGACAACAACTAATGTAGACATACCCAAATATACCAAAAAAACTGGGAAAGCGTAACAGCACCATCACCCGATTTCACCGGAAATGGAATAAACAAGAGTGTATACAAAGATGAAGCAACAATCTACCCACTGCTCAAGGTGCTGACTCAGTCTTATCAGTATGTGAGGCAGCAGATTGGATTAAAGCATTACCTACAAACCTGTTAAAATCTCTCTGGAAAGCATGCACACAGACACACGGAAACAGACAGGCACAGGCTTTGTGGAGATTACTGTATCTATTGCTCTGATTACACAGTTGCCATATTCACACACACTTATCGCTGTATTCTCATGAACTCAAAGCAGGTTCTCAGCACAGCAGCAAATCTGAGAAGTAACAGCCGCATTTATATGACTGTTTTTACAGATTTTATAGAAAGACAACATCAGATCGTGCTTTTACAAGGATAATCATGATGATCACAATACTTAAAAGTCACCTTGTGCACTTTTAACATCGCAAATGGTTGCTGACATAGCTGAATGACTTTCCATAAGTGAAACACTGTTCAAGAGCTTACAAACTTTATGGAAAAAGGTTTTTTATTTCCTTTTTCCTTTGCACCTGCAATAACGTGTGGATGCCATTCTAGTGCAGTGTTGAAAGTATAGAGGATGGGCACTGGAGACGATTAATTTGACAGCAACAAGTACGGGTCTATCAAATGCAAATGGTGGAAAAATAATGGAAGCGCTTCATAGATATATTTTGAGTTAAATGATCAGAGATTACCAAAAGCTTTCCACAGCAGGTTTGAGATAAAAAGGAAAAATCTTGAAACTTACTAGGCACAGCAAAGAAACACATCCAAATGTGCATAGAGAATTCAAAGTGAGTGGGTTTCACTTGTTCAGTGCATGCCAGAAAGAAGTGAAAATGAAATCGTGGTTGCAGTGCTCCACACACAACATTCACAGATTGATAGCTCATGAAGTAAGCTGGGAGCAGTCATTACTGTATTGTCTTTCACGCTATATTTCTGTGTGTGTGTGCCTCCAATTTTTATAGTGCTTACAGTCAAAAAAAGTGAATGATGAGACTATACTACCAAATAATTGGTATAGTGAGTGGGTTTAAACAATCCTTCTATCCCAAGTAGGTGAAATAACTATGAATCGGGCCAACAAGCAGATACAAAAAGTTTGAAGGCTGAGGACAACAAGGGCATCGATATGCAGAAACACTAGAAATGATGCCTTTTGCTTAGTTTGCTGTAGGTAACAAAGCTTTGCTTCTGAAAATACCTCATTCTGAAATGGACTCTATAAGGAGTATTCCATTAGAGTTGTTCTGTCTTGTTGTATATGTCCTTTACAGAATGTCCTAATGACACATCAGCACAGTTCACACAGCATTAAACACAGCTAAGCCATAAGCACATTGCACTGAATCCATGCATGCACTTACGTTTATGCATCTATGAATGCTGCACTGAAGTCGGCTTCGACTGGAACCTCATTAGTGGGAATGTGAGGGTCAGTGTTTATGTGTGTGTTCCTTTTTACATTTAGTGTGCTCAGTTTGTGTTTATGATAGATGAAGCTGAAAACTCCACATATTTCCCCTCTCTTCTAATTGGTTGGTGTTCATGCAAACATCCATCTCTCTGTCGATCTCTTTTCACTAGCTATCTCTCCCGCTTTTCTCTTTCTCTCTCTCTCTACCACCCTCTCTATCTCTCTCTAATTGGCTGCTGCATGTCTTCCTTCTATCCGTCTATGGCCTCTAGCCAATGAGGCGACAGAATCGGATTTCTGCTTGATAAAGCACTTCCTTTGGTTGTCGTGGAGACAATGAGGTGAGCGAAGCTCCTCCCTACTTATACCATAAAAGATCTTAAGATACTTTGAAGATATAGTTACACTAGGAATATGTGAAACACCTGGTGAGTGACACAGCCGGTGATGTAAAGCGGGCATTGACAGGGCTGGGGGATAAAAGATTGTCTGTGACAGCATTACCATAAACCCCGATCAACACGCTCCCCTTGAATGTGCTTCTCCAGTATAAATCGTGCCATTGTGATGAGACCTGGGATGCAGCTGATGAAGACTGATGGTTAAAGTCCGAGACTACTCAGTGTTTTGCCCCTTACTTATACTTTTTTCAGCTTGGACTGCCAGGTGCATCCTTTCCAGATACCAACTCTGAACAGGAACTAGTGGGAAAGGCTGTGCCTGCCCCTTACTGTTGCTATGCAACTACTGAACTATAGAAAGCATTAGAATCACTGTTCTCCTATGATAAATGTTTAACATTTTTAACCTGAGCCCTTAAAAGTGCTATGCTGTTCATCCCGTCAGGAAGATGCAGAAGCATACCATTTCTTTAATGACAGAAAACCAGTGGAGTGTTTTCTTTTTCTCTTTGCCTACTAGCTTCAGTGTATGTCTGATTTTTTCTTAAGCCTGCAGGGCATTTCTGAATTTAATGCCTACAGTATTAATGGAAAATCTACCTAAAACAATTCCTTCCTGTCTTTGAATTGAATGCCCTTGCATGCACTACCTTTGTGTTTATCATAGGGGTGCTAACTAAATATTCATCATCGCAGCGCTGCAGTAGTCATCTTGTATCCATGTGTTATGCATTAGACTGTGCATGCAAATGTGAATCGGGCCACAGAAACCTAGCACACACTTTATAATGTAAAAGGCTACTGTTTTAGGTGTGTGTCCAGCTGTCATGAAAAGACTAAAAGATAGCTAAGCACCTACAGTATGTAAAGACTTTTATCCAATCTCCTGTATCATGACCAAACGATAGTAAGAAAGAAGTGTTTTGATTTGCTCATATCGCAGAACATGGAAATTCAAGGAGAAGGAGAAACCAAATGATGGAGAAAATACAGAAAAGGAGAAGAGAAGAGAAGAGAAGAGAAGAGAAGAGAAGAGAAGAGAAGAGAAGAGAAGAGAAGAGAAGAGAAGAAGTGAAGTCTAGTAATGGGCATGCTGTCCTACCATCCCCAAGGTTAAATGAGAACAGGAGAGAATGAATTGGCTCTAAAGGCTCATTCTGCCAAAACTAAATGAAGCAATAACATCAGAGAGCTATAGAACCCCATTAACACTTAACCTGAGAGAGAGAGGGTGGTGTATAGGCAGAGAAGGATGGAGGGAATGGGGCTTGCAAAGATCGGGAGAGAAGAAGAGTGGGAGAGCTTTGGAAACTATGTCTCTTTACCTTCAGAGTATGAGAAGGCACCTCTGTGAGAATCTGTGTGAATTTGCGCAATGGAGAAAGAGATAGGAGGGAAACAGTGAAAAACAGATTTTTCCCCTCAAGTGCTCTCCTCACTCGCTGTATTCTCTCTTTCTCAGTAGTAATTTGATGGTTTCAGCTTGAGCTCTTTAATGAAGAATCTGGGTAATTCTGAGGACAGTGCCTCTGGGAGTCAAGGAGGAGGAGAGTGGGCAGTGTAAAAAAGAGACAAAGAGAAGGAAGAGGCAGGATGAATGAGAGAAAGAGTACAAGTTGAAACAGGCAGAGATGTATAGAAGTAATAAAAAAAAAAAAGAGATCTTCTTGCTGTAGAGACAGGACTATTCCCTTGTTTGGAACGTGTTATGCAGGCTACACCCTCTTGCTCTTGTGATTCTCAGACTGCCTCTCTTTTAAGGAGTTTGGGGTTCTTTTGTTGCCTTCCCTCATACTGAGATCAACCTACTACTGTCCTGTTTGCTAAGTTGCCCCTCGTTGCCACATCAGCTCCCTAATTGAGAACAGATTTTTACTGCCAGTACACCAGATCATCACTGCTCCCATTCTGTCACAGTCATTTTTGCCCATTACCTGTTGTTTACCTGCCAGTTCCCAACTGTGTACTTGCCTCTGCCACCTGCCCAACATATGTAAGCCTGCTTTTGGACTGGTAAATTACCTTTTACTCAACGAGATGCTTCTCTGGATCTGCAATTTCCTGTTGTCACTAAACATCTGAAGCATGCAGAATGTGAATTCCTAAACCAACGGGAACTTATAAACACTAACTGAAATGTGCTCAACACCAACTGTGAGTGCAGCCTTAACTAGAGAAAGTGACTGCAGTAATTGCAGATCAATATCCTGTGCACTGTGGTAGTGTGTTTTACTTATTGTATTTTTTAACATAATGTTTAAAGTAGATTATTACCAACTTTCTTGACAGTGAGATACAGTATACACCCTTTTTTTGTGAAATACCAAAACATTATATTATAATATCTAAATCCAATAGTCAAGATGTGATTGAAGCAGAGACTTTCAGCTTTAATGGCCAAATGATATAATAATAATAATTATTATTATTCCATGACAAATTAAGCAGGTAAAAGAGCTGAAGTTGAAATTGTATCTGTAGCTTTACACTGGAAGTCTTCGAACGAGCTCCAAAAAGATTTGGGGCCAAACAAACCCATCAGAGACAAAGGAAAAAAATGTAAGAAGTGGCCAAATTAACAGTCTAGTACATTTCTACAAAGAAGAAGTGCACCTGCCCATTCAGCAACATTCAAATCCCTGAAAGACCACAGAAGGCAACTAAAGTCAATGACTGTAGAATTCTCTAAGCCTGTCCTGGGCTGAAACCACCTCCCCCCAAAAACAACTTTAGACATGTGAAACCAAGATCACTCTGTAAACTGCATCTATGATTATAAAAAGAAAAAAATGGTGGAGAAGGAATGAAAACGCTAATAACAGAAACCACACAACAATACATGTCAAACATGGTGGAGGCTACATTATAGTATGGGCTTGCATAGCTGCTAATGATACATGCTACACTCTCTACTCTGATTCAGCCAAAATCTGCTGAACGGTCCAGACAGCGTTCCACAGTACTGACTCAAGAGCTTTCAAGGAAGAAGCTCTTGGGCTGATCTCAACTCGATAAAGCATGCTTTTCGGTTCTTAAATACAAAACTGAAGGCAGAGAGACCCACAGGCCCCATAAACCATAAGCAGCAGTGGAAGATTGCTGCAGTAAAGGTCTAGAAGAGCATCTTAGAGGAGGAAACATCACATTTGGTGAAGTTCATGGGCTGTAGGCTTCACACAGCCACTGACTAGCAATGATTTTAATCCAAGTATTAAAATAATCCTTATATTTTAAATTTTGCTAGTTTCTCCAATTAATTTTGAGCCTCTGAAAATAGGGGGCAATGTCTAATTTTGTAAGAACCCTTAAATTGAAGCCTGCTTTTATTTGGCAAAACAAATCTTCTAGACCTTGTTGTATTTTTAAAAAAATTCTAAATGCCTTTGAAATTGATCTACCGGATTAACCGATGCTATTATTTTTGTTTTTATTTTCAAAACATACTTCAGAGCGGTGACAATGAAAAGCAATGACAGTTATCTGATAGCATTAAAAAAAGTTTGACAAGATATTAATCCACAACCGAGAGTTTTTTTTCATATTAATAATTTGAATCCTATTAGCTTTACATGTCCACACAATTCACCAAGGCAGATGAAAAATAAATGAAGGTGAGAGAAGAGTTGTGGGCAGACAAGGATTTGTCAGTCTTTGCCAGGCCGATTTCTTTCTCTCTGGCTTTGCTATCTGGACCTAACAAGTCTCTACTGTATGTACTGTATTAGACAAATTCAAAGACAGGTAGGACCTGTGGTTGTATAAAGAAATATATATATATAAAGAAATATAACCTTAGATTTCAAAAACTATGGATAACTGGTAGACTGCAATATGAGGAAGTCAATTTCAGGCTCAGTTCATGTTTTAAAGTTGTTTTTGGGATGAGATACCAGCAGTTTGTACTATGATCTGAAGGCTCTTCAGCTTTAGAATCATTTAAATTGCTCTGCTATGCAGTATTGTTATACAGTATTTACCTATAATATTTAATATTCCTTGGGGCAAAAGGAAAACTTTTTTTTTTACCAGGAATGTGGTCTGTGTGGTATACGTCTCGATGCACAAACAAACATTGGGTTTGTTCTGAATGGATGTCTGTCTCTTCATGGCACGTACTGTATAAATATATAATCCCCTGAAGACCTCTGGTGTGATGTAGTGTCATAAAAAAAAACATGTGTACCTTGTGGTTCTGTGTGGTCTGTGATTCAGTATGGCATATAGCAGATATGATGTAGTGGGATAAAAGACGTCATACATGTTTAGGATGGTGCATGGCTTGTACGTGATGTGGCGTGGAACACTACAATACATTACGAGGCACGGCCTGTGAAGTCCTTTGAGATAAAGGGCTACAAAATGTTTTTCTGCTTCATCTCGTCTTCATTTAGGTTTATGTGTTTGGCAATATCCATTATCATTTATCAGACAATAGATATACAGTAATTTTCACCCCTCTAACATGTGTCGCACATTTACACACACACACCTGAAACACAAAGGGTCCAAATGGCCTTAGTGTTGTAGCCTTCAACTGTCACCTACACAGTATAGCCTTCAACAGAGAATGTATTGCTTTAGACCATAAACCAGAGGCCTTGGGCAGTGACAGAGAGCACTGTGTGTGAGAGCAGGGGGGAGAGAGAGAGACAGAAAGGTTCTGAGCACCAACAAAGTGACTGCGTGTGTGTGTGTGTCCGTCTCAAAAACAATATGCAGTGTGTGTTTGAGCAGTTATATATGTAAGTGTGTGTGTGCACACGCTTGTATGTGTTTGTTCGTCCCTATTGTGCTGACGCAGGTGTTGCCATTGACGACAGAGTGGTCACAACAGAGCCCCGAGTCGAATAAGGGTGCGTGTCTGAATACCAATCAGATTTCTCGTGGGACATAAAGCGGCCAATGGCAGATATCCATCTAACCTCCAACCTATCGTCTGCCCCTTTGCGGGATTAACCAATCACACAGAATCAAATGCGGACATGCTTTGACTGGCATATAATTTACAACACCTCCTACGTGAATTATTATCAACCCATTTCAATTATGCAAAAATGCTTCTTAACCAACTTTGTAAATGCTTGTAAGAACTGCTGATTTATATCTATTAAAATTAAAGCGAATGCATGAAATTCAAATGGAGCGAAACCTTCAAGCTGGTTCAGGAAGGAAACTTGGGCTGTGCTGCTAGGCTGCAATACTCCACATACTTCTGCATAGCGCTAATTCTTTACAGTAAGGCAGAATTTCAGCTCACATGCACTTATCACTCCTGGCTGTGTTGGTGCTGCTGTTGCTTGTTTAACATTTCATAAGCCCCCATTACACCAAACCTGGAGGTTTCAAGTTCCACTTTTGTAACTTGACGGGTTTTCCCCAATTTTAGCTTGGGTATGCAGAGAGAAAAACAGCATCAATACTAAGTATTGCTTCTTCACATAATAATAATGTATTGCAAGTGTGCTTGCTGATTTAAACTGCTTTATAATGAACTCTACAATTAGAAAGTAGGAACTATTTTACTTATTACTTGTTCTATAACTACATGTACAGGCAATATGTCTCTATGGTTAAAGTGAGTTTGTGTATTACCAGTGATGCACTTTGATATATGTGTTTTGGAATTAATTGATCTCTCTTCACACTAAATTTGAATTTGAGAATTTGACAGCGATAGAATCAAAATGAAGACTTACCTTATTGGGATTTGAGGCAGTAATTATCCACACACACTGTGCGTTGTTCTCATATTGAATTGGGAAGTTGGGAGATGTAAAGGTTCCTGATGGCCCCTGAAGATTACTGCCACAAGTCTTCACTGTGGAGAGAAAACAAAGCAAAACAAAATAAAACATAATGTCATTGTTTTAAAAGCAACCGAAGCATTAATATTGGTTTTAGCAACAGTAATTGTAGGCTGTTGAGTCACCACACAACAAAAGAGTGACAATTAGCTTTATAATTAAACCATTTAGGTGATGTTTAGCCAGACATATTCAGGATACAGCCTGCAGCAAAAGTGTAACAATTGTGGGTAACAGCTCAAGTTTAGAGGAGAACAATTAAAGTGGATTTAGCACAGCTGAGAGATGCAAGGAAGAAGTACTGTGACAGAAAGGAAAGAGAAGAACAGAAAGGGGAAAGAAGAAATGAGTCAAGTGCAGACAGGTACAGAAAGAGGAACAGAAGGTCACATAGATGGTATTGATATTGCCAGCAACATCTCTCTGGATAACAGTGCTTAATTGGAAGCTATTGGGTGTGAAATACCACAGGATTAGCTAGAACTGTAGTATTGAGTGACAGATACATTCACCTGCAATTTGCTGAAAGTCAACAACTTCGCTTTACTACAGGTGTTATAATTACAGTCTGTCTTAAAAAAAAGAAACTAAAAAAAAAAAGAGGTGAAAAAAGTCAACCAGAGGTATGAAAGTGTAAAGTGGAGATTCTCTCTGCTGAGCCATAGAAATTTACTTCTTATTTTAGTCAGTGCCTGTGCTGGAACCCCTTACAAACTCAAACACTAATGCTGAAGTTACACTTAGTGAAGTGTTGAAAATTATGGAACGCCAGGACTGCCATAATGAATTAATTAAATACACCATTAAATAATTAATTAAATGTGGCAATAATTAATTAAAATTGGAATTAATTAATTAAAATTGGAATTAATTAATTAAATAAATAGTTATGACACATGTAATTAATTAATTATTGACACATTTAATTAATTATTTATGTATTTCACATTTTAATTAATTATTGACACATTTCATTAATTATTGACACATTTAATTAATTATTTAATGATATATTTATTTATTTCATTTTGGCAGTCCTGACGCCTGGCTCTCATCATGAAATAATTTTATCTGTCAGCCTCACCCATCAAACTCAGGGGGCGGGGTTAACGCTGATCGAGTCAAAACCATTGCTTTGGCCTGGTGGCCATTGTTTCTAGCACACAACAACCGGCATGTGGAAGCTAACAGAACTGAGCTTTGAAAAACCCTGTTTGTGTGTTACCAAATACCGTTTTAATATTTTTTTAGCCGAGAATGTAGTGGTTTAATCTTCATGTGTCTGGTCGGTTTGTCAAGATACAGCCTCTTTGCAAAAGTGTTTCGATGATTTCGGAGATGTCTGCCCAGTCTCACGGCAAAGCGTGGGATAGACCCGCTCGCCTCGCAAGCAATCCCACCGACAAAGCGCAGGCCCCGGTACACAGCTGTAGTAACCCCCGCTGACTTCTTTTACTGAGGTTATATTTATCGATGTTTTATTTCCTGATGTTCTTATGTGTCCTACGTGTTTCAGTCGCCAATTCTGAATTATAACTAACATTAAAAACATGTTTAAGGAGGAGAGAGAGCAAATAAATCTGTTTAACATCTGATCTTTGGGTTTTTGTTCAGTAATCAGCGTGACCTGTGTATAAACACATAAAAGAGATAACGTTGGTGTTTCCGTCATGTAGTAACTGCTGGCTTTAACTGTACAAAGGTTGTTCGACACTATGAAACACATACAGACTTCATGATGTTCGGCTAATATTTTTATTGTGAATATTAATCATGCTGACCTCGCTCTGTACACCACGCAGCGAGGTCAGCATGTCCACGATATCCACGATATCCTCAGCTCCATGAGTTAACACAAAGTTTCCCAGCTGACTATCTAACTGCCAACTATTCCAGAGACGTGAAAATATACAGCATAAAGAAAAGTGTAAGAGACTCAGCAGCAGATTAGAATAACAGTTATACATTTAATAAATCACCAAATGAATCCAAGAAACGAGCAAACCTGTTCCGACAATTTGAATTTGTATTCCCTCAGCTGCAGACTCGCTGCTGTTTAAATGTTTGAAAAGGAAGATTAGATATAAAAAACGTCAAACATAGACTCAGTCTGCCTTCACATTTGATATGAGGCCAGCACGTATAGTGGCCTCAGCAGGCTATTACTGAAATACACATGCTATATCATAAACTATGATATAAACAGGGAGGTCCTATTAACATGTTTAGTTTTAAAGGACACCTTCCTGCCTTTAGTCTCATTCATGAGCAGTATTAGTTTTCTTCTAACATCCAGAAGTCTGCACAATGTGTTTCATAGTTTGTAACAAGCCTTTGACAGGTAAACATAACATGACCGAAAAAGCAAAAAAAAAGAAAAAAAAAGAGAGAGAGTGTTGACATAAGAAGAGAAAATTCTCTCAATTATGGAGACAGACAAATGGTTCATTTATGTTTGATGTGTGTTTATTCCTCCCTAAATATCGTCGGTGAAGTTCGCCATGCATGTCAGATTTTCCTGCGCATTTTTATACCTCTGCCAACAGAGAGAGAAAAAAAATCACATTCTAACAGACAGCTGGTGCTTAGAATACAGTTGAATAACTATTAAAAAACAGATGATATTTAGATGATAGTTCAGTCTAACACATGTGCCAGTGAACCATTAAACGTCTGTGAAACTATGCAGTTATGAAACGTAACTTTAACCTCAGCCAAACCGATTTGCTCAGTTGTAAATAAAACAGCGAAGTAAACGTGACCCGACAGACAGAACCTGAGTGAATGAAGTCCAGCGTTTAACCACTGAGAGCTAAAACTCAGCTGAGGTTTGAAAGCTGTGTGCCGGTGATTGGACATCAGCCGCTGATAAAGCTGTTCGCCTATAAAGTGCTCTGTAAGGAAACGAGCTCCAGCAGCTCTGCGCTCGGGGAAAACACTATATTTACTTATCTTGTGCAGAAAAATGCGCTGACATTGCGTTATATCGAGCACCGGCTGCCCAGTTAAACTGTGACTATCACCAGGGCCCTGTTTCAGGAAGCCGGTTTAGAAAACTCAGAGTGAAAAACGATACGCAGGGTTGAGTAACCCCGAACTGTCCAACTCGGAATATTCGGTTTCAGAAAGGCTGATAACAATTAGTTCAATCAACGCGGAGTTGCTTTAACCCCAAGTGAAGCGCGCGGACGAGGATACATAAAGCCCTGATTAGTGGAGCACAGATTAAGCGAGTCACCATGGAGACGGAGGGAAAGAAGGCGCGGTCAATGTATTTTACAGCGCTTGAGGCCGAAATTCTGATGGCAGCATATGCCGATAACATGCAAATTTTGCGGAAAAAAGTAACACAGCGACAGCTGCAAAAGAAAGGGAGCATGCATGGCAAAACATAGCCGACAGAGTCAATGCGTGAGTGTTAATTTAAACATTGATCGAGGGATTTCCACCCATTTAACACGTTATTTTATCATATGTTATTTTATCATATGTTATTTTATTTGTTATTTTATACATTTTATTTTGTGATGTGATGTGAGCGCAGGTGCAACCCAACAGGCCCCAAACGTTCCTGGCAGCAAGTAAAAATGAAATATAAAAATATAGTCCAAACAGGTAAGGTGTAATTGTATTATGAGCCATAGTGCTTGGTCTGTTTGTCCGATGTAAATCAATTGCAGTTAGAGGCTACATTAATTTTCTGTCTGTAAGCACTTATTGAAATTATCTGAGCACATTACAAGTACATATTTGCTTACTCTGTATGCTCAAATGTGACCCGTTATAGCCAACAGAAAAAAAGCGGAGGCCCGAAAAACAGGTGGGGGTCCTCCACCACTCACAGAGGCTGAGCAGTTGGCCCTCAGCCAAAACAGTGGGCGCCCTGTGGCCGAAGGCATCTCTGCGGGGACATCCTCTGAGTCAATAACCCCGCAAGACACAAGTGCCTACATAGGGGGTAAATTCAAAATAATACATGATGTGCATACATCCTTTCTTCACAGTCACCTTTGCAGTGCTACTCATTCATTTGATAAACTCTTCACCATAATGGATTATTTTGTAGTGAAGTTATTTTCCTACTGATTTTGCCTTCCCTCAGTCTTGGTTGTCTTTGAGAGCATAATGACAATGAAGTGTAAGGTGCTTGGTATGTTTGTTAATTGCCATTTGGTCCCTTGTAAGTTATAAGTGACCTGTATAAACCTCATATTCTATCAGTTGATGGTGGTGGTGTACTGCATCTGGTGCAGCCTCCTGTTGAGCCAGACCAACATGCAGTTGTGAGTAATACTCCACAGATTATATGAGTTTACAGTAGAACAGCAATGTTGTTTATTTCTTTACTACAGGAAAATAATGAAGAAACATTGACAGCTGTTACAGAGGAGGAAGCAACAGAGACACTTTATGAGGTTTACATCTTTTAATACTTTGTGTACAGGAAACACAGGCGACCAATAAAGCCAGTTGAACAAAACATCTGTTTATTCTTCTTTCAACATGTTGAGGTGATGGGTCAAAGGAAATGATTGTGACATATGGTGTCTCTGACTGCGCTTCCATCTTGTATGTCCGTGGGAGGGTCAGGATGTTCATGGTTTGGATCACTGCTGATGTTTGGTTCAGAAGGACAGTGTTCTCCTCTAATTGTGGCAATGTTGTGAAGAATCACACATGCCATAATAATGTCACATGCCCTTTCTGGGGTGACCCTGAGTCTTTGCAGGCACTGGAACCGGGCCTTAAGCATTCCGATAGTCATTTCAACTCTGGCTCTTGTCCTGCAATTAGCCAGATTATATCGCTGCTGTGGGCCCGGTTCAGGGTCAGAGTAAGGGGTAAGCAAATAGGGTAAACATGGATACCCCCTATCACCAAGCAAGTAGCCAGTGAACTCTCCTAAGACAGAAGGATACACTTCAGTTCAAATGTCCCTGAAGCAATTGGTCTTTATATATTTTAAAGTATTTTCAACTCACCATGTCCAAATTTTGTGCTCAGTGTACATTCACGGAATATTTGTGAGTCATGGACAGAGCCTGGCCACTTGGCTTCCACATTTGTGATAATGTTGGCAGCATCACATATGATCTTCACAGTGCAGAGAACACAAATTAGCATCCATTACTATAATGAAATAATTTGTTAGTTTGACATGCTACAGGGAACTATGTACCTGTACATTAATGCTGTGGAAAGACTTCCTGTTCACATAGTCTCCTTCATTTACTGAAGGAGCAATGATTGGAATGTGAGTGCCATCTATACAGCCAATCACGCCTGGGAACCCTGAAAATAAATGTAAAATTTAAGTAGTAGTTCAAGTATCACCACATCATAAATTAAGTTTTGGTCATCCTGATACCTGCAATTTTGTGGCATCCCTCTTTGATAAATCTTGTGGGTCTATGACCGGGGAACACCACAAACGCGTACAGGAGACGTTTCAGTGCAACTGTAACATTCCTGACTGCCCGACAGACGGTAGCCTTGGAAACGTGCTCAGCTTCACCAATATTATACAGAAAGCTCCCGTTTGCAAAAAACCGAAGTGCAATACAAATAATATGTACAGAACTGAGAGCATGTCCGCGATGTGTCACATGCGTAATATATGGCCTGAGGATGTTATTCAAATAAATTATAGATTGTGCTGAGAAACGGTAACGTTCACACAGAAACTCATCAGGAAATGATAAAATGTCCAAACGCGCTCTGATCACTCTCTCCCGGCGGAGAGCTCTGCGGAGAATTTGGGCTTCAACATCTACTGGCTCTTCAAGGAAGGGACACGCCATGTCTGACACTTCCTACTGTCAGGTTTCCGACAAAGGGGCGGAGACAGTCAGGGTTAGTTGTAGTAAACCTGCTAGGGGGCAGGTTAGCTTCACGGCGTGTGTCGTCATAGTGACTCACTGAGGCTTCATCTGAACTCGCTTTGTGAAACCGAAAACCCAGAGTTTTCGTTAACTCAGGGTTTACTTACTCAGTTTTTCCACTAAACCGGCTTCCTGAAACAGGGCCCAGGTAACTAGGCGTGTTTCTTGAATTAGCAGCAGGTGTTAAACAGCTGACAGATGAGGAGGAGGATGCATGCAGGTAAACTGAGGGTCTGTTGAGCTGATCGCTGGTTTCGTGAGAAAAATGTCAGCTCGTTCTTTATGTTACAGAAGCACAGAGACACAAGACCAGGCGGAAAGAGACGATCGTTCGGTGAAAATGAGAATCTGCGAATGCAACATGTGGAACACGGAGAGTGGAATATGTAAACAAACCGGTTAACGTAACCCCCTCGGTGCACTCTGCATGCTAACTGTTAGCAGAGCTAGTGAAATCTCTGAAAACATCTGAGCACTTTTGCAAACATGTTCTATGTTGACAACCTGACCAGACATACGTCGCGACATTCGCGGCTAAAACACTGTTAAAAGTGTAGCTGGTGACAGAAAAACGGGGTATTTTAAAACTACACCACCACCATTGCTGCTTGTGATTTGATCTGCATTCTGGGATAACTGGCTGCCCCAAGTCTACACAAGCAATCGATTTTCTAGGATCGACCTGTTTTGACTTACTTTGCACGGCAACCAATCAAATGTTAGAGAAGCTGCATGGGCAACGTTAACCCCGCCCCCTGAGTTTGATGGGTGAGGCTGACAGATAAAATTATTTCATGACGAGAGCCAGGCGTCAGGACTGCCAAAATGAAATAAATAAATATATCATTAAATAATTAATTAAATGTGTCAATAATTAATTAAATGTGTCAATAATTAATTAAAATGTGAAATACATAAATAATTAATTAAATGTGTCAATAATTAATTAATTACATGTGTCAATAATTAATTAAAATGTGAAATACATAAATAATTAATTAAATGTGTCAATAATTAATTAATTACATGTGTCATAACTATTTATTTAATTAATTAATTCCAATTTTAATTAATTATTGCCACATTTAATTAATTATTTAATGGTGTATTTAATTAATTCATTATGGCAGTCCTGGCGTTCCATAGAAAATGACACATGCTAGGTGTTCGATAAACCCACTAAGCCTTTATTAGGCTTTGTGTTCTGACTAGATGTGATAGAGAACCTGCCTGTCTGTCCTTGGGTCGTCCTGTTAGAATTGGGAGGTAATTTTCTGGTTGGTTTGAAGCACCGTTTGTTCCATAATTAGTTTGTTCAGTGGCAGGCCATAAGAATACGTACAGTTAACAGCCACACAAACACAAACACACACACGCACACACGTGCTCACAAACCCCTAAAACAAAAGAATAAGCATCAACGCTTAAATGTGACGGTCTCATTTTAGAAGCGGGCGACAAATGTACGTATTCAGTCGAGCTTATATTGACACGCACTGCACAAGAGACAAATGCACCTAGCATTGCAAAATAATTGAGTATATATATAGATAATATAGATCCTTACAAATGGAAACTTTCAAATACTCTCAGACAAAAGCCCACTCCCGACTTTAACTCGGTGGTCAGAATGAAGGAAAGGGACAAATAAAAGAATAAGAGCCACAACATGTTTGTCTACGGGTCTTTTTGTGCTTGTGTGTGTGTGTGTGTGTGTGTGTGTGTGTGTGTGTGTGTGTAATGGACTGCAACCGTGAAGTGCTGTAAGAGAGTGTCAGAACAAGTACAACACCCCTTAGAGACAACCTTATATAGTTCTTTTCTGTTTCTATGTTTCTCTGTCTTACTGTCGACGAGATCTTTGCAAGAGTCCCGCCTGACCATACCCAGTTGTTTCGTGTTTCCCTAATTCTCATAGCATCCTCAGCTGACCTGCTCTAGTGTTTAGCTCACAGCGGTTTATACACCGATAGATATGTAGAGATAAAGTGTGTGTTTGTGAACATGTGTGCACGCTAGGGTTGCGCGTGAGAAATGATTTAACTGGATGTCTCAAGACTTGTGTGTAAGCTCGTGTTTGCGAGTGCACTGACAGCTCAATCAGCGTGTCCTGAACGAATGGCCAGCCCATCACCGTGCCCACAGCAAAACGGGCATGATGTTGCTATAGCAATAGCGCACAGAGAGACTTATCACCAGAATTACCAGAGGAGCTAACATCGCATAACTTACGCTGAACTCCATCTGTCTCTCAGCCTGCATCTGTCTGTCTTTCGCTCAGTCTGTCTCTCCAGGTCTTTTATTTTCATGTCTTAGTCCCCTTATGAGCCATTGAATGTAGCTCATGGTTTACATAACGCTCTATCATTTGTTCTCAGTGTCTCTTCATTACCTTTCATACCTATTTTTCTTGCTTTCTCTTCCTGTGTCTTTTGGACGTTTCACCTGGCAGTGGGGCGCTGTGCTGATATATATTTCCATTTAATACTACTTTGTACTACTTGTCAGAGGCAACTGTTATATTTTCTACTGCACTAAACTCTTGTAAAGGTCTCATCACGTGTTAAGTTCCTAGTAAATAATTGAAATATGGCCCATATGATGATCACATACATTTTACATGCTGTTGTAGATAAAACTATTTTCCAGTGTTGAGCTTAAAGCAATTAAAATTACACCTCCTCCCCGATTTTTAACTCGCTACAACAACAAACCCATACTGTTACTCACAAAAACTCACTTACAGTATTTTTTCAAGAACTAAAATTGATATTTGACATAATTTCTTCACAATACCTCAATTAAGAAAATTCCTGTACATTTAACATACTAACTCAGCAAACTGTTACTTAACTGTGCTTGCACATCAACACAATCCTGAATTTCAATGACCTTAACTGTGTTTGCTCTCTTCCTCATACTTCCCTAACAGCAGGGAAAGATATGGTTCTTTCTTTGCCATAAAGTCTGTGTGACAGAACCCAAAGTCCATAAAAATCAATCTGATAAGCCTGTTTTAAAGCAGCCATTTTTGCATGGAATAGTAGGTAAACACAGATGTTGCTAATGACATTAATTAAAACTGTGTACCACAATACAAATGACCTTTCGTTATTACAATTACTAACACCTGTGTTTACCTGCTATTTTGTGCCAGAATGGCTGCTTTGATGTAGGTCTGCACCCAGAGTTTTGGATCCACAGGTGAGAAATGGGCGGTGGAAACCATTGCAGCATATGTGTGTATGAGGTTGGCATCTTAGCTTTCGGATCTGGAGTCAGTTTTGTAGAATATAGGTGTGAAAAATCATTTTATTTTAAATACAAATTTCTATTTATACATATTCATATATTTTTATGCAAAACAGTTTTACCAAGCCATCAGAAATCTAATTAAATTCCTGGCAAACAGAAACCATATCACCCGCCAGTGTGTCTGAGCTTAAGGTGGCTAAAACCTTGTGAAGTTACAGAACTGGTTTCTAGAGATATCTGGGTTTTTAATTTCAAATGTTTCATTATTTAGAAAACATATATGTCATTTGACCCACTGTTAACATACACACAGTATGCTGGATTGAAGACATTTGACATGTATTTATAATAGCACAATTGTAATGCCTGTCAGTGTGTGTAAGTTGAACGTCTGTCTCTGTGTTTCTCTGTATCGCTTTCTCTTCCTCTCATAATTATTTATGTTGGCACACAGTATACAGGGTTTAAAGCCAAAAGAGCCACACTATCATTGAAGCGATAATGAACTGCAGATCAAATTAAAAAGAAGAAAAAAGTGATGATAAATACATATTGCTGAAATCAAGAGCGTGGTTAAGTAAATGCTTTAGGCAGGAATAGTACGGAGTGTGTGTGTGTAACAACATATACACTTTGTTTTTATATTTTCAGATCAAGCAGAATCCCCCAGGACTCTCCCTCTCTTTTTCTGTCTCTCACTCTATCACACTTAGACATACACGCTTACCCACATAAACCACTGGGATGTGAACCAAAATTAAATGGTGTTCCAGGCAAGAAACACATTGCGAAAGTCCATAGTGTAGCTCCAACGCCCTTGCAAACATCTCCCCAAAGTTTTGTTTTATAGATTCAGAGCATAACTGACGCACCCCATAAGCACTGGGAACATTGCTCTGAGAATGTTTTTGAATTTTAATACTGTTTAGCGTCACAATATTTTGGCTCAAAAGAGCTTCCTCCAGACTGATTTGCCTTACACTCAAGGTCTATAACTCTGCTTTCTCAGCAGGGTGGCCTTTGTGGTTAGTGAATCGTCCCCACAGTGGAAGCTTAGCTTCAATCATCCATACTGCTATACCTGCTGAAGCATACCAAGGACACTTAACCCTTAAGAGTTCCAAATTATCTGCCTGGCCCTCTACCTCACTGCCCCTCAGACAGCATAAAGAGCAGTGGATGTTAGGATGCCTGGGTCGTTGACCCAGGGTTTTTGAGTCTATTATATTATTTATCATTTCTAGTCTTTGGTTTCTTTGTTAGAGTTCTGTCTTATGGTTTATGTCTCTGTGTAATCCTTAGTTGCTGTCTCCCCTGTCGGCTATATCTCCGTGTCTGTGTCTGCCCTGGTCCCACGTCTCTGTTCCCTCTGTAGTGCCTGCCTGTGAGTCTGTCTGTAAGTTCAGTCCCTGTTATGTTTCCTGTTTTACTTTGAAAGTCCGTGTCTCATGTAAATGCGTCTGGTTGTGCTTCCTTTGTCTCGTTAGGCCTGATTTGCCCCAGCTGTGTTTCCCTCCTGTTACCCATTCCCTGATTGCTCCTCTGTGTATTTAAGCCCTGTGTTTCTCTGTGTCCGTGTTGCAATCTACCCCTATCTTGCGGTGTGTTCTGTCTGTGTAAGTGTATTTTGTATTCCTAGTTTTGGTGCCCTTTTGAGTTCACGTCTGTCTCCGGAGTCTGCACTTTGGGTCCTTTTCCTGCCTGCACACAGCCGTTTCATAACAGTGGATGAGAGACAAGTCACACAGAAAATACAATCAGATATCAAATCAGATTTTTTTTTTTTTTTTTACAATTATACCTTTACCATTAAATTTCTATTAGTTTGCCTTACATATTGTGCACAGGCAGTTTAAAGTAAACTTTTTGCTATGGAGTACCAAAGGACACTGAGCTTTGATCTCAGGAACCAGTCGCTGTCCATCATAAATTGCTTACGAGCGTCTTACCTGTGTTCTACCTGTGAGCTATTGCGGCTGCCTCAAGACTTGTTGTCAGTAAAAGACAGTATCCCCATGACATCAGCTGCCTGCAGCATTAAACATTTAACAAGTCATTAAGTGAAGGTTGCGATGCTGTTGTCAGTCTTTGTAGGTCCCTTTAATCTCGACAAGCAAAGAATGCAAAGAGTGAACAAAAAGAGGTAATACTGAAAAACTTGTGATTACTTTGGTTGCTGGCAGATTTAAATGGTTGCCTGTAGTTTACATTAAAATATATCTAACTGTCTGTAAACACATGCCAATGGTTGTGGAGAGACATTAAAACTATAGCTAGTGCAAAATAGAGATTTTGAAACATGCTGGTTGCAGCGGTAAGGCACAAGTTTTACTATGGAAGTGAACTGGTTCGTGTAACACTTTTTCAGGATTCACTAATGCTCATCAAGTAGTTAGCGAATCGTTACTGAC
The DNA here is from genome assembly GCF_057381915.1 of Diplotaxodon limnothrissa. Taxonomy (NCBI): domain Eukaryota; kingdom Metazoa; phylum Chordata; class Actinopteri; order Cichliformes; family Cichlidae; genus Diplotaxodon; species Diplotaxodon limnothrissa. The sequence goes on along the minus strand of NC_140616.1, from coordinate 15,867,830 downwards.
AAGTTGGCCCCTTCCATGCAAAACATGACAAAACATAACTGCAGGAATCTGTTAGTGTCCAAAGCAATGGCATGGTAGTTTTTGGTGCATTGCACTCTTGTGACCAGTTTCACCTATCGGCAGCCAGCAACCTCCAACAACCATTTGCCAACCAAATGGACAATACACATTTGTCCAAGGTCATTGACTGTTATCTAGGCCTAAAATCCAAATTACCAGTGCCAGTATTTGATACTGAGCTAAGCATGTTAAGAAAAGCTGAACAGATTCAAGACAGTTCAATTTTTCCTAATAATGAGGTAAAGATTACAACTTAGATTATGATAACTGAGGAAACATCCTGACTAAAGTTAATTTCTTGGTAAATAAATGTGACTTGATTAATTGTTGACATAGTTGACCAAGGACAGGTAATCTAAAACAAACTTCTAAATTGTTTTTCATGGAAAGAATCAGGGCCATTTTCTTATTGAAAAAAGGGAAAAACTTTTTTTACTCAACTAAGAAATCTATCAAGTTTGAGTATAAATTCGATTTTTTTAAAAGCTGTATCTGTATCAGGTTTGTGTCAGATTGGAGATCAGAAGTTTCTGCAGGATGGTCAAACTGACTCTTTTAACAGGCTGTCTACAGGAGCAGATAGATTGACCAATGGACACAGACAATGATTGATGACATCATTAAGCTGGAACACAGTGTTCCACTGGCCCTCGTTCTGGTTGGAGCTTTAATGGGTACACACACAAAAAATTGGGTAGACACACAGACACTAACGCACATGGAAAAAAACACACACACATACAGAGCAATGCCTGCGCATTAGGGTTTCTCCCCTTTTCTTCTCTATTATTGGAAATCAACATATGCGCATGTGAGTCTGTGTCTATCCAGCTGATATATAGCACCCTTCATTGAGTCAGTATATTCAGGCAGATCAACTGAACACCCCTGGAGTTCACACACACAGAGACAGAGAGAAAGAGCTGGCTCAGTGGCCTTGCCATCTGTCCATTAATCAAGGTGCCACATGGACCGACTCCCTCTTTCTCTCAGTCTTTCTCTCTCTCTCTCATAAAGTGGTGGACAGAGGGACATTGCAGTTTGATGGCTTATTTTATACTTTTTTTTATTTGGTTTTGTATTTGTTCTGTTGTATCTAATAAACTGATTACTGTTCTGTGTCCATCTTGCAGTTGTTGTTTTTCTAAAAATGTATATCTATCAACCTCTTTCTGGTGGTTATACTGTTGGTATACTGAGAGCAGATTTCTGCAACCACTTTATTTTCCACATAATGTTCCAAAAGAGACATTTAGCTGTATTTAAGTGTTTGACAGGAGTGACCCTTTAATAAGTCAGCTGGCTTGATGCTTCCTGACAGATTGCCTCTCTCAATGTTATTCATGAGTTTCCACTTTAGCTATTGGCTGGTTGGCTGTAAAGGTCAAATCTGAGCTGTGTTCAGTTAAACACGGCCCTTATCTCACACCGTTTTGTTCAACACAATGAAATAAAGTAACCTAAAGAGGGACACTTTTCTCCGTGAGGTTCAAATGTTTACTTGCTTACCTGTTGAACTCTCCTTTGCCAGCAGAGGTGCAAACAGAGGCATAGGGCCATTTTCATTGGGATCAAGTACAAATTTTTGCACCTGCATCTGTTTCATAATTGTGTGGATTAAAATGAATGCACTGGCGCCAAAGTGGAGAGCAGTGCAGGGTGGTGTTTATATATTTGGAGCCTGATTTTTTGGTTGGCTTGTGCATTTTTTAATAATATTTAATTGGAATTTCCACCACCTCAGAGAATCTCTTCAAACACTGTTGGTAACCTAACAGATTAATTTGTTTATCAGAATATGAACTCAATTTTCGATGATTTTCTGCTGGAGTTGTAACTCACACAAATTGCATGTTTACACAGTTGTTTGGAGTATTCACTTTACTACAGACAAATATAGTCCACTTAGGCGCAATGTAGTAAAAACAAGATTGTTATTTCCATCTGCAGTAGTTTATATTTAGCTGGATGGCTCTGTTCTGGGACCTCCTTGCCATTCTACGCACATATTTACAAAGCTGGATGCAGCGAGAGCAGCAGAAAGATCTCCTGGTCCGTAACAGAGCAGATGTGACACTCATTAAGACAGATTCAAGACTGAAATGAGTGGTTCTGGTGGATGTGGGTTGCAAAGTGGCTTGCTAATGCCACAGGCGGTGAAATCAGCTGTAATCAGCTGGGCTGTGCTTGACCTTGTGGCCAGCCCGTACTATCCTCAATTTGATTGGCTGCAATAAAAAACATTGTTCATTGTATAATGTTACTGAAGTTGTAACACTGTAACAATTTTTTTCTCACCACGAAGGATAAAGAATTTCAATTACAATTAGAAACAAATGATACACAAAATAAAGTAAGCTGATTGTCCATAGCTTGACCACCATCACCTAAAAAACACATCATCACTACAGCTGTTGTCATAGTAGCCCTTTTATTAACGCATGCAGACCCACTCGAACTCCTCCTCCTGATCCTCTTGCCACTTTGTAATTTATATAGCACCAACAACAGCTGCCTCAAGGTGCTTTGTATTGTGAGGTAAGACCCTACAATAACACAGAGAAAACCCCAACAATCATATGTCCACCTATGACCAGGTCATTGGCAGCCGTGGGAAGAAAAAATTCCCTTTTAAGAGGAAGAAACCTCAGGAAGAAACAGGCCTAGACAGGGGCAGCCATCTGGTTGGAGGTGAAGACAGGGAGAAAACATTTCCACCAGAACTAAAACTGAACCAAAATGAAGCAGTCACACATGAACTTGTATTCAGTGTAACAGGCCCGAAGAATCCCCGTATTCTTTGATATAGCACCTACTGCTGCACTGCTACTGACTGTTAAAAAAGGAGTTTTCCAAAGGTAGAAAAGAAAAAGGCATCAAATGATGATGATAGTTCAGACCACTTCTAGACAACAGAAAAGGCGATTCTGCTCTCAGTCTATTAGCTCAAGATGAACCTGCCTTCGCCTTTAAGGCAAGCGAGAAAGGTTCAGAATTTCAATATTAGATTTTCGTCTGTGAGGGATTCTTTTTTGAATAGCTTTATAGATGGAGCAGAAGTCTCTACATTCTTCTGCCTGCTTTTCAGCTAAGCCATCAAAAGCTTTTAATGTATATGTACCATGTTTACAGTTGCAGAGTATTGTGATTAGTGTTTTCTGGTTTTTATTTCCTGTGATCCTGGCATATAGCTCAAAATAAGCCTCAGCATTGTTGTCAGAAAGATGTGATTCTCGTATTACACGCACTTTGTCCTTCAAACAACCTCGCTGTGGGTTTTTCTCGGATTTACGGAACTTTTGAAGATGGACGCCTTTCTGTTTCACTGCTTCAGCAATGCCGGAGAGACACACGCTGGATAACAGTTACGCACAGCGGTACTGGGAGGAGTAGTGTCACAGAAAAGTTCTGCCACCCATTTTTAACAATATTACAGTCACAATCAGCACAGGTAGTGGGTCATTCAGTATCACCTATGATTAATAAAGGTACATTTGTCAGACATAATGTACAGAATGGTGAACATTAAATATAACTGTTCCTATTGTTGGCCTCTGAACATAAGGTGGCAAGAACTGCTTTTAAACAGCTTATAGGTGGGGACAATGTTGGAGTAACAGTGCCCTCCATTGTGAAACACTTAAAACAACAAAGATCAGCTGGCAAAAAAAATGACTAGTTACTTAGCAACAGCAACGAAACAGGATGGTGCACTCTGTCACGGCTTTGTCAAAAAGTTGTTCATGGTTGTTTTTTTCTGTATTTCTTTTCTTCTTCTTCTTCTTTTTTTACTGTGTATTATACCCACCAGAGCTTTAACAATGCACACCTGCTGCTCTGAAGTTACAGCAGCTCTGCGGAAATGTCTCACTCTGCCCACACGCTTTTCCTGCAAATATCCCTGCTGACGAATGGCTCTGTTTCCCAGTGATAGAGGTCATCCCATTTAACCACTCACTGCTCCGAGGCACAACACCAGTGACTTAAATGTCATTGGCAGTCATCCTTTGGGGAGACTTTAGCCCCTCATCACATCCAGGTAAATGTAAGGCTTGATTGGCTTAATGTCAGTAGCTGTATTTAATTGCTCATTATAAAATATTTAGTGATAATGACTCCCCGTTAGCTATTAATGATGATAAAGAGCCAATCAAAAGGTATTAGCACTGTAATATCTCTAAAAATGGGTTAGATGGTAATAAGGCTGATTGGTGGGAACCAACAAGTTATACATGATATATTCTACCTGCTTAAAAAGGATCTGTGCTCACACAGTACCAAAAACCTTAATGATGGTCACTTCCCGTGTTTGGTTCACAAGAGAAACCTGAGGCTAAAGTCGAGGCACGAGGTCATATGGTGACCAGCGGGCAAGAGACCACGACCAACAGCTGGCTAACACCTGGAGGTCCTGCTCAGGTATCTCTGAGCAAGACACTTCATCCCTCCTGAACGCTACAGTGCAACTCACCTTTTGCCCAAAATGTAACTGTTGTTCATATGTTGCTTTTTATGTTGGATTCAGTCAGTTTTAATTCCAGCGAGACTGTGATTTCAGCCTAAAGTAGGTGTGACATTTTCCAGCGTCTCTCTACCCTCTTTCTTCACTTTTTCGATTTCTCTGCCCCCACTTCTTAGTTCCTTTTGTGTCTGTATGTTAGTAATTATTAGTTAGAGGTTCAAATATTCCACTCTCACACACACATGCATGCCCACGCACAGCCGCACACACACACGGACCCATGCCCAGAGAATATTGGTTTTTATGTTAAAGTATGTGTCTCCAGCCACGGACTAAAGCCAAGTGAAGGAAGACATGACAAACGACTTTGGCATTTAACATGACAGACGCCCTCTCTCTCTGTCTCCCTCTTTCCGTCTTTGTGTGCGCGCGCGCGTGTGTGTGTGTTGTAAGTATGAATCTATAACAGTAGCAAATGTTAAAAAAAAAATCCAGAAAAAGAAAATCAAACATTCTCAATGAGGTCAATGATTAAAGTCTGTAGTCACTTATGTAACCATATGCAGAGTGATTGCATAACTTGTGTCACCTAAAAATAAATTGTAGTGGTAATTGTGTTTTTTCATTTGTGTGCTATTTTAATTAAGATCAAATCTGGTGCTTGTGTAGAGGAGTGTTTACACCCTACTGTGTTTACTTCATTTGATGTCCTAAACAATCACTATCATAGCTCCCCTGATGAAAGCATACAGCCGTAGCATGTTACTGAGTCGCTACACTGCAAACATTGGATTATACTCTGTTTTGTTTCGTAATTTTATAGCTAACGGCTTGAAACAGTAATGGGATTTTCGTTCCACTGTAAACTCAGCCCTGTTCAACTCAAACTGATGATAAGCCAAGGTAACTGACTGACCACAGTTACACATGCACATGGAGTCACCCATGGACAGTTAGCAGGTTTCATATTTCATATTTGTGATTACAGCAGATTTCTGTATGTGTGCCTGTGATGTATATGCTGGTGTGGGTACACAAGGAAGGCATTTCTTACCTTTGCAGACAGGTCTGTGGTCACTCCATGCTGCAAACACTTCTGCTACTCTCTGGCAGCTGATACTTTTGCTGCCCTGTAGAACATAGTCTTCTCCGCAGCTAAAGTGCACCACACTCCCAAAGCTATGCAAAATGGAAAAAAAATAATAACATAGTGTAAGAAAAAAAAGAAACACAGGTATAAAATGTTTATGCTGCAAAGATTCTGTACAGATGTGCATTTGTGCATTTCTGTTAAAAAGCAACTACGCCAGTGTTTTTCAGTTGTACCTGAAGTCATTGCCATGGCGTTTTCCATTCTCTGGCTCTCCTGGGTCTGGGCAGGAGTTAGAAGCTTGTCTCACACCGCCTTCATTTACTACACAGAGAGACAGACAGGTGGAGAGCCGAGGAAACACGGTTTAGATGAAGACAGACAGAAGAAGTATTTGGTTCACTGGATTCCACGAGCAATCTTTCTCTGAAGTAAAGGTTTAGTTTTCTGACTGCTATACATTATGAAACTCATTTTTATGCTCACATAAATACACTGTAATTCGAAATTTACCATCAAATCAACATGGTACTGCTTCAATGCGCCCTCGCATCTGTCATTCCTCTGAATGACAGATGCGAGGGTGCCTTTAGTTTTAGCTTAGGAAATCTGCCTGCTTTATCACTCATTCGCTTTACAATCAGCAGTGAAAGAAAAAAAAAGTTCGACCAGGAGATAGCCTAACAGACAGGCTAGATGGTGGGGTGGGCTGTAAAGGATGACACAGCACTCCAGACACAATCTTAATTCTCTCACAGACGAGCTAATCTTGACAGTAACCCTCCAAACATCACAGAGGTAGAACAGAGACAACAGACAGGACTGCACAAACACTTTCAGACTGCAACATCAGGACAAACGTGGATCTGACAGGATGAATCTTTACTCAGTATCTCTCTTTAATTATAAGACTGCTGTTGTACTGTTTTTCTTCTGTTTTTTTAATCATTTTCCTTTTGTCTTTCGGTCTGTCCCCTTTGCCCCCATCTATGAATAAAATAACCTCATAGCAGACCGTTTAGACCTTCTTCTTTGTGCAGCAACAGTTTTACTTTTTTTAAATGAAACACTGCTGCTTTTTCTGTCCCAAAATAAGGGACGCACCACGTGCCACAGAGCTGTTTCTGGTACATCGCAGCAAAGCAAAAAGTATTAGTAGTAATACGGTATCTTAATGAGCTGCATTCCATTGATGTTCTATTTCGACCCACGTGAGAGGATATTTCCTTAATGAGATCAGGGTGAGGGTAAACTTAAATTACCCTCGAGTTTCTCACAGTTTTTCATTCAGACCAGTGAATACAGAATTAGGCCCCTCTGAGGATTTTTGAGTTTTTTTCTTCTGCTTCTTCCCAGTCTGTCATCCTTTCGTAATGTCTAGTGTCAGCAGAATATTACTAGAGGCAGAAATCAGCCTGGTGTGCTTATTTATTTCGGCTATAGAGCAAATAAAACAGCCCGTGGTCTATTTTGATATTCAAATGCAAGGAGTGATATTCAATTTAGAGGGAATAATAGTTTAGTGTGGTATAATAATCAGTTTATTTTTAAAGCATAGAGTAGACAACAGTGCGGCACTGTTCTCTTGATTACTAATTTCATTAGGATGATTAAATTACGAGTGGAAGAACATAATTCTATTTGTGTTATTTGGATGATGAATATAATATCAAAATGATTATCTTTTTTTAACTTTGCATGTTTTGGTTTTGTATTTTATTTATGTGTATAGGTTTTGCTGCTCTAATTAGTCAGCGTCCCCCTCATCTAAAGAAAGGCTCTTTGCAATGAACACAGGTTAAAAAAAAGAAAACGTCCTGAATTTGCAAGAAATTTAAACAAGTTTTTTTTACTCAAGAACGCTTACGAAGTCAACTAGTCTCACTGTTTTGGAATTAAAACTCCCTTACCGCGTTGTTTAAGATACTTTCTGGTTATTTTTTAGTGTTCTGCACTGACTCTTGTTGTAAGACAATTGCTGGTGAAATCTGATAAAAAAACAAAACAAACTTTTCTCTTATCTTAACCCCCCCGCAAAAGCCAGACAACCCAATTAGGTGTGACAAACACTGGCCAAGTGATAATACTGCCCATTTCTGTTTTCACATAAACACCTTCCCACCCAGGCTGTCTGGGCTATCTGGCTAACATGTATGTACATGTGTAGTCTGTATCAACAAACCCAGCAGGTGGTTGGTGTGCAGCTCTGTGTGTGTGGATTTGTTAGAGTAGATACTTTGTTGCTTTGTTGGAGCGGCTAATTTGACCATCTGGACTATTAACAGTACAACAGAGGGACTGGTTACAGTATCAGTTCTGTGTACACATAGACAAACACACAAAGCCCACAAAAGTGAACCCACAAACATATACATACATGCACATATACAGAACCACATCTAAGCGCACACGCATGGGCACAGACTGACACACAGACAGGCTTTATGCTTCACTGACGAGTTAAACCAGTTAGAGAAGAACAAATTAGCATCTGAACCAGTCAGAGCCAGACTAATTAACATACAGTACACATTCATATGTGTAGAATCAAACCTCGACCATGGCTCTCCAACCTGTCAAGGAAACTGATGGATCCGCGATGTGCCGAGCCACCACGCTGCGCCTAGCTCAGAACATCGCCTCCCCATCAGCTCATACAGTATTTAAGGCAATTACACACAAACATACAATCACATAAACGCAAGCAAATAAGGAAAACGAGCAAAAAAAAATCAGTGATGTTTAAAAATTCATAATTATCACTCATGCAAACTAATTAACAAGAAGCAAGGCCATCATCTTGGTGTTTTTGCACGTACGGTATTAGTCTCTCGCTCTCGTATTAACACTTATGTGCACTTATCTTCTCATGTCCTTATAGTGTGCAAAAAAATGCATGACTTTGAACCTTCATCTGCATATTTGTGAGTCCATGTGGGGTGTTTAGACTAGGTGGCAAACATAAAAGTATATAACCATCAACACCATTATAGCACACAGATAACTAACCTTCAAAGAGTTGCATAATGTCTGTGCGTACGTGTGTGATGTGAGATGACCGAATAGAGACGCTATAGTAAAGAAGTGTGAAAGAAAGTTGGACTTACATAAAAAATAATGTATGTATCAAGTTAAATGTTGAAAAGTGAGCTCTATTTGCTGGTAATAGCTCTGCTTTTTGTGCATATTCATAGAATGTTGAAAGTTATAATTGTAGAGAAAAATGTAATCATGTAGCCAAATCGGTATTACAGTGGATGAAATGACAAAGGAACCATAGTTCCCTTCGGGATGCCTATTGTGTTAGTTTCCAAGGTGACTTATTCTTATATGTGGGTATTTCAAGTCAGAAGGAACTGTGGTTGCCCACCAAACAAGTGCACTACATTAACAGGGAAGCTCTTATACTTATTATGAGTGCATCCTTGTTATTTTGGAAAGGTTCTAGATATAGACTGCAATATGTAATGGCAGTTTACCTTTCTACCAAATCATCACACATCATGACATAATATATTTTACAAAGTGCAGAAATACATGAAATTGTCTTGGGAGATTTTTTATAAACCCAACAATGGGCTTGAGACCTCAATGATTCATTTATAAAGGTTTGCAGGCTGTGAGAGAAGAGAAGAGAAGAGAAGAGAAGAGAAGAGAAGAGAAGAAGAAGAGAAGGCAGGAGTGGGCGGTAAACAATATTAACTACAGCTGATTCACATTCCTTGAGCCTAAAGCAAGACCAAAACAAACCATGATTAAACTTATCAGAACAAGCAATGATTAACTATATCAAAGCAAGCAATGAAGAAGTGGGACAGCATGACCAAAATGCATATACAAAATATCAAACAACAAAAACACGCAGCAGTCACAAAAGCATGGCTCTTGTAAAGGCTTTCCAACACATTTGTGAGTTTAAAAAGATCTCATTTTCACATCAGGGGTCAATTTCAGCATTATGCTTTTGTAAATTGTTGCAATCAAATGTCATTTAATAAATAAGAAACACCATTAATTTTGTATTACGAATAATAAGAAGCACAAATGTGTTGAACATGATAGCCCTTATTAAGAGACAAACTTAACAAAAGTAAAACCAAATTAAAAAACAAACATAAAAAAGCCAGTCCAAGCTAACCAAGCCATTGCAAGTTAGTTCATTAGCCAAAGGGACATTAAGATGTGAACTCACATATTGAAAACTTGTTGGTGGAGTCTTTGCCAGGGAATAATTTAACGCCCCGCGATTTAAAATCTACTGATCGCTTCACTGCAGAGGAGAACAGAAAACAGAAAAGAGAAGGAAAATCAGAACAGATTGGATAAAGTGGGGAAAAAAAAATTTGACCTAAAAAAGGATTTTTTTCTTTCTTTTAAATGGCAGAGTCTTCTCCCTCACAAAACTGAGAGAGAGAAGAGCAGAGCAGAAAAGAAAGTTACAAATGCAAAGTAAACTTGAAAAAATGGTGGAAACACACAGCTAAGGGGGCAAGAGAAGGCGAGAAGCCGAAAGGGGAAAGAAAGTTGGAGAAATGGGTTTAACAAAAGCACCATTCAGGATTTTTTGTTCATAAGAAGCTTAATCTTTCTCTCTCTCTCTGTCACTCAGACACACACATCAGAAGTGAGGTTGTTTTTGCCGGAAGCCCCATCATATTTTGAACAAAAGCTGGTAAAGGAAAATTGCAGCTTTAATCAAAAGGACAATGATGCAGCTCTGTAATCAAAGCATTCCGATAATGGCACGTTACAAAATAGATGGTTCCTTTAATCAGAGTAACTCCCAGACAAGAAGGAACAAACTGAGGGATCCCTGTCGGCATGAGCTCTGTTTTCTAACACTGGTGACATCATTCGATTGCAAGGTTGGCGATGTTGTGCATGTGCATTAGTACAGTTTAGAACATATGATTACAAGGTATAGATGCAAAATTAATGGGTTAATAATTGATTTTATAAAATAGTAAAAAAATCAAAACACTACGCTAATCTAATTTTGTTAAAATAAATGAACACATTATCAACATAAATAATGAAAACACAAATATATCTTGTCCTGAATGACAAAGTACAGTGACAAATCACTTTAATGAATGTCTGATAGAGCGGCTGACAGATATTGCTGTCATTAAGACTTGACTAATCCACTGAAGGATGACAAATGGCGAATGAGTTAATGTTCAACAATTATCCGAATGTTATACTATACAACGATTACACATACGCACATATAGCACTGCTATTATATTAAAAGCAGTTCTATCACATCATGTGTATTTTATGTCAGCAATAACCCCAACATTATTCTCTATGTAGATACATGAACATATCATGCGTCAGTGATACATGCCTGTGTTGTCCATACTGATTAATGCTCCAGGGGTGTAATATTGTGTTACCGTACCAGTAGGTCAATTTCAAGTGCTCCAAATGATAGTGTTGTATCCACGCCAAGAGTCAGAGATATCAATCCTTATTTGCAATCAATGCTAAGCACTTACTTAATCTTAAAATATGGATAATATGGTCAATACATTCTCTAAGCTGGGTAAAAATAATACTGTATTCATGCCATTAACACATTATTACTCTAAGTCTAAACACCAGCAGACAAAAATATGGGCTAGATGAAATGGCTTAAAATAATTGTTTAACTTAAACATCTGCCACACACAGGCCTTAAGACCAGTCAGGGATCCCCATGTAACCACTGGTTGCTAGAGAAAAGTATGTAGTTGGCAACTGGTTGGCAAGAGGTTGCTGGAGGACAGACTTTTAAATTATGTATCAATATGTCAAACTGATCACGAACAAATGTCCGTTTTCCCTTAAATTTTAGAACACTTTGTGCCATAAATTCTCTCGTTAATGAGACTTCTCCAAGCAAATGATGTCTCAGAGCTGCTTAGGGCTGCATCTGTGCACCGCACATACATAAATGCAAAAACACTGACTTCACAGCAATCCACCTACACAAAGAGTTTCATTTATTATTCCTGACAGCAGATTCATAGCTGTTTAAGATGGGGGTGGGGTGGGGGGAGGGAGGGGGTTCTTGATATCTGATATAATAGCAGCTATCACTTAGATAAAAAAGCAGATTTTATAGTTTTTATTTATATAATATAATCAGCAGTGTTTTCATGAAACCCCCCATCTTCCTAATATTTCAAAGTCATTATTTTTTTTATAAATATTCTGGAACAACAGCTGTATTTTATGATGAGAGTGAAGTGAATACATTTTCCATTCCACTGCATACAGACATGACATCAAAGATTTAATGACTTTTTCTGACATTGGGTGGCTTATTTGATGCAGAAAAGTCGTATAAACAGTATAAAACACAAAAGGGATAAGAAACAATAAAAGTGCAGAGTTGGCGTTACTGCCTTCATATAAAACTGAGGTTTGAAAATGTCCTGATTGTCATAAATTAAGAACATTAACTGGCAAACTCGTGCTGCTTTTGACAACTGGGGAAGTTGCAAAACAGATCAAAGTCTTACAATCAGGCTTGAAATGCATCCTCTTCGGTTTGGCAGCCGAATATGGGAGTCTGGGCCAAAAATAGTTAAAAGTCAAATTTGTTTTTGCCTATGTAGATTCATTCAGTGTATCAAGCCCTGTTAATATGCATCATAAAACCTGTCCTGTGTGACTATGTATCAAAGTTAAATACGCCCATGTTAATATTCTAGCCTAAAAGCAGCAGCTCTACTGCAAACAACAGATGGAAGGGACAGATGCATTTATGTAAACCATATTTATGAAGTAAAGTATTTCATATATGGAAAACTATATTCAGAATGGGTTTATTGCCAGATGTTGAGGTTTACAACATTAGGAAATTGCTGCGGTGCTTCAGTGCAGACAATAAGAATTAAAGTGCTATGTAGAAAGAAAGATATGTGCATGAGATATACATGAGATATATACATGAGAATAAGAATTATGAGTGCTACGTAGAAAGATATATACATGAGTGCAGGTGGTGATCAGTGCCAAACATATATACATGAGAATAAGAATTATGAGTGCTACGTAGAAAGATATATACATCAACAAGCAAAAGCACAACCAAGAGCTCAGCTTAAGTTTCACAGCAATAAATTAGATGCTGAAGCTACATATACAAAAAAGAGAAGGAAAAAAATCAACCGAACCATGTTGTGTGGGTGTGATGTAGGCCTGATGCTTTTCAGACCCAAGTTAAAATCTTTTTTTTTTATTCCTTGAGCACAACAAAAATAAATACGAAAAGCTACAGCTACCTTGTGCAGAATCCAGATCAATGAGTCACCATTTTTTTTTTAACATTACCAGTCTGTTACCTACAACACTGTTTGTTTTTCCTACAGTAGTTCTTAAAACTGGTAGTGTGGAGCAGAGAGAGTCTCTGTGCCAATGATTCAGACAGATAGGCATCGAGCACTTTGAATTTACCAGCTTTGGACTAGATGCTCATCTCGGGTATTTTAATGTACCTGCATGGGAAAGCAAACATTTACCGTTGTCTAGACTGAAAGCTAGGATTATAACATAGATGTATCTGTGCTTGTTTCTCTACTCAAACGTTCCCATGGTTAATGTGAGAGTGAATGAGGAATTTTAAATAAAACTCACTGAATAAAAAGTCAAATAGGAGGTGATGTAGCTGACATGTACAAATGACCAATAAATAAAAAAGACCAGGTAGGCCGAGCCTCTCAGTCTTTAGCGCCAAGGCTTTGGAATAGTCTCCAACTCCAACTACGCTTTGCTGACTCTGAGGAGTCCTTTAAAAAGCAGTGAAAATAATTTTTTTTAATAAAACTTTCTGTTTTCTTTTCTGTATCTTGCATTTGTGTTGCTATTAAGTATATTTTTAAGTTATAATATTACCCTTTGTTATTCTGTGTTGCTGTACAGAACTTTGCGCTTGTGAAAAGCACAGCAAATAAACTTTATGGTGCAAGACAGATTGAAGTAGTACCTATTGTAATTAGAAATTGTTAGATTTAATGATGCACTTCATAAGATTTTTAAGTGCTGAATTTTCATATATGTGAAGAACATTTATTTGAATTCATATGTTTAATAACAATAGCAATTGCACAGTAAGTAAAATAGGTGGCCTGAGTGTTTGCCTGTATTAGCTGGGCACAAGGAAATAATCGAAATATTGATTTGGCAGAGTTGGTTGGTAATGATGATTATATTCTTCTCCCTACACCTAGTTAATAATAATTTGAATATGCTCAATTAAGGAGCGTAATTAGAAGGCGTGAATAATTATCAGTACTGTAGAATTGCTATTTTGTAACCACAGATGAGCAATACTATTACATCACCAAAGTGAGTCTACGCAAACAACTGACATTAATTCAACAAAGTACATTCCTAGCTAGCCTTACAGTAATGACCCCAGTGCTAACAGCTCCTTTGATACAGGAACAGCAGAACACCAACTCAATAATGAAAGCCAGCACTGGTAAAATGCAAGCTCCCACAATAATATAAAAGATGATTAAGGAGTAGTTCATAGATTTATGAGCTCATATGATCCCCCTGAGGCCAGCAGTGTCTCTGTACTCAGTTTGACTAATGGTTCTTAAGCTAAGGCTGACAAGAAAAAGGATTTGGGGATTTATTTACACAAAAACCAAATTGTACGCTTTACATGTGCTAAATGCTCTCCTCTTCCTTGGCTGTAATTATGCAGAGCACTTAGAATTTCAAGATGTGTGCACTTGATCACGAGCAGGTTTGAGACACTGCAAGAGTCATATCAAAGGTACCATGCAGTCAACAATATCAAATATGTCAACCTCCCTGAGGGGTATACTGTTTCACTGCTAGAGTTGACTAATGTTTCTGCACCACGGGTTGACTGGAGTTTCTTTTGTACTGATTGACTTATTTTGTTGTCATAGCACTGGCTGACTGATAATGCCGTCAGTTGTTCATTAAGGGCCAATCACAGCCCTGCAGACACAGAAACTCATGAATACGTAATGAAGAGAGATGATGGGGGGATGTGATTGGTGGTCTGTGCCGTGGGGAAGGAAACAGATTGCTCGTACCTGACACGTGCATAGACAACGGGCAAACAGGCGTGCACACAAACATATGCTTAAATCTAAGCAGACGCGCAAACTGCCACGAGACATCGTCATACAACAGACAGATCTGTCAGCTTAAGCTGGACATTTGTACAAACAGGAACGCACACTGGTAAATCCAAAGAATTGCATACAGAGCAGAGGACAACAGAAATGGTGAGAATCCACACACACACATGCACACGCAGAAACCAGACGCACATTTATACTCTTAGCACACACACAGTGACACACATATTCTCAGCCAGGTGTTGAAGGTGTAAGGTTAGACATTAAAGCACAGAGCCGTGCAGAGAAGAATGTCAACCGAATACTTAATTAATAATTTAACACTTCAATATTTGTTAAACATCACCTATGCTTGAGGCCTTACTTTCCCTATTGGATTGGGACAGCTTTAATATAGAAAGACTGAACAAAGAATCATAAAGAGTTATAAAACAACAGCAAATAATGGAGGGGAAATGCGGGTAAAATAGCGCACATCTTGTGCTCCAACAACAAAATTAAACATTTCCAGTAAGCAAAAAGGCAATGAAGTGTATGCCTTGCCACAGTATATTGGAATTACGGTGCTGTTTCTAAGCAAGTACAGAGACACAATCTCTCTACAGCACAGTACAAACAGGAGGAGGGAGGATAGCTCAAAATTCCTCATTCACTTTACAGGCTAATCGCAAGAAACCAAATAAATAACTATGGTAGATGCACCTTTGCAGAGTTTTCTCAGATTTAATTGGAATTGAACTGGGTTACAATTACATTTCAATTCAAGAGGGATCCTGCTAAAATGGATAGCCTTTCTTTATTTTTTGTAGCAAAAAAAAAACTGTCACAGGTTGGGGTTGGACTTAAAATCCCAATAAAGTGCAGAAACAGGAAGATTGTGTGACATTTTCATTATGCTGATGCAGGAGTTAAAAATGCTTTCTAAACATTAAAATTTTGGATGCAGAATCAGCCTATTGATTTAGAGGTGCTACCTAGAATTCAAACAGCCAGGGAAGGTCAAAGAGAGCAGTCACGCAAACACTCTCCCTCCGTTATGTCTTGAGGATTCATCTTCATGGATTACTCACGTTATACCTTAAACAAGCTAAACTGGCTAATTCCCCAAAACTTAGGCACAACATTTCCTGCAGACTACAAAGTGGGGTAGTCTCTTGTGTTTTGCCATGAATATAGGGGTCTTACTGTTACTGAAAGCTGCACAAGTTCAGAATTAGAGCTGATTAGAGCTTCTAAACCAAATTAACCTTCTACAGACTTTACTGTGGCATCGTGGTTTGCCTCCAACAAATATCTCTAGTCTTGGTTAGGCTTTTTCATTCGTCTCATTACTAAATAGAGCATCTCGAGGAACAAAGAAAATAAACACACCTAGCCATAGTTTGGCAGAAGTGTATGGAAAGCCAGGTTGTCTGGAAGCCTTTTTATGATTGTTTGGAATCTGTCATTACAAAAATTTGAAAATGCACCAATTAACAGTGTGATACCCTTGGACTCATAGTCAATTTTATTCTGGCAAAACAGAAAGTACCATGTGCAATGATGAAAAGAGGGGAAAGAGACTCAAATTCAGAATCGGGGCAGGTGCGAGCATGTCAAAGCAAAATTAGCAGGAACAATGAAAATTCATGTATGCAGCACATTTAGAAATGATGGTATGGTATGGACTCTCAGATCACCTTCCCCATGAATCAGACCATTTTAGTAATAATTAGCTTCGCCTCTGTTTTGTGTGTACCTACCCATTTTCCTAATATTGTGAACACATTTTCTTATATGTTTAAGATATTTTAAAACGGGAGCTACTGCAGCATTGTCAGGATCCTTCCACCCTCGCTTTCTAAAATGTTAATGCTCATTAATAAGAGTCAGGCATTACTTCTCACTGTTCAGACTGAAATTTGTACAGTAAATGGAAACCCTGGCAAGTATTCAATTCACTCGATGGCTTGCCGACGGGCTTGTGATTGGCTGACCGCCGACAACATTAAACATATGATTAACTGGATATGGATAACTTTGTGAATGACAATTAGTCTACTTGAATCTAGCTAGTTTCTATATTGTGGAAATATAATATAATAATTTGTTTCAATGGGCTAACTGAAGGGCTCCCAGGACTCTTATATGTTTTATAAGTTCTTGCTGCTGTTGGAATTTATTAAGATGAAATTATAAAATCATAAAAATGTTGAATGAGAGTAAATGTCCTGAAAATAGAGTAACTAAACAGAACTGCTTTGGCTGCAAAGCCAGTAACAATAGGTAGCCTACTTTCCTTCGTTTCCTTAATGTGTCTGTCACACTTGTCACACAGACGGCTTTTGAATGAATGAAGACAAAATACATTCACCTGTTTGTGAAGAGTGGGTGAGTCAGGAGTCTGTACCTTTTTGCTGCATTTCTTTCCTTTTCTTGCATGTCAACTCCCTTGCTTTGTATAGATTGCCTTGGAGTAGCTCGGTACTCCAAGGCAATCGTTTGAATGGATTACTGAAGCATGTAAATAAATGATCAAATGCAGCTGTACCTGGAAGCTGGATCATTTGTTTTTCTAGGAGTGAGCCAACTGCGCAGTCCCCTAGCTTAGCCTCTCAGTGGCTGAAATGGCACAAAGTCATTATGGTGCCTATTTTGCATATTAGCAAGAAATAAAGAAAACAAAATAAAAATAAAACCAATAAATAAATAAAAAGCAAAAAAACAAAACAAAAAACCTTGGCTTGTCTATGCCATGGTGAGTTGGTAGACTACATACAGGAATGTATAATAAAATTATGAAACACGTAAAGGTTGATGTAGAGGTGTGCAATGAGTGACTGCTATTATAAAACATTAATTGCACAGGTTTATTAGACAATGTTAATAACTCTGTCAGCTGGATTTTAAGCCCCGTTTGGGCCTGAAATCCTCAACACCCATGTCAACTCCCTTGCTTATACTTTTAATTTCTATAATGTGTAGAAATTAAGGAGAACTTGTGCATAAATTAGGCAGATGTACAGTTTTGAGTAATTACAGTTTAATTATTTTAGCCTGCTGAGAAAATGCAACATTTAGAAAAGACAACTTTGCAAGAAACAGGGCTCAAATTTTTCATATTTGGGTAGAGGAAGAACCTTTTAACTTAAATTCACCAAGTGGCAAGGAAATATGAAGTGGACTAATATGTTAGCTGAGTGGAGATCCATCATGTTACTAAGCCCTGTTACTGTGGTACAGTCCAAACTAGTCCCTGCTGGTCATTCATTCATTACATTATATTGTGCAGTAATAAGTTTTAGATGACAAGACCATTTGCTTTACAGTAAGTTAACACCATGACTTTTCCCAGCTTTTCTTTCAAATTGCAATCAAGTACAAAACTTAGATGTTAGAAATTAAAGGGCAGCATTGTCATCGTTATTGTTATGTAAATATAGAACTTGTTAGACTTAACACTTTATGTCTATAGACATGTAAAAAGGTAGAACTAGCTGCTGTCTTTGACAAACTCTTTGAGCACTGTCTTAACTAAGCAGTTATTATAAGCTCCATATTTTTGTATTTGATGCATTTGTTTGTGGCTGACTGACTGTACCTTAGTGGCTGCATTGCTGAGTAGAAATATGACTCACAGGTTGACTGAAACCATATGTGGCATCTGGCTCACAAGATGCCCCCATTTTTTTTTTTTACCTTATTATACTGTGAATGTTTTTCTTCAAAACACGTGGTCCTGAAAATTCTTAAAGTTAATCTATTTAAAGCCTAAATTCCCTGTAACACTGTTTGGTTGTTGCAGTTTCTCTTTGGCCACTGACAACTGAGGGTTTAATTGACAACCTGATCCACTCGTTTCTAGCTTTGAGGGAGAAGAGCTGCTCATGTTCTTTTTTTATTTAACAGGGAAGATGACTTTGAACTTCCTATTTTCAGCTTTAGCCTCGGGTGTATTTCTAGGGGGTAAGAACATACTGCAATGCACTCAGTCACATCTAGAAGATGGCATGTTCAACCATAGTCACAATACATAACAGTGGAACAGCTGGGTTTCAGAAAAGTTCTTCGACTTAGTCACTAATGCAAACTTGGTTACTCTTCCTCTCAGCAGTAGTCTATTTTCAAAGAAGAAGAAAAAGAGTTCTCTTATTTATTATTTCTTGTGTGAATTTGAGCGTTTTGTTGTCGTAGAGTTGCCACAGTGGTGCAGTGGTTGGGACTGCATCAGCAATCTGGTTAAGCAAGAAGGTCTGGGAGTAGGCTATGAGACCCCTGCAATGAAGGGATGTCCAGGGATGTGAATGTTTGTCTTTGCCAGTTTCTAGGTATTGTTGTTTTTTGCTTTTTAATTAATTAAATATGCTGTATATGGGGAATAAATGAGACACTGCAAGAAGTTAATAATAACTCTACTTAAAATCTGCTTAAAAAAACTCCACCTTGATTACTTTGTTCACTGTAACTGTCTTAAGGTTTGAAACTGTAATTGCAGAATTGAGCAAATCTCCTCCCATTTTATCACCATCTATTATGGTTTCACCTCACATATTACCAACTGTCTTGAGGGTTAATTAAACACAAATACGTTTTGATTACTAAAATGTAAAATATTTGCTTGAGTCCCAAGATGACATGTGACATGACATTGGATGCACTTCCCCTCATGGGCAAAAAACTATTACATTTTATGTCGTCTTCTACAGTACAAAAGTCCTACATTTGGATTGTCCAGCATGTTTAAAACGAATGCCAAAATTGCAAATTAGTTTTCTTTATTAGGGGAACTAAATCTCTAAAGGCAGTTTGGTCCTGAGGTAAATAGCATTCACATTTACCCAGGGACGCTGTCATAGCTGAATAATTACCAAAGTTCAATTAAACATGCTAATGGATACTTAATATGCTTGTATTTAGCTGTGAAGGAGACAGTAAGGAGCACACAGATAAACCATGACATAAGCTGTTTTCACTCAGGCACTCGCAGCTATGAACTCTTCCTGATAGTACAGAATATAACTGTATGACTGAGCAGAAATTTAGACTAAATTTGGTTGGACATTACATCGTCTTTAGATTGCAAGCGAGAACAGGTGAGCTGAACTCACAGGTAGAAGGTTGATATATATCAAATATTAAAGTACTTTATTTAGTATTTCCAAATATTTCCTGCTTTGAGCTACATCACAAGGACAACTGCAAATGTGTAAATACTAAATGGAATGAAAAAAAAAAATTAAAGTAAGAACCTATAAAAAATATATATTAAAGTAAGAACCTATTAAAAAAATGCAAATTATTTTAATAGAAGTGATTTTTCCCTTTAACACGAAGACTCTCTACTGTGAGATATGTGAATTGAAATGGTTCATTCCTTTAATTTAGGTCTATCAACATAAAGCCTATGGCACGTTTCAAAACCTTGCCACTGTGAATCATTCTGAAGCATCAATTAAGCATTTAAATGGGTAATTAACTTGGTGCATTTGGTTAAGCCATGCACTGGAGCTGCAGGCTTTGCGTATCTAAATACACTAATTTATGAATGGGCTTTTCCATTGTCCAAGAAGCATGAACAAAGCGATCCACACACACACACACACACACACACACACACACACACACACACACACACACACACACGCACACACACACACAATCAAGCACACGTGCACTCACACGTACTTCCTCCCTCTGAAGTGGTCTACAATAGCCAGTTATGGCATTATGATATAAAATATTCTTAATTTTAATATTTATACATATTTGATATTTAGCCCCACTGTAATTCCAGACTTTTCCCCTTAAACCTCCAATTCCCCATCACTCTGTTTCTCTTCTACCTGCCAATTTGTTTTAATAACACCTCTGGATTTCCTTACTGTTTTACCATCCTCACTCTCTGACTTCCTCTTTTCTTCCTTTGTAATGTCTGTTGTTGTTGGTGCCTCTCTAACCCTTCTGCCCCTTTTCTGCAAAGTTGGATATAAATCATTAGGAGATTATTATTAATTCAGAACCTCATAATTTGGCCGCAGCAGAAGGAGAATGCTTCTGTGAGCAGAGTTTCTGACCTTACAGACACACAAACATTCTGTCCAACTGGCTGGCGGCACCCAGAGCCAAATGAGGACCTCTGAGGTCTCATAGCAGCGTCTTGTAAACTAAACAAAACCCTGCAAAAGCATATTTGTTGATTAAGTCGTTTAGTGTAATGTTGAACTGCTTTCATCCTGTGTTTGCCACTACACTAAACTAACCGTGCCCAAGGGTCTCATAATGTATTCTCCAGGAGAAAAGCTGATTTTTGTAGACCTGAAAAACATCTCATTTGGAACGCTCTGCAGAGTTAAGTAAAAAGACGAAAAATATAATAGCATAAAAATATGAGTTGGTAACCACCCCAGGAGTAAATTTAACAACAGCAGAGAAAAATAAATGCAGGAAAAAACAGGAAAAAAAACACTACACTATACAAGAAACAAAACAAAATTGCTGAATCAAATAATCTACAATCAATTATTGCAGTGATATACATAAATATTTTTGCAAGTACTTCCACAAGACTGTAATCCAACTGGAGGTCATCACTATTGTAGCATTGCCAATCGTTGCCTTTGGCAATGTTGCATTCTCAATATTGGCCTATCTTCATTATCTAGTGAATATAGGCCAGCAAAATAAATTAACATACAAAGTCAATAATGTGATCAATGCTTTATCATTTCTTTCTACATGGAGAAATAATATTCTCTATTTCAAAGAAAGAAAAGCCTCATGTGGACAGCCTGTGAAGTAAATCTGCCAGTGCTTTAGGAACATTGCGTGACTTTAGGTGACTTAACAGTTTCAGCCACCCAACCCGTCCTTCTGCTAATATGTTAGAAGCAACAAAGTAATGGGTATGACTGGCAGCTGACAGAGAGTAGCCAATCAATCATAATCTTGTTAAAAAGTCCACTAATTAATCAACTCGTTTATCACACTGACACCCCTCATTAACATGTTGATTAACCTTTTCAACTAATTAGGATCAATTAAACCAATTATAGGTAAATCTCAAGTGGAGTGGTCAGGTTGTCAATCAGTCAGTCAAGTAATATGGAAAGAAAACCGATGGATAAGAACGGAAAGAGAAGAGAAGATTCAGGAAGAAACGTGGCAAAAGAGATGTTTTACAGAGAAAGGGGTGATAATTACTTGTACTTACTCTATTTAATACCTTGTTATACAATACTTTTATAATTTAAGAATTTTTAGTTAAATCTTAATGTGTGTTTAAATATACCATCGTCTTTTCTCTTTTTGGCATTTAACCACGTTTGAATTGTTGACTGAGAGGAGGGGCGGGGGGTCGGGGGATAACCACGATGACCCACAGTTTGTACAAAATCACAAACATGCCCCCACCTCTGTCCCACAGTATTAACCATTTTAAAACTCAAATACAAGCCACATTTGCAGTAAAGTATCATCTGGGGTCATATGCAACTTAATGAGCTCATCATACCCACAGATTGCGGATTAATTGATAATTCAGTTTCACTTTACTCGGTTTAGTTGGCCAGCTGTTAGTTGGGTCTTGCAAATCTTGCAAGTGACCAATACACTACATCAGCCATTCCGTTCAAGTCAAAGGTGCTGCAGTCCCCTTAAAAACCAGAAACTCCCATGAGGCCCACTCAATCCTAAATTAAATCTTCACTCTAATCAAAACATAAGAGAACGTGATGGATTTTCTTTGAAAATTGCATTAAAACTGTAATAATGTAATAATAACTTCATAATGAGCAATAGTAATGTGTAGTAACAAAATAACCACCTATTATAAATGTTACTACATTTTTTATATAAATAAATAATGTATACAAATATGTCACTTAAAATAGATGTGAGTAATTTCAAACTGAACTACTTACTTAATTACTGCGACACAGCTGCAGTACTGTTACAGCCCACCAGGGGGCCCCATCCCACACTTTGGGAATCACTGCACTACAAAATTCATGCGGTTGTCAGAAATTTAAAAACATTTGTTTTCTTAGATTTAATGTCCAAAAGTAGTAAATTATTCACTCCCTTGGCATTAAAAGCTAAAATGAATTACGATCCTATATTAATTTTGAAGAAAACACAGTAAAATCCATTCAGCAGCCACCTGTATGCACAGACATGCATCTATTTTATATTAATCATGCTTTGAGCTGATTTGATTAATGTAACATTACAACCTTTTAACCAAGAGTGCTACACTGCCCATGTGGAAAAGAAATAGTAAAAACATATATGATTTACTCATGAAAATGGCCACTTTCATGAGTAAATCATATATAAATCATATAAGGCTTACATGATTTACTCATGAAAGTGGCCACTTTCTCATTACTTTCATATATTTTTTTAGTAAGTATCCAAAACATACAAGTTTCATTATATAATTTTTCAAGGGATCTTATATGTGTTTTCACTCTTGTATGCTTTTCATACAAGTTACACACAAGACAGATACAAACTTTATAAGATTTATATATATCTTTTCCATATGGGTGGGCTGGCTTATGCCACTCTCCAAACACTTTGCTAAACGTCATGCCAGGAAGCGTGCACAGGGAGAGCAGAACAAACTACATTATCCAAAGACAGACAAATACTCGTTCAAAATCATTCAGAAGGTCACCGGGCTGCTATTCGGAGAAACTGCTGTGTTTATCACTGTGTCTGAAAAAAACACAGTTGACTGTGGAAAAATGGTGACAAAAATGGTGGGAGGGGAGCGAGGCAGACACATTCGCATTGTGTCATTGAGTGCGTACGAGTGTGTCAATTCAGACACATGCTGATTTTTTTTTTTGTTACTTCTCGCGGCATGATCATCAACACAGTTTCTCCTCTACAAACAAACTCTACAAACACGATCCAGTTAGTATACGGAGCAAGCGCTACTCCTGAGAGCTGGCATTTTGGTTAGGCGCACACCTTCTCTTTTCTTGCCTGAGTGTGCTTGGTATTTTGGGGGCTTGTTCTCAACTTGTGCTGAGGAAAGACGCGAGTAGGCAGTGTGTCAGTAATAATCCGGTGTCAAGCATGACCAAGATTTATGCGTGTGCTGGCTGCCCACTCAGATCAGGGCAATGACGCACGGACAAACTATAATGCCACCGTGCGATTAGCTTAAAGTAGTTAAACTTTGCACATAAAACATGTAAATACAACAAAATATGTAAATATCACAAAATATAATTACGTTTCTCAACATTATGGTTGAAATGCATTATTATTAAATTGAAACCAAACTGAAACAAGTACTGTTTTGTAATTGTACCACATGTGCACAAAAAAAAAAGATAAAATACCAAAGTCTGTGTATCTTTTGATGTCGAATGGACTCTTTTGAAAACGGACTAGCAATTTGAATGCACAAAACACCTTTTTTTTTTTTTTTTTGTAAAAGTAGTAGAGGCAATCCAAGACTACAACAGAAGGCTGGAAAGTAAGGAAAGCAATTTTACATTTAGAAAAAGAAAAGAAAAAACACTATCTCCTCCAACCTATGTGTGCAGTTGTTCCACACATTCGACTCTCATTATCACTGTTGGGGGACATGGACTATGCCAAATGAATTTCCAAGTGCTTTCCACCAGTTAGGGTTTTTGTGTCAAAGAAATCTAGCTGTGCACTTATCTTGAATAGTTACCCAAGAGGGGAAAAAACAGAAAAGAGCAAGCGATACAGGGAAGAGTGAGAGAAAGGCAGTAAGATTGAGACAGTGAGAGAAAATGTAACAGAGAAAAGGCGAGACGTTTGGAGTCAACAAACGTAATTAGAGGGAATCTGAGGGAGGGATGATGGGGACCAACTGTCAGAGAGAAACACAAACACAAAAATGCCAAAAAAAAAAAGGCAAAAGAGGCCAAATCAGAACCTTGAAAATAGCTGTTATTAAAGGCAGAGATATGCACACACTGTACATCCTATTTCATTTTTCAGAAATGAACACGCTGTGCATATACTGTATCTCCATGTGCGTGCGTGTGTGCGTGCAAGCGTGCATTTAAATAATCATCTCCGTGAAGATAATCAGATTTCACCCGTCTTACCTTGATAATGTGCGCTGAATCCACGGTAACGGTGGTTGCCATCAGTCACGAAATGCAGCCGAAGCCAGTTTTTGTTGCTGACGATAGGAGAAGGGACGTTAGTGCCCGACAACCTAAAAAGGAAGACAGAATGAAAATGCTTAATGAAATAAAACATGGATCCATACAAAGACACATTTATAATACCTTAGCCTTCACCTAATCCTATAATACACAGAATGATTGTATGACTGAAATTTAAATGGTCATTTTTTAGGGAAGAAGTGCAGACACGTGCTTAGCAGTGCATGCACTCTACACAGGAGTTGACTAGGATCAAACCTCTAAGCCTGCGGTCAGTGGAAAACCCACTTTATCACCTGAGCCACGCCTGCTATAGGTTAAACACCATGCTTCACCTGGTTTAGCTTTGTGCCCCCATATTTTGCTGCAGTATAACTGTAATACCAGTGCTTGGCTTTAAGAAAAGGACAAATGTCTGGCCACAGGTGTAGGGTACGAAACCTAATATTTGCCAAGTCTAGTCCACTGTTGGAGCGGATTTGAAAACACAGCCCTTCTCCTCCCCATTCTCCCGGCACGAACACGAAACACAGCTTATGCAGAAGATCAGATCAGCTTGATGCTGGACTTAGTGAGCTTTATACTCGCTCATCTGAAAGAACCTGTAATTGTCTACAGTCCCCTGGAAAAACCTGGAAACAGAGCATACCTGAGACACAGAGATCACTGTGATTTCTGTTTAGTCCAATAACACGAATAGATTACTGCTTCCACCGGCTTTCTTTTCTTTTCTTTTTCTGTAAATGCATGCATATATTTGCTGCATTTATCTGATACTGATTATGGCAATTAGTGGAAATGTAGCGTTATGTTGCTATTCAGTGAGTTTAAACACAATAAACTTGGGCGGATGACACATTATTGGAATTGGCACTCTACATCAAAGCTTTACAACTTCTCATTTTGTTAAAGAAAGACCGTTAAGATCTTAAGAATAAAGCTTTTAAGATGTGGTTATATTGTGAGTGGTTGAATGCGATAATATGAGGCATTTCACTCCAAATATTATGTTTCCAGTATAATATTAAGGGAACAGAAAATACATGCAGTCTGCAACTTCAATTGCAGTGAATGGAAACTGGATGGCCAGTCAGCTCCAAAATAGAAAATCTCATCTGAGAGGATGGAGCTCTGATCTCCAAATAAACACTGCTGCACACCCAAAGCTGATCCAAAACCAGACTGATGATAGTTTCAGAAGGCTGTAAAACCTTCACATTTTTAGTAAATTAACAATTAGCTAATAACCGAAGGAACTGTGCTTTAGACTGCACTTCCACAGGATCACGAATATTCTAAAATTCATTCAGTGTTTATAAAGGTCGTGTATGTGTTGCTGCTGTCTTGGATTAAGTGAGAACAAAGCCTATGGTGAGTGTAATGATGCAGAATGAATTACACACAGTCTCTTGCAGAATTTAAAGGGTACCTCGCTCGCTCTTAATTAACTGTTCACTGTCTAATTCCCAGGAGGTAGCTGGTGGATATAATGTATGAAAGTCTTGAATCACCCCTATTTTTTTATATTATGCTTCCAAGGATGCAGACGTTCTTGTATTTTCTTGCATAAATGGTCCTGAGTAATAATTCTCCAGACTTTCTGAAGGTCTTTTCTTTCTTTGGACATTGGCTGCTTTTTCACTCATTTTCAGTTCCGTCCTGTAGCTGACCATTTTCAGAAGAATATTTCATGTTGCTTGTTAAGCCATCTTAACACTGGCCTATAAATTATTCATCATTCAAGCTTAAAAAAAAGCAATATACAATTTATATGATATTTTTGTGCACTACGTTAACAGCAGCCAGTTCAAAAACACGTCATGTGTTCTCATTTCGTTCATTCAATATGTATAAAATGTATAAAAATGTACAAACACAGAGTTATCACAAGTGGCTCATGGAGTGATGAATCCAAATTTAAAGTTTTCGTTTTAAACTGTCATCCGTATGTACAGATGAAGTCAAGTGAGGCAACAGTGAGTGTCTACAGCCATCTGTAAAAGACGATGAAGGCTCTGTCATGGTTTGGGGCTGCATTTCAAACAGTGGTGTTGGCGATCTTGCCAAAATGGATGAAATTATGAATAGATCAGATTTTGATCCCGCCCTGCGATATCTTGAAAGTGTCTGATTGGCAACAGCTTCCCAAACACGCTGTCAGTCAAGCAAAAACATGCCTGGCTAGAAGAAACTCACAATGGAAATGCTATCAGTTATGGACCAGCCTCCGCAGAGCTCGAATCTCAACATTATTGAAGCAGTGACAAAGAATGGAATAAAGTCATCCAAAGAAGAGCTTGGAACATCTTTCAAGAAGCCTGAAGGATTATTCATAAGGACTGCTTAAAGAAATAGTAAGAAAACGTAAACAGTTGAGTTCAGGCTGTGTAGAAGCAAGCATAGCAAGTACAGACTTGTTAGAATGGTACAAATGTTGTTTTTGCCTAATACACTTTGTTTCCATCTATGCATGTACAGGTTTTATTAAATGATTGCACCTGTTTCCAATTTTTTTTTCAGCAAAATATAAATAAAGGGTGAGAATGTAATTCAAAAAGTCAGTCATCATGACACTTCCTGAAACTGAAGTTGGTAGTTGCTATTGTACTGGTTCTGCACATTGATTGCTATAAGGATGGCAATTATTTGTCTTTTTTTCCTCCTAAGATTTATATACAGTCTACCTAGCTGACTCATAGTATATGCAAATTCAGATCGTCAAATGTCAGACTTCAATGAACCACTTTTAAAAATATTAGCTTTTTTGCATTTAAGCAAGCTGAATCAAGGCTTTCAGGGTACATAGCGCTACCAGATGGGACCCAATTTGCAACACTTTCATCAAGTGGTGAGAATAAGACCACTTAATTGGTTGAGAAGGTGAAGAAGGCTCTTGTGGTTGGCAAAGTGAAGTGTGTTAGGTCACTACTGCATTAGAGGAACTGAATGCTTTTGCAGTTCAGAATAAAACACCCTTGATTCTGTATGGCTTTAAATATCTAAACCTCAAATAAAATCTCTGCTGGCAATTAACCACCTTCGATGCACCAGTTCTTTGATTTATGGCGCTTTCATCTTGTAGTGTCAAGCAACAGGTGCTGTCTTTCTTTCATTGCATTTTCATTTTTTGAGATATTTTTAGTACTATCACCTTGGCTGTTAGATTTAAGACACAGGTATACACACACACACACACACACACACACACACACACACACACACACGAATGGTCTTGAAAGAGAAGTGGACCGTCCTCTCTCATGTTCACTTGTCCCCTTCTGGAAACCGACGCACTCCATTAATGTCAACACACACACGCACAAAGGCATGAATAGGAGCATTATATTGTATGCACTATTATCCAGTGCCAATACACTCTAATAACAGTGGTAAAAAGTGGAACACAAGAGTGCTGAGCAGGTGCTTTAGAAGGTGTATCTCTGCGTGTGTGTGTGTGTGTGTGTGTGTGTGTGTGTGTGTGTGTGTGTGTGTGTGTGTTAACAAAGAGAGGGTCACCTTGTGCCCTAGATCAGTAGGATTCCATGATGTTGGCTATTAGTCACATACACACAAAAAGGTGGTCTACAAAGCCACGTGTGAAGTACCAGCTTTTCATGCATGCTGGCACAACGATACAGTAACAGAGCTGAGGAGGATGTTAACAGTGGTCCCAGTCCTCCAGATAATCAAGCCCTACACAAACGTTTCACCGAAAAGTCAAAACCATGACAAAACCCACGACTCGTCTTTAGATTTCATCATCAACATGTGGTGTGACCCTTACATAGCTCTGATCCACACATCCCTGATTTAGTCTGGCCTTAGATGACTAGAAGAGCAGCTAAAAGTTAAACCCACTTGGACCAAGTTAAAAGCAGCCTGTTCAGACTGTAACCTCTGAGGGGTGGGATAGTCTCCAGGCCCTGTGTAATCGTGTGGGTAGATGGATTTTTTTTTTTTCTTTTGAATGCAACGTCACTTTACATTTAGTAGCACATTTAGACAGTAATGTTTAATATGTCCGCAGCTAAATGGACTTCACTTCAGGGAAAAGTAACTCCTGCTACTACTGCACGTTATTTAAACTATGCATGTGAGGACTTTGCTTGGATGCATCTGTTTTACACTTGCTGAATTGCATATCTCATGCTTTTGATTCTTTTCTGCAACTGTTCATGCATCCTAGTCAGCTGCAAAGATTTGTGACTTCTCTAAGAGCCGCCACTGCAACTAATGCTTACTCGTGATATCTTTTCAGCATCTCTGACAAGACATACAGACATGCCCTTAGTAGGTTGTTACCACCTCATTAAATAGTTGTGCTGGCATAGCTCATGCATATATTAAGGTTTCTAGAAATAGATATAAAGTATAGGTTAAGCAGTGGTAAGATTGGTGGCAACTAATATCCCTGATCCTCAGGAGAGTTTTGTCTTTTAATCTGAATTGTGTAGGTTATCTTAGTTAGGCTTTGGGAAGGACGTGTTGCTTGGGTAAAATTTTACAGACAAAACATTACTTTTGGTGCCTGACGTGGTATCTTGTAGTGGAATTATGCACTATGAGACTTTTTTAGCTTTTATCCATAAAACCAGAGGAGGATATGTGGTATAGCATAAATTAGGACTTTTTGTTAATCAGTAATTCTTCTTTAAACCTTGTACCCTAATAGTGGTTGGAGCGTTAATATTATTGAAAGCATTACAGCATATAGGTTACTTTTTATTATTAATAAATAATACTTGTATGTATTCTTAGTTATTATTTATTAAATAAATATAGTTATATGGTCACTGGACACTGTGAACATCCACGGTCACCACTTCATGCATAATAGACCTTCCATGTGTATGGACATGTGCAGGTATATATGTATGTATATGTATACATATGTATATTTAGTGTGTACATGTGTGTGTGTACATGTCTATAAATAGGAATAGTAGTGGTACAATAGTTACAGTGGGGCAAAAAAGTATTTAGTCAGCCACCGATTGTGCAAGAACCCCCACCTAAAATGATGACAGAGGTCAGTAATTTGCACCAGAGGTACACTTCAACTGTGAGAGACAGAATGTGAAAAAAAAAATCCATGAATTCACATGGTAGGATTTGTAAAGAATTTATTCGTAAATTAAGGTGGAAAATAAGTATTTGGTCACCTCAAACAAGGAAAATCTCTGGCTCTCACAGACCTGTAACGTCTTCTGTAAGAAGCTTTTCTGTCCCCCACTCGTTACCTGTATGAATGGCACCTGTTTGAACACATCATCTGTATCAAAGACACCTGTCCACAGCCTCAAACAGTCAGACTCCAAACTCCGCCATGGCCAAGACCAAAGAGCTTTCGAAGGACACCAGGAAAAGTATTGTAGACCTGCACCAGACTGGGAAGAGTGAATCTACAATAGGCAAGCAGCTTGGTGTGAAAAAATCAACTGTGGGAGCAATCATCAGAAAATGGAAGACATACAAGACCACTGATAATCTCCCTAGATCTGGGGCTCCACACAAGATCTCATCCCGTGGGGTCAAAATGATCATGAGAACGGTGAGTAAAGATCCCAGAACCACACGGGGGGACCTGGTGAATGACCTGCAGAGAGCTGGGACCAAAGTAACAAAGGTCACCATCAGTAACACACTACAACGGCAGGGAATCAAATCCCGCAGTGCCAGACGTGTTCCGCTGCTGAAGCCAGTGCATGTCCAGGCCCGTCTGAAGTTTGCCAGAGAGCACATGGATGATACAGCAGAGGGTTGGGAGAAAGTCATGTGGTCAGATGAAACCAAAGTAGAACTTTTTGGTATAAACTCAACTCGTCGTGTTTGGAGGAAGAAGAATACTGAGTTGCATCCCAAGAACACCATACCTACTGTGAAGCATGGGGGTGGAAACATCATGCTATGGGGCTGTTTTTCTACCAAGGGGACAGGACGACTGATCCGTGTTAAGGACAGAATGAATGGGGCCATGTATCGTGAGATTTTGAGCCAAAACCTCCTTCCATCAGTGAGAACTTTGAAGATGAAACGAGGCTGGGTCTTCCAACATGACAATGATCCAAAACACACCGCCCGGGCAACAAAGGAGTGGCTCCGTAAGAAGCATTTGAAAGTCCTGGAGTGGCCTAGCCAGTCTCCAGACCTCAACCCCATAGAAAATCTGTGGCGGGAGTTGAAAGTCCGTGTTGCTCGGCGACAGCCCCAAAACATCACTGCTCTCGAGAAGATCTGCATGGAGGAATGGGCCAAAATACCAGCTACTGTGTGTGCAAACCTGGTAAAGACCTATAGTAAACCTTTGACCTCTGTTATTGCCAACAAAGGTTATGTTACAAAGTATTGAGTTGTATTTTTGTTATTGACCAAATACTTATTTTCCACCCTGATTTACAAATAAATTCTTTACAAATCCTACCATGTGGATTCATGGATTTTTTTTTCACATTCTGTCTCTCACAGTTGAAGTGTACCTCTGGTGCAAATTACTGACCTCTGTCATCATTTTAGGTGGGGGAACTTGCACAATCGGTGGCTGACTAAATACTTTTTTGCCCCACTGTATGTCAAGCTATATAGTTTATGTCTTCCATATTTCCAACCATATCCATAATCACATACTGCGTATATACTACCATTGAATATAGTGTATTATCTTATTTTTTTTTCATTGATTGTACTTATTTGTATTTTTGTATTTCCTTCTGATATCGGTACCTGAGCTGATGTAACGCAAAATTTCCCCGTTGTGGGATCAATAAAGTTTTATCTTATCTTATCTTATTTGACCATAAGAACTCTTCACACTCCTCTATGTGTCCTCTTCATGTTTACAGCTGTTTACAGCTTTTCGGTCTCTTGTTCCCATGACATCATAGCACAGTGTGTGTATTCTCATTGTTTCATATTAAAACAGGAATTGAATTAGAGCAAGCCCATGTGTGTGACATTAAACCATTTAATCAAATGCTCAAGAGTCACTTAACAACTCCAAGCTGAGATTAAGCCATAATTAGAAAAACTCTTTCTGCAGCAGTGAATGGGATCTTAAAAAGGTCATTGTATCCCCACAACAGCAGGAAGCACCTCCTCCTACCAGTGCTTTTGAGATGCATTACTGCTGCTCCATAGGTCCCGAGCATGACTGTATGTGAAAAATGAAAAACGACCATGTGTGCTCACCAACTACTTACATGCATAATTAAAGGTTAAGACATAGCTTGTAGCAAAAGCCTAACACATGAATAAATAAATATATGAAACACGTCAGCTGAGAAGCTAGCTGATCTGATCTTCCCCATGTGGACAATTTGTAATGCATTATAAAACCATTCATCTATCGAGATGGATTATGTCTGTGACTTAAGTGTTCTCCCAAGATATCTGCTATAAAAGTACTTCAGAGCAGCCATGAGTTATTACAGACTACCTTCTTTAAATATCGCGGTCTGACAGGGTATCCCAGTCAGTGATTTGACAGTGATGTGGGAGTAAAATCCACAGGATAAATACAGGCTTGTTACAAAGGTCTACTGCCATTTTCAAAAGCATAAGAGTAGTTGTGTGATAACATTTTAAGTTGCATAAAGATCAAAAGGCATCACCAAATCTTTTCATTTATGAAACAGACATATAGAAACACAGTTAAAGAAGTCTAAACCCGCACACTCACTATTGTATAAAGGTCAGAACGCAGATTACTGTGACAAATGTTTCCAAACACTGGATGTTAAACTCAAAGAGTTAGTGTGAGATAGTCCCTTATTTCTCTTTTAAAATCAAGTCGTCTGTGAAAGAAAATCGGTAACTTAAAAGAATTACTCCTTCTGCCTGCTAGTAGTATTTTATTCATGTATGACATTTCTGTGTAAGCAATAACAGATCAAAAATGTAGCAGCATGTTTTACAATTAGTCCTATATATTATTGGTCAAAAACATAATATAATTGTGCGTATAATTTGTTGATATCTCATTTCTTTACATTGATAAACTTAGAGTGTAGGTTGCTTTGGCAGTATACTGTTGTTGGGGTCCTTATCAATTTGCACTGTTAACTGCTGTCTTTACAGAGTATAACCCTGCACCCTGCTACTTCTATCAGCAGTCAACAGGTAAGCATAGATTCCCATACCATGAAATCTCCTCTGTCATGACTGACAGTTATGTTTCAGATCATGAGCTCTTTCGGTGCTTCTCTATATGTTTTTCTGTCCATCAGTCTAATAGAAGTTAATTTATGTTTTATCTGTCCAAACATTTTTTGGTGTGTTTAAGTGTGCAAGCTACTTTTACACATCTTCCAGTAAATTCTAATCATGTTCTTGAGCGTAATGAGTGGTTTGCACCTCGTTGTAAATCACAGTTAACCCTTTCATGAATTATGACAACCTCAATCAGGATTTTTTTTCTTAAGTATTTTTATTCATATTTAGGCATGGAAAAAAAGATATCTGAATTTAATTTTTTTTTAAACATGTACTTTTCAAAGAGTTTTTTTACATGTCTGCTCGGACACTTCCTATCCATCAGTGTCCAATGCTGTGGTTTATGTGCAAGTATACCATCAACACTGACACAAATACAAGACCGGACTTTTTCTGTTGGAGCAGGTGAAGGATTATGACATGCCTACCTTCTCAAGAGTGTTTTTAACTTGGTTAGGTATTATATTAAATACAGCAACAAAAAAACAATGTCAACACTTTGAACTTCAGATATTAAGACTGCTTCATTTGTTGTGAGATCCCAAGGCAACAGGGTTCACCCGGCCATAAAAGCGCTCTGAAAACCTCTGAAAATTGAGGAGTATGCATAAAACTAGCTGTAATTCATAAAAATATAATGCAAAATGTTTGTTAAAAAAACCTTGAAATAAAGCTAAAGCTCTAAATGTCAATTATATATTGATTGTATGATTTAAAATCCACTAACTATGTAACCCAAAAAATATGGCACTAACTATATTTGATTTTGAAAGTGATCTATCTTGCCAAGTAGGCATACTAAAAAAAATAGGACACATGTTTGTGTTTGAGCTCTAATCACTGTAGGTACAAATTTTTAAAAAGAAAAAAATATACTGGGATAGTAAGAGTCAGTATGTGACCGCTTATGCAGTTTTGAGTGTGTGTGTGTGTGTGTGTGTGTGTGTGTGTGTGTGTGTGTGTGTGTGTGTGTGTGTGTGTGTGTCTGCAAGAGAGAAAATATCAAGTGGAGAGTTGCCAGAGGGAGCGAGAGAACATAATTGATTAAATACACCAGACCAAAAGAGCATCTCTCCCTCTCTACATCTCAGGGTCTACCATCGTCCCATCCATCCTCTGTGCCTCCTTCCTCAACAAAAACACCAACCAGCTATTCCGCTCACAGTATGGCAATGAAAGAGAGGGAGAGGGAGGAAATAAAGAAGCACTGGGTGGAAAGAGGGCGGAAAGGGGCTAAGATCGATGGCCAAAAGACAGAAAGACAGTGAGTCAGAGAGAGGGAGTGGAAGAGAGAGGGAGACAGCGAGAACAATAGAAGAAGGGAGGAGAGGGAGAAGGAACCCACAGGCTCACAAATGAATGATGTTAGATTTAAAATGATTCATCTTCACATTTAAAAGTAATCACAAAAAAAAGAATTTATGTAGAGCAGATCATAAGGGTAATGTAGAATAAAGTAGAAAACAAATAAAAAATACAAATACAACAAATATTTATAATATTAGTAACAAATAAGTAACATAAAATACTTATTTTTCTGCCATGTTAAACACACACTTTAATCAAATAAAGAGTGGGATACTTCTGCACTTCAGAGGTTCATTTTGGAAATTGCAGCTACTAATCTACACCAAGTGAACCTGTTTTCAGACTACCCAAAAAAGTGTGAAGTGCAAAATAGAGCAACATTGTTTTCATTCGCACATATTTGCCATGCTCAATCATAAGAATTAAGACCTTTCTTTTATTCATTTTCTTTCAAATACACTGTTAAATTGAGCTACTTTGTTGCTACCTGTTGTGATGTACTGTACTGACACAAAGTTTAATATGGAGATGAGATTTTAATAGATTGAAATAAAATTAATCCTTAACTAATGGACCCTTTCACTGTAGGG
Organism: Diplotaxodon limnothrissa; assembly: GCF_057381915.1. NCBI lineage: Eukaryota > Metazoa > Chordata > Actinopteri > Cichliformes > Cichlidae > Diplotaxodon > Diplotaxodon limnothrissa. The sequence continues at coordinate 15,832,860 of NC_140616.1, read as the reverse complement.
TTTATTTCAGCTACTCTGGGACAGAATTGAGTTTTATATATACATTGGCACCTTAATGTGTGATGTAACTAACACACATTGAAAGATCATTGGCCATTTAAGTTACAGTTTGTGTTTCCATATACAATATATGTGCTTGTACCCATGTGAGTGTGATTATTGATCAGATAGAAGGGGAGTGCTACTTAATCAGACTAGCCGTCTCAATAGGCTCCCCCAATTAGGACACACGAAATCTCAAATACATATGAGCTTTCTGGGAGAGTGAAAATGCACTTTCACACATATAATGCAGAAATTTGGAGATGGATGGGATTTTGGCGAAGTCATCATCAATCAGCGCACAGATGCAGAGAAGTTCTCGTTGTGCACAAGATTGTTTATATACATTGTGTATTTATGCTTCTGTGCATGCGCGTGTGTGGGTGTGTAGGGGTTCGTGCTTGCGCGAGCACGCCTGCTGTGTCGCTCTCCATCACTTTCAAGTGGGCAGAGAGTAATCAGTGTTCACAACAGGACCCTGCTCTGTCTCTCCCTCCCTTTCCTTTATCTCATCTAAATTTTTCTCCTCCTCCTTGCTCCCCACTTCACGGAGCAGCAAGGTGTTTGTTAAATTGGCTCGTTCAAGTAAAGAGTGGAGGGCTGAAAAAAAAAAAAAACCAGAGAGTGGGTGGCTCTGCACCATATTGCAAAATCCACTGTTAGTTTAATTATTTATCCATTTAGCAAGTAGGAGCTAAACTGTGAGAGTGTTAAAGTGATAAAATCACTTGTTGAGAACACTTTTGAGGATGGTTTCATTGCTTGGTTTATGCCCCTTATCTCCTGAAAGAGGATTTTAATACAGCAGCATGTAATTATTATGCTCCAAATTTGTGGCACCAATTTGGGTGAGCTACTTCAGTCAGCATCGACTTTGGAGCTGAGGAAAAGCCTCGACCTTAGCGCCATCAAACCCATTTTGGATAAACCGGAACATCGATGACAAGCCACGTGTCAGCACTCAAAAGCGGCAGCAGCACTTTCTTGCAGCCAGGCTCATAAATCTTGTGAAAAGCCTTCCCGAAAGTGGTGTAATAACAGATTAATGACTATAAAATTTTCAAATATATGTGTCGACACGCTTCTGTCATGTACTGCACCTCAAAAGTACCCCTAAATACACAAACAAATGTCTTTGTACTTCTCAAAATTATGTAAATAATTATATTAAGTGACTGACAGAGCCACTTATAACAGTTGATAACCACCTGACTGCAAACTACATATAATCTTACCTAAACAATTTTATCTTTGTTGGCACAAATAGCTGAGATTTGTTTCGAGTAAAGCGCAGGGTGTAAAATAGTTTATACCATCTGCCGGATAAGTTATGCCTGTGTTGGCAGTGTGAGCAGGCTGCAAATCTAGGTAGCTTCTTTTGTTTGTTGATGTGGTTTAAAACACAAAATCAAACACAGTCCTACCCCAAATAAAATGAGTGAAGATTTGGGGGTTTTTGTTGTTTTTTGTTCTGTGTAACTGCCGTCTGCCGTTTTTAAAAAAAACATGATCACTTCATCTATTTTTCCCCCTCTGTTTGTCTTACCATGTTGGATATGTAGCCCTTGTATCTACAACTTAAAAACTGAATCCACCAGGCATTTTAAAAGGACAACTAGGAAATGGATGAAAAGCCCGGAATACCCATTAAATTAAATAAAATTAATTTCTTTATCATCCCCCTCCTTCTACCCTCTGCTCTTCTGTCCCTCGCCTCTTTTCTTCCTCTTGTTCTCACCAGAGTTTGTGTCATTTTGTGTGTTCCCTCCTTTCTTTAAGCCCAGACTTTTCCCAGAGGCCATTGCAATCTTGGGCTTCTGCCTCTTTTCAAACTCTGTGTGTGTGTGTGTGTGTGTGTGTGTGTGTGTGTGTGTGTGTGTGTGTGTGTGTGTGTGTGTGTGTGTGTGTAGCCTGCAGGACACCACAGTAATCAGAGCAGAGACACACAATGAGAAAAAGGGGGACAGAGACAAGGAGTTGGTGTCATTATCTTATTATAATTTTAGCTCTGAAACTACTAGTGGCTATTCAGCCGCTGACTATCCAGCGCACAGCACTTCCAGACACACACGCCAAGCTACAGCAATGAATAACACTGATCGTATCGCTAATGTTTCTTGAAATGACATTCATCTGGATGTTTTTTGACTACAAACTACAAAATGAAGCATTACTGTGGGCTAATCACACCTCTCCACAGTAACAATCTTCCACATAATGTCTTGAAACACCACAGAAACTACTCAAGAGCATCTAAAAAACCTCAACAAAGACCTCAAAGCACTGACCTAAGTTTCAAATCCAGAGATGCCAATCTAATTGAGAATCCTAATTGATATAGGATCCCAACTCCTGCAAACCAAAAGAGTCAAATAGTCTGACAGCATAACAGGACAGATGTCTCGTGGCCATGCCCCAAAGAATCACAGCTATTATTAAGCAGATGGGTTTTATGTTATGCCAATTAAAAACAAGCACAATCAAGTAAGGACATAAATATGTTCTCATCAGCACAGACTGGCAGACTGTGCTGATGATGGTAGAATTAAAAAGTATTCATGATAGAATTAATTTGCAGTGTCCTGGCCCAGTTATACATCACGCTCCAGTGGTCCTCGACCTCTGGTCTGCTCCCTTGAGTTTGGCTTCACAATACCTGAAAAGGTTACTTGCTGTGGAAATGGTAAATGTCAGGCGTTTGCCGGCTAGTATTGCTGGAAAAAACCAACAAAAACAAAAAACTGTCCCTGCTCTGATGACGCATGTTTGTTGTAATTAATGTCCGACCAATTTTTAATATTAACTTCATTTCTTATTTCGTGGTGCAAATGAAGCTGCGCTCAAGGACAAGGGCAAGCTGCAATGTTAGCCTTTCCTTTGCTAGAGTTACCAAAGGCAGATGGAGCTAGATGCATTAAAAAAATTAAACACATCACTCTATTTTGTGCATTTGTTATATTTTAATATTAAAAACGGAATGAAAAGTTAACCAAGAACATGGAAGGGTTCAGCTGTTTCTCCAGAGAAGTGTATTTTAAAATATCTGCCAGCCATAGGCAAAACCTGAAGGATGACTGGAAAAAAACACACCAAAGCATTGTTTAAGTTAAACTTGTACCAAGCAATCTTAAGAAACATATTAGACAGCCAATGGACAGAGAAATGTGCCAAACTGTAGGTAATCCATGTGGGTGGCAATTAGTTAATCAGGCGATATGAGCAGTGAATCCCCCTCAACTCTGTGAGTAAAACAGTACCTGAATCCCAAAGTACAGTTTGTGCCAGTGGTGGTGGCTTATAAACCCAGGCAGCAGGAACTAATGGCCAGCAAAAATGATGTGACCTTGTGTTGCTCCTGTGGATGGTATATGGGATTAGTGTAGCTGTGTGCTTGATGCTGTATTTCAGTATTGTCAGTTCTGTAGAAGCTCTACTGATGCTGCATGCAATTTTTCCCTGTGTAATTTTCTGCTATGACCTAATACCTATCATGACGCACAATGCCTTCAATCGCATATAAAAAATACACTCACCAGCCACTATTTAGGTACACCATTTCAACTGTTCATTAACACGCATAACTAATAAGCCATTCGCAGCAGATCCTGGCATGTAGAAATTGTCACGATGACCTGCTGAGGTTCAAATTGGGCAGAAAGGGGGTTTAAGTGATTTTGAATGTTGGTTGTTGAAGTCAGAGGACAGCAGCTGCATTTCTCTGAGGTACATATGAAGCAACTGACAAAACAACACCAATAATCACTCGTTACAACCAAGGTAGCCAGAAGAGTATTGCTGAATGGGCAATCAAAACCCTAACCTTTAATTAGATGGCCTATAGCAGCAGAAGACCACACCAGCTGCTACTCCTCTCAGGTCAAACCAGGAAACTAAAGGTACAGTTCATAAAAGCTCAGTAAAGTTGGAAGAACGCTGAATGGTCTTTTAAGTCTCAATTTCTGCTGAAACATTCAGCTACCACGGTCAGAATTTGGCATGAATAACATTACAGCATGGATCATGCTCAAATCATCTCAAACTTATTTCTTGAACATGACAGTGAGTTCACTGCACTCAAATGGCCTCCGCAGTCACTAGATCTCAATCCAACAGAGCACGTTTGGGATGTGGTGGAACGGGGGATTCACATCACGGATGAGCAGCTGACAAATCTGCAGCAACTGTGTTACGTTATCATGTCAAAATAGACCAAAATCTCTGAATAACTTTTCCAGTACATTATCGAATATATGACATGAAGAACTAATGACATTCTGAGGTCAAAGGGAGTACAACCCAGCACGAATATTGTCAGGGTCCTGGGTCTGTGCGACCCAGGGTCCCTGAGCAATTATGGACGTGTGTTTTTGGTGTACTGTCCCTCGTTCTCCCTGCTTGCAGGTATATGTGTGTTTATGTGTGTGTGTGGATGCCGGTGTTTCTGAGAGCACCTGTTTACAGGCACCTTCAGGCCTGGTGGGTGTGGCCACACCCGAAGACCATCACACACCTGTAGCTGATCAAGCTTCGTCGGAGGAGCTACTTGAGAGTGTGGCTGAGCTCTCTCCGACGCTGGATCATGGTAAATGGCCTGTATTTATATAGCGCTTTTACTAGTCCCTAAGGACCCCAAAGCGCTTTACATATCCAGTCATCCACTCATTCACACACTGGTGATGGCAAGCTACATTGTAGCCACAGCTACCCTGGGGCGCACTGACAGAGGCGAGGCTGCCGGACACTGGCGCCACCGGGCCCTCTGACCACCACCAGTAGGCAACAGGTGAAGTGTCTTGCCCAAGGACACAACGACCGAGACTGTCCAAGCCGGGGCTCGAACCGGCAACCTTCCGATTACAAGGCAAACGCCCAACTCTTGAGCCACGATCGCCCCACATCATTGCGTGACTTCACGTTAGTCTCTCGGCCAGTCAGTACGGTTAGTCTGCCGCATTGTGTGTGTCTTACGGCTGCCTCTTTGTTTTTTCCCCAGGAGAAGCGTGAAGACGAGAGGGCAGCGAGCGCGGGGTGCTCAGACACTGAGGAGCGGAGACAAGGAACACTAGCACTGGGAAGAGGACACGTCACGGGAGTCGGGAACACACTGAGGATTTATTGTTATTGTCCGCGCCTGGGTCCTCCTTTTCCTCATATCCCCACGGTTGTCAACCGTGACATATATATGTTATATGTGTTGTTAAATCAGTCCATTACGTCTCCATTACTTTTTAGCATAGCTGTAAAATGCTTGTTATAAATAATAAAATAAATCCAAACAGAAAAAAAACCTTCAACATTTGGATCTGTGAAGTGTGAAAGTTGAAGATGCCTCTGAGCCCTGGAGAGGAAATGACCTATTTTGAGTGTTTCTTAATCCTGCGTGAATGTGTATAACGTGACTTTGTTTGCATAAACACTATAATCTAATTATCATACACTAATCTAATTATAGACCTTACTTTGATTCTAAGAGTAATTTGATTAAGCTGTTTACATGCACAGCAGAGGAAGATTTATCTTAATATCTTATCTTGACTGAATTACTTTTCCCTTGTCAACTTTCAGAAATTCACAAACTGCCCTCACAAAATGGCAAATGTATGTCTCATTGGCTGGCTTTTTCTCCAGCTACTATATAAGAGTCCTGCAGTTTGTCCCGATTTTGAGACACTATGGAAAAAAACGACAGCAACTCTAAAAATTAATGCCTCCATATAGTCTGCACACTGCACAGATTGGCAGAACTCAGATGGACAGATTTAGTCGGCGTATGGTGTTTACGTCTCTGAATAATCCTCCTATAATGAAATTAATTTCACAGCTCCACACACATTTTAATCCCACGGTGAACCTGCTGCACATGACCCAAGTCAAAGAAACCAGCGACTCTTGCTTTGCTAGCCTTAGTTAAATTGCACTACTCTCATGATCATATTTGGCTTTATATACAGGCAGCAACTGTCATATGAATTTAGTTTTTACACGTCTTCCTCCGTCTGTCCTTTTCTGTCTCTCTCAGCCCCGCTTGGTGTCCATCTCTTTCTGACTACAACCTCTTTCCTCCCCCATGAGCCCCTCTGATGGCTTTATCTTCCTGTGTCTCCCCCTCCATTCCTCTTATTCTTCTTTCCACCTCTCTTCTCCTGTCAACTCTCATCTCCCCACTCCTTGTCCCTGATTCTGCACCTATGCTTTTGTCTCCTCTCTACCTCACCTTCTTACCTTTCATCTCCACTCCTTCTCTCCTGGCTCTTCATGTCACCCCAATTGCCCTTTTTGACTCCTCTTTTCTACCAATTCGTCTCTTGTCTCCTGTCTCTTTTCCTTTCTTGTCTTCTTCTACGTGACCTGACACCGCCTCACTAAAACACCATGACAAGTCCCTCACTCTACTCCGTTTTTTGTTTTTTTTTTGCATCTCCTCTATTCTTCTTCTGTGCGGGTCCAACAAATAAGACGGTGTTTTCCCAAAAGATTTCGGTAATTTGTTTCAAAGCCCATCAAAGGTGTGGGTTAATAATGGAGTGAATTTGCCTTGACATGCCTAGACAATAGCCTTGTAGACCTAAATTATGCTTTGGGCCACCAGAAATTGGATTTAAAAATTGATGCCCTCAGAGGAAGAGTGTGAAGGTCACTACTATAACCTATAAGCCCTGTTGCAAATAGATTCAGTGGAAAATAGTCTACATCATGAACTTATTTACCAGCTCTCCAAGAGAGTGATTTTGGTGCATGAATTTGGATGATAATGGACTCTTTAAAATAAGTTGCTGATGTGATTTCAGATCATTTTGGGCAAGAAAAAAAACCCCAAACAAATATGGAGATGCACCAATCCAGGGCTGAATTATTATTATTATTTTTTTACTTTTTTTGTTGTTATTTTTTTTCACGTTACAAATGCATCTTGGTTTTCTGAGTCATAGTCATTACAGACAGCACGGGGCTAATCTGAAATACTGAACTCTGTCAACACAGGCTTGTGGAATTTGATTCAAACACCTGGAACCAGACTAGCATGGCTCCCTGTTCGTCTGTATTGATATGCTTGTGTGTTCCTGTATCTTTAGATACATATTTGGAAAGATCTGATATGTGTGTTTGTTTGCTGAGTGTGTGAAAAAAACAGAGAAGGTGTGTGTTTGTGTTCAAGGTCACTGTTCCATTTCCGATTCGGGATGCTGCCGCTATCCCAGCATCCTCTCTGCCAGGAGCATTGATTAGCACTCGGCAAGCATAACATCACTCACACACTCACACACATTCTCACAGAGCTTCTTTTTCTGTATTTCAAACGAATGCTAATGCTATGAGAACAGCAGACCCCTCCTGTAACATGTGATGTGCTACGACGACTACGAACAGACAGAACGATATAAGGCTGAGCCATGTAGAAGAACAGAGCAATTTCATCACTGTACATTATGAGTAAATTTGGACTGATGATGTGGGAGAAACGTGATTCATATCTCTGTGACTAACCTGGACTTGTTCCAGTCACACAGTGCTTAGCTGTTACTCTCCATTAAATCAAACATTGTCAGCAGGTTGGCCCTATTTGCCAGAGTAAAGTCTGTAAAAGCTATTTCTGTTATATTAAAAAAATGTCATCACAGGCAACAATGAAGCATAACAAGCACGTTATAAACTCCTGGGTTATGGTGTGTGGATCTTGGATGTATATGGTTTTTAATGGCTTTTGTTATCAGCGAGCAAAGCTGATGCCGCCCTTGTTGATCTAACTATGCAAAGTTAAAAATGTATAATATGCAACTATTTACTATTAAAATATGCAACAACAACATGTATAACTTCAAATGCTATAAAGAAAAAATGAACTGTATTCCAATATAGGCAAAACAAGTGACTAATGAGAACAAGAACAAGAAAACAATGTTTACTTTGGTGATTTTCACCTAACACCCCTATAATCTAGTGGGCACATCATGCACTTCTGAGATGCTCTGACTTTACAGACAATCACTAAGGTCTGTTTTTGCAGTTGTGAAGTTCAATGCATACTGCCCCATTAAACGTGTTGCTGTTTCAGATGTGATCATAGGGCACAGAGTACCGTTACATCGGGTTATGAGGGCTGATTGCAAACTGAAGTTTGTTTTTTAATGTCGTAGTGTTAGCTGTTCAAAAACAAGCACACACTGAAATGAAAGCTTCTATAACAGAAAGTATTGTGAATTTGCATAGCGATGTGGAGCAGCTGTTTTTTTGTACATCTGTATACTGTGTGTGTGAATTGCAAAATGAATATTAGGCATATTGTATAATGGCTGTGTGAGAATATCTGTATCATACTGTGGTGTCAGAGCACAATTAACTGTCTGTTAAATCAACCTGCCTGCAGTGATATGACGCCAAGCACTTGGCAACAGGGTTTCGACTCCATCTCGAAGCTGACAAAAATTAAGTTTTAGTGGCCCTAAAAAGTGTTTCTAGACAAGCAGGGAATTGATAAATGACAGAGTTTGAATAGCCGAGTCCACCATTACCATGGATTTTGTGACGAGCTGTCAAGTAGGTGTACCTAATTGCACTAAACAGTGTGCCATTTTCTGTAGTCAGGTAGACAGATATGAAAGAATGGAGTGACAGAAAGAGAGAGACCGAGAGAGAAAGAAGAAGCAAGGCAGAGAGAGAGAAAGAGATCCTTCTATTTAAGATGCTCTACTTGGTTTCAAGGGCAACTGACTCTGAAACAACAAAAAATAATAAGTGTGTGCTTGTGTGTATGAGTGTGTAGTGTTAGGCTAGGATTACAGGCATTTAGTTTGCAGTGATATACTTCTCTCATAGGCACAAGCAAACCTCTCTGCATACTGATTAGACACAAGTGTCTGAAAAGGAGAGGGTCTCGGTGGATGTGCACGTTTGCGAATGCGTGGGAGAAGTGACAGTGTGTATAAACATGGATGTAGGCTGTATCTGAGTACGGCGGTGTGAGTGTGAAAACGCTGCTGATAGCCCCAAAGCAACTGATAAACACATAGCAAATTATTCCAAGCGCTCACTATTACTGGAAAATTAGCCATTAGCTTTCTGTTCTAATTGCAATGAAAAATAGCATTTTAGCTATTAGCTTCTTGCCTAAATTGTCTATGGAAATTAGTATATTAGTACTTGGTGTTGTGAGTCAATTTTTGAGGAAATCAGGTATCAAGTGCTGGCATTTACAAGAACTATCATGCAGCAAAAGAGTCAATAGCTTACATTTTGCCACTGCTAATGATGTCATTTAAAGTGAACTACGCCTTTGCTTGTACATGCCAAATGTTTATTTAATAACTTCTAGAGAAAAAGTAGCACCTATCAAGCCAACTTTGATGATAATTTTTTACCAGTTTAGAGATGCAAAAACACCTACACTGTTACTGATATCTGTTAGATACCCAAATATCGTTTGAACCTATTTTAAAAGCACACTCCCTTTGATGTCAAATCAGCTGGTTGTTTATTTTGCCCACAGTAAATAATAAGGATCTCATTTGCACCCTTCCAAGTCCCGGGACTTTCCAGGGACACTCTGATTAGTTAAGACACCTTCCAATGTATCTGTAACTTGGCTTCTGGATATTTACCCGTCTTAAATTGTTTCATCATAGAACTGTGTTATGGTTGTACGGACGTGACATTAAATTCAGTCGGTGTATCATAATAACAAAAAAGCACTATAGCTGAACAAAACCTCAAATTGAAGAAAAAGATAGATTTCTAATAATCCAGGCCTATTTTTTTTTCTTTTTAAAGCAATGGTAATAACAATAATGGTGATTCCAAGAATTGAAGAAAAAGGAAGCAAAAGGTGCATTTCAGCTATGAAACAAATGAGAAATGTGCACATAGAAACACAATTTTATATAATCCTAGAAAATAGGACACGTCTATTTGTAACAGCTCCAAGAGCCAATTACATATAATAGGTCAGCTCTTAAAGGGACTGCAACCTTTTTTCAACACGGGTATATATATATATATTAGGGGTGCAACGATACTCGTATCGATATTGAACCGTTCGATACAGTGCTTTCGGTTCGGTACGCATATGTCGAACAATGCAAAATTTTTAATTTATTTTATGAACTTTTCTTCTGACGATGCTGTCTGTGTTGAGAGCTCAGTGGATCTGCGCTCGACAGTGCAGCCTAGGCGGAGTAGTCGAACGCAGATTCACTGAGCGCAGGGCAAGCTAGCGAGACAGAAGCTAAGCTCTCGTTGCAACATGGCAAATTGAACCTCCCCCACCCTCATTCAGATCTGGCGTTTGGAACTATTTTGGTTTTCATGTGACGTATGACCCTGAAGGTAAGCGCGTCATGGACAAAAGTAAAACAGTATGTCGGATGTGCCACGCAATGCTCAATTACATTGGTGGGAACTAGTGTGTTAGCGCAGTTAGCTCATTAACGTGTTGGCCGTCCAGCCCTACGCACGGGGCGAGCCGCGGTAGCTCGTTAACGGAGATTTGCCGTGTTGTGGCGTTAACGTCATTTCAGATTAACGCTGACAGCACTAGTGGGAACAAAATGAATATGACTGCACATTTAAGCTGACATCATCCTAGTGCAAAGACAAGTGGAAGCAGACAAAAACAACAAGCACGCATGCTACAAACTTTACCCGAGTCATTTAGACAGCCGTTAGCACATGATTCTCCTTATGGGGACCTAATATGTTTAATATGCTGCTGAGAATATAGCCCAGAAGAAGCGTATAGTATAGCTTTTATTTTGGAAAGAGCCATTTCTCTGTAATAAACTCTCTTTTCCAAACATGAGTGATTTCTCGATCAGATAGATTTATTATTTTATCCCTTTGTTGTTTCAGCAACATTAAATTTAAAAACTGTATGTTTGAGTCAAAATATATATTTATAATTTTAAAGCATGAACATTTTCTTGTATCAAAAAAACATCGAACCGTGACACCAAAGTATCGAACCGAACCGAACCGTGAATTTTGTGTATCGTTGCACCCCTAATATATATATATATATATATATATATATATATATATATATATATATATATATATAATGAAAAAAAGAAACTATTTCAGATGCAAATAGCAGTAATACAGTGAGTGATAATACAAACCTCTTCAGAGTAACAAAATCTAATAAATTCTTGTCACTGGCTTTAACCACTGCTGTATGAATTCAAAAGCGAGCTAAAGTAATGCCTTTTTTTATTTTTACAAAGCATCTGGGCATGTTTTGCAATCTGGATGTCTTACCTCAAATAGGCTTTGGGAAAAAAACATTTACAAAGAAAAAACAACTGTCAACAGGCTCCTGTCAATTTAACCAGAAACAGCTGGCCTGATTTTCCTTCTGCTGAATGCTAACGGTGCTAATGGCATTGACATTGTCAAGATCACTTCAAAAGAATGTCTGTGTAATCCGTTCCCACAAATGCTCTGATAAGATCGGCTTCTTTGGACTCCTAATGCAGTGCATAAACAGAAATCTCTTATAACAGAAATTGCCTTTAGGTGTTGCTGACTTCAAATATAAAGCATGCTACCTGCTCAACTGTTTTAATGTTATTTTAATGTGTTCCTCCCTTCCATAATTATAATCATTCTGATAAGACAGTGTTTACAGAGTGGGGGCATGGGAACAGTGTTGTTGACAGAGTGACTTTTTGTCAATATCAAGTTTCAAGAATTTCTATGAGGACAGAGAGGACAGTCAATGAAAAAATAATCTACTCGCATGCAAACCAGCATGGATACTTAAACAAAAAACAAAACACAAACACATGAATGGATGTGATTTGTATCTGTTCTTTGAATTGAAGCTAACTGGAAAATCTAATTTGTTTGGGCTCAATAACTTATTGGAAAAATAACTTTGCATTTAAAAAAAAGATCAAAGTGACAAAGTGAAATTGTTATTTCGTCAAGCCACGAGGCAATCAATGTTAGACGGGAAGACTTATACGTATAGAACTCTGCAAAAGTCTTGAATCACCAATTAATTCTTTGTATTTTGCTTCCAAGAGGAATACTTTCCTGCCTTTTAAGTGTTCTTTGATGGTCTTTCAGAGGTTTTCTTTGGACATTGGTTGCTTTTTGACTCATGTTCACTCCAGTCCTTGTACCTGACAATTTTCACTGTATCTTTAGGCTATTTGTTACTAGCAGCCTGTCACCAAAACACACAATAAGATTACATTTTTAGAGCTGAATCTATGGAAAATAAAATACAACACAGATTGACAGGCTTAAAATAATATTTTTGCAACAATAAAATTATTCCCAAAGAGTTATTCGTCACAAAATTAGCATTTATCAGCATGGTCTATCTCACCGTTTCCCAACCAGTGTGCCGCAGCACATAGGTGTGCTGTGAGAAATGGTCAGGTTTGCCGTGGAAGATTATCTGGTTCCACCTGATTAGTACACAAAGGCTACGTTCACACTGCAGGCGAAAGCGCATCAAATCCGATTTTTTTGACCCTATGCGACCCATATCTGATCATGGTATGACAGTGTGAATGACACAAATCCGATATTTTCAAATCCGATCTGGGTCACTTTCATATGTGGTACTGAATCCGATACATATCCGATGTTTTAGAAAGCGACTGCTGTTTGAATGGTCAAGTCGCATTAAATCCGTCTTTTACGTCACTGACACAAGACAGATGCCAATTATCAGCTCCGGAGAAGCGCCCAATAAGACATCGCGAACGCTTCCTGGCCATCCAGTGTAGATGTCAGTGAAATTGTTGGGAAGACAACGTTGGAGAAACGTGAACATTTTATTTGTACTGTGTAATCTGCAGATTCTGACAGAAATCTGCAACTATCCTTTGAAGCACCGCTCCTCTCTAAAACAGCAATAAGGATAATTATTAGGTTATCTACATTATTATGTAAATAACAAAATAACTTAAAGCAAAAATTGGGAAACGTAAAGTCCGAAGTCTTTATATTAAGGGCCATCAGTCAAACAATATTGTTTGCTCTGGGTCTAAACAGAGTGCGTTGTGTGTGACGTCTTCTTTTGCACATGCGGGCCGCTTTGAGCGTTCACACTAGAGCGTGTTTGCTGTCGCATTTTATTTGTAGTGTGAACAAGCAGACAAAATAATCAGATTTGATCAAAAAATCGGAATTGAGCATTAAGACCTGCAGTGTGAACGTAGCCTAAGCGACCGGCCTGAGTAACAGCAAGAACAATTACATTCTCTTCCACTAGAGGGCAGTACAACTACCTGCTCTAATTAAATGGGTTGCCAACTGAAAGTAAAGCAGAAGAAGACAAAGAAGAAATTACATAATAGTCATGCTGCAAGTGAGACAACCCAGCGTGTAATAGCAATCGATAAATATTTGAAAAGAAAAAGTTGTCAGTCTGACCTGGGTCCTGGAGAAAATTCCGATCCAGATGAAGGCCCTAGCATGAGTAGTGGTCAGAAGAAAGCAAGGCCTAAAAAATAATCTAAAGCAGATGAACAGAAGCTGAAAGCAATGTCAAAGGCCTGGGAGATGCATCTGCCCTTTCAGTTGATCCATCTACTCTTCACTGAAGCCTTATCAGAAATGGTCTCAGTGGAAGGGTGGCTCTCAAGAAGCCATTCATAAGGAAGGAAACCAGGGAGAAAGATAGTTTTTTTTTTTGTTTGTTTTTTTTTAGCATGACAATGATTCCCAAACACATCACCAATGCACTAAAAGTATACTGGATAGAAAACCCCCCAGAGCCTAGACCCCAATATTATTGAAGCATTGTGGGGTCATCTTGACAGAGAGCAGAACAAAAGGCCACCAACATCCAAAGAGAATTGAAATGTCCTCCAAGAAGCTTGGAGAACTATTCCTGAAGACTACTTCAAGAAATTACAAGAAAGCTACCTAAGAGAGTTCCGGCTGTGCTGAAGAATAAATAAAATAAATAAATGTGCTGCACCTGTTTCCCATTTTCAAGGCAAAAAATAAAGAAATAAGGGGTGCCTCAAGACTTTGCACAGCAATGTATGATACTTTGTTTGAAATGCAGACCTAGAACCGACATGCTAAGTCCCTCCTGGTTTTCAGCTATACATTTATCCACCGGACTGACAGATATTTTTAAACATGTGCTAAATGTAATGCATCAAAACTTGTTGGGCTGTCAGAAAACACTGACCTCAAAGAAAACCTCAACTGTAAATGTTTAGCAGGTGCTTCTATTGGCATCGGGACAGGTTGGTAACAGTTTTGTTCCAGGCTGTACACCAGATTGTCTCTGTTTTCCTCTCAGTAGAAAACTATAACCGCATGACCAACCCGACTGCCAGAGAAGACCCATGATATGAGAAAATCAACCTATGCAGCGACCTTAGTATGTGACTCCAGAGTTAATTCAGCAAGTAAATAACTAAACAGTAATATATTACGTGAGCCAAGACAGCAGTCAGACTAAATCACACACTACCAGCCAGCACCACATTTTCCCCCAAAGGCCAACAAGCTAACTGAGCCATAAATAGTGGTTGTAAATATTCTTAGAAGGTGAGTTTTTACAGCAGTAAGGTTCTGTATTTGCCTCTGGTTTAAAGTGAAAGCAAGATACAAATTACCTAAATGGCTTTATGCTTGCTGAAAATTTGTTACAAATTATTTAATTGTATTTGAAAATATTAGTGTTCTTTTTTTTCCTCACTGTGAATTTGTGGCCATCGGGCATGATAACATAAGTACATCAATGCATATTTCATTCTATAGTACAAGAAAGTAAACTGGCAGAACACATCACTGGAGACTTCTTATGGCTTTTGTAAAGCTAGTTTTTACAGGCTAATATTTGTATGTTGTTCTTTTGCTTTTAACCCTTTAAGACCTACCATAGAACCAAGTCTGCCAGAGCTTATATTATATTTTTACATGCTGTGGAGCCATTTTTGGGAGCATTTCAAGTTGCTATACATCAATACAACCATTATAGCCCAGATTTTAATAATATGTGTTCATTAAGTGCATAGTAATTACATAAATTGCAAAAAAGTGCAATAAACTACAAAAAAATTGAAAATCGTTTTTGTTTTTTTAACATATATTTCTAGTTAGAGAAATTTAAGAGGCTTATCCCTCAAAACTGTAAATACAAAAAAGTTGCACAAAATAGTTTCCCACCACAGGAAATTTATTTTGAGTGTCTTCATAGTTTTATTTTTGAAATACACCAATTTTTATATTCTGCAGGAAAAACGAAAATAAATATTATACTGCAAATTTGCAAAAAAGCAGCATATGCATCAAAATAAACTATTTCCAGCAGTGCAATATGAGTCCTAAGCATCCCAGAAACGACACAGAAAGTCATAAAGTCAAAGATAACTTTTAAAAAGACCAGTATAGGCCCTGAGGCCCTGATGGTAAAAAAGACTACATTTCCGCGAAAATGACGTCACTTCCGGTTTTGGGCAGGTAATGGAGGAAATGCAAAAGTTCGCGCTGACGTCTATTCCAACGTAGGAAGTGTTGTGAACAGCTGATCGGACCGGCAAAGCGTGTTTCTGGAATATTATGTTTTTGTTCCTGCAAGCGCTTTTTATGCTATTTTTGCAAAGCTTTGTGTGGAAGGAAACCGTGACCGAGGACAAGCTGATGGCATAAGATGTAAGTACAACTCCTCCGGTTTCATATGCAAAAAAAAATTTTGCGCTAGCTTACGTGGTTGCAGAGCTACCGGGATTTAAAAATAGTTACGCAAAATGGAGCGTGTCCGCTCCGATCGGCTCTAAAGGGTTAATGCATTCTCCTAAATATGTAAATATTAGTTTTAATGTGTCATCTTAAAAGTTATATATATAGCGACTATCACAATTTGGGATATGTGTGAAATGTGACCAGCATAGCTTGACTTCATTTAACATAATTCCAAGTATCACACAAGTGAGCGCCTGTCTAGATACACCTACACTTTCCTAAAAGCAGGTAGCTGGCTATTATTACTTCCTTCCAACAACACAGGCATGCCTACACTCCAATTCGAAGGCATGATTAGATTCAAATTGGTTACAGCAAAGGCAATGGTTGATCAATACTCTAATTTAACAACAATCAATAAACAGCCAGAGCGATAAAATATTGTTATGAGTGAACCATCTGAAAACATGGGGTTATAAAACTAGCACAGATCGGTTAATTCCTGTGAGGTACACAAGTATCATGCACAAATATTGTACATGAAACTGTTGCCCACACACTTACACAGGTCACAGGTCAAAACTATTATACCTCCAAAACAAGCCATAAAAACTGTACTTTTATATCTATAATAATGTTTTCTTTTTATTACCTGTTCTTACTTGAGTTCTAGCTTATTTTTATTACCCATTCTAACTTTTTATTACCGTACTCCAAGTGTGGTTTAATTGAACCATAAACTCAGCAACTACGTGTCTACACCTGCTTTTGCAGAAATGTCAGATCTCAAATGTCAACCAAATAGGTTTTTTTAAAGTTAAATTTTTAACCAGCACCACTTTTTATACAAGACAACAAATATACCAGGAACTTGTAACCGCTATACTCTTTATTTTACTGGCCAGCTGCAGGTTCTATGAAGCTCTACTGGTAAGTGTTTGAGCCACCATTTACTGCTTGTCATAAAAGGCATTTTTTGCAATAAGAGCATCTACAGCTTGCTTTCATTTTGCTCACAGGACTGATTGCATGCACCTCTTTTTCTCCCAATTTAACACTAAATTGTAGGTCGTTTTCATTCTGCAATTAACGACTGCAACTTAAGAAGTCAGCAATTCTTTTTCCCAGCAATACCTTGATGGGGACATAAACACATGCATGGCAAAGTGAATACAACGACTCACCAAATGGTTGGTGGTTCAGATCCCTCCACTTCCAGATAGTCATACTTTTCCTCTGTCTGGAAGTCTGTAAAGATGACAGAGATGGTGTCTCCAGGTTCGGCCAATAGGATCCAAGTACAGTCGGCTTGGTTACCATAGTTGCCGGGGTAACCGGGACTGGTCACCACCCCACTGCCGCCCCTCACAGTGCCCCCACATGTGTCCTCAGCTGTCAATCAAATCAGAGTGACAAATAGAAAACCTGGATTAGGGAGAGGAGGAGGGACCGAGGGGCGGACTTTTTTTTTTTTTTTTAAATTGAATTTCTTGCTTTTGGAATAAATTGTTTTAATTTTCACAGCTATATTAGACTGGGTGAGACAATCGACAATTTAGTATAATCGATTCTGTCTGTTTACCAAATTAGCAATTAAGATCTCATTCTCAATATAGCTAACATTATTTCTTAATCAATCTTACAGATTAAAGTTCAGCCAGCCCAACTCCCCAACTCTCTCCCTCTAAGAAGTGATTTTTCTCAGTCACTGTAATTTTTAGTCTTACAGGTTCACTCTTTTCTCTACAGTGTGATTGTTATGCTGTGTCTGGATTGTTAGAGATGGATAACTTTCTCATGACACATCAACTGTAAAGTCATGTTAAAACCATATTTTGGAAATATGGAGCTCTCACATTGCATTTCAGATATGAAAATTAGCACGTACAGTAGATACTCTGAACAGCCCTTTATGGACTATAAGTTATCTGCCTTTAAGTCTGTACATGTCATAGAAAATTATTGCTTTTTTTAGCCAGTTAGAATTAGAAGTGGGGTTTAAGGGTTAGGCTGCAGTTCCTGTCACACCCAGAGCTGCTGTCCTCTCCTCCAATAATAGGGTAAGTTTCCAGTTTCTCCAATTCCTGAGCTCCGCTCTCGTCTCCTCCAATCACCACCTAGGAACTTTAGATTCAAATGTTTCCCAATTGGCTTTTTTAAAGTTAATCTTTCAATTAAACCTTGATTTGGTTCAAAACATATGGAACAGATGTGAAAATCGATTTGCCTGATTTTCTTTAATTGGTGATCACATCTGATTTCGAGCATTGTCAAATTGACAGTAGTACTGATTATTGTATAACAGATAAAGACACATGGATTGCGCTGTGCACACGGCATAAATTATACACATATAATTTATACAGATACACTCAGTGAGAAAAAAACATACTACATTGGACCTTGTTCTGTCACTGGGACATTGGCTGTATGGGAGCTTATTTCAGAAGAGTGTGCTCAATTCACTTTTTCAAAATACTTTTATCTACACATATGTTTTAAATACCCAATTCATTTCAGGATATTACAAAGAAAATGCTTATTTTTTGCATTTTAAACAGTATTTATCAAAAGCAAATTGAGCGTTGCCAGTATCACAGTGAGAAAAGATACAATGTTGAACCTTTTTTTCGGAGAGCGTCAAACTTTAAACATGGTATAAATTATACCTGTATAATTTATAGTTATATACATAAAAGAGGCAATACTGCATGTAGCACACTCTTAAAGCAGACATGCGTTTTCGTACATACCAGCAAGTGCAATTTGGGATGACACTCAATTAAATGGAATTCCCATGTTGACATAGTTCAGTTTCAGACACGACAGAGGAATACCAAATGCGCGTCCCTTAAACTGCACTCACTGATATAGTGAAAAAGACATATCCTTTACAAGAGTGTAGACAGGCACTGTCAGGTATACATGCACGCTTTTTCTGGCTCATCCAGGCAGTGCTGCCCCGGGGGGGAAGCATGTACAGATGACAGAGATAAGGTAGGGACCAAACCACGCTCCACCCACAGGATGGGTGAAGAGAATAACTTTGGTCAAAGACTCACAGACTCTAGCAACAGATGGTGACCCATAGAAATGAATAGAAACGTTACTAAAAGATACTAGAAATCGGACAGAACACTGAGTAGAGACAGGAAATACAAAGAGGCTAACAGGGGAACATAAATAGATAGGAACAAATAGAGACAAACAGAAATATAGTGAAACAAACAAGCAAACAAAAATAGAGATCAGATTGAATTAGGCAAAGTGTTGGTGCAAACAGCACCAGATAGGAAATGAGAAACAGAATGAATCAAATAAGTGGTTAAAATGAATTTTAAAATAGACCCAGACTCCTTTTTTTAATAGATCAGAGTATGAAGTTAGGAACAATACACATTTCCACTGATTCTGTGTCATTAGTAATGGTGCCTGTGTCAAAACATTAAGCGGTGTTCCACATTTGCTGAGATGGAAATAAAATGTTGTGCATTGTCCCGAACTACAGGTGCTGATGTGCTGAGAATGAAGCACAGACATGCATTATTAATTTGTTAACAATTTATTAATTTAACACAATTCACACAGGCCCTTGAACCTGTCAGTCATACAAATAGACAGACAGACAGACAAGCAGGCAGGCAGGCAGGGCAGGCACTGACAGACAGACCATTCAGTTATCCAGGCAGACTCTCATTCCTCAGCTCGACAGGTAAGGAGATTTGTGTAAATGACCCAACACACCGAACCAAGACCTGCTGAGACCCCATCACATTTGCAGGAGTGCAATGAACAGTGATCTGTTTGTGTATGCGTATGCTTGTGTAATTGTATGTGTGTGTGTGTGTGTGCGTGTGCCTGTTTCCACACCATGGGAATGAGCTGCTTGCAGGATGACAGCTGTCACTGGTTTATCATGACAACAGCAGGGCGTCCACAAGCACCAGTGGACACACACCTGCAGCCACGCACACATACAGGCAGACGTGCACGCCCACGCACACACCTCCACCAGCCCTCCGGCTTAGTGATGTGACGGCTGACAGACAGGTGGAATATCCTCAAGGTGCACTGATGTGCGTTTTATTGAGCAAAAGGAAATTAACTTGTAAAAGGAAAAAAAAGAAGCTTGCATTGATCTGCAGAATATAAAATTGTGTGCTTTAATATAAATGCTCGATTTAAATGAATGCAGTAAATGTTACTAAACTAGGATGTAGCAACTATATTTGTCCGATGTGTCTGACTTCCTTAAAAAATAATAAAAATTTGGATATTAAAGAACAATTGTTTTAAGATAGCAAAACAGCATTTTCCTGTTTGTGTCCCCTGTGTATGAGTCGCACAGCCTCCCTTATTAGTATCTCCTGAGCTTATTATTAGGCATCCAGAAGTAGCTCGCTGGCCAGTTTCAGTACCGAAGCAATGTAAGATACATCAAACATCTACAGTTTGCAAAACATATCCCACACCCCTGTATACTCGAAGTAGCGAAAACTTTATAACTCACTTTTAAAAGCGACACCTTGTCAAAACAAAGATAAATGGCACTCGCAGTCACAGTAAAGGAAGGTGCACAAGCAGTCAATTTAAGACCAGTAACAACAACGCTAGTCTCCAGAGCACATGAGCTGATAACTCCACAGAGTCAAATGCAATAACCAAAACCATAAGTTATCTTATTTGCAAGAACATGTGTCCATATAGAGATGTTAAAAACGTAGGATTCAGACAAATTAAACTGAATCTAGAATTGATGAGTTTGCAGCACTCCCTGAAAAACATCCCAGCAGTGTGCTGTGTGATGATTGGAGGCAGCAGCTCACATCAAATAAAGTTTTGCTGCTGCAGCACTTCACAAACCACAGACAAGAAAGTGATTTAAAAGAGCTGGAAGCTGTCTGTCAGTTTGCATCCGAACGAAAACTATAGTATTATTGACTACATATAACAAAAGACAGTGTTATTTCATACAGTGCTGTGGTGCATTTTCTGTATATTTATCACACTTTCACATTTCAGATCATCCAAGCAACTAATTTTCATATTGAACAAAGATATCCAGAGTAAATACAAATTGCAATTTGTAAATTATGATTTCTCAGATGGGAAACGGTTATCCAAACCTAACTGGCCCAATGTAAAAAAGTAATTGCCCCCTAAACCTAATGACTGATTGTGCTACACATGGCTGGAAAAACTGCAATCAAGCTTCTGTGGTAGCTGGCAATACGTCTTTCACATTGTTATGGAGAATTTTTGTCCCACTCTTCTTTGCAGAATTGTTATAATTAAGCCACACTGGGGGGTTTTCAAGCATGGCCGAACTGTTTAAAGTCATACCAAACCATCTCGATCTGATTTAATTCTGGATTTTGAGTACGACACTTCAAAACCTTCATTTTGTTTATTTTAAGACACTCAAAGGTCGAGTTGCTGATGTTTTTTGCCAAATGTGAGACAACCCTTTGTGTTCTTTTTGGTCCAACTCTCCCATGGATGCCATTTATGCCGAGTCTCTTTCTTATTGTTGAACCGTGAACTCTGACCTTAACTGAGGCAAGTGAGGCCTAAAGTTCTTTAGATGTTGTTCTGGGGTCTTTTGGGACATCTTGGATGAGCCATTGATTCACTGTTGGAGTAATTTTGCAAGGCTGGCCGCTCCTGGGAAGGTTCACCAGTTTCCTCCATGTGTTAATAATGCCTCTCAGTGTGATTCAGTAGAGTCCCAAAGACTTAGAAATTGCTCTGGATAGTGCATTATGTGTTCCTTTTTGAGCTCTTTTAGGCTACTTCACTTTGTCAGACAGTTTCTGTTTAAGTGGTTTCTTGATTAAACAAGTCTGGCAGTAATCAGACCTGGGAGTGGCTCATGATGCTGGACTCAGTTTTTTTCAAAACATGTGTCTCATCACAGTTAATTCATGATTGAACAACCAAGGACAATTACTTTTTCCCACAGCAGAATAGAAAAACTGCACATCTTTGTCTAATATCATTTTTTTGATGATCTGAAACATGTAAGTGCGACAAATAAGAAATCAGAGAGGGGCAAACACATTTTTCAGAGCACTGTATATACTATGAATATTATATTGTTTATTGTCAAAGCTTGCTGTTAGATGCTTTGACAAAAGCCTTTTTACAAATTTATCATTATTGTATGAAAATATGGAGCCTGTAACTCATTATGAAAGCCATCATTTTAGCTGACACATGATGCATTTAGGATCCTCACTAATTCTGTTGTGTGTCATCTAGTAATGGCAGGCCTGGTCAGAGACCGCTTCAGGAGCAGCTGCTCTAATAAAAAGAGACATTTGTTGCGTGTTCACAGGGGAGGGTGTGACACCTATAGCCAACTCTGATTACCTTCTGTTAGTGTGCAGCAGACATGGCATGAAACTAGTCAGATTTCCTTGTTGCACCTGCTAATTTTGGATACTGCTTGCTCCTGCCTGATCAATCATAATGACACATCTGTGTGACAGTGTTAAATATTACCGTGCCTAACCTTACATCTCCTACTGCTCCCTGGTCTATCTCAGCTGCAGTATAAAAGGAATGCTTTATCACGTCTTCTCAGATAAAGGTTGCATATAATTATTTTCACTTTCAGAAATTACATAATGTTCTTCAAAGACCTGCAATGATTCATTTATCTCTTTCAATACGCCGGTCAAAAAAAGTTTAACATCATTCAATCACATTTTTTTTCCTATAACTGCAGGCTCAACACTTTGTCATGAAACGTTATCAAACATTTCTATTTCCCCTCATCAAACAGCTCTCTTGAGAATGTTAAGCCTTAAAGGTTGTACTTCAGGATTATGTGATGCAATCTAGCACATCAATCCTCCGACACTGACCAAGACAAAAGATGCCTTGGAACAACACCTTTGGGTGACTACACCAGACAGCACTTGGGATCTCATTATTAGCTGCCAGAGCGTCTCTCCTCCGTTTGCATTTGCCTTGGCTTACTGCAGTTAAAAGTTACTCATCGCCTCTATTGTACTGCTGCGAAATTGTCAAAAAATGTTCTTGACCTTCACGCCAGCTGATGATACGAGCGGCTGTGTCATCAATCACCAGTGATAAAGGGCCATATGTTCTGGTTAGGCAACTCTGTTCTGTACAATGCCCAAAACTAACTAGCTTTATTATTTCATTTTGAGCCAACAACTTCAGTGAGATCGAAAATAGAATTTTATTACAAATGAGTCTGATCAAGATTGTAAATCAGTTAAGCTTTTAATTTAATATTTCCTGATAATGAAGGAACACAGAGATTGCTGCACCTACAGGCAACACATAAGCTCACTTGAACACAAAAAATAAATGTGGTTGATTATTACATTATTAGTAGAAGTGACTGATAATGATTATTTTTTAAATATCAATTAAAAACGCTGTTAAGATTGAACCAACACCTGTCTGTAACAGTCAGCCTAAAGCTATTATATCAAGAGCTATGGTTATTTCCAGATCATATCTTATCTATCCATCCATTTTCTTCTGCTTATCTAAACCAGGGTCACAGGAGCCTATTCCAGCTGTCATGGGGCGAGAGGTAGAGTACACCCTGGACAGGTCATCAGTCTGTTGCAGGGTTAACACAGACAAATAGCCATCCACGCTCACTTTCACACCTATGGTCAATTTAGAATCACCTACAATCACCTACAGAAAGACCCCAGGCTGGATTTGAACCCCTTGCTGTGAGGCAACAGCAGTAACTACTGTGGGGAAGGCTGTGGCTCAGGAGGTAGTACAGGTTAGTGGATCAATTCTCCAGGTTCTCCAGTCGAAGTATCCTCGGGCAAGATCCTGAACCCCCAGTTGCCTCCAATCATTTAGTGTGCGTGTGAATGTTAGACAAAAGGCTTATGTATAGAAAAAAAGTGCAAATGACGATTGTAGTAAAAAGTGTTTTGAGTGCTCATCTAAATTACATAAGCACCATCTAAGTACACATTTAAGACTGTGCCACCATGCTGCTCACTTATCTAAAGAAAAATAAATGGATGAATCAGCATCCATGAACAGATCTGCATATAGCTAATAATTAGCAATAGGTGTTTAATTTGATGCATTTTGCACATCACGAGTATATCATGACACTGGTTTTGTTTTAGGTGCTGTGTACACAACAACATTCAGACCCATGGAGGGTAGAAATAAGATCCACATAAAATCATCAACTCCATTAACCTGTGCTAACACAACAGTAAGGCCCCAAGATTGTGGTTGGGTGCATATTTTAGCCTGTTGTGCTTTTAGACATCTGATGTTTGATTGATTAACACTTGCTGGTGAACTTTGTTTCAAATGACAAACTACAGGTGAGAGTAGAGCTGGGCGATATGAGATTTTTTCATATCACGAAATGATTTTTTCATTTCAGGCGATAACGATATCTATCACGATATAAGCCAAATAACTATATTTGTAAGATTTAAATGTGCCGTTGCTCACAAGTAAAATGTGAAATAATCAGCAGCTTGTTTTTATTTAAATATTTATTTCCCATAATAAGTTCAACAGGGTAGATGTACTTAAGGAACATGAGACTTTTTCAGATAAATAAAGGCAAATATTGCAAACTACACAAAAGGCAGCCACTAAAGCGTTTAAGTTTCAAAATGGAACGAAAAACGAAACAGACTACTAAATTGTCAATTCCACTTAGAAACAAAATATTAATTCTAAAAATAAATCTTAGTTTGTTTTACAGAAGAACAGACAAAACTGACTAACTTTTGTCAATATCAAATAAACTGAGAACTAAAAGGAAATTCTCAATCTCTCCTTGTTGTATAGCTGAGCTTTTCAAACAGTTTTAACAGTTACTTTAGTCTGACAAAAGCCGAATGACGAATTAGCGCTTCCAGTCAGAGACTGAGGCTACGTCCACACGTACACGGGTATTTTTGAAAACGGAGATTTTCCGTTTTCGTTTTAAAAAATAATCCCGTCCACACATAAAGGCAGAAATGAAGGAAAACGCTGCTATGAACATGCCAAAGCAGCAGGTGGCGCTAGATTCCTAACCGTGCAGAAATGTTGGCCAATCAGAAGTCTAGAAGCCTCGGTGGGAAAAAGTAAACAAAGCTGGGGCATAGAAGCAGAACCGAGTCGTATGTGTGGAGGGACAGTAACTGTGTGTATATGTAAGCATTTAAACACTGCAGAGAGTAGAATTAACAGTAACAGTATTGTAGAAATTCATTTCACCGAAACAATAATGTGGCGCACAGTGTGACACATGCACCAGTTTATTGTATTTCCAGACTTGCTTTCGGCACAATTTGCAGTGCACGCTACTCTGTTTTTTGTCAGACTTGAAATAGCCGAAATACCTTCACACTACGGAACTTCTATGGCTCTTCCGTTCGACAATCTCTCCGGCATTGGAACCATCATCTGTTTTCTCTTCGGTCACGCTCGGTTGATTTTTCTAGTCGGCACACTCATTTCCTCCATTACCCGCTGGCTGCTTCCCAAACAAACACACGCGCGGCTTGGCACTTGTGCTGTACGTAACAAGTCACGCGACGTGACGCTGCGGCTGTGATTGGTTCGGCTCTGCGCTACTTAATTTGGATTGGCTGACCTTTTTTTTTGGGGGGGGGGAGACAAGAGCGGCGGGGTCTATCGCGATAGCTTAATTTCTCTATCGAGTAAAAGTTATATCGCGATACATATCGTTATCGTTCTATCGCCCAGCTCTAGGTGAGAGATTCACAAAGAACCATGAAGAAATGTCTTATGATCCCATCACGGAGGATCAACCTAAATAAATCTATAGGCAGAGACTGCTTTGCTGTCTGTGTGCACTGCTGTGATCTCTTCTCCGCTTTTATTTCAGACAGTAACCTGGGGAGGCGCAACACATACTCATGCCCCAGTGCACTTGCACTGACCCACAGGAGGAGGGAAAGTGTGCGTGTGTGCGTGTGTGTGTGTATGGAAGAGGGTGCTTTATGTGTTAGCGTGTGAGAGGGAAAGAGAGGTAGTGTTTGCCATGTTGCCTTCATTTCTTATCACATCAGTGAGTTGGTACTGGCCTTTTCTTTGCCTTTCCACCTCTCGCTCCCTCTCTGGTTGTTGTTGTAACACCATCTCTCTTTTCTTCCCTACTGGTCTCCGCTTGCTATACACCCCTCCTCTTCCCTTTGCTGCATGAAGATTATTTTTCGTAGTAAAACAGTGCATGTCCTCCACTGCCCTCGGCTCATTTAAGCTGTTTCTCCCACGCGCTGCAGTCCCAAACTTGTCCAGACATTACACATCAGCAGTGCATGTGAGAACACAAATGTCTAACGCGGTCAGATCAGATATTCAACAGTCTTTAACTGTCGAGCTCTCTAGTGTGATGTCCAATAGTGTGAGAACAGCACAAGTAATGTCCGATGAATTTACAGCTAGCGAGTGTTCAGTCTGTGTCCTTCAAGGACCAAACCAGTACAGTAACACATCAGAAGGTTTGTGAGAAAGGACATTTTCAGACAATGTCCCAACCTGATTTTCCAGTTCGTATGTGAAAACAGCTTAAGCCCCCACCCACCAACACCGACACACGCACACACACACACTTTATACTTCATTCTCTTTTTCAAATTCATCCCCACTCACTCTACCATCTCCTTCCTCATCATCCCCCTCACCCTCCAACTCTCCATCTCACTCTCTCTCACTCCTTCTCTCACATGGCCCGGGGTGCTTTGATCACTCGTTCTTAGCCTCCTTATCCTGCTTCCCTCTCTCCCATGCGTTCATCCCGTCTTCCCTACTGTGCTGTCATCAATATCGCAGTCATCTGAGGATTCCTTCTTTATCCCTCTCTGTCTCCCTGTGTCTTTCTTTAAGATCTTACTCCCTTTGCTTTTCACTCTCCATCTCTTACTCTCTCGCGCTGTCTTTCTGCTGATTGATTTTACGTTTAATGGCTTTTCTGGCCTCATCTCTTCCTCTCCCCTCCTTTCACTGTCTATCCCACCTCCCCCACCCCCCGCAACCCCTCCACCCCCTTTCCTTCCTTCTGTCCCATAACTCCATCTCCTTTCCTGCATCACTTTGATAGGCAGATCACTATCACCATCAGATTTGCGCACAGACACACACACACACACTCACACAGACTTCAATCACAGAAGACCCCGTGTGCTGTCAGCCTCTAAGGATTATGGGCCATCTACATCATCCTCTCTTTCCCTCTGTCTTCAGGCTGTATCCATCCATCCCTTCTGCTCTCTTATCTACATCCATCCACCCATCCATCAACCTCTTGCCCCCACCCTTGTACTGTAAAGTCGAATATATAGCCACCCTTCTTTCTCTCTCACCACCCCTACTATACCTTTCATACCTAAGCTTACCTACTATAAATGACCGAATACACATGAAATATACAGGTATACGTCCACATAAATGGGTTAGGGTTAGGTAGTTATGTATAAGTAATTAGCCTCTGCTCTGAAACATTACCACATGATCTTCATCACACAGCTGTACTCTGTGTGCCTTGTTGCCTAACTATACAGAGGACGCAATTTCACTCGCGGTCTCAATGTCACTTTCACAATTCAGTCATGCCAGAGCCCGTTAAGTGGATATGGATGTATAAGAATAAGACCTCACAGGCAATGCCATTGCGTCTGCCAAACTAAGAGAAACTTTGGCATTGTGAACAGAATTCAACTTTGCTTTTGGATAGAGTCCAGCATCATTGAGCATATAAGCTTTACAATGAAAATAACTACATAAATGCAACTTTAAACTCACACAATCTCATTTGGAAATAAAAAAAATAAACATTCCAATGCAACCTATTTTTACTGAGGATCTACAAAATAAAATGCAACTTGCCCCCTCCCTTTATTTTAAGCACAAAGTCTCACATTCAGTTTTCCACCTAAATCCATCACAAATTGCCGTTGCAAAGATAAAACAGTTTTATAATCTATACATAACTAAATTAGCTAAGGATGGGCTAAAAACAGTATTTTGAAAAGGTTGAGGCCAGGTGTCTGTAGAGGTGTGCAGGTGGCATTATTATAACCACCATTTGTGGTTTTGATGCAGTATCCCATTTCCTCCCTCTCTTCATTACACCCTTAGCACCCTCAACAAACCATGTTTTGGATCAATCAGTAAACAGGACTATTGTTCATCTACTTAGAAAAGCCAGTGTGTCTCAGTCCACCTCAAATGACTGACCTTGTCCCCCTCTCCCAGGTTAAGTGGTTTAGAGATCATTGCCCCTTTACTTACAGCCTTCTTTAGACAAAAGCTTTGCTGATTGCCATCCTGTGTTACTTACTTAGCAAATCCTCTGTGAGAAAGTTGCTTTTTTATCTCCATTTATTGATTAAATAGATTGATTGTACTGCTTTAACTGCCCAATTTCGCTTGCCTGAATATGCTTGGGATACAACTGATCCAGTGATTCCGCTGACATATACCTCTTAAAATCCTTTAGTTTAGCAGACTTCTGACGTTTTAATTTCTCGTTCTAGTTTTTAAGTAATGTTCTGTGGAAACCTGGGGAACAGCCAAATTTAACAATGAACAATGGCTGCAAGCTGATTAACTTAATAATTCTGCAGTAGATCTAATCTATCTAAGTGCCATTTGAATATGTGCTTCAGTAGAAGTGATACAACTCAAGGGACTATGACTTCCAGTGCAAAAAAGGTTAACAATCACAGTGCCACATATTTGCTTATGTTTGATTTTCTGTGTTTACCTGTTGCAGGATCTTAACCATTTGTTCATTTCACATAACAGAGCTGATTATTTTTCAGGCTTACCTACAAACGGAGCAGATGTTCTATGTTTGCACTTTTTGTTTCATTCTTGTTTTCTTTTCTCTCGACAAGAAGTATGACCATCATTTCCCTTTGATGATGCTTCAGCATTGCAGCATGTGTAATAGGATACAGGATTATTCTTAAAGGGTAACCTTCAGTTCACTGAAGCACAAAGGAACCCGATATTAACCTTTAAAACTTCCAGGAACAATGCCTGTCTTAATGTACTCTTTGAGTAAATTATGTTTGCGCTGATTTGTAAGTGCATATGGAAAGTGATGCATAAAAAAAGAAAAGCGTTTGCACCATCTGGCCACATGTTATTTGGCAGCTATTCTGCAATGCAGCAAACATGTGGACTAAAGTCATTTTATTTTTGTCAAAGGCAAAACATCCTGTTTTTTTTTCTTATTTAGAGAATTTATCCTGCTCACACCTAGAATCTACCATTGTGTCATAGAAACACCAGCTTTGCTTTTGAGACGGTCACTAAGATATTGAATCATTTCTTTACTTATGTTCTAGGAGAGGTTTTGGGGGATTTACATTTATCTTGCTTTAATTCTGTTTGATTCTGTATAAGTTGAAGCTTGCGACCACGAGGTGCAGGAGTTTCTTTAACCTCCTAAGACGGCATGCATTTTTAATTCCTCTTTGATATTTGGGCATATTGGGACCCGATGAATGTAAAAACAGAATCACCAGATTTTTATTTTTATCCGATTTTTGTTTCTAAGAAAAATTAGCACCACATATGAAAACATTCGTTTTAAATTTTGATAAAACAGAGGCAGTATAATGTCCTCGTAAGTGGATATCAGGCCCCTGTACAGCAAAACTTTGTATTTTGGTCTAGACAACCCAAAATGTGATGCCCACATATGTGCCAGGTCCTAGCACTCAGGTAAAATTATGTTTATGTCTACATTCAGCTTTGTATGACTAATAGCAAGCAGCTTTCTTTGTAACTTGACTTCAGTAACTTCAAATTCAGTCCTTTGTATGTGTGGGTTCCACTACTCCTTTTTACACCCGCTTACGTCTGTCATATTTTTCTGTAACCCTTCAAAAACTTGTTGTAAACATATTGGTTGCTTTGCTCTTCTTGGCAGCATTACATTTTCGATGAATAGTTACAGCGATTAGGTCGCACACCCACCCACGCTGACCTTCAACTCCTCCCACCATCTGTCCACAAATCAGAGAACAGATGCTGTCTGCCAGTCAACTAACACCCTGACATTTAGACCAATTAGGGCAGAAGAGTGATAAAACGGTAAATCAACAGATTGAGACATAAAGAGAGACGGCACAGATTGATAGATAGATTGCTATCATAATTATCATTCTTACAGTCATCGTGTGACCCTGACTTACTGAATCATATTTGGAGTCCTGGTAACAAATAGCAAGTTAACTCATTATTTTGTGATTACCTCCTCCTGTAAATGTTACTCTTTGACCCCTGTTACTTACCCCACTTAGCTTCTACCTCAGATTGATGATATCGCATAACTTGGCTTTTGCTGAATATACGTGAGCATTTTTCACTCCAAGAACCAAGCAGATGAAGTTAAAATGATATTCCGACAAAATGACAATGATAAATGACAGCATCGCCTACATTTCAGTGTTTTACTGAGGAACGCTTCACGAGGACTTTTGGGGAGCTTAGAAGTCTGAATAAAAGCAAAATGCAAGGTCACAGAAGTTAAAGATTTGTTGAAGTAAATGACAACAGCGTGGGTGAACAAAAAGAGTGAGACTGGATGATACTTCACAGCAGAATTGAGATGGATGAATCTGTCTTATCCATTTTCTCATCCGGTAATTAAACAGAGTTTATAAATTATTAACTGTAATGACAAACTCCTAAAGTTTTGACGTATTCGGTATTACCACTCAATCATTCACATCCTATTTCTTTCGCTCTGTTATTTCCTATACTACTCAGAAATACTCCTATTTCTGAGTTTCTTTTATCTATTGTTTTTTTTAAACACAGTTAAACACACAGCCTAATTATGACTAAATGACTCATATGTATTGATGATTAGCAGTTTAATAGTCGTGCTGAAAATGTATGGTAAGCCAAGGGTGCTTCTTGCTTTAGCGTCATGCTAAAAGGTACTCGCAAAACTTGTTAGTGTTGTTAACGCTGTCATCGAGTGTCGTTGTTCAGCTTTATATATGATACAGAGAGAGAGATTTGATGCAAGTTTCTTTGCACTGAGATGGAGGACAATAATGCAAATGTGTACAGTACTTTAGCCAAAGTTGCATCAAAAACATTATAATTGGTGAAAACATATTATTGTGGGCTGAATCAAAGTAGAAACAAATGCAATCATTACAGCTTAATTAAATAATAATATCAGGAAGGGTTGCAGTTTGGCAATAAGCTGACTGGCATCACATTTAGAATTCACCCACTTGCATGAATGTGCTTGGAGTCATACAAGATAACTTTATAGGTTACCTTTAAACTTTCAGTGGGTGAACAAAAATAGTCTCTAAGATAATGGATGGATTAGAGAGGACATATACAAGTATGAAACACATAAAACCATAAAATGAAATAAAAATGACAAACTATGAAAAGTGATGTGTCTTTCTAAAAAGACTTATTAGATTACTGTCACCAACTATAGTCACTGTAATAAGGTACTGTCACAAGGAATTTGATAGCAAAATGCCACATGTCTCTAGTGTTGACAGTCTCTCAAAAATGCTTATGAGACAAAACCTCAAATGGCCACTTCCAAATAGTTTCTGACAGTCCGTCTATAGTCTAAACAGGCTTTAACGAAAAGGTGACTGCAACATGTCCTTTTATAGATCTATCACATCCATAAAGGCTCAGCGGACTACCCTAAAGTTGATACTTAGCCCTATGTAATCAATACATACACGCATCATATGTAAGGACTACCAGTAAATCATATCAATAATTCTCAATGTGTTTCTGACCTTTTTTGGTTCACTGCTAATGGATCTTACTCATTACAGAAATACTGACCTACCACGCAAAATGTAAGCTCTTTTTGTTTCTGTTCAATTATTATGACTAGTGAGAGCTGTCCTTCACTCACCTGCCTTTTCAAACTCCCACTTGTTGAGCTTTTGAACCCATACGGTCGTTAAGTGATGACGTGACGAATCCTACTTCCGGGCCTAAAGTAGTCTGCGTTTAATATGGCTTTTGTGTTGTTAACATGTTTAATGTTATGTATTTTCTTCTATTTGATCTCAAAAAGCTTCTAAAACAGTCAGTGATCACTGTTGACCTCCCTCGGCTTTTATTACCGCTAATCATTTATTTAAGCTCAGTTTTTAAAACCTTAGGATGTAACTACAGCCCAGCCCATGCAGCAGTATATGAATGACTAACCTCGTATTGTGGATAGATTATCTCAGTTGTTCTCCTGGCTGAAGTTTGGTCCTTTTAAGCATCCTGCCATGCGATTACATTTGTTCCTGACCACCGAGAACACTCACGTTAACTTTTATCGAGTGGAAAAAAAGTTAGCTTGTTTATATTATGCTAACATAGCTGTGTCGCTAGCGGTTATGTAGCACATCATTATATACCAGCTAGCCAAACTTCAGTAACCCTACAAACGTCACTGCTGTTTAGTTTTCTGTCTTCATTTATGTTGGAAGTGATAACAGAGCTGTACGTTTTAATTTGTTTCCAAAACCCCACAGTCAGGACATGCTATATTAGATGTAGACATGTAGACTTAACGACCGGATAGGCTGTGTTACACAGTATTATCATACTGTATTGTATTACAGCAACCAGTATATCTGATAAGAAGCCTCTTTGATTACAAGATTACTGTATACATGCAATCAGCAAGATGGATAGAAAAGGTGAAGTATAAACCGACTAATGAAAAAAAAGATATAACCATAAATTTCCAGTTGGTGAGATTTTGAAAGACAGTAGTTGTGTGTGTGTGTGTGTGTGTGTGTGTGTGTGTGTGTGTGTTTGAAGAAACACAAGAAACATCAAGTGTTTCATCAAAAAGCAAAAGGAAAAGAAGAAACTAGAGAAAGGTCAAAGACTGATCAGAAGAGATAAAGATAGACAAAGATAGGAAGCAAAGACAAGAGGAGAGTGAAAAGTCTAGCATCTAAGCTTTGACATTTTCACTCAGTAAATATTTGACTGGTATAAATGGAATGAAATCCCTGTGGTTTGTCTGTGAACGTTTAGCTTTTACGTGCATTTATGTATTTATTTGGTTTCTTTTTAAACCAGGCTCATCAGGCTCTTTATTCAGTTTCAGGAACTCAGTTTATTTAACCAGAACCACTAGGAAGAAACTCAAATGGCAAATACACACATTATGATTTGATATGATTTATATAAATTTATAATAATGTGATGAGTCGTTAACCCACGGTTTGGAGTTTTTGTTGTGGACTCATGATGTATTTTTTTTTTCATTTAAGGCACAATTTCTGTTCAAGTCCTATATTTAGTCCTCTTGGTATGATTGTATTTCTTAGTGTTTCTAAGTCTGTCATCTTTGGTTGTAGCTCTTGGTAAGATGATGTTAATTCTCGTCAGTGTCCAGTCTATCTCAGTCTTGTCTGTGTTTTGTCCTTAGCGTTAAATCAGTCTTGTCTCTGGGAAAGGCAGCCTAGTCTATGTGTCAAGTATGTTAGTCCAAGTCAGTGTTAGTCATTTCCTGTTTTATTTTGGTGACCTCTTGTCGCCTGTGCTTTCCCCTACCTATTTATCTGTGATTAGCTTCAGCTAGGCAGCACGGTGGAACAGTGGTTAGCACTGTTGCTGCACAAAAAGAAGGTCCTGAGTTCAATTCCACCATCAGGTCAGCAGGGTCTTTCTGTGTGGGGTTTGCGTGGGTTCTCCCCGGGTACTCTGCAGACCGTCTGCAGGCTTTATTTAATGGAAAACTTCCACAACAGTGTGAATGCGGGACCGAATGTGAGTGTGAATGGTTGTCTGTCCCTGTGTGTTAGCCCTGTGACAGACTGGCGTCCTGTCCAGGATGTACCCTGCCTCTCGCCCTATGACAGCTGGGATAGGCTCCAGCGCCCCCCCGCGACCCTGAAAAAGGATAAGCGGAAGCGAATGGATGGATAGTTTCAGCTATCCTTGCACCTGTTACCTGTTCCCTTGCCCTGTATTGTGTCCTCCCTCTTAGCTTTGTCCCTTCTAGTTATGTCTCTTCTGTGAATAGTTACTTTTTTGGATTTTTTTCCTCTGGTCCAGCTTATCTTCGTATATTTGTTGGAGTTTAGCAATAGAGCATTTTTTTGAGTTGTACTCCTGGTCTTCTGAGTCCTGCACTGGGTCACACACTGCCTGACACACAGTTCACACTGACGCAATACAGTGATTTGCAAATCTCAAAAAGCCATATTTTATTCAAAATAAAATACAGAAACTGAAAGTCAATTTCATGGCAAAAATGTTAGGACAGGGCCAAAGAAACAGCTGGAGAAACATGTTACAACTAATTAGGTTGACTGGCAACAGGGCAGTGAAATGATTAGTAATACAATGAGCATCTTGGAGTGGCACGGTTTCTGATAAGATGGTCAGAGGTTCACCTATTTGAAAAAAACAAAGATTTCTGAAGATATCTACGGTATATAATTTGATCTAAATATTCTCCAATACTGAAGAAATCTCTGTGCACATTGGACAATGATGAAAATCAATATTGGTTGCTTGGGATCTTCAGGACCTTAGGCATCGGCGAATCAAAAACAGGCATGAACCTGTCATGGAAATCATTGCATGGGCTGAGGAACACTTACAGAAATCACTGTGGACACAATTCACCGTGCCATCCACAAATGAAAGTCAAAGCTCTAACATATAAAGAAAAAGCCATATAATAACATCACTAGGGTTCTCATGGCCAAAGCTCATTTAAAAGTGATTGAAGTGAATTGGAAAGCTCTTTTGTTGTGAGACGAAATAGAACTTGAAATTTGTTATTGAAAATGTGGACAGCGGTCCTCCGGACAAAAGAGCTGAGGGATGATCCAGCTTGTTCAAAAGCTTGGATCTCTGTTATTATGGAGGTGCATCAATGTTTATGGAACTGGAAGCTTGCACATCTGAAAAGGCGCCATCAAAGCTGAACAGTGGAGACAAATGTTAAAGCAACATGTGCTCCCATCTTTTTGAGGGAAGGCCTTGCAAGAACCCACATATTGCATCTATTACAACAGCATAGCTTCAAAGTAGAAGAGTCTGGGTACCTGGCTCCCGTCCAGACTCTTCGCCAACTAAAAACATTTGGTGTATCATGAAATGAAGAAGTTAGAAGCTTATATCAAACAAGAAGGGGGAAA
Source organism: Diplotaxodon limnothrissa (assembly GCF_057381915.1). Lineage (NCBI taxonomy): Eukaryota > Metazoa > Chordata > Actinopteri > Cichliformes > Cichlidae > Diplotaxodon > Diplotaxodon limnothrissa. The sequence continues at coordinate 15,798,007 of NC_140616.1, read as the reverse complement.
CATTCTTCTCCAAAAAGTCCAGAAGCTGGTCTTGAGTTTTTACATGATGAACATGATGAAGTCTTAATATGTCATGCATAATTCAGATTTTGTGGTTAGAAATTGTTATTGTTGATGTTACTGCCATTAAGTTCAAATGATACAATGCATTGATAAGGTGTTTTAAGTGTATATATGATAGAAATTGGTCACTTGAGCTCATTGGTAGGTGGTTGAAACAAGATGACATTGACATATCTGATACAGATACCTGTAGGAACTTCAAGGGGCCTAAAATGGACCTGAACCTCAACTCCTAATCGTGTAGGAGCAGTTGGCAGACAGACTGATTTTGTGTGTTACAGCAGGATGTATGTTTAAACACACTGAGACAGCTGTTGGAGTGATGTAAATAAAACAATTTAAGAAATATGAGGCCCTGATAAGAACAGAGTATGCCATAAGAGAGTTGGAGAGTTCTCTAATGGAGTTAGAGAGTAACAACATTCTCATCTATCCGCATCACCAGATAATGCAGAAGAAACAATAGAGCTTTTTCAGGACAGACAAATCTATATAGATGCATTAAGTTACATTTGAGATGTAGTATCTATCAAACAGCTGTCATGAAATTCTGATGAGTCTCGATAAAGGCGTGAGAGGCAGAGGGTGAGTGTGATAGCCAGATAGAGAGAGAGAGAGATGTTAGCTGAGGGAAAGACAGATCACAGACATAACCATGATGACAGATTATTTAATGAAGAACTGACTGGCTGGAAGGAAAGAAAACCAATTAGAAGACACGACATGAGCACTGGGTGCAGGAGAAAGAGATGGAAAGAAAGAAAGATAGATGAATATTGGATAGAAGAGATGGATCAAGACAACGGTTGAGAGCATTAGTGAGAACAATGGTGAGATAAGCAGAAAGATAGAGAAATATGAATACAGATAATGGCCAAAGACAGAGGTAGAGATGTGCAGAAAGACAAAACTGTTAAGCAGACAGAGTCAGGAAAGGAGGAAAAATGATTGACACAGAGAATGATTTATAGGAATAAGAATTTTTGATTACATTACTGGGAGACATAGAGCGATTTGAGTGGATAGAACTTAAAGGAAACCTTAAAACTGGGGACATTCTTCCAGTGCTTACTTTGCTAAGAAGGAAGTTTTTGTCTGGGGAATAATGATATCACTTACCGAAAATAACTGACACAGCTGCAAAATTTGTGACAGAATGCGGCATTAGCATTCAAAAATGAAGAGGAGCATATATAATGGAAACCCAAGGATTAAGTGTGTGAAATTGTAGGTCTGCCTCTGTATGCATTTGTGCATGTGTGTATCTGGTTGATACCCCATTTTGAAATCTTCCTCACTTGTGGTTTTGTCTCATTCTGTCTCTCTTCAATGTTTAATGGAAGGAGGGAGAACAAAGTGCTGGAAGCCTTCTTTCCACAGCTGCCTGAAGCACCTTGTTTTTCTGATTTCCCATGACTTTTCGCGGTTTTGTTTTTCCTCCCTGTTTTTGCCTTCTCTGACCATGAATTTTACCCCGAATCAGTGTAGTTTCTCACACGAATATTGCAAGTTCGCCTTTCTACTTTACAACCTTTTCTGCTCATTCCTCCTTTTGTTTTCTGTCTCTATCACTTTTTTCCCCCAACCGTTGATTACTAATCCACCCTCTTACAGGAACAATACCTTTCAAGCAGTTTAAATAACCAGTGATCAATACAGGAAGTGCATTTTGTTTGTGTGTGTATGTGTGCGTGGGTGTGTGCACGCAAAACCCTGCATGGGCAAGTGCATCTGTGCTGTTAGTGGGTAGTGTGCATTCATGAGAGACTGTGTTATTGTGAATTATTTATGAGGCTAAAGTTCTCCTCTGGGAGAAACGCAATGCAACATGCTTCTAATATCTTATTCACAACATGTCTGTCTGTGTTTAAAACATGCATTGCCTCAGGAAGTTCACGTTTTCAACCCCTCCAGTAAAAGAGATAAAGAATACAGACACTTGATATATCCAGCATATAGCCCACTGCTACATTTATGTGTCAGCATATGAACTCAGTCTATCATTTGCAGTGCTGCACATACAATTTGAATAGCCTCTTAAGCCACTTCATGTGCAATGCATGCATTAGTGCCATTCATTGCTAAATGTTAAGTACAGCTATTAATTCAATTTCAACAATATATGTGACATTCTATGTTACAGAAGAATCACTTGTCCGTATGTTTGGTTACTAGCGTAACCCCCGTTTTCTGACTATGGAAGGTGCCATCTATTGAGACGAATTACAGAAGTTCTACTACCACTACATCTGTTTAACACAGATCAGTTCCTTCAAGGACACAGGTACCCTGACCCCCTTTATAATACCCCCCGGCCCCACACCAGGTGTTCTCGCTCTCAGCTTCTCAGTAGCCGAGAATTATCCATTCATATGTAATATAAAAGAATCATGCGTCTGCTGTCTGTATCTATATCCACGTCGGTACTGGAGTTTATCTGGTCAGATAATGACCTAGTAAACATGATTAACAGCATTAAAAAATAACATCTATGAAACACCGAGAAACAGTTTACTGTATGTGTATGGAGATGCAAGCCATAAAGAAGAGCTATATATATTGTTGGCATTACAACAAAACATAGCAAAAGGTAAATGAATAAACAGAGACAGGTGGCAAGGCAATCCTGATGTAAGCATTCTTAACACTTTCCCTGCCAGAGTGCTGTTTTGAACTTACCACTGACTAATGAATCACTAGGTTTTTTTTAAAGATCTACCAGAATATTTTTGTTTTGTTCAAAAGAAAGAGCAGAAAGATAGACCTTTAACACTATTGCATGATATGAAAGCACTGATTGCTGGAATATTTCATCCTTGGCGGGGATAGTGTTAACCATGTGTGTCATCTAGCCTCGTCTGCGTAGCATTGTTTTATTTGTATGCGTGCAATTATTTGATCTGATGTCCTTTTTGTAAATACAGGCAGTTGCGAGCATTTGTGTGCATTAAATTGCATTTCTGCGAGCATGAGTGCGGCTGCAATTGTGACTTTGTTTTATAAACACACAGCTGTATTTGTATGGAAAATAATGTATGTGTATATGTGTGTGACAGAGGGCGTGTATCTCAGAGTCATGCATAGGTGAACAGCCTGATTGAGAATGAGCCAGTCATGCATGTTGACTACTGATACAAATACCCGAACCCAGTGTGCAGTTGTGTGTATATATCTAAGAGACATACAGCAGTAACTGTGTGCTTATATGCTCTTGTACAGGCATGTAAATGCGTGTTCTTGTGTAACAGCATGATTGTGCATATCTACCACATTTTTGTGAGTATAAACAGGACTGTGGAAAAGTTGCAGGCATTATGGTTGTTTAAATTCTTCTCCATCACAGAATACCACTGGGAAGGCATCTGATTTGTCCAAAATACTGCATGCATATGTCTCCCAAACATACAACCAGAGCGCTATCTTTAGGGACAACAAGAACACAGAGTTTTGCAGCAGATGGTATGGCCCCCTTTGGAGCCACGATTTTGACATCATGGAGTCAATCTGGGATTTATGTACATAAAGTGACTGAAGCAACTGAAACACCCTGAGTCCAAGATCTAAGGCAAGATTGCCAAGATGCTTACAAACAAACAACCTGCCAAATCTCTTGAAAACTGTGCATAAATGCACCTAGGAGAATTGATTGTGTTTTACAATAAAATGGTAAAAGTTGAGAAATGCTGCCTTTGATGCTCTTTGCATGACATTAAGGTATAAATGAAATGGTCATTTTAATACTTTTCGTAACACCTGCACAGACCACATAGTAAGCAGATGCTGATGTGCCTGGCAGTTGTCTTGAAGGTACATTAAATAAGGAAATATTGAATGTATAGTAAATGGACAGTCTTAATTACCACTGAAAGTGCTTTTTACACTGCAAGCCACATTTACCCACACACAAAGATTCTCGAGAATGAATGTGCAGTTCAGTGTTTGGCCCAAAGACAGTTTGACACAGAGCCACAGCTCCCCATAGAAGCATATGCCTAGGTGTTATTTTTCTGTGTGATCTATATGCAGCACATTCATACCTAATTGGCAGAATAGGTCAACTGCCAATGAGCCTCCAGTAAGGCAGCACAAGACCACGTTTAAACCAACAGATGGAGCTTGATATCCTATGTTAGAAAAACTGCTTTTAGATGTAGATCACTTTGGATTATTTTTTTTAACTTTTATCGACAATTGCTTTGATTCTGTCTAAATATTAAACAACCAGTGATGTTGCCTACTTGGGCTCACATTTGAGTTGCTGTTGGTCTTTTAACTTGGCAGCTGACCCAGGAGGTGAGACGTAACAATATTATGTATAACTTTCAGATATATGATCTTTACTTCAGAGCTTCTTTTTATGGTAGGTTTTTACTGTTACACCCGACAAAACAGCCTCGTTAGTTTAGGTTTAGAACACTTGAGGGACGTAGTTATTTTAATTCATTGCCTGACTTCCCAATATTAAACCAATACAAACTTAAATGGAGGAACAATAACATATAAAAAGCAATCCTATTGGCGCATCCATCACCGGTGCTTAACATACATGAAGAGATCACAGAGGCTCATTCATTTTACAGAGTTTCTTTTTTGTAGTTTTTTGGAACAATAAACAATGTTATAGGTTATATAAAGAAAACATAGCAAACATCAAGTTAAATTTAAACTGATGATGCTGATTAGATTCACTCCCTGAATTCCACCTGTATACTAGTTTTATGCTGTCTAGCTGTTGGAAATCATCCATGACAGCTCATCTGACATCAGCTTATATCTCCATGAACTTTCTTTCTCCCTACACAGTACCGCTACAACCAATCTCAGGGCTCCTACACTACCATACCCCACTTCAACCCCTTATTACACCCATTTTTCTACTTATTCATGGAGGTATAGTCACCCATCTACAATGTAGACAACAGCTAATACAGCTATTTTTCTGCTTTTGTTTTTCATTCACTTTGTTTTTCCTCTGCGTGTGTTTTGCAAAACAGACGTTCGAGCTGAGTACACTGATAAAGTTAGAATTTAGGTTGAAATGAAGCTTGCATTCCCATTTATTTATGTTATTTTATTGTTATTTTAATGGGGCTACTATGGCTTAACGTCATTCAAAGACTTTTGTATTCTTAGTACATTCTTTTAAAGAAGTTGCATCAACAGGTCAACTTAATGAGAGGATATCTGTACTTCTGCTTAAAAGAAGAATGCATGTTCTTTAGCCTTCTCTGTCTGACCCTGAGGAAACAGAACTTGTTAACATACACAAAGAGCTTTATTATAGAAAAGTGAAACAATGTTAAAAGCAATTAAACTGCCCACTGCAGCTGTTGTCTATGCTTCTTATTCATGCTTTTTTGTTCGCTGACATTTTCCCCTCCGCTCCTCAGTGAACCGGGGATCTTCCTGCTCTTTTTGACCGACAAATGGAGTCATAATAATAACTTTTTGAGGGCAGCACAGAAGTGCTTCCGTAACTCCTGCAGTGGTTGAGTTCCCATTATCGCTCTCTCTGCAGAGCGACAATGAAGCGAGAAAATGAACACAAATTTGGGATAATAAGTACGGCTTTATGAGCCAAACTTTCCCCAGGTTTCTCATGCCACGGTGAATCCTGCTAAGTCTGTGGTGACACAGACACATTTTACATGCAGTTACTCACATAACCACAAGAGGTCATGTACTAGTACTAGTAGATAATTCACATGTGTAGCTGGGAATAAAGAGTGCTTTTGGAGCAAAACATAATGAAACAACATCATTCACCTCACAATATATATAATTTGTAGGTTTTTGTGATATTCTACAAATGCACACTGTGTACCCATAACTAAAAAAAAAAGAACCTCACTCATACTTTAAATAATCTGAAAGAGAAGGAACAATGGTTCTGTTTTTAGTAAGCATAAGCACAGCCCTGAGAAGTGCTTGTAAGTTTTTTTTGGGGGGGAAACACATTCCAACACATCTCATGCCTCTGAACCCACCAGGGGTCGGATCTTTTTCTATGCTTTCACTGTAAAACTAAAAACTTTGTGACAGAACTTCTGCAGATGAAGGTGTTAAAACTTCAGCACTGCAGGTGCAGGATAGTTAAAGTTGTATAATTCAATAGTACAAACTCTTTCATCTTTATCAGAGGACGTGAACTGTTTTTAACACCGACTCGCCCATCTCCCTGTCAGCCTGTGTTATCTCTCTATCTATCTATCTCTAGCTTCATCCAGCCCAAAAAACCCTATTCCCATTTATTGTGTAATCCTTGAGAAAGCTGTGATTGTAAATGTTTACAGCGTATGTGTTACACCAGCTACAAGGAGCAAACTCTGCCAGTTAAGTTATTTTTGGTTACCATAGCGCCTGTTCTCTATCTTGCTGTCAGCTACAGCATCTCTTCATGCTAAAACTATATTATGCATGATAGATAGAATGCCTAAACAGTGGTCTCCGTGGTAACCCAAAACACATCCATCATCATCACCATGACAACCACGGATAGAACTGTCAGTCAGCACCGCACTGTCCCAAGGGGAGCTGTGATAAGCCCCACATCTGCACAGACAAATACAGGTGAACAAACACACCTGCAGACATGCACGCGCAGACAAATGCCCCCGGAATGACGCACATATACATATAGGATCTATGTTGTCTGGGTATTTACCATCACACTCAATGAGCTGTGAGATTATACACAACTTTGTGCACACGCTCACACATTGTCACACCCAGGGCATGGGCAGATCCATCATAAACTGACATAAAGCAGGCTGGTGTACAAGGGCCTTTTACCACCAGATGTCCCCTGAGCAGATGGCTTAAAAAACAAAGACAGGGACATACTCACAATCAAAGAGCATGCACGTTATATTAAACCTAACATTCTTCTAACTTTCTAAGCTGAGTGCGTGATTATTTAGCTGGTTCCACATCGAGTACATTTGGAAAGTATTTACAGCACTTCAATTATTCCACGTTTTGCCATCTTTCAGTCTTATTCCAAAATGCGTTGATTTTTCACCCAAAAATATACACACAGTACTCCATAATGAAAAAGTTAAAAAAAAAGTTTGTGTGAAATTGTCACCAATTTCATAAAGTTAAAACAAAAATATGACATGAGAAACAAAGTTTTCTGCCAATACCATCCCTCCAGGGAAGCACGGTAGTGGCAGCATCATGATGTGGGGATGTTCTTCGGAGAGAAGTCAGAATCAAGGATAAGATGAATGAAGCAATGCTTCAACAAACTATCATGGCAAGGCTTTGAATATTTACAGTATGTATACATTATATACATATATATATTAAATTTAATACATTTGCGAGAATTTCGAGCAAAAATTCTGTCATTAGGGATGATATTCAAGAACTGGTTCTTTTAGAAAACTGTGGTTCCCAGTGGTCCAATTCCTTGGAATTGTTAGTCTGCCTGCCTATCGATACTGCTTAGCGGTTGTTGCACTCACGCTACAATTGGCTCATAAGAGGAGGAAAATAGTGATGCAGTCTCGAGCATGAATAAAGACACTGATTTTTAATTGCGCAAAAGGACGACCTAAATGGTGGAATTACTCTGGTTCTTTGCAAACATCTGCAAAGACAGCACGCTAACGCTAAGCCAGCCAACAATCCCGAGTGAAAGCTGAGACAATGCTGACCTCAGCAATCAGACCCTTAACTTAACAAGCAGATGAGCTCTCAGGGCACAGCTTTCCTTTCTACATGTTCACATTTCTAAAGCAGAATCACTGTGGCTGTTGCTTCTTTGTGCTGGTTTTCATCTTTGCTGTGTGTGGTCAGCTTTCTATTTTACTAAGAGAAAGATCTTAGAGATGTGTGTCCTCATCGGGGATTTGTGTCAGTGTGTGGGTTTGTGATTACGACACAGTGTGTTTCTACTGTTTTACAAAGTAACATGACAATAATATAACAAGTAGTATAGCAAATTACTTTTCCCGGGAGGAATTTAGTAACATACTGCATTACTTTTAATAAAGGTGTTCTGCATCATATGTGCAATAATGAGCTCGTTGAGTAACGACTCCAACACTGATTGCAACAAAGAGGGGAAATGCCTTAACAAACATACACAAACATTTGACCCACAGGATGCAATTAATTTGCATGAATAGAATTTCTTTATTGCTGCTTAGCAACGGTGGTTACTCAATGAAAATCGATAAGAGAATCAACAAGGAATCTTAATCACTAAATTCTTATCAATTCCTCATCCCTATCTGTCATCAAAAGTTGAGATAAAAAAAAAAGTGGAACAAGTGAATGCATTCTGGATGCACTGTAGTACTTAGACTATACAATATGAACTCATAACCCTAATTTGTGAATTATGCTCCCAATAAAATGCCGACAGAAGCAAAACTTTTTCTAACTTCTTGACACTCATTTTCTCTTTTTCCCACTCCCTCCATGTTTCTCACAGAGATGTCCTGACCATAACCTTTACCCCCGCTTGTCTCTCTTCTGCTTACTCTATCTGTCAGCATCTCCCTCTCCCTCTTTCTTTCTCACCAACCGCCCTTCCCTCTCAGATTAAACTGTCTATCCCGCTGTCCCCCTTGAAATCCCCTGTTACACATCACCTCAGGCTGTGTGCGTGCATGTGTGTGCGCGCATAAGCCAGATATGCTAGCTGAGCATTAACCTGTCAAAGTATCTAGAGACAGAAGGAGAAAAAAAAGGCAACAAAGAAAAAGATGGGGAGGGTAGTGACGGAGAGGGGGGGGGGGAGGGGAAAGAAGTGGGAATTGATCAGCAGATCCAGAACTTTACATGTTGCTTGATAGCGAAGGTCTGTATTCTGTCTCACACACAAACTACTAAACATACACAAAACGGCTTGGTTGTCTACAATGCAGACCTCCATGTAGTTTGAAAATAAATACTTCCTACAATTATTATAATTAAGTAATGCACCAGGACAACAAGTTTTCCAGAATATTAGGCAACTTTTCCCCCTGGAAAATTAAGCTTAGTTAAACCTTTCAATTTCTCTAGGCTTGTACCAATTCATAATTACTGAGAATGAGTTAATAGCATCTTTCACTGTCGTACAATAGCAGAAATGAGAGAAAATATGAAAAGCCAAGAAATACGGCTACCATGTGTCAGTGTCTTAAAAAACGATTCAGATCACTTTCAAAGCCTGAGAGGAGAAAATATGAATGTGACAAATAGATTTTTGCATCACTGTTTTTCATGTTTTCAGGTTTTACTGACATGCTTTCTCTCCCTTTCCGTCTTCCTTGGGTCAATTAAAATTATCAGGGAAACTTTACCTACAGTAAAAGACTAGAGCCTCTTCTACCCGCTCGTCTCACGGTTAGGGTCATCGTAGATTCATATCAATGTTATACTACAAAAAGACCACTAATATATATATAAATATGTAGGCAGAATTTGCCATATTTCATTAAATGTCCTTTTTAAAAAAAATATATATATTGAATGGCTCCAGCAAATCTCTCCCTTCGTGACAATAAAATCTCTGAAAATGCCAGTATAAACAGCAGCTTTTTTGTGTCACTGTGACAACCGTGATTATTGTCCTATTGTCCGTGCAAAGAGACTGTTTCGCTTGTCACAGCAGCCATGAGTATGTTATGTATCTTACAAAGCAGCCATGACTAATCGTAATTCTCTTTAACCATCACTGAAGTATATACACACAGGTTCATCCATAACCTAACACACATTTACTATAGATCAGAAATACTGCGACTCTGGAGGACCTCGGATGTCGGACCCTCTGGCTTGAGTTTTTCTGAGAGTTTTTGTTCTTTGAGGTTTTGAGAAGCAGTTTACGTTCGAGTTTGGTATTACTTATAGTTTTCTGTTAATAGTGTTATTTTTTATTTCCTTGTGTCTATGAGTTTTGTTATTGTCAAACTATTTCTATTGGCTTTAATCTTTTTCTTATTTGTGCCTTTGGATTCAGCTGTGTTGGCTTCCACACTTGTTTCCCTTTCCCTCGGTACCTCATGGATTTAAACCCTCAGCTAATCTCTGTTTGTTGTAATGTCATACTGTTTCTCTGTTTCCTTGTGTAACTGGTTTCCCTGGTTGCCCCTAGCCTTTTCCTAGTTTAAATTTCAGTTTTGTTTATTTTACTTGGACGTCCTGGGCCTGCATTTGGGTCGACACATCCACACACTCCAAAAATGTCAGCTCCCATTATTTGCGCTGCTTTAAACCAAAAAGACTAAACACAGACTACTTTTTCATGAAACAATTCTACAAATACCCTGATTACAGGACAAACTCACACTGCAGAACCCTATAACAAAGCAAATTCATTCAAATATCAATAACCATGTATGTTTGTACATCGCAGCCAGTTGCAACACTGCAACTGGCTGCGATGATACCACTTTCCACTTTCACAAAATCACTAAGAACCCCAGGAGAACCCTTGCTTAAAAGTTTATGATAGCTTTTTGTCCTCTTGAGATTGCTGAACTGAAATGCTGATGTTGGTAAGGAGTGTTTTTGCATTGTTTTTTCTTTAAAGAGAACTATGGTAATGATAAGGTTGTTGGAAAGTCAACCAGTACTGGGGTTGAAAAATGCATTTAGTCATGACCAACCCCCTGACCGTGGCTCAGGGTGTTGGGAAGCGTATCTGTAACCGGAAGGTCGCCGGTTCGATCCCCGGGCTCTCTGTCCTGGTCGTTGTGTCCTTGGGCAAGACACTTTACCCTACTTGCCTACTGGTGTTGGCCAGAGGGGCCGATGGCGCGATATGGCAGCCTCGCTTCTGTCAGTCTGCCCCAGGGCAGCTGTGGCTACAACCGTAGCTTGCCTCCACCAGTGTGTGAATGTGAGAGTGAATGAATAGTGGCATTGTAAAGCGCTTTGGGTGCCTTGAAAAGCGCTATATAAATCCAATCCATTATCATTATTATTATAAAAATAAAAGGAAAATAATTAGCAAATATTTTAGATGTGCTCTACGAAAAACTGGTTCCACAGAAAAATCCATGAATAGTGGAATCTGAAAATACTGAACCACGAAGAGCTATCGCCATCTGGTGGCCTTCCGATGAAAAAACAGGTTTACGCCACTTCAACACTGGCTTGATTTTTCTGACCTGGAAGGTTTGTCCATTTTTTATACTGTCTGTAGTTGGCTGCTAAATATTAGCTATGAATATATCTGGGATTATAAACAAAACAAGCAAATGAAACTGTCTTTAATTTGAAAAGAAATGTTAGCAATTGCATGTTGCATAACCCTTTTAGCCAATAAAGAGATAAAGCTGTAGCAAACAAAGCCAATACTGAAGGTGCAGTGAAGAAGCTGATCAAAATACTCACAATTGCTGTAGCCAACTTCTTTGAGGGAAAAAGAAAAACAGTAAAAGAAAATCTAGGAGATTCCTATATGGGTTCACATGCTAGCAACCAAAACTGTTAAATCAAAGCTGTCTGGAGGTGTGGAGCAAAAGTGCTTTCAAAGTTGCAAATTCATTATTCCTTACTTGCTAAAACACTGATTGTTGTTGCTAACCATTCTTACATTCTTACCAAAAAGTAATATAATGGTAAACCAGTGTTACTAGTACATGTCCATTTTACTGTGCTGTTTGAAAAAAAAAAAAAAAAGCTTATATACTAAAGACAAGTCATTTTTGACCTCTTGATTGCTAGTTGGTTGAATTGTGTGATGCATAATTCATGACAGTATGCTTTTAAAAAGTGTTGCAGGTACTTAAATGCTAAAAACAGGCAATTTTAACAGACCAAAGGTGTTTGGTAAATGTTTGCTAGGCAACACTATGATCCTACATGGATCTCACATGTACCCCTGGGCCAAGTTTGGTTGCTCAACTTCTGATATTTCATGTATTAGAGCAGTGGTTCCAAAACTTTTTTTGCTGGGCCCCCCTTTGTTTTACAAGAAAAATGTTCGCCCCCCCCCCCTCCCGCGCGTGCACGCACACCTCAAACATTTAGCAAACAATTAAGCAAATACAAGTAATTTACAAAAAAATACAGATAGTAATAAAGTAAACTACTAACTCTTTTACGCTACGTCCACACCTACACGGGTATTTTTGAAAACGCAGCTGTTTCGTCCACACGTAAACGCCGCTTCAAATCACAGAAAACTGAGATTTTTTAAAACTCCTTTTCTGTGTTTTCCTGTGGACGAGGAATACAGAGTTCCTCACGCAATGTCAAAGGTATGTGCCTTTGTTCACGTCACCCTGTGTGCACGTTATTGTTTACATGAGATGAATTGCAGAATGACAGATAGAGACAAAATACTGTTAATCTGACTATCTGCAGGTTTTACACGCTTACATATACACACGCAGTTACTGTCCCTCCATTTAGAAAGGCAGAGGCGTCACGTTGTAATTATTTTACGTGTAGTTGTTTTTTTCCTGTGTAATAATGTTCAACATTGCTGTCAATACATTTTTCAAAAATGCCTCTGTGCAAAATGGGTTTAAAAACATAAACAGCTGTGGGATACTGTTTGTCCGTGATTTGAACCGAGGCAACAAACTGTGGCAGGATCAGCCTGATATTATTTGTATCCCGCTGTAACTTTACTGTATAAAGAGCTAACATCTCCAACATGTCAGGAGTAGTTAGTCTTTACAAGAAGTTTTTGTGAACTAAAAATCAAGAATGCGGGATACTGTTTGTCCGTGATTTGAACAGCCCACCGCTGCTCCTGATGCAGGGAAAACCAAATCTGCAGGGGAGACCTACCTTGGCACTTGTGCAGGTGAAGCCAAAGGGAAGATTTGCTTCACCATATTTTCTAGAATGAAGTCGGTTTGGAAACATATTCAGCGATGCTTCATCTCCTGCTTTGCGTTTCTGTGGCCGCCCTGTGCTAGCAGTGTCCAAGCGTTTTGTTTCCACCCCCCCCTTTCATACGGCGCCCCCCCTGCAATGGCTCTGCGCCCCACACGGGCCCACACCTTGGGAAGGTCTGTATTAGAGGAAGATACTGTTGCACTGGATGGCATAATTGTTTTTGCTGCGATAATATAGTGGAGAGAACACAGGACAGCTCAGAGAAAGACCAGAGGGAAGACACGCAGTGAAGGGCTTTAGGGCAGATTCAAATCCAGGCCTCTGCATTATCCTTACACCATTTAGGTCACCTTCTCAATCCAGTGAGCTAAACTGGCACCCGCATATTTTTGTTGAGAAGAAAATATGAAGGCATATTTGATCATGCATAAATTATGTTTCTCCATTGCATGTTTTGTTTTTGTTTTTTTTATAATGCTCACATTTGTTCAGAGATCAGCTACTTTGTACCTTTTAGGCAATGACATAATTTTCCTCCAGCTAAATTTAAATGCTTTTACAGCTAAGATATTGTGCAGGAGTGTCATTGTTCTAAAAGCATCTGTAGTGCCTTATGGTTAAATAAATACCCGATAAGGTTAAGTTGGGGTACTTAAGTGCGGTCAAATGTAAAAACTAGTGATCAAACACACAAAATATGTCACATGTACAGCATGTGAAAGAGAACTTGCATAATAGAAAGATTAAAAACACAAAGAGAAAAAAGGACGTGACAGAAAGCAAAAGAGCCACTGCACTCACTGCAGTCTTGCTTGTGAAAATGTCAGCAAAGCAGAGTACTTGCATATGACCTGCAAGAGAGGGCTCATATGTCATTGTTAACCCAAGTTTAGGTAGCACCCATCATCTGCATCAATGAGAGGAGGGAAGTGGCAGGGAGGAAAAAGAGGGGGGAGAGAGAAGTGGAGGGGTGAAGAGAGGTACCAAGAACTGAGTAGGTCTGCAGAGGAGAGATAAGAGTACTTCAAGTGTCACTACAAGACTGGTACATTGATCTGTGAGAGAGAGGCAGAGCGGTGCAGAGGGAGAGTTTTATTGCTGCGAACAGTGTTTTGAATATAATTTCAAATGTCAAAATATGATGCCATAAATAAAACAGACCTTTAACTACTTGCAACATAAAAATGTTAATATACCAAGAGTCTATATTTCTTCATAATTTGCATTTTGGGGCTTCTAGAAATCATCGGCCTTAATGTCTGGCCCGAAGTGAAAAGTCTTGAAAATGAGCAAAAACTTCTAAAAAACGAAATCAAATTCTGTGAGCCAAACGCTCCGCCTGTGTCCAGAACCAATTTTTAAAATCAATCACTCTTTTGGCAAAACCTTAAACAGTTTTCACCTAGTTAGATGCAATTTGTAGATCTCATTTCCTCTGCAAAGAACTGTAAACGGGCTTTTACGAAGGAAACACATTTTCTGTGTGAAGCACTTGTGATGATTAATGGTAACCACAGCTGGCATTTAAAGCCAGACCACTTACTCAGTGCGGCGAACTGAATGCATGTTTTTTGGTTTACACTTATTTTCTAATTACAACTTTTGCAAATCCCCCCCCCCCCCCAAAAAAAACAAAACAAAAAAAAAACCTGCTGCTTTACACTCACATATGGCGATAAATTTCACTCTGCCCACTTAAAAAGAACCCCGCAAGTGACATGAATGAAGTCTTGCAGCCTCACACTCAGAAATTATATTTTAACAAGACTCTCCTTCCATCACAAAACTAAGTACATATCCATACTGTACACATTTGGTAAGTTTGTGTAAGTCTGTCTACTACATGTTTGGCAACATTTCGTTGCATATTTAAAAAAAAGCAAAAGCAAGCAGTGTTATACAGTATACCCTTGCAAAGCCGCGGTTCAAAATTAGCGACCTCAGTCGTTCTCTGATTTTTCCTTAGAACCTTACTAATAAATGTTTAAGGAAATTCCTGCAATTTTGCAGAAACCTCAAATATCCTTCGCAACCACTTTTTTTGAGGAAAACACGGCTCAGATGTACTCAGATGTGGGAGGTTTGAACTTAGTCAGTGTTATTAATCTCTTCTTATTGCATCTCGGGCTATCTATCCATCTATCTATACTGACTGGTGACTAGTTTTTGTGACCAACTGGTCTCTGAGATCGTGAATGTACAATACCCTCAATCTCTAGATGTCCACTTTCAATCGCAAGGTGACTGCATATGGGAGTCACATAGTAGTGATGTGCGGATCGATCCTGAAATATCGATTCCTCCAATACCAATCATTTATGTTCTAGAATCAATTCTCACATTAAAATATCGATATTTTAGTAATTTAGAGTAAATTTGTAGTTTATCATTAACAGGAACACAGTGGAAAGAAACTAGAACATTCGGATTATCTACATTCAAAGGAACTACTTCCTCTTCCGCCTTTCATAGTCATGTGCGAAATACAGCGGCATAAATGTCTCGCAGCCCCTTGGCGTGCGCACTCACAATTGCTGATTGTAATTGTGCGGACGTATTTTACCTTCACAAACAGCTGAGACGTGGTTTGCCATACATGCGGCAAAAAAGTGCTCCAAGAGTGAGGTGTTGTGGCCGTACTAGGGAGACATTCAAAAGAGCTGTTGGGGGGGGTGATAAATACATTTTACAGGGTTTATTTATCGGATAAAATACGTTAAATGTCACCGTTATTATTGGCCGGCCCGGAAGCAGCTGGGGTGTCCAAATTCAGAGGCTGCTTCCACCTGAGGACTCGGCCTTCGTGGTCTAAAGAAAGCCGGGTAGTGCGATCGTGGCTCAAGAGTTGGGAGTTCGCCTTGTAATCGGAAGGTTGCCGGTTCGAGCCCCGGCTCGGACAGTCTCGGTCGTTGTGTCCTTGGGCAAGACACTTCACCTACCGCCTACTGGTGTTGGCCAGAAGGCATGAAAGCAGATGGCACGATATGGCAGCCTCGCTTCTGTCAGTCTGCCCCAGGGCAGCTGTGGCCACAACTGTAGCTTGCCTCCACCAGTGTGTGAATGGGTGGATGACTGGGTGTGTAAAGCGCTTTGGGGTCCCTAGGGGGGACTAGTAAAAGTGCTATACAAATACAGGCCATTTACCATAGTACGTCATGAGCTCCCTCGGTGGAGTGAAACGCTGCCGTCTGCTCCTTGTTATCTAAAATATAACCGGGCACTGACGTAAACTCTTCTGTTTAATCATTTTCTGTTTGACGTTTATTCAGCTGTGTGAAAACCCCGGAGGAACCCTCCCGAAGGATTAATAAAGTTAAATTTAATTTAATCTAATCTAATCTAATAACTTTAATCTCAGCCAAACCAATTTACTCACTAACAAATAAAACACTGAAAAAGCCAAACAATAACATTTTTAAGTTATCAAAGTGACTTATATATATATATTAACCCGAGACCGAAAGACCGTGGGGGTTTGAAAACGATGTGTCGATCGGCTCAGATATTTGAAGTTTACATAGCTACATTCTCACCTGAAAATATGTTAAAAGTTTTTTTGCGACCCAGAAAGAGAAATAAGAGTAATATTAAAACTAAGTCGCTGCCGCCATTGTTGGAAACTGGAATTGGCTGGGCCGCGCTATGAATTCTGCAATATGGTTTTTCAATTTTGTTGTCCGGGTGGAAAATCGGGAAAAATTTGGGAGAATGGTGGCTCCGGGAGATTTTCGGGAGGGGCACTGAAATTCGGTATTCTCCCAGTAAAATCGGGAGGGTTGGCATGTATGGTTGTGGCAACATCACTAACCTTGTCAAACACCTCAGAGTAAATCATATCACAGAATATGACGAGCGTATGTTGAGGTGAACTGAAGAGGAGGACAGGGACAGGTGCTGCTAGGGCGAGACAGACGTCTCTCACGGAGTCCTTTAGTGCTGCAGGCAGGCAAGGTGTTCAAATAGCGCACAACTTCAGGTTTTTTATTTCTATATGATGAACTCTGCATTATTAAGTGATAAGAACAAGTAATCTGATGTCCTGTAATCATTATGATGCTATAATTTCAGATACAATAAATAAAATAAGTTTTTGTACAAAGTATCGGTATCAGATCAGTATCGTCGATACCACCCTGAATATTACTTGGTATCGGATCGGAAAGGAAATCAGTGGTATCGCACATCACTATCACATAGTGGGAAGCAGCCTGTCCCCAAAAAAATCGTGATCCAATGATGAAGGTTTGCAAAAACTTAAATGGAGACAGATTGCCAACGCGCTGCAATCAATTGGAGTCAATTTGCACAGATGAGAGCAACGCATCTCTTTGCAAAAGAGGAACTGGCTCAGACAGCCGGTTGTATTCTGGTTATATTCCTATATACAGTAAAAGCAACATTGCAAAGTTCCTATGTCATTTTGGTGTCTCCAACAATGCTTTCCTTAGTGCATAAGAAATCTTTAAAGCGATTACTTGAATTTTCCTGAACAATTTGCAGTTTCAAGTTGCAACTTTTAGAAATTGCAAATAACAACATGTAGTTAAGTGGGTATCATAACCAGGACGACTGTAATTAATTAAAAAGCCTCCATTTTTTTAAAGTTTGGAAATTGTTGCATATTGGGATGTAAAAAATGGCAATACATTTTGAGAAATGAATCCCCTCTGGTGCTTAAGATCCTGCTGTGTCTGCAAAGTGTTTTGCAACAGACTTCCAAGCTTTTCATGTTCCTTTTCATGTTTCTGATTCAATCATTGTCATCTCTGTAGTCAGTGATGTCTGCTCTGATCTGTATTGGGGGTCTGGATGCTGCTGGGTGGGTAGGTCCAGAAAACAAAACCAGACTGCCATGGCTGCAAATGAAATGAACTTTTTCTTTTTGATTAAAATAGTCCTGACTGAACTTTTTTTTGAAGAAAAAACTAGCTATGGGGCACTCTACTTAAGTTTTAAGAAATTAAATGTAAAATGTGCCCACAGAGTTTAGGCCAATTTATTAGTCTGTAAATTGCTGTTTCAGTACTTTAGGATATACAGTATCAGTACAGGACATATTACAGAATTAAATCCCCATACTTCCACAGAGATGGATTAGCACTATGGTCAAAATGAATCTGTGTTTGTGTGTGGTGAGAGGTAAGGAAGGGCATTAAATTATTAAATGTGTCAAATTTTTTGCACTGCTGGGTACATATGGTCCTGGATTAACTTACTCTCTACCTGGGCATGCACAATATACAATGGCCATGTGTGTCTGCTTGGCATATGTGTGTGTGTGTGTGCGTCTCCAGCTGCTTGGATCAGCAGAGCTTTACATCCACAGGGAACCATTAGCAAGATAATAATGAGACCATGGAGAAGCTGAAAGAGATGTGTGTGTCTGTGTGTGTGTGCGCGCATGTGTGTGTGTGTGTGTGTGTGTGTGTGTGTGCATGGGTATATGAGTGTGAAAGAAAGGGACAGAGAGACAGGAAGAAGGAGAAACAAACATGTTCCAAGTCAATGATGTAAACATCGTGAGCAAAGGATTTTTTCCAGGTTTGTTTTATTCTGCTTAGTTAGCCATTAGAGTTCTTGTCACAATCAAAACTAAACTGTGTCAGGATGTGTGAAAAAGTTAAATATGCCTTTATTTCTTCAGATACTGTCTCTTGGTCACTGCTTTTTTATTTGATTTCTTAATTTTTGGAAAGATAATGTCTTTAATTTGGGACTTATATGCAAACTCATCTATACCCACCTCTAGGATAGTCATTTATTTTCAGTGTTATATCGACTCACCTTCCAGATACATGAAACTGGCTTCATAAATTCTAATTTATGTTTTCAATGCACTTATAAATAAGTGTGCTTTGAAATAACTAGCTGGAGAGACAAGAATGTTGACCAGACGCTTAACAGACACTGATCCAGCTGTAACATGGAAACCATTGCTCTGATCATTTCTCTAAGTCTCCCTTATGCAGCCAGAAGAGCTCTAACCTATTGGGGCATGGGCATGGGACCTCTGTCCTGTGGTGTCTGGCACAATATGTTGGCAGCAGATGCTTAGGGCCCTGTGGGCCACAGTGTTTGGCCTCTGTGGATCAGGCCTGCTCCAGTACATCCCAGGAATGCTTGTTTGAATTGGAATGTAGGGAGTTAGGAGGCTGGCTGAATGCCTCGAGCTCTTTTCATGTTCCTCAAGTTGTTGCTGAGCAGAGTCTGCAGGCTGGCAGGCTGCACTGTCCTAACAGGGGAGGCGCCTCTGATATTGGAAAGAGCCGTTGCCATGGAGGTGGGGGCGGGAGTGTGAAATTAGCACCAACATGAATATTAGGATCCAAAGTTTCCCAAAAGACCACTGATGCAACAAGATTATTGATTAGGTTAATCATGTCTGTGGCTTTAATTTGAGCTAATTAGAGCTAGAATTAGTATTAGACTTGATTATCTTAATTATATTGGGTTTCATACTTTGACTATTACTTTTTCAGCTGAAACCTTCTCCTTGTCATTGGTTATGTTCACCACAATGTCATTCTTTTGCCACTTTACTGGTTCTTCGTAGGGAAAACCACATGTTCTTTCTTTAAAGTTTGTGGAAGTTCTACTTGTTAGGGAAAGCGATATTTCTAGAACTTTTTAGAACTTTTAGATATTCCACAGTATAGAGATGTAGCACAATTATAGACACACAAACACCAGTGTGCAGAATGCAATACGTCTCAGTGAGTGTGTGCGTATGTTTGAATCCATATGACAGCTCAGCTTGAAGCGTCTGTGCTGGAAGGGGGAGTCTGAATGTGCCCGAGTGAATTTAAATCTGTGTCTTAGGCTGGAGAAAACTACCTGTGTAAACACTGTAATTTTTTGAACTTGTTCATGCTAGCTAGTGAACATGCACATAGAATTATACGGTGCAGGGTTGAATCATCCTTTATCTCCTGCTCTGAGATGAGATTTTTCACAGGTGGAAACAAAGACAAACAGCAAAGGATTAAGAGAAAAGTAAATTTTCTTAAATATTAGAACAATGAATAAATCATCAACACAACTATTTATCCAGCTATATCTATATAATACAGTTACATTTCTTTTACCCTTTAACAGATATGTTATATTTCCAACCAATCCCAGTCTAAGTCTTGGATCTATACAATAAACCGTACTTGAAAGCACTTCATCTATTACATTGCTGGATAACAAAGCCAATTCTCATTGCTAAGCTCAGAATTTGTGTCAGACTGCTATGTGGCACGAAGAGAAACTAAATAAGAAGAGAGAGAGCAAGGAAAAGAAAGAAAATGAAAAAAAGAGGGAGAAAGCATAAAAACATGCTACCTAGGAGGTAACACTGTAATGAAGATGGCAGTACTACTGTGACAGTGTAACCACTTAACAACAATTCGAGTAAGCCTTGAGCAAACCACACACACACACACACGCAGACAGTATACACTCAATAGCACAAACACTGAGATGCACGCTGTGGGAAGCAGTCACACTTTGTCCCACTCTGACACAAGCCACCACACCGAAAGTCAGAGAAAGTTTATGTGGAAGTCAAACAACCAACTTCAGCAGAGTTTAATTCTGTAATTCATCTGTGCAGTAAACACTGTGAGACTTGTTTAGCTAATTTTGTGTCTGGGTGTTGTGTCTATCTGTACATATGGAAACTAACCCACCTAGAATTTCAGCAACTTCAGAAAGAATTATGTTGCTGATTTCTTTTTAACTTGCAAACCCTCATTCTCTCCCAGACACATGTTAAATGATGGCCAGTTAGTGATGTGCGGATCGATCCTGAAATATCGATTCCTCCGATACCAATCATTTATGTTCTAGAATCGATTCTCACATTAAAATATCGATATTTTAGTAATTTAGAGTAAATTTGTAGTTTATCATTAACAGGAACACAGTGGAAAGAAACTATAACATTCGGATTGCCTACATTCAAAGGAACTACTTCCTCTTCCGCCTTTCATAGTCATGTGCGAAATACGGCTGTATAAATGTCTCGCAGCCCCTTGGCGTGCGCACTCACAACAATGGCTGAGCGTAATTGTGCGGATGTATTTTACCTCCACAAACAGCTGAGCCGTGGTTTGCAATAAATGTGGCAAAAAAAAGTGAGGTGTTGTGGCCATACTTGCCAACCTTGAGACCTCAGAATTAGGGAGACATTCAAAAGGGCTGTTTGGGCGGATAAATATATTTTACAGGGTTTATTTATCGGATAAAATACGTTAAATGTCACCGTTATTATTGGCCGGCCCGGAAACAGCGGGGGTGTCCAAATTCAGAGGCTGCTTCCACCTGAGGACCGGCCTTCGCGGTCTAAAGAAAGCCGGGTAGTACGTCACGAGCTCCCTCGGTGGAGTGAAACTCTGCCGTCTGCTCCTTGCTGTCTAAAATATAACCGGACACTGACGTAAACTCTTCTGTTTAATCAGTTTTCTGTTTGACGTTTATTCAGCTGTGTGAAAACCCCGGAGGAACCCTCCGGAGGGAATAATAAAGTTTAATTTAATTTAATCTAATCTAATAACTTTAATCTCAGCCAAACCGATTTACTCACGAACAAATAAAACACTGAAAAAGCCAAACAAGAACATTTTTAAGTTATCAAAGTGACTTGTACATCATGTTTAACCCGAGTGGTGAAAGACCGCGGGGGTTTGAAGACGATGTGTCGGTCGGCTCAGATATTTGAAGTTTACACAGCTACATTCTCACCTGAAAATATGTTAAAAGTTTTTTTGCGACCCAGAAAGAGAAATAAGAGTAATATTAAAACTAAGTCGCTGCCGTCATTGTTGGAAACTGGAATTGGCTGGGCCGCGCTATGAATTCTGCGATATGGTTTTTCAACTTTGTTGTCCGGGTGGAAAATCTGGAGAAAGGTGGGATTCTCCCGGAAAAATCGGGAGGGTTGGCATGTATGGTTGTGGCAACATCACTAACCTTGTCAAACACCTCAGAGTAAATCATATCACAAAATATGACGAGCGTATGTTGAGGCGAACTGAAGAGGAGGAGAGGGACAGGTGCTGCTAGGGTGAGAGTCTCTCACGGAGTCCTTTAGTCCTCCAGGCAGGCAAGGTGTTCAAATAGCACACAACTTTAGTTTTTTTATTTCTATATGATGAACTCTGCATTATTAAGTGATAAGAAGAAGGTATTCTGATGTCCTGTAATCATTATGACGCTATAATTTGAGATACAATAAATAAAATCCGTTTTGTACAAAGTATCGGTATCGGATCAGTATCGTCGATACCACCCTGAATATTACTTGGTATCGGATCGGAAAGGAAATCAGTGGTATCGCACATCACTATGGCCAGTGTTATCACACCTGATGTCCTTGTCGTGGTCTTTTAGGCCTGGTATTCTGCTGACTGTTTATGTCAGTAATATAGGCTATTTTTTTGCAATGATGACTGTAAAATTCCCACATCAATCTAGCAAAACAACAACAACAACACAAAGAAATCTCTGTGTAATTTTCACCAAAATGCCTAAAATGACAAAAAATACAGATCCGAAAAAACCCATAAAAACCAAAAAAAACCCCTGCAAAACACAGTTTCAGTTCAAATGCTGGTTAGAAATAAGGAAATAAGGTCTGAAAAACTACTTGTGTATGTAAAGGGGGTTGTTGAGGTTGTTTTTCTTTGAATCACTATGCCATTTTCTAGTGCTTTTAAATGATCTGATTCCTGAATGGCACAAAACTAATTCCTCATCATCAGTAGTCTTATTTGCAGAGCTCTTGTCATTAAAAACACTCCAGTGTCAAAGAAAAGCTAAAGCGTTTGTTCTTCTTCTCTCACTTAAAATGCTGCTCTGCACTAAACCTCTAATTCAGCTGGAAAACCATTATGTTAACAAAAAAATACACCCGGCAGACACATTACTATATCATTATGTGTGGTTTAGTCTTTGTTGCACTGCCAGCATAAAGTAAAGAAAGTAAAGAAACACTTTTAAACAGAGTATAACATCATCTCAGTTGAACCTCTGGGGTATTGTTCTGGTCAGTTAAGTAACAGAAGGGATGTTAATCAGGTTTTTTGGTGCTTTGTTATCAATGAAATTAACAACAGGTACACTAGAGGGGCAACAACAAGACAGCCCCCAAAACAGTAGTTTTACGGGTTTAGGCCACTGTTTTTTCCCCCTGCTCATTTTCTGACTGTTTTTCCAATAGTTTTGCGTTTGTCTAGGGTAGGAACCTACCTGGACCTGACAGAGGTTGCACAGGTATCCTCCAAGATGGCACATCAACATGTTCTATTGCCAGATGATTTGCTGTGTCTCCTCAGCACAGTCTCAGGAGTATGGAGGAATATTGTAGGAGACAGCCAGTTACTCTAGGAGAGTTGGACAGGGCTGTAGAAGGTCCTTAACCCATCACCAGGACCAATATTTGGTCCTTTGTGCAAGGAGGAGCAGGATAAACACTGCCAGAGCTACAAAATGACCTTCAACAGGCCACCAATGTGAATGTCTCTGACCAAACAATCAGAAACAGACTTCATGAGGGTGGCCCAAGGGCCGAAAGTCCTCTAGTGGGCCCTGTGCTCATTGCTTAGCATCAGAGAGCCAGATTGGCATTTGCCATAGAATACCAGAATTGGCAGGTCCAAGCCGTTATGCTGCCTGCAGCATTGTTCAGCATAACTGGTTTGGCGGTGGGTCAGTGATGGTCTGGGGAAGAATATCTACAGAGACCTTTAAAGGCTGGTATAGACTGCCATTAGGCATCAAAATGAAATACCTGGACCCGTGCAACTGTAACAGAGTCATAAATAACATTGTTATAATTACACAAAATGTGTTCTAAACCCCCAAACTTCTCCTTTTATACCTGACTTTTAGGACCTCCAAGCCTGTAGTTGTGTTCATTATCAGTTAGAGCCCCTCCTCATTCTTTTCTTCTTCTTTGGTGCAATACTATAAATACAGTGTACCCCTTTTGCCTCTCCCCTTTTTCTACAATTCCCCTGTGGGAGAGGTGGGTGCCATTTCTTTCCAGCACCTTAAAGCACACATAATTCATATTTAACCACCCTGATGTTTATGATTGCGATTTTAATTCAGTTATTGTCATTATTGAGCCTGTTTTTGTAAGATGTTATAAGTGTGTAGTATGTGTGTGTCATAAATGTGTTTTAGGCGCCATAAATGCTAGCATGAATATGTATTCCTTGCTAGCTTGGGAGCTGTGGTGGGTTGAGCTAATCCTCTTCCCCACTGTCTGTATTTGGTCGTAGGAGCTGGAGTGGGCAAATTATTTACTTGGAGGTCTTTCTTTCTTTTACCTTTTTTATCAGGTATGTCAGATTTCATGTTGTTTTTGTTTTATCTTATGTCAAATATGTTACGTGTAAATGCATATTTTATGTTTAATGTAAAAATAAATGCCACGCCCCCTTTTTCTACAATTCCCCTGTGGGAGAGGAGCTGGAGTGGGCAAATTATTTACTTGGAGGTCTTTCTTTCTTTTACCTTTTTTATCAGACACAACGCAGAATCACACCGGTTACACAACCTCATAAATAACCTTTAGATTGTGTCTGAACACACCATAGAGGCACAGAGTAAAGCTAAAGACTAACCACTGAATTCATTTTCCTTGGTGAACATTCATTTTTATTTCCCTTCACAAGGAAAAACAAGTACCTGATCAGACTTCAGCAGAATTACTACTATGAGCTCAACCAGTAATCAGCGCTCTCCTGTTAGCACACAAAACATGGACACAAGCTGTAGCAACAGCAGCAGCAGCACTAGCAGCATCAGTCTCGTTATGCTGACTGCACACACTCACAAACAAACACACTCCCCCCCACACACTCATTTCATTTCCGTTTCTCAGCCAGTCTAATTTCAAGTTTTGTCACATTATTACTTTTTCAATTCCAACAACAACCCCCTACTTCCGTTCCTTCTGGCTCTTTCCTTCTGCTTTGCCCTCTCTGTCTCTCACTCTCTCTCTCACTCTGTGTGTGTGCATACATGTGTGTCTAAGTTATACTTGCAGACATTGCACCACCATGGAAAACATGCACAGGACCAATTTCTCTTAAATTCCCACATTTTCACCACAGAGAATCTTTGTAACATCGAGGTATACCCTCTTCTCACTGATGATCTTTCACGTAAACCACCCCCACAAGAGACAAACAATTTCCCAAAATGTGAATATTCATACACATTTTCTTTTTTTTTTTACTGTGAGATCATGATTAAATTTTCTCTTGGGCAGCTTTGCTCATGTGTATATGTGTGTGTTTGTGTGAAGGTGTATGCCTTGGATGCCCATGGATGCTTCTGTCCTCTAAATAATTCTACACAAACAAAGCATGCATACTGACAAAGCATAAATGCACATATGAACTCAAATGCCCCAACACTTGCAATGGCACACATAGAATATAACCTTACATGCTGTTCTACAGTGTGTGTTAACAATACTATGACTGAGCAATATATTGTTATATTTTTGTTCAACTAACATAGCCTCTGTACATTAAAAGTGCATTATGAGAAGGAATAAGGATGTACTTCTACACTTCTTATTCAGCATAAGTGTTATAGTTGAGTTCATGCAACTATGAAATGTACTAATATTACTAATGTAAAAGCATATAACGGTTGCGGTTCTTGACACCGTAAACTGAGACCAACTGACAATTGGATGTTGAACCCCCACCCTTTGATGGGTTAAACTCCAGCTATGGCAGCTGGGATTGGCTACAGGGATTGTACAGCCTTTAGTAGTACAGTGGAAGGAGATGGATGGATGAGATTTGGTGTTATTTTAAGTATTTATGACTTCTGAATGTCACTTGTCTGTCTGGAACTTGAATTCCCAAAGGACCCTCTTGCTCTAAACCGCCTTCGTAAGTATTACCTGTTGGGACTTGGGGACTTCTAATCCATATGCAGCACAGATGTTCCTGTACACGATGCCAACCACTTGGTTGTACCTGTCAGTGTTGACTGCCCTAACTTGCACATTGCATCTTGCTATAATGTGCTGGACTATCTCCGGGGCACCTTTGCAAAGTTTACAACTTGGATCCTGTCAATAGTTGTAGACTCCTGCTTCTATGGAGCTGGTGCTTAGGGCCTGATTTTATGCTCCCATGATCAGAGCCTCTGAGCTGTCATTCAGCCTGGTCTTTTCGAGCCACAGGTAGTATTTCTTGATATCAACCACTTCCTCTGTGTGTTGTTGATAGCATGTATACACACACACACACACATATATATATATATATATATATATATATATATATATATACATATTAGGGGTGCAACGATATTCGTATCGATATTGAACCGTTCGATACAGTGCTTTCGGTTCGGTACGCATATGTATCGAACAATACAACATTTGTAATTTATTTTATCAATTTTCCTTCTGACGATGCTGTCTGTGTTGAGCGCTCAGTGAATCTGCGTTCGACTACTCCGCCTAGGCTTGACAGTGCAGCCTAGGCGGAGTAGTCGAATGCAGATTCACTGAGCGCTCAACACAGACAGCATAGTCAGAAGGAAGAGCGCAGGGCAAGCTAGCGAGACAGAAGTTAAGCTCTCCTTGTAACAGGCAAATTGAACCTCATTCAGATCTGGCGTTTGGAATTATTTTGGTTTTCATGTGACGTATGACCCTGAAGGTAAGCGAGTCATGGACTAAAGTAAAACAGTATGTTGGATGTGCCATGCAATGCTCAATTACATTGGTGTGAACTAGTGTGTTAGCGCAGTTAGCTCGTTAACGTGTTGGCCGTCTAGCCCCATGCACGGAGCAATCGGCGGTAGCTCGTTAACGGAGATTTGCCGTGTTGTGGCGTTAAGGTCATTTCAACGAGATTAACCTGAAAGCACTAGTGGGAACACAACGAATATGACTGCACATTTACGCCGACATCATCCTAGTGCAAAGACCAAAACAACAAGCATGCTACTAACTTTAGCCGAGTCATTTAGACAGCTGTTAGCACATGATTCTCCTTATGTTTAATATGCTGCTGAGAATATAGCCCAGAAGAAGCGGATAGTATAGCTTTTATTTTGGAAAGAGCCATTTCTCTGTAATAAACTCTCTTTTCCAAAGATGAGTGATTCCTCAATCAGATACAGGGCTCGCAATATCGCTAGCCCGACGTCCCGGAGCTAGCGATCTTTCCAGTCGGGCTACCAAAATCTATCTCTTCCCTGCCCGTCGGGCTACTGTAGGAAAAATATATGTCAATGCTTTTGCATTCTTTCAGAAATGTAGCTGGGTAATTATGTCATTGGCATCGGTGAGCCACTGTCAATATGTGACATATTGAAGTCGCGTTTGAATTTGCGCTTGTTTTTTTGCTTTCACTTTGCAATCGTGCGAACTGTGTATAGAGAGCGACAGCACTGATCTGTGAGTGATGATAATTTGTGCACCAATTCCTCTGACATCGTCTTATTAATCGTTAGCTTACTATGCAAACATGACAAGTGAAATCTCCCGCAGCAAGCTTAAACATGTGAGAGGTTGATCGCGCAGAGAATCGCTGAGCTTATGTGAGTGCATGTGTAAAAGCATTTCAGTTCTGCTGAGCCAAATAAGACAGGTCGGGGTGAAGAAGTGACAGCCAAAGAAAAGCTTACCACAAAACGGAGAAGTTATGACAAATCAGACTATAAGGCAAAAAGAAAGTGCAGCTTTATGGTTTCATGGACAAAAGAATTTCTGTGGCTGCAATATGATGAGCTAAATAACCAGGGCTGCACATAAGTGGTCCGCAGGTGCGCATTCGCTGTCAAAATAAAAAACACGCACAAGGGTTAGGGTTAAATTTAAAAACTGTACTTTTGAGTTAAAATATATATTTATAATTTTAATAAATGACAAATAAAAAATGCATGAACATTTTTTTTGTATCGAAAAAATATCGAACCGTGACACCAAAGTATCGAACCGAACCGAACCGTGAATTTTGTGTATCGTTGCACCCCTAATATATATATATATATATACACATACACATACACACACACACATACACTGTGCAGTACATACTAGCTAGTGTAAATTGGAGTTATGTTAGGAAGGACATCCAGCACTAAATCTTAGCCATGTACATCATTCAGAATGAGATTTTAGTACCAGATTAGTCAGAGCACATGTTAATAACAAGTGCCTCCAATGCAATTGGCACACAGGGTACAGTTGCAAACTGTGCTAATGGTGCCTGGATAGAATAGAAGATGGGAGAGGCAGGAATGTCTGGTAAAGGCAATGAGCTGGTTGATATGAAGGACAGTAAAAAGGTAGATATATTATGTGTGCAGGAGACCAGGTGAAAGGGAAACA
Organism: Diplotaxodon limnothrissa; assembly: GCF_057381915.1. Taxonomy (NCBI): domain Eukaryota; kingdom Metazoa; phylum Chordata; class Actinopteri; order Cichliformes; family Cichlidae; genus Diplotaxodon; species Diplotaxodon limnothrissa. Next base: position 15,769,788 of record NC_140616.1, on the reverse strand, counting down.
AAGTCAAGCACACTGGAGGTGGATTCAAGCTGTTCTATCACAGTGTAGATAGGAAAACTAATGGAGCAGGAGTCTTAAAGGAAGAGCATGTGAGCAATCTTGTGGAGAATGACAATTGTCAGACAGATTCGTGATTTTGTAGCTGGAAATCGAAGAGGTGATGCTGAATGTTGGTGACGCATATACCCCACAAATTGGATGGATCCTCAGTTAGAAGAGAAAGACATGCTTTGGGTGGTAGGGAGGAGTTACCAGATGACTGGGACAGTGCAGCTGAAGTGATCAGAGAACTGAGGAGATGACTTGCTGGTGGAATGAGAATGCACACACAGACACAGAATGATAGCAACAATAGTGAAAGGGAAGGTTTACAAGATGGTAGTGAGACCTGCTATGATGTGTGGTTTGGAGGGGTTGGTAGGGGGGTGTAGGCATGTATGTATGTATGTGTGTGTGAGAGAGAGAGGTAAAGAAGTATGCTTCAAACTTGGTGTGAACATATTAATAGCTTAGCTCCTCTTAGCCTCACTGACAGAGTGACAGAGACATTACTAATCCAGCAATGACAAGTTACTATTCCCCTGCTTCCCTCTCACTCCCTTCCTATCTATGCTTCCTTCTTCCCCAAGACTCAAATCATAGTTTACTGTGCACTGAGGTACGTTGTGCAGCAATTCAGCACATTGTTGGATGTATTTGACTTGCTTTGATGGTGGGTAGAGCACAAAGGCAGTGCTAATCTGGAAAATTGCACAAACATGACACGTCTTTGCAATGCTCCATTCTTAAACGGATGGTACATGTTTATTTATTTATTTATTTATTTTGTTTCCATTATATCATAAATACAGATGTTGGGCATTAAAAGTTTAAGAACGAAGCCAACTAAATTGCTATTGAATGATTATATGACAATCTTATGAAAGTTATTAAAGACCACCATGTTCTTATTATAATGAATCATCTCAGAGCTGGAAAGGCGACATGTTTCTTGTAGCTGGTGTAAATATAGTCTGACAGTGCTTTGTTTCTGCTTTACTTGATGGTAATTACTCTGTTAGTCTTTTTAATGAGTTTCTTAAATGTTTCTGCTGTAAAAAAAATAGCATGTAAACCTGTTGTAAGGAATGTTTTATTCCTTCAGTACATGCGTTGATTAAAATTTAATAAACTCAACTTTTCTATCCTATCATCTCTTTTCGAAGAATATATTTACTTTTGCAAATGCACAAACCTACAACTACATAATCAACTTATCATCATTATTAAATCATTTTCTACTTCATGACTCCCTGAAGTCTAGAACCCACAAACAAAATATGTGTGCATATTTCTGTTTTCAGTTTTGACTTAGTTTCAGTAGGTAAACATCACGTCATGTTGGCTTCGATCAGGTGACCGACTTGGTGATTGAAGAATATCAAATTTCTTCGCCTTGAGAAACTTTATGGTTGCTTTTGTAGTACGCTTACGGTCATTATCTATTTGGACAGTGAACTGCTGTCGGACCTGTTTTGCACCATTTGGCTGAATCTGAGTAGAATTCATTATGCTACACCTATTAGCAGTCACCAACAGTATCAAGCATCATCATCAGTAAACACTAGTGACCCAGTTCCACTTGTAGCCATACATGCCCCCTGCCATAATGTTGCCTCCACTATGTGGTAGATGTCCCAATCCTGACCTGCGTCTCTGTTTTTCTGTGCTTTTTTCTTCCCATCATTCTAATACATGCTCATCTTGGTTTCATATTCTAAACGAATTGTCTTCAGAATTGTGCAGCCTCTTTAAGATGTTATCTGGCCACCTAGCCTTCTTGTTCATGAGTGTAATCAGAATTTAGCACCTTCTTTTAAACCCTTTCCATTAATTCATAAAGGTGCCAGTTAATTAAAGACATGTAGACAATGATACACCTACCTCGTTGGGAGTGTTCTTGGTTAGATGTTAGAAAATGAATTCTCTTAATCATAGAAATAATTCTGCGATCATCCACTTCAGTTGTCTTCTGTGGTCTTTCAGGGTTTTTGGTGTTTCTGAGCTGGCCAGTGTATACCGTATCAGATGTACCAGATTGTAGATTTTTAGACTATTGTAATTCCTTGTTTACTTGCTTAAGTAATGCCTCCCTGGAACGACTGCAGGGTGTTCAGAATGCTGCTGCTAGGCTTCTGATAAAGCATCACAAATACTCCCATGCCACTCCCCTGCTAATTCAGCTGCATTGGCTCCCTGTCAAGTTCAGGGTCCAATTTAAGATCATAATCATGACTTATAGGGCCCTGCACGGTGGAGCTCCAACTTACTTAAGTGATCTTCTTCTTTCTTATCACCCCAGCAGGTCCCTAAGGTCTTGTGACCAGGTGTTGCTGGTTGTCCCGCATACAAGGTTAAAAACAAAAGGTGACAGAGCGTTTGTATCAGTGGCTCCCAGACTCTGGAACTCGCTCCATTTGAGTTTGAGATCTGTGGACTCAGTCATGTCTTTTAAAAAGCAGTTAAAAACGTATCTGTTTAAACCCGCTTTTGGTTGATTTTGTTTTGTTTTAGATTTTAATGTCTGTTTTCTGCCTCTGTAAAGCACTTTGTGATTTTATCTTGAAAGGTGCTATATAAATAAACTTTTATTTTACTTTTACTTTACTGACATTACTTCACTGAAAGCTTAAATCCCACACTTCAATCACATCTTAACAGATTACTTAAAATGCACTGTAGCAGTGTACATAGTAAAAACTACAGAAGTTGTGGTCAAAGGAGCTTGCAAAGAAAAGCGTCTGGACTTCTTTAAGTTACTTGAAGACGTTTCACCTCTCATCCGAGAAGCTTCTTCAGTTCTAAGGTCAAATGGTGGAGAGTCCCAGATATAAACCTAGTGGGAGTATCCCCCCACAGAGGGACAAAGGACCCCCTGATGATCCTCTAATCGCCTGAGCCAAGGTGTGAAACTGGGTGTGGGTTCCAATCAGCCAGAATTTCGGGTGTGTTCATTGTGAAACCTGGCCCCACCTTATCATGCGAATTCCTGAGGTCAGATGGCCCAGGATGTGAGTGGGCGTTAAGGCGTCTGGGAAGGGATCTCAAAACCCACACCCAGTTTCACACCTTGGCTCAGGCGATTAGAGGATCATCAGGGGGTCCTTTGTCCCTCTGTGGGGGGACACTCCCACTAGGTTTATATCTGGGACTCTCCACCATTTGACCTTAGAACTGAAGAAGCTTCTCGGATGAGAGGTGAAACGTCTTCAAGTAACTTAAAGAAGTCCAGACGCTTTTCTTTGCAAGCTCCTTTGACTACGATGACCTGGATGACTGAGAACCTTCACAGACATACAGAAGTTGTGTCTTTGTCCAACAATGCCATATAAGGAAATACATTTTTTAATTATGTTTTTGGAGGATGTTTACATATCATATAACAGAATGGATTGATCCAGGCTCCAAACCTTGATAATGGTATACCTTCTGTTCTTTTAGTGCTTCTAAGTAACTACTTGCCTTCTTTCCTTGTAGCGCACGGTGGTACAACCTTTATCTCACCTAGTTTGTATTGTGGCTGCATAAAGAGATATTTTACCATGAACTGATAGTTATTTGTGCTGAACACGGTGAACCCACCCACTTTCTCATGGGAGGATGATGATGTCTGGGTCCTTCATGAGAAGTGTAAGCGATTTCTCCTATGGTTTCTTCTTATGGATGACTGACTCTGTATTGCTTATCAGATCTACAACCAGAAAGCTTTCAGGTGGAACAGCAAAGTTCAGTTTTATAATTAAGTTTGCGCCTGTGGAAGTTCAGGTCACCGATGTCACTTGGCAGTCATGAGTATTATTGGACTAGATTGAACACAGAAGAAGGTGTAGAGTCACTGATTAAACAGCTTGAAATGAACTGAAATGAACTTTACTTTTTAGAAATTAAGTTCATGGTAGAGCTGTATTTATGGGGAAATCCCAGTACTATCTCTGTGTATATCAAAGTGAAATTTATTTCTACAGTTAATTTAAAAGTGGCAAAGGCTGGAAAGCAAAACTGCTTTACAGAGCCAGAAAATTAGAAGACACTTAAACTAGTCAAAACAATGCAATGACCAAATAAAACAATGGCATAATGAGAGAAACAATATCAATAAAAGGAGTAAATAAGTAGATAAAATTGCAACATAAACATACATGAAATGCAGAGACTAAAAAGAAAAAAGAAAAAGTCATTAAATAAAATGCTCTCTCTGATATATTTATGAGGATTATTAGAAAGGGAGAAAAAACCTTTAGAAAAAACTCCTGATGCCTTTGGATTTTAACAGTACAGAAGAGTGACTAGTCAGCACAAGTAATAGATGTGAAAGTGGAATAATGGATCATTTCAGAGATGTCACCTGCTGCTAGTTTTCCGAGCAACTTAAAAAATAATATAAAAGAACCTTAAAATTATCTCTGTATATTAGAAGAATTGAACCCAGTAACATGGGAGGGCATGTCTTCCCTGCACTACTAGTGAAGGGTGTTTCTGCTGCACTTTAAACCACTACAGGCAACTAACTGATTCATAAACAGACAGAACTGAACTAGTCAAAGGACACAAAACAAAACCAAAATCTAAGCCTTTAAGTCTTTAACAGTGGCTAAAATGTTTAATGTGTAATTGGTCTAAGGAAGTCAGAGCTAGACTAAAACAGAGCAGATTTGTTCATTGCAGTAAGATAATGCTGACATTCCCTGGATTGTTTTTAAAATTCAGTCGCAGGGGGTTGGCTGCATTGATTGCATCTACTGGGTGTTCTTGCCAATTGAAAAGAGCATTAATTTTTAAAAAATATAACTTACCTCTGACAAATTAACCATGCACATAAGGCTACACTGTAAGGTACAACAATGTACAATATGACTTAAATGTCAGATAATCATAACAGTATTATCTCCCTATAATTAAGTTGACAAACTGAATGTTTCCTCTCGTGAAAAATCAAAAAAGCATGACATTAAGACTGGACTATATGGAAAATACAGGCCATAAGCCCTTGACTGAGGATTATATCTGTCAGTTGTCTATCAAAATAAAAACTGTATAATTGTAATCATTTTCTTTTTTTTAAAAAAGAAGCCTGATGAAAACTGGAGATATATTATCTGATTGGATAAAACCAATATTAGTAGTAGTACCACAGTGAATGCATACTTTCAACAGTGAAGGAAAGAGAAAGTGTGATGATGCTGGGCTGTGTGAATGCAAAACATTTTGAAATATATAGCGAAATATAACTCCTCCGTTGCAGCTAAATCTCTGAAAAATGACAGGTCTTTCTGGATTATACCTGTCACTGAAAATATAGGGGCCTATATAGAGTTTGAAAATGAACAAATAATAGATTTTAATCTCAGTAATGAAAGGTGGAGTGACTTTTACTCCAGTGAGTTACTGTTGTGCCTACATTACCCTGATGTTCAACTTCAAAAAAATTTATATTTTCTGCAAAGAAGACTATTACAAAGCAATGGTTCTGTCCTGACATTTGTATGGAATCATTCTGGAGACTATGTCTATCCGTGTTATTGGTTTTGAACATACCACAGCAAAATTAAATAAAGCTCGACCCACGACTGTTGACGCTTGGAAAATCTTCTCATCCAGAGTTATCTCCTGGAAGAGGCAATAATTGGTTTTAACTTTGTGTTTTTGTGTCTTTTCTTTGCTGTCCCTATGCCTTGTTTGCTAATGTTTGCTTTGCTACTGCAGTTTACAGTTGTGCTGTATATGTCTGTACCCCCCCCCCCCAAACCCCGTTTTAAATCAATAAAATGTTGATCACAAAAAAAAAAGAAAATGTATATTTTATTAAAACGTTGTCAGGGTTCCTGGGTTGTTGACCCAGTGTTTTCAGTTCTTACTTTGTCACGGTTTAGTTTTCACATTTCCTGCTTTATTATGTTAGCATTATGCATTATGTTCTGTTCAGTTCAGCTGTGTTCTCACGTGTCTCTTATCATCATCATTAGCCAGTGTATTTAAACCCTCAGTTTCTCGCAGTTCACTGTCTTGTCATCGTCAATTGTGTGTGTGAGTTTTTCATTTCAGTTCACTTCAGCCCAGCCAGCCATTCAGCCCGTCCGTCCGCCCGTCTCATGTTATGTTCACCATACATTTATAATAAACACCATCCACATCCTCAATCTGCCTGCGAGGCCTGTGTTTGGGTTCTCTTTCCACACCACAACGCCCTCACAAAAGTAAGTGGCCTTATACTTACTTTTATACTTATACTTACGTATTCGTGTACCCAATTAACCAATATCTAAATATTATATAGATAAAATAACTTAGTTTCATGCCTGTGCCTGGGTCCTTTAAAATGAGTGACAGAGTGCCCCTGCCTAAATGATGGTGTGTGATATTTTTAATTAGGACCCACGGCAAATATGAACTCAGTAGATAACTCCAGCAATAAATGACACAAACAGAGTGCTTTTGATTCAGGTCTCCTAAGGCTGCACATATATGGAAACATCTTTGAACTGTCAATTGTACCTCAGATATACTATTGCCTTAGTTCCTCAAACTGCCAAGAAAAGTGTGTCTATGTTGCCTTTTCCATGAACTTTCAACACAAAGTTTTATAAATGAGGGACAACAAGAGCCATTGGGACTCAACAACATTGATTGGCAAAGTAAAATAATGAGCTGTCAGCAGCTAGGGATCTGCAGGTTCTACACAATTTACAGCAACAGTGTCCACTGTACATTTAAGGAGGGACCAAAGAACACTGAGTAACATGGGAACTTCCGGTAATGGCGTTTACTGGGTAGACGTGTTTTAGGTCCGCTCCGCTACTCGGCTCAGCATTTACCTAACGAACCTACTTCTTTGAGATTTTGATTCCCAGTTTTGGATGTCTTTTGCCTTTGTCGATTACTGAAGATCCAAAGAATGTCAAAGTCAAAGGGCAAACAAGACCGAGACCGAGAAACCTCGACATCTGCGGCACCTGTAACTGCAGCCGAGATTAGCTTAATGCTTGAGGAGCATAGAGCTGCATTGCTAGCGGACTTTAAGTCATTCTTTGAGGACTTGTCCTTTGTATGATTTGCCCTCATACCATTTGTTCCACTACTTTCAAATAAGACACTGTGCATCTTCTATCTTGCTAGAGTTTTCAAGTCAGCCTCTCAAGCCTTGGTGGGAAGACTTATTCCAGTTGAAGCCTCACAGTAAGGCTCTAATATCACAAATATATACTTTAATTATGGCATCAAGCAATTACTCAACCAAGAAAATTGCTTCGAGTTGGGAACAGGAACTGGGTCTTCAGTTTGTTGAAGGTTACTGGGACAAAGTAATTGACAAAATTCATTCCTCAGCCTCATGTGCAAGACTCGCCCTTATTCAGTTTAAGACGGTATACAGATTACACTTCTCAAGATTTAGACTATCTAAAATATACCCCGGCATTCCTGACCTGTGCAACAGATGCAACACCTCCCCCTGTGATTTAACTCGTATGTTTTTTGCCTGCCCATCACTTCAATTATACTGGACTTTTTACTTTGAAGTGCTCTCTCATGTTTTGAGCGTTACTCTCAAACCATGCCCACTAGTTGCCATTTTTGGTGTTTCTGAAGATGCCACCCTAAACCTTAGTCGTAAGCAACTGGATATTATATATATATATATTCACTTCACTGCTGGCACGATGCCGAATTTTGCTGTCTTGGAAAGCTCCTCACACTCCAGCCCGATCACGTTGGCTGGAAGATGTTATGTTCTCTTTAAAATGGAGAAAATAAAATTCAGACTCAGAGGAAATGTTAATAAGTTCTCACAGATGTGGCAGCCTTTTATCATTTACTTTAACTCATTGAAAACACTTGTATCATGGGGTTCCCTTTTGTTCTGGTTTTGGGGGGGTGGGGTTGTTTTGGTTTTTTGGGGTTTTTTGTTGTTGTTTTCTGTGTGTGGGTTGTTGTTTTTTGTTTTTCTTCCTTTTCCCCTTTTTTTCTTCTTTTTCTTTTTTCTGTTTTATTGTTATCATCCGAATTCTAATGGCACAATCTCTCTTGATATATATCTTTGTATCGGTTGGTACTTGCTGTATTGGGCCTGATATGTCAAATTACATGTGCAAAACTTTATAAATAAAAAAAAGGGGGGGGGGAGAACACTGAGTAACATAAAAACCTGGATCATGTTAGTGTGCCAGATGTAGCCAAACATGCTCTTCCTGGAATCCCTGGCAGGTTAACATAGATATTATTACCTCCCTATATGATTTGATCAAGTTTAAAACAATCTGAGATGTTTAATTATAAATTGGACCTTAAAGGAAATATTCAAAATCTTTTTTGGACATGCATTGTGTCATTTCCTGAGTCAACCAAAGTCATCAAGAGGATTGCATTAAAAAAAATCACACCTAAACTCCAAACTCAGGTTTTTCCAGTTGTTCACTTAATTTTTTATGTTTAAAGCAAACTGTGCATGTCTGCTATAAATTCACATAAATGCTGCAGTGTGGCATACAGCAATAATAATAATAAAACATTTTAAAAACTTCTACTTCAGTAAACTTCCACACACTGATCTGACACACACACACACGCACTATATGCACACTTTACACACTCTTGCCTGCGTCACTCTGTGCCTGCACACATGCATGCACACAAGCCTTGTTCTGCCCACATGCAGTCTGTCTGTTTTCCTGTTTCTCTCAGGGACACTTAAACACAGTACACATAAATATATGAAGAGCTTTTTTCCCCATAAAATTCCACATAGAGGTCAACATTTCTGTTATCTTGAAGATTGCTTGAGTCTTTTTGAACATTTTCAGCTTTTTTTTTTCCATTTCATTTGACACATGTATAGTAGTAAGATCTTGAAAATAGAGGTCGATTTTGAATTTATTTTCAAATTGGACAAAAACTCTTCACATCTAGTCATGCACACACATAAACACGCGCCTGCACACGCACAACACAAAAACACGTGGAGTCCGTACCTCGACAAATGGGAGCGGGAAAGTCCCAGACGGCGGCATTTCCGGCATTGGTGATGCATGTGAGTGTCGCATGACCATCTAAGACATAACCAGGGACACAGCTGTACCGCACACTGTCTCCCACTGCAAATCTTCCTCCACCACTTAGCACCGCTTTGGGTGGGACACCAGGGTTTCCACAAGATGAACTGTGCAGTTCTGCAAAAGATAACAGAAAAAGAGAAAGATGAAGGCTTTTATCAGTTTTGTTTTGGGATTAATTTGATTAAAATATTGAAATATACATTTTTCTATCTCAGCCATCACTCAGATAATATGCTCAGCCACTTTTTTATATGGCCTGTATTTGTATAGCGCTTTTCTAGTCCCTAAGGACCCCAAAGCGCTTTACACAACCTGTCATCCACCCATTCACACACACATTCACACACTGGTGATGGCACGCTACAATGTAGCCACAGCCATAGTGATGCATGTAATTCAGTCTGTCAGATCACACACACATCTAACTAAACAGACGATCAATTTCAATCAGTCCGGGTGAACCTTTCAGTTATGCTTACCCCCATAATCCAAACAGTTTTTTTCTGCTTCTAGTTCCCGTATATTACACACACACACACACACACACACGGTCTCACCAATGGTTATTTTATTTTATGTTGTGCTCTGAGGGCTTTCAAAACACAGGTGACCCACAGCTCAATACTGTGACTGAATCAGAGCTGCTGCTGCTCTGCTAATGTGCAGCTCACACTGTGTCTTCTGTGTAGACATGGTGTTACAGCCCGGTCCCATTGCGTCTGTCATTAAAAACAGTTCTGGGGTCTGAAAAGCAAGACACTTGCATTGTGGTGATGCAGTTTAAATACCTCCATTACAGCCTATTCCAGAGTATTGCTCCAAGCACAGACATAGCTGGGAGCCTACTGGTCTTTACAAATACATACTGCCGAGCACGATGGCTGTAAATGGGCAGTTGGATTGCCTTTGCAATCAAAGAAGAGAAAATTCAGCCTCGGAGAAAGGGCGGAAATGCTAAAGTTTCTTTTCAATCCCCCCTCTTCCCGCTAGCTTAATTTGCAGTTCTGTGCCAAAGACGTATGCACAATTATAGGCTTATAAACATCCGCCAACACAGACGCACAAACAAGCGCGAGAGGGAGTGAGAGAGCGAGACAGGGGGAGAAGGGGTATTACAAGCCATAAAACAGGAAGTAGATGGGCGCACAGGGAGCAACTCTGGTCTTATTGTTTGAACTTGATTGATACAACTATGAAACAGTTCAGACAGATGCGGGGTTAGGGAGGGGGAGCAGGAACTAGACAGATAGGGGTGAGAGGGAACTGTGGATTGGTGAGGGTGGTGGGGCAGAGAGGGAAAGGAGCAGGATGCCCAGCATGATAGATAGAACTATGAAACTACTAAGACACGGAGAGCAAAAAAGGTAAGAAAGCAAAATGTTAAAGGAAGAGAGAAAAGATTAGAAAAACAGAAATCAACAGCAGTGGTGAGGAAGACTATGCTCCCAAATGAGAGGTGGCAGTATAGCAACACGTATTCTTTAAATGTCACGAGAAACTCTGGAAATCTTTCACTTTACTCCTCGAACTGCAAAAATACCCAAAATAAGTTTGTAAAAAGCTCTAGTACAGCAGCAGGGAGCTCTCTGTCATACTAACTGCAATAATTTGTAATTACTATTCACAAAGCAGGTAGAGGAGATTTAACGTCAGTAAATGAACGGATGATATGACTCTTGAATTGGCCGGCTGATAGATTCATTTATAAAATGACTTTACTGTCACACCTTTAGCCACAGTGCGGGTGATTATGTGGACATTTATATTTGGAATTTTTATGTGGCCACAATCAACCTGTCTTTTCATTTTCCTTTAAAATAAACCTGTCAGCTTTCTTTTTGTTATTATCATATCTCTTAAATGCGTATATGCATGTGTACATGTCATTAAGTCTGCCTGCCAGCTCCCTGACACACACACCTCTAATTGCCATTCTCCTTATCTCCACACACACAGTGACAGGGAAACACACACTAACAAGACACACTTGGACATTAGCGCACATGCGCACACACACACACAACCATGGTCATCCATCACTGTGGCGAACCCCTGTGCTGTACTGTGATTGGATGTCAGGTTGGCCTAGTGTTGCGACCCGTTGGCCTATCGATTTTACCAGTCAGCATGGCCCCACTTGGTGTCAGGATGTTTGTTGTTGTTGAGCATCCTATCAGGCACACATTTACTCTCATCCAAACACACACACAAACATTAACATTGGTGGTCCAGAGTGCAATCCAGGGCACACGCTAACAAACAGTTTCCCATTTTAGCTACTTGGAGCTTGACTGGTATCTCCATCACTTTTTCCATTTATCTATCTTTTTGCACTGTTTCCCCCTTTGCCATTTTCACTATTACTATTTTCTGTCCAGCTTCTTTACTCCATCTGTTTCTGCTGTCTTGTTAGGCTTTCATTCCCACTTCTGTTGTTTTTACCCCTCTCCTTCTCTGCACCTCCATCCATCGATTCCCCCCTTCTCTTCCCTTACTACCTTATCCTCAACAAAAAACCTTTGACAACACCTCCCTCCTTTCTATTTCTCCCTTGTTTTATCCATACTAATATATCAACCCTTATGTCCATCTCCCTGTTCCTCCTTTCATTCTTTCCTACCTAGTTTATTGTGAACATCACACACTTTCATTACACTAGTTTATTCAGTAGCCAGCAGCTATGCCACGCTCTTCACAGTGGTTTATTGCTGCCTGCCCTCTCTTATTTATTCTCTCATACCCACACTTCTTCTTCCTCTCATTTCTCTCTCTTTAGCTATCTCTGCTTCTCTTTCGCTATCTCAGTCTCTCCCCAGTTTACCATAACCATGATTTCAGTCTCAGTTGCTTCATTACAAGCTGCTGCTTTTATGGGCCATCTGTAGAACTATCTGCATTTGTCACACACACACACACACACACACACACACACACACACACACACACACACACACGCACACGCGCACACACACACATTCAAAGGCCTGCATGTAAAGGACTATACAGTTTCTCTCTTTCTACCACACATACACATTCTCACACATGTAACCATTTACCTGGCTTTTATTTCTCCCTAGATAAGCAATTACAGCCGAGTCCAAGTACAGAGAGCACAAGAAAGAGGGGAAGAGGTGGGGAGGAAAGAACTGAGCAGAGGGTAAAAAGCACGAGAGAATGCTGCCATGCTTTTAGACTTTTTAGTGAGACAAATGGCACTGCAGACTGGAAGACTGGTGAGGGGGAGTGAAGGACCGTGAAGTGGGCGAGGGGGACAGAGAGCAAGACAGGAAAACAGAGGCACAGAGACGGGGGGGTGATTCATGGAGTTCAGAGGTTTTACACCTCAGTCAGCAGTAATTTTTTTTACAAGATGAACAGAGTTTCAGACCTGAACAGAGTACAGTAGAAGGTAAAATGCTTGAATGCAAAACATAGAATATGTGGTAAGAAATCATATACATAGATTAAAGGGCAAAAAATAAAAAATAAACCAAAAATGTGATTTTGAAGTTTTTTTTAAGATGTATAACACAAAAAGATTTTGTTTTTAGAGAGTTCTGTAACAATCAGGTGTCTCTTCTGGGGCACTTAGATTTACCGCCTGTCAACTTCCGAGTCAGTTGCCTGTCAGTTTGATTCATTTATCACTGTGACCAACTCTTTTTATAGACTTGTGAAGGACTTGTATCATAAAACACTTTTTGTCTAATAAGTTAACACCACTTTACAGCCTTAGTTGTACATCATAAACCATACTGTATGATACAGTGTGCCTCTCCTGACAGTGTAATCATGCTGCCACTTTACACAACAAACACATTTTATCTGTTTAATCTGTTTCTCTAATCCAAGCAGAGGCACTATTAAGCAATCATGAATAAATAAAAAAAACACAAGAAAATAGTTTTATATAACAGGCCCAGAATATACATGTTGTTACTACTTTTAAAGATCAGCGTGAATGTTTTGCACATTTATTTTCCAAACCTTTATTTTGCACAAGGTGACGTTCTGAATACATCCTTTTCTTCATGTCAAATTTTCTGTAACGTGCACGTGAGGCGTACATTAGCATTCTGATACAGCTTGGCAAAATGTGATTGGCAGTTTCCTGTCTGCAGCAATAGGTTGCCATTACCAAATAAATGAGACGGGTTTAGAATTGCTGGAGTTAAATGTCATTGCCGGGGCAAGCCGTGTGGAATATTTAGGACCAGGACGCGGCAGCTCTGGTGCAGGTGAGTATTTATTAACGAAGGGAAAAACAAACAACAAAGGCACTGGGAACATGAAACTGGAACCTAAACTGGGTAAAACTAACAAAACAAACCACAAACGAAGATGCAAGGAGGTCCGGGGAAATACACAAGGAGAGATGCAGGGAGACCGAGGGGAAACAACACAGACGAACCAGCAACTACTATGACAGAAGACACAACTTAAATACACTCAGAGAACACAGGGAGATTACACACAGGTGGGGAACACAGCTGGGAGTGATTAACGTGACGAGACTAGGGAGGCAAACTGAAAACACTCACATAAGACGCAGACCTTCACAATAAAACAGGAACTACGCATGAAAGGACACAAACTAAAAAACACGGACTAGATACAGGAACACACGGGCAGAACAGAGTACACAAACGCTGGGTCAAAAGGACCCAGGATCATGACAGATAACCCTTCTGTGAAACTGCCCTTGCTACTGAAGGAAGAGGATTTGAAAATAAAAAAAATAAAAAATAAAAAATTATGTTATATTGTACTACACTTGTTATCCATTCAATTTTAGATTATTTTATAATCTACAATAGCATGCAAAGATCACGAGTCATCCCTCGTTTTTATATATTTGATTAACATAATCATTGTCAGTATGTACAGAGGAGGCCAGTAGAGAGGTACATCAGTGATACGGTCATCTGTAAAACACAGCGGAGGCTCTGTCAAGGTTTGGTGCTGTATTTCAGTATATTGTGTTGGGGATTTTGTCAAAATTATGGAATTATGAACACAGAAACATACAGTTAGATTTTAATACCATGTAATACTATCTGAAAAGCATCTAATTGGCAACAGCTTCATTTTTCAACATTTATCCCAAACACAGTGCCAATGCAATAAAAGTGTACCTGGACACAAATTTTAAAAAAGCGCACAATGGAAAACTCTCAATGGACTGACCTCGACAGAGCTTGGACCTCAACGTTACTGAAGCAGAGCAGGATCATGTTGACAGAGAATGGAACAAGAGGCAGCCAACATCCAAAACATCGTTTTAGAGCTTTGCATGTTCTCCAAGAAGCCTGGAGAACTATTCCTAAAGGTTGCTCAAACAGATTGTAAGAAACCTTGCTTAACAGAGATCAGGCTGTGTACACACTATGTTTTCATAAATTGCTGCACTTTATATAGAAATGACGGGTTGCTCAAGACTTTTGACAGCACTCCATGTACATCTGTCTGGATTAATTAAACGATTATAATCTTAATTCTAAAATAAAATGCTGCTTGTGGTAGCATGCATCAGAGTCGCAAGCAGGTATGTGATTGAAATTGTTAATGTGTCCTTGATTGTACAAACAAAAACTTTAAGGGGTTATGTGGTAGTTTTGGAAATAATCCAATGTTGTGGTTGAAAAATGTCAGACGTGTTTTTGCCCATTTTGTTCAAAAATAATACATCCATATATTTATAATATTGACAGTGGAACCTTTCCCACCAAACAATCCCTGTATTGTTAGAAAGCTGCTGCAGAGCTGTCAAGTAACTGTCATACTAGGATTCGAGTTATTTTCTGAAATTCTAACTATGACAGCTTAACAATCACGAATGGGATAATGTGAAATTATTCTACATGGCTTTGTGCTTTTTAATATGAAAAGATTAATGCCAAGATGAGATATCCACCATTTGAAAAATGTGACACCTTTCTCTATAAAAGCATTAAAAGAATGAAAAAAAAGCAGTTAAAAGAATCGTGCTGAGCAGAAGCTGAGCAAATACAAAGAGTGATGGGATGAATGGTAAAAGTTTTCTCCTTGATGTGGTTATACACCAAGAAGAAAGCTTTTCTGTTTATGTGACTATATGTGTAGGTATCAACTACATTTATTTCTATACAGTGTATATGTGTGTGTTAAAGCAGTTAAAGAAGAACATTGGAGCTGCTATGTAGGTCCTTGTAATAAAATCTTACAGCGTGTGATAAACAAAAGGAGCTAAAGTGAAGTTCACAGCTGGGCACTGTTTTAAAAGAGTAGTTAAGGTAACCCCCTCACCTCCACCCCCCACCACACACACTTCTATATAACGTTTGTGATGGCGAAGAGAAGAGAGTTGACATGATATATGATAATGGAAATGGAACAACAAGTACCAGCAGTTCTGGCCTCTTCCAGCTATTACCAGCCACAGTCCAAAGTGAGGAACAGCAGGGGGTAGGACTAAGATCTTTTCCAGACAAATTCCCTTTTCAGCCTCAAACTGACTCTCGGTGGCGAACCGCTAGCAACAAAACGAGCCATTCATTTTCACATTCATTGGTAAATGGTAAATGGTAAATGGCCTGTATTTATATGTATTTCACTTCCTGGTCAAAATGACAAGCTGTGAGACTAGATTGTCTGAACCCTCTCGGGTCCAACTCATCATTGGTGATAACCCTAATCCTAAATTATGTCCTAAAAATATGTAATTTTTATCTTTGTTTAAAACTGTTCTCCACAGTCTTGGCAATAAGGTGACAAAGAAAGCAATCTGACTGTGTCAAAATAAATAGGCTTGGGGTTGATGATGACCTAGACCTTAATAAAAACATACATTTTACATTCAGAGAAGTATGTGTGGTGGTAAGAGATGCCATCTACAGATACAGCCATTTAAAATTGACCAGCAAGTCTATGGCAGATTTTTTTTAAAATTTATTTATTATCATTATTGTTTACTTTTAATCACATATTCGCTTATATTTTGGTAATTTAATAAAAGAAATCAGATTTATATATATATATATATATATATATATATACATATTTTAAACCTCTCAGTAATAGGAACTGGAGTCTAGCTCTGCAGTGTTTGTGTAAGGGTAATGGCCATTTTCACCTTTATCCTGCAGCAATCATCCACTTGAGTTGTGATTACATGACCACTTAATATTGAAAGTGTCATAAGTACTCCGCAGCTCTGCATTTGGTGAAACTGACAACCTGATGATGTTGGCACTATTTGTCTGTTCTAATCATGTTGCAAAAGTACATTGGTAGCTTAATTGCCTCCTAAGGGACTAAGACAGAGCCATGTTTGGAAAGCAATCCAGCAAAATTGAAAATACAACTGAGAAAGAGCTAGAAAGATTTTCTTTAATGTTTTGTATGGGTAGGCCATTAGACTTTACACCAGAGACCTTCATTTGTGGTTTCTCTCTAACATGAGCAGTTCAGTACCCAACATAGAGTTTTCTGAGCCAGAACTGGCATTTTGGCTGTTTGAATGTGCACTGATATCAAACGCCAGCCTGGCATGCAAATACTTATAAAATAGAGAGAGTAAATAGAAAGCAAATTTGGTTTATATCTCCATTGGATCTGCGAATCAGCCATTCTGTTAGGTAGTCCCGGCTTTTGCCTTCAGAACTTTCCTAATTCTTCATGGCTTAAATTCAACAAGATGATGACACCTTGATTTTCGTCCATACATGACAGGGTAGCACAAACCTGCTCCAGATTTGTCAGCTGCACATCCATGATGCATATGTCCTGTTCCATTGTATCCCAAAAGTGCTCTACTGGATCTACTCTGAGCTTTGTTCTGCTGGAGGTTTCTTTTTTATGTTAAGAGAGTTTTTCCTTCCCACTGTTCCCAAGTGCTTGCTCATAGGGGGTCATCTGGTTCTTTTCTTCTGTATTATTGTAGGATCCTTACCTTACAATATAAGGCACCTTGAGGCGACTATTACTTGCGCTGTATAAATCAAACAAAATTGAATTTAATTGAAACTGATGTGCTGTGTATTCATAGCTACACTTCTGCCCACCTTGGCGCTAACAAATGGATGAGTTATTCTGGCCTTCCTATCAGCTCCAAGCAGCCTGGCCATTCTCCTCTGACCCTTGGCATCAAATAGGCATTTTCATTTCATTTTTTTCCTTTCACTTACTGAGTAAGCACTGCTTACTGAATATTTTTCAGACCATTCTCTATAAATCCTAGCGATGAAAAATCCCTGTAGATCAACAGCTCCTGAAGACCAAGCTGTCTGTCACCAACAACAACGCTGCATTTAAATTCACTTGAATCACCTTTCTTCTCCAAGTATGTTTGTTTTGAACTTCAGCAGGTGATCTCACGAAGCCTGCATGCCTAAAAGCACTAAGCTGCTGCCATATGGTTGACTGATTAGCTGTTTGCTATATAGAACAGTTGAACAGATGCACTTAATGAAACAGAGGGCAAGTATGTAAGCCAAGCATGAAATAAAAAAGGCTACATTTCAGTAGATGCCCTACATACTCTTTCATTGTACTCTAACAATTAAAACAGACACAATACACAGGATAATTAGTTGTTCTAATATTGTTAGTAACTAACATGGTTGATATAATGTCAGAGTAAGAGTAAGCAAAAATATGTGTTAACAAATCATTTAATGTCTTCTGTAATGTCACTGTTGCATATAATAGAGAAGACTAGGGCACTAGCAAGCTTTAAGGCAGGTCATGTGTGTTAAAAGATGAACTGCTTGGTTTTAACTGGGTGATGAGATGGCCACAATGGTCTTCCAAACTATGAGTTACAACGCTAAAACAAGGAAGACAGCACTTAAGTTACACATCAGATCTTGAAGATTCAAGTTGAAAAGCTTTACTGACATACATTGTGTAATTTGAGTGTATAAGGAAAAACACACAAACACACACACACACACAATTTGTGCTAAGGGCTTTCTTGCACCAGCGCTGTCAACACTAAGCTTCATTTCACAAATTGTATAGAACAGATGACAAGAGTGCAAAGTGCATGCTGCCTGGGGATACACATGCTACCTCTTTTCTTTTCTATGTGTTTTTAATGTAACCTTTTTTTGATCCTATTTGTACAGCCTAATAATGGTCTAAAATATACAATCCAAGGCTGTTGCGCTTTAATAATTTCAGCTAGTACTCAAACCCCATCACATTACATAATTCTTATCTAATACATAACACTAACGGCTTAGGCAGTGAAGAAAATGAATGGCTCTACGAACTGAATTGACAAAATATAGGGCTTAGGATTCAGGATAGTCATCTTTCAATTGAAAGCGTCCTACAAATAATGACTTCATAAATGTACTAGGCCTGCTGCTATCTCAAATATTACCTTAATAGATAATAGTAAGATCTTTTTAAAAAGCTAAGATTTTCTTTTCATTTTAAATTTACTTTTGGGTTGTGTGAGTGCACTTCACAACAAATGTGTAAAATAGCCCAAGTTTGATTACTTCTGAAAACATTTATCGTGGGGCAAAGTGGTAGCAGAACGTGTGTGTGTGTGTGTGTGCGCGCATGTCAGAGGGAGACAGAGAGACTGTGAGGCAGAGTTAAAGCGGGAAAAATGGAGAGCTCTCAGATAAACTAACAGTTGTTCAAAGCTTTAGCTCATCTGGCAGCTGTGAAGATCAGTTAATACACACAACTGTGTTGCTAATGATTGTAACTTCTAGTGTAGATCAGAGATTATGGACTCAGAGCAACAGACCACTAATGTCTCTCTGGGTTTATTACACCCCAGAACACAAACAATCAAGCACACACCCCACTCTCCCTAAAGGTAAAAGCTGCTGTGAGGGTTGCGATAGTGGTGCCTTGATGTTCAGGCTGAACAATAATTATCTGTGTTCATTGAGATCATGAAGTAGCTTCCAGCAGCCAGTGTCAGTGTATACTGTCTGACCATAAATGTTGCATATGCTGGCCTGCATAAATGCTGTTCTGATACAGAATTTACCATAACCTGATTATTTGGCAATTAAAATATCACAGTAATGATGATATATTACTGGAGTGGATGGCGGTGTGAAAACTTTGGGTTCTCCAGTAGTTAGGCTTAAATTAATGCCTCCTTCTTCGTCTACTTTTTACGATACTGCTCAGTAAATATCACATATATATCACTAAAGGGGCCGCTGTAGATGCAATTATTGGACATAATATTTAATCAACACTACTAAGAAGAACCCGCATTCATAATAAGCAGATATAGTGAGTAGCCTGGTTTTCCTTTGAAATATATTGCAGCTGACTACAAATTTCCATATGCCAGAATTAGACCCATCCAAGGGAGGATGCAATTTAATGTGGCAGGGTAAAACAAGTTATTCATTTTGAGGGTAGACAATAACCCTGTCCAACACAATTACCTCATTTTTGTGGATGGAGTATCCATCTAAAAATGTTAGTTGAAAAGATGTGCTTAGGTTTTTTTCCAGGCTTGCAATTTCCCTGTATGTAATTGAATGAGCAGATAATGACAGCAGTCTGACTGCTCACAAAGAAACATGGGGATGTCAATTATAAGCTCTTTACCTCCACTTCACCGGTGTGTGTGTGTGTGTGGTCGTTCACGTGCACTCTAGCGTGAGTGTTTGTGTGTGGGCCTCTTGCGTGCATGTCACCGCACGTGCATATACAAGGATTGGTGTGTGTGTTTTGAGTCCATGTGGGTGTAACTCCTTGATGCTGTGATCAATGTTTCTCTGAGGTTTGGTTCAATAAACCATTAGATATCTCCCTAAAGACATCCTGCCAACAGAACTTCATTAGACTGACACACATACATATAAAGAAAAAAGAAAACATGCCACACACACACCTGTTACCTCAAAATGTATCCTGTTTTAACAGGCTGTGGGCGTCGGAAATGAACATAATCCAGTTCTAGTTTGTTTGCGGTTGCTTCTTTTGTTTCTTTTTTCTTTTACTAAAGCAGTACTCTGCAGCATCAGCTATCATTTGATCTGACCTAAAAGGGCTGACTCTGACTGGAACAAATATGCTCGAGCAGACTTGATCAAACAAAATAGTAAACCGTCCAGTGACACAGGCAACACAAGAAACGGACACGTTTTCTTTTATTGAAGTGACTTACTGTAGATGATGATGATACATTGCTAAAGGAACACACTGTGTGTTATGAGGATTTCTTTGATATGCTTTTTGCTGAGAAGTATAGCTGGTGGATTATCTTCGTGTCCAGCACAGTGATTATTTACTTCACTGCAGTTAAAAGAAATATGTTACACAGACTGAACTGCATCAAGTACCACACAAAATAGCAAACACAGAGAAGCAAAAGTAATAACAATTTTCTCAGTGCATGAAGAAAAGCTTGTGTGTATTACTAAAAATCAGTAAACCATTAAGCTCCGTCTTAGCCTTAGCTCTTATGTCAGAGTCCTGCACTGATTTTAGTAAGAGTACTGATCAGCTTTCTACTTCCTGTAGTTTTCTTCTCTGTTTCACACATTCATCTTTCACTTCTACCTCTGTCCCTTTCTTCCTCTCTTATCTCTTCTCACAGCCACCCCTCTTCTTACTGTTAATTAAAAGTCTGTATGTGTGTGTGTGTGTGTGTGTGTGTGTGTGTGTGTGTGTGTGTGTGTGAGAGAGAGAGAGAGAGAGAGTTTGCTTGTGTGCAAACATCAGGCTTCAGTATTAATTAAAGGTGTGAATGCTAATTGGTCAGATCAATAACGGGTCGTTAGGCCTCGGGGGCTGCGAGCCAATAGGAAATCATTATGTGTCTGACATCACTGTCACTCTGCTAAACTTGCACTGCACAGTGACACCATGCATACGCAGACATGTACGTCTGCACTTGCACACAGAGATTTGCACTTGCACTGCTGTCATCTGGAAAGATAGGTTTACTTCAAACACTGTGACAGAGAGAAAAGAGCGAGAGTAAAGAAACAGAAGCTGTTATCTGAACAGAAGAAGCAAATTGGCACAAAATGTAAGCGAAGAAAGAAATTGCAGCATGTACCCAAAACAAAATCAATATCTATTAAGGAAAACAAGAGATAGCGTGAGAGAGAAGATTTTCAGAAACAAAATAGATGCAAAGCCAACATTGGGAGGAACTACATAGAGCGGATCATCTCAGAAGGCCTTTTTGTACTGATCAATACCACAGCAGCCTTTGTCTCTATGGCATTTATGACACTACTACTGCTTTCTCTTTCTTTGCAAATCTCAATATGCACCTTTCAGTATTATTTTATCTACTACAGCCTTTTATGTGCCTTACATACATATAAATACATTTTGTTGATATTTAAAAAAAAAAAAACAAGAAAAGAGACGAGGATAGTATTTGATGAACTGTACAGGACTGGTGGCTTCTCTGATGGGATAAAGATAGCAGACAGTCAGCTCAATTTGCCATTTCAAACCAGCTTGCCTAGTACACTGACAGCTTCATGCCCCAAGTAACATCCACTGTCACATTTCCACAATATAAGCTTGTTTTTATATTAAACTGTCCTCTTCAACACCTTCTACCTCTACTCTTTATACAGCTTCACAGGCTGAAGCTGAGACAGAGCCTTAGATTTAACAGTGTAAGCACTACTTCATGCTATACAGTAAATGACTTTTTGCCACTGGATTTATCAACTGGTATTCTTGCTCTGAAATCTGATTTAAATTTCAGATCCTCAGAAATCATCTGGTTAACAATATTTCTGGTGGCTGTGCTACTAGATGAAAATGCGATACAGTGAAGTTTGCTGTCTCCAGGGGTCACTAACCATGTTGTCACTTGTCACTGAGACAGACCATTCTTAATTTCGTTGTTCTCATGACAATGACAATAAAGTTTCTGATTCTGATTCTGATATATTTAATTCTGTCAGACAAACCTTTCACTTGTCCACAAACAAAAAAGCAATATGCGAGAAGACAGCAAATTAGAGGTATGCAGGGGTAATGCTGTTAAATTGTATAGCAAACACAAACTGTTGCCTGCAGAGGCAAATATTACCAATTTGTATGTGTATGTACGTGCTGATCAAATCTGTATGTGCGTTTCTGCTCAGTTGAGACAGGCTAGCTAACTATCTTTTGTGTGATATCTAGTAGATGTGCTTACTAAAGTATAACATAGGACTGCACGATTAATCGTTAGAAAATCACAATCTCGATTCATACTTATGTGCGATCTCATTTCCAAATGACAACGATTAAAAAAAAAAGAAAAAAAAAAGACGACAACGATTGCACCGCATTTTGATCCGGGACGTAATCTGCATGAAAACAAGCGCTCACTCTTCCTGCTTGACAAATGACAAGGGCGGAGCCTTATACCACGTGATACAGAAGCTGTGCCGTGTGATGCTAAAATTGGCAGGAAAAAACAACGGAGAGCACGTCAGGGATGACGAGAAAGTGACAGGAGAAAATCCGTCCCGGTCAACCACCCAAACATCAATAACGGAAACCTTATACAGCGCTTCCCTATACACGTCGAACTCCCGCAGGCACAAAGAAATTACGGAGGCTATCACTTATCACCTGACCAAAGATATGGTCCCATCAACACTGTGCAAAACGAGGGATTTAGGAAAATGATCAACACCCTAGACAAACGCTACGCAGTGCCGTCCCGCAACTATTTTTCTATTGTTGCACTACCTGCTCTATACACGCAGCGTTGAGCAACGGTGGAGACGGAATTTCAAGCAGTACAACATTTTGCGGCAACAACAAAACGTGAGACATTTGTTGTTTTTATGTTTATTTATTGTTTTTATGTTCAGTCTCAACTGTTAAGAAGTTGATGTGCAGTTAATAAGTGCAATAAATATTTACAGTGGGGCAAAAAAGTATTTAGTCAGCCACCGATTGTGCAAGTTCCCCCACTTAAAATGATGACAGAGGTCAGTAATTTGCACCAGAGGTACACTTCAACTGTGAGAGACAGAATGTGAAAAAAAATATCCATGAATTCACATGGTAGGATTTGTAAAGAATTTATTCGGAAATTAGGGTGGAAAATAAGTATTTGGTCACCTCAAACAAGGAAAATCTCTGGCTCTCACAGACCTGTAACGTCTTCTGTAAGAAGCTTTTCTGTCCCCCACTCGTTACCTGTATGAATGGCACCTGTTTGGACTCATCATCTGTATAAAAGACACCTGTCCACAGCCTCAAACAGTCAGACTCCAAACTCCGCCATGGCCAAGACCAAAGAGCTTTCGAAGGACACCAGGAAAAGTATTGTAGACCTGCACCAGACTGGGAAGAGTGAATCTACAATAGGCAAGCAGCTTGGTGTGAAAAAATCAACTGTGGGAGCAATCATCAGAAAATGGAAGACATACAAGACCACTGATAATCTCCCTCGATCTGGGGCTCCACGCAAGATCTCATCCCGTGGGGTCAAAATGATCATGAGAACGGTGAGCAAAGATCCCAGAACCACACGGGGGGACCTGGTGAATGACCTGCAGAGAGCTGGGACCAAAGTAACAAAGGTCACCATCAGTAACACACTACAACGGCAGGGAATCAAATCCCGCAGTGCCAGACGTGTTCCGCTGCTGAAGCCAGTGCATGTCCAGGCCCGTCTGAAGTTTGCCAGAGAGCACATGGATGATACAGCAGAGGATTGGGAGAATGTCATGTGGTCAGATGAAGCCAAAGTAGAACTTTTTGGTATAAACTCAACTCGTTGTGTTTGGAGGAAGAAGAATACTGAGTTGCATCCCAAGAACACCATACCTACTGTGAAGCATGGGGGTGGAAACATCATGCTATGGGGCTGTTTTTCTGCCAAGGGGACAGGACGACTGATCCGTGTTAAGGACAGAATGAATGGGGCCATGTATCATGAGATTTTGAGCCAAAACCTCCTTCCATCAGTGAGAACTTTGAAGATGAAACGAGGCTGGGTCTTCCAACATGACAATGATCCAAAACACACCGCCCGGGCAACAAAGGAGTGGCTCCGTAAGAAGCATTTGAAAGTCCTGGAGTGGCCTAGCCAGTCTCCAGACCTCAACCCCATAGAAAATCTGTGGCGGGAGTTGAAAGTCCGTGTTGCTCGGCGACAGCCCCAAAACATCACTGCTCTCGAGAAGATCTGCATGGAGGAATGGGCCAAAATACCAGCTACTGTGTGTGCAAACCTGGTAAAGACCTATAGTAAACGTTTGACCTCTGTTATTGCCAACAAAGGTTATGTTACAAAGTATTGAGTTGTATTTTTGTTATTGACCAAATACTTATTTTCCACCCTGATTTACGAATAAATTCTTTAAAAATCCTACCATGTGGATTCATGGATTTTTTTTTCACATTCTGTCTCTCACAGTTGAAGTGTACCTCTGGTGCAAATTACTGACCTCTGTCATCATTTTAGGTGGGGGAACTTGCACAATCGGTGGCTGACTAAATACTTTTTTGCCCCACTGTATATTGGAAAAGAAAATTGTGAGAGAATCGTGATCTCAATTCTAAGCCAAAAGATCGTGATTCTCATTTTATGCAAAATCGTGCAGCCCTAGTATAACATATTAAATTTAACATCTTAAGATACCCTGGAAGTGACTGACAGATACTAGGACACATGTACCCACACACAAATGTAAACAAATCTCACCTTAACTGTGTACCTACTAAATGATGCAGTCTCACTGAAAAGTTGCTTTGAGTTGTTAGCTCCCATGGATACAACAAGCAGTCACCCTCCTGTACCTACAAGCCTGCCAGTAGTGAAATCAGCGATTAATTAAAAATGACTCAGGATACCTCTATAGTGTCTGTGTCTTTAAGTATATCTCTGTTCTAACTTGCTGTTGTTAACATTGTAAAAATATTTTATTTTTTAGTATTTAATTAGGTCTGGTGCCTTAAACTAAACAGACTTCCTCTATTTCTATATTTTTTTTTGTTTTCAAGTAGACAATTGGAAAATGAAGTGGGCTCAGCAATACAATACACACAACATAATATGGGTTGATAAATGCGCAGTAAACTTACGGGTTGGTGGAGGATTTGAACTAATGGCAATATACGATATATGATGTAATAATTTCAGATGCTAACAGACATTCAGTGGAATGGTAACTTCCAAAAAGTTGAACTACAAAGCCCACCCACGGACACACAGGCATTAATAACACTACGTACATTGTATATCCCTTCGAGGTGGTCTTTTGATGTTAAGTAGTTTTTCACTTTTCTACAATAAAAGCTTAAAGAATGTCATAAATACACATTTCCAGAAAACGAGCAAACAAAAAGCTATATTATTACCAAATCGATGGTACTACAATGCACACAGCTGGCTTGTTATTGAATTTAAACTATTACTGTTAATGACTGCTTCTGGGAAAATCAACAGGTTCAGGTTCAGAAAAAAAGCCTAAGGCTTCACAAAAACATGGATTCATGGACTACAAGCCATATTTATATATGACAAGCTACTAATGCAGTTTTCATTGAATGGTTCACACACCAGATGTAAGTCCTGATCCAGAAGCTTACCAATGGAAGCATTCATATTGGCTTTTAAAACTAAAGTTGAACATTGAAGTGATATCAGAATGTGTAGTTTGGTGCCAGCTTTTATTTTGAAGTGCACTTCACAACACCTCAACATTAAAGCTCTTTCAACCTGTATCAGTGTTGTCCCTTTTAATCTCCTCTCCTTTCATCTCTCTTCTCGCCATAATACTCTCCTCTATCACTAGTCTTTGTAACAATTGTGTAGTATCGTCTAACACCAAACACAACCCAACAAGTGGTCCTTGTGTAACTTAAATAATTTCCCTGCCAGTACATGATGGAAACATGTTCGTGTGTGCACAATTTGTCTCTGGTGTGCAATATCACCAAGGAATCAATCAAGGAGTAAAAGTTGTTTTCATCATAAAACAGAACCTAAATTATTACAGATACTATCTGCTATGACAGAAACGTTGTCTCTGAGTGAAGGACTTATTTTATTGAGTTAAAAACATAAATATATAGATGTACACTAAATGACTGGTTTATTACATACACCTACCGGTATGAAATTGGACACCTTTTTCTTTTCAGAGCTACCTTAATCCTTCATGACACGGATTCAAAAAGGTGCTGGAAACATTCCTCAGTGATGTTCGTCCATATAGATATGACAGCACCACACAGAACTGTAACTGCAGATCTGTCAGCTGCACATCTCAGGCTTGTTACATCGTGCATTATCTTGCAGGAAACAGCCATGAGAAACTTGGCATACAGCACGAATACTCAGGTAGGCTGCTAAACAATTCTAATTTGGTACTAAAGGGCCCTAAGAAAATATCCCCCACACTATTAGACCACCACCTGCAGAATCTGGTAGGTGCAGTACACTGGTATAGCCCCTGTACTACGAGCGGCTATACCACATTCACTTAAATCACTTTTTCTCCCCATTGCCTAAATACATGTGGCTGCCATGTGATTGGCTGATTAGCGTTAACCAGCAATTTGTTTTAACAAGCAGTTGAACAGATATACCTAATAAAGCAGCAGGTGAGTCATGGCAGATGACAGCCCCTCCCTGAGCCTGGTTCTGCCGGAGGTTTCTTCCTGTTAAAAGGGAGTTTTTCCTTCCCACTGTCGCCAAAGTGCTTGCTCATAAGGGGTCATATGATTGTTGGGTTTTCCCCTGTAACGCATTATTGCAGGGTCTACCTTACAACATAAAGCGCCTCGAGGTGACTGTTGTTGTGATTTGGTTCTGTATAAATGAGATTGAATTGAAAGTGAGTGTATCTATTTGTATTAATCTCAATGCTGACAGTACTGATAGAGAAATCAATTTGAAATGACCTTTAAGTCAGAGTTTCTCTTATACTGACGACTATTTTTAACCCTTCATTTTATCTTGAAAGCTTTTAGCAGGAATGTTTGTTGACTAAATCGGCCCATACTTCACAGCAAGTAGTCAAATAAGTAGAAATGGTTTGATCAGCAATCTTGTGTTCTTTATTACAAGGTCCATTATATTGCTAATGTTAACATTTTCCCTGAAAAGACTTCCCCAAGCTGCTAATTACCAAAAGAATCAAATGCTCAGGCATCAGTTTTAGTGGGGAAAAAGCCAAAACTCAATG